>NC_142036.1:71925779-72528904 GCF_982192425.1 Myodes glareolus
AAGAGAACGAGAAAGAAGATAATAACCAACAGTTGGCACCAACATCTTAGAAGGCAGCGAGCAGGAACCCCTGCAGCTGCTTGGGGACTGAGGAGCTGCCCTAGGAGCCAGCAGGGACGCTTTCTTCATAGCAGAAGCAAAGAGAGGACGGCTGTGTAGCACAAGATGTTAGAGGGATAGAAGAGTTTAAGGCTTTGAAAATACAGGGGTTTGTGTTGTAGAACAATCTTTTGTACACTGTGAAGATGTGTTGCTCTCATTGGTTTAATAAAGAGCTAAAAGGCCAAAAGCTAGGCAGAAAGAGGTTAGGCGGAACTTGCAGACCAGGAGAAAGTTCACCGGGAGAAAAAAGGATGGAGCCATCAGGAGACTCAGGGAGAAGAAAGATGAACATGCTGTGTTGAATAAAGGTGCCGAGCCACGGGGTAAAAAGTAGATAAGAAATGTGGGTTCATTTAAGTTATAAGAGCTAGTTAATAACATGCCTAAGCAATCGACGGAGACTTTATAATTAATAAGTCTCTGTGTGGTTTTTGGGAGCTAGCTGGCAGGACAGAATATTCTGCCTCCACATTTGCTCAAACCCTGAAAGGCACCTGCAGATTCTACTCTTGTCCACTTTGAGCTTTCATGCCACTGCTGTTCCAGCTTCAGTCTGCAATGCCCTGCACAGGCTCATATTTGAACACCTGCACCTGGGTGATGGCCCTGATTTGGAGGATTGTTGGGCCTGCCTAATGGAGAGGGGAAGGCTGCGAGTGGGCCTTTGTGGGCTTTAGCCTAACCACACTTCCAGCTCCGCTCTCTGCTTCCTGATGGGGAGCATGGAAAGAGAGGCAGCTTCAAGCTACTACCTCTGCAGTGATTCCATGGCAATGGCTGTATAGGCTCTTATGTTTGACCACTTGCTTGCCAGTTGGTCGAACTATATGGAAAGAATTGGAAGGCATGGCTTTGCTGGAGGAGACACATCACAGAGGAAGGCATTGAGATTTCAAAGGACTCACACCATTTGAGTTAGGTCTCACTGCCTCCTGCTTCCAGACTGGATGGAGATGTGAGCTCCCAGGTGCTACGCCTGCCTTCTGCCGCCATGCCTTTGCTCCGCCATCGTGAACGCTAACCCTCTGGAACAGTAAAGCCCAATGAAATGCTTTTTTAAAATAAGTTGCTTTAGTCATGGTGTCTATCACAGCAGTAGAGCACTGACCAAGACAGACCCAAACCAGCTGCCATGCCTTCCCTCCCACAATGGGCTGGTCCTCTGGCACTATGAGCCAAATTAACTGCTCTTCATAAGTTTCTCTGTCAGTAATTTTGCCACAAGAACTACTTTATTAGTTGTGTGTGTGTGTGTGTGTGTGTGTGTGTGTGTGTGTGTGTGTGTGGTGTGCACGTGCATGCAGACAACTTGGAGGCGATGGTTGTCTCTCTCCCTCCATTATATGGGCCCTGAGATCAAACAAGACCCTGGACCAGCTGAACTGGCCCCTTAGGCCTCTCTATCCTGCATCACCCTGCTCCTCCAGGCAATCAGAACTGCAGTCTCAAGAGAAAATGAGCAGTAGGAGCCCTGTAGTCAGGAAGAGCAGACGGAGCAAGGTCAAAGTACCCAGACACAGAAGGGATGCTCTAGAGTGCATTTTACCAGTTCACAGGAACCAACTGCTAATCTTCCACGGATTCTGTAAAGGCAGTTGTTGAACGGAGCCACGTTTTACAATTACACTATATAAGCATACTAAATAAATTCATTAAAAAGCAGATGTGATAGGTATTCAGAGCATACAACTTCTGAATATTTTTACCATATTTCACTATAATTTATTCCCTTCAGGCTATCTATACTATGCATGTATGGTTGGAAGCACTCTATAATAATAGAGTGTGCCTATCTTCCCCATTCCACATTGACGTTCAGTCAGCAGTTCAAAATCGACTGTGGGAATTTTTACACCACCTATGATGGCCTCTTTTAAGTGTCAGGCCAACTTTTGTGGCTGTGCTTGTTCCGTAGCCAGCTAGTTGTGCACGTTCACCAGCACATCGCTGAGCGGGATGAGACAGAAGTGTTTGTAGTAAAGGGTAAGATCATGCTCACCCACTCTGCTTCCAGAATGTTTGTGCCTACTGTCCATATACCTTTGAGGATGCTTGTTGAAGAAATCAAACACTAAAAGAATAGAATCTACAGATTTATAGTGGGGGTCCTCCTCACATAAAAGCTTTGATTAGTACATTGTCACTCTTCAGAGAGTCCCTCCACACATACCAGGCTGGTCTCGAACTCACTATGTACCTGACAAAAGCAACTAGAGGAAACGGGTTTATTTTGACTCACATGTGCAGAGTACAGGTCATCCTAGGGAAGTCACAGCAGTGGGGAGCTTGAGGTCACGTTGTTCTGCAGTCAGGAAGCATTGAGCGACAAATCCCAGGGTCCAATCCCCTTTCATTTTATTCAGTCCAGCTCCCAGCCAATGGGAGACCTCTCCTGCCAAAGTCAGAGGAATGGTATCTTCCATGTCCAGAACCCTAGCTTGGATGGTACCTACAGACCGTGGGATGATACCTTCCACATTTAAAGTGGGTCTTTCCCCTCACTTAACAGAGTTAACCCAAAAACTCCTTCACAGACGAGTCCAGAGACTTGCCTCCTAGGTGAGTCTAGATCCTGTCAAGTTGACAGTCTACAGTAGCCATAAAAGGGCTGCCACCCACGGTGTCATCTTAAACAGCCTCCAAAGACCACGGGGCAAAGACTTCGACACAGGATGACAGTATTGGAAGGCTGTGACCCTGGAAGGGAACAGTGGTACAGCAGGACCCTCCTCCTCCCTCTCTGCCTCTTGTCCCCTGTCAACAGTCAGCAGCACATGCTCTATGCACCCTCCACCCCAACGCGTTGTCACACGGGTCTGTTACCTAGGACCTGAAACCTCCGAAACCCTGAGCCAAGCAAAGCTTTCTCCTTTATAAACTGATCATCTCAGATATTTGGTACAGTATTAGAAAGTTAACACAAATATCTTCCATGCTAAGGCAAAGAAAATGTCAAAATTGAAAGACGTGAGTATTCAGAATGAAAGGGTGTGTCCAAGGCCAACCACATTGAGCATGAACTTTTCTGGGAAGATGAACAGCAATCTGTTTGCCCCAGAAAGAAATGGTTCCACCCAAGTAGAGCTTGGTGGGAAAAAAAATGAGTTTAATTAAAGTTACTTATTACAATTGGCTGCACAATTAAAGAAATTGCCTCTCACTGTCCCCCGACAATTGTTGAATATATATATATATATGTGTGTGTGTGTGTACATGGAGGGTATATATATATATATATGATATATATACATTATATATATATATATATATAATGGAGGGTAGGTCACAATTATAATCTCAACGTTGCCAGTCCTAGAGTACATGCCATAACACATAAGGGAAACAATCATAAACTTTCAAAGATACAATTTTCCTTAATGATACATTCAAAGATTAAGAACTTAGAATAACATTGTACTTTGCAACAAGAGTCTCCTGCCCGAGTCTCCTGAGTAGTTAGGACTATACGTGATTGCACTGTCCTTGGCTTTTGTCCTATATTCGTGAATACCAGACTAGCCTCTTCAACCAAAGAAACTGTGCCTCTGAACTAAAACAATACATGAGAAATTAATGCAATGCCTTCAAAACTCTAAAGGAAATTATGTTCAGTCCACTTTCTATAACTCCAATCTTCAAAAAACGATTTAAAATACTCAAGGTCTCAAAGTTTGCCATCGGGGTACCAATCTCTGGGAAACTCCTCAAGTGTGTGCTGCAGCAGAGTAAAGGAGAAAACCAGCTTAAGTCATAGGACTCCAGAGATGTTGAATGAAAGTCCAAATAATTCCTAAGATCATTGACAAAGCAATGTGGTTAGCCCAGAAGGGAAGTTTCCATGAAGAAACGCATCTTACACAGTGTCTATTCTGATCCACTACCTTCTTAGGAAGAAACTTTTTAAGAAGTTACAAAGAAAACTAAATAGATGGGAAGAAATAATGCATTTATGAAAATCGGGATGACAAAATGAGTGTGTATCTGTTGGTCAAGCCCTAATAGAAAGCAGATAGTGTTCTCAAGTTAAATGAATCAGAAGGGGTTTTTTTAAACATAATTCTTTATTGATTCTTTGGGAATCGCACATCATGCACCCCAGTCCCACTCACCTTTCTGTGGATACAAATGATGTACACAACTCAAAATGTGCAAAAAGTTGAAAAGGTAGAAAACAAAATAGTTTTGTTTTGAATTCTAAGCCCAATTCAAGAACTTAAATGTACTTTTAAAAATTAAGATGCATGCCAGAGATTGTGATGCATACCTGCAACCACAACACTCAGAAGGCAGTAGGGTCAGGAGTTAAAGGCCAGCCTCGGCTACATATGAAGTTCAAGGTCAGCCTCAGATATGTAAGACTTTGTCTAAAAACATAAAAACTTATTGAAAATTAAAATACAGCATAGTAATTTTCTTCTTAGGAATTTTATAGTGTGTATCTGCATTCTATATTAAATCATATCTCTGATATGATAATTCTACAATATACAAAGATATAATTTTAGTTTCATATAGACGAGCAAATGTTTCGTTTAATGTTTCAAGGTCCAAATTTTAGTCAGCTTTCCAAAAGTCTTTACATGGGGAAATATAATTGATTTTTCCACTTACAATGGCATTGTCTTTGCCGTGAATTATTCTGACCCCAAATCAATTAGAGATTCCCCACTATATCCATGGGAGGCTCCTAGAAACCAATGCTAACTCAAGAAATATTTTAACCTTTTAAATTCACTCACTTTAATGTTAGATTGATTCGTCTTGAGCAGAACAGACACCCAAAAAGAATTCATTATGGAAAGTATTGTTATATGCATTCATTGCTACTTATCTTATGAAAGAAAGAAATCATTATTTTAAGGCTATTTGTTGATTAATAATAACAGTCTCAGTTTACCATTTGAGTAGGCAAGAAAAACAATTTTACCTTGCTACAGATCATGTCCGTTTCTATTTTGAAGCCTATTCTGGCTCTTTGGACTTGGCGCCGTCTGGCTCTCTTCTTGAATAACTTGAACACCCATCGGTTATTTCATTTCCCTTGGTATCTAGTCCAAGGAGTGGACCACAGAACCTTCTGTGAGAGACCACACAGCTTTTCCATTGCCTCTGTTCTGTCTTGCCTCTCTCAGACACCCCCATAAAAGGGAATCTGAAAAACCCACAACTAACACAAGACTGAAATAGAAACTATTACTTCCCTGGGGTTATGGGTGAGAAAGTGACATAAAAATCATCTAGATCCAGGTGTGGTGGCTGACACTCGTAGTCCCAGCACTCACTGGGCTGGAGGGATGGCTCGGCAACCAAAAAAAAAAGAAAAAGAAAAAGAAAGAAAGAAAACAAACAGACAAAAAACCACTATTATCCAGGCGTGAAGGCTCACGCCTGAAATTCTGGCCCCAGGAAGTTGACAGGAGAATCGTGAGATCAAGGACAGCATAGACTACCTAACAAAAGCCTGTCTTAAAACAAGGAAGTGTGTGTGTGTGTGTGTGTGTGTGTGTGTGTGTGTAGAAAACAACACAAACTATTATTTCCCTAAGATCAAGAGCAAGACTAGTGCTAATTTCACTAATTTCAAAGGAAAAGCGAAGGTATTTACATTTTCAGACAGTGTGGACTCATGTCTAGGAAGTCATAATAAATCCACGGAAAATATAGAGCTAGACAAGCAGTTCAGCAAGGTCAGCACATAAGATCAATATTCAAAAATCAATAGTGCTTACCTAGCATGCACTAGCTCACTATGTATAATCCCTAAATAAAATAAATAAATAAAGTGTAGCCTGCACTCCCAGCTCATGGAGTGTGAGACAGAACGACTGTGAGATCAAGGCCAGCCTGCACCCCTAGCAAGGCCTGTCTCCAATCAATCATCAATCAATAACAAAAATTAAAATAAAATCACTGCATGCTAACTATAAGCAATCCAAAACAAAAAATTTAAACTTCATTTATAATGGCATCAAATCAAAATATCTAGCAGTAAGTGTGTATATTTTTAAGCTGATAATTCTTACATTATTTAGGCTTGTTGGTCTGACTCATCCTCCACGACCCACTCCTATCCTCCTCCACTTCTGTGGACTGCTGCTGCTTCCCACTGAGTTCTCCTCCAGCCCTGTGCAGAGAACCACAGTGGATGTGTGCTCGTGATGGCATGGACCATGTCATGTCCCAAAGACAGCAGTTTACAGCACTATCTCTGTCCTCCAGCTCTTGTGAACGAATCCCGTGTACGGTTGAGCACACAACGGTCACTTAGTCTCAGCACTGTGACCAGTATGAGGATTGGCAGTAATAATCCACTGCAAAAAGAAGCTTCTCGGACCTGAGGCATGGGAGGCTGTGGGTATAAACATAAACATTTGGAAGGCAGTTTGACAGCAAGTCCATCTAGTAAAGCAGCCAGGGTAAGTCCTCCCCTAGGGCCTGGGACCTCCTTAACCTTGGGACTTTGATCTTGTTTAAAAGTACCAGGCATGTATTCGCTCCCTTGGGATGGACCTCAGATCCAGAAACAAAGACGCCAGTGTTGCACGGGTGAACATAGCATGCCTGTCTGATTGGTATTATAGCGTGCAGTCCACCTACGGGTAAGACTGCAGACGGATTCTCTCACCCTGCAAGGCAACTTCCAGTCCTCTTAATGCCAGACAGACATGAGGGGAGGGTGCTTCCAGCTCACTTCCAGCTTGAGTTCTCTGTGTCCTGTGCCCAACGCGCGTTGTGTCTTCAGCAGTGAGGCTTTACTGTCTAGTTCTAGTGGGCAACCAAGAATGACGGCAATAGCTTTGCAAGCCTCTGGCCAATAACACACAGGGAAATGAGCCATATGTAGCCCTAAAGCTTTTGTTTAAAATACTGTGGCTTCTGGGAGGACACTATCCAACTGTGCAGAATACCTCCAGTCAAACTCTTTTTTCAAAAAAAAAAAAATCTAGTCAAGTGTTGTAAAAGGCTGCTAGTTCATTTCCAGACTTCCCGATAGCTCAGACCTGAAATAACCACACAGAAACTGTATTAATTAAATCACTGCTTGGCCCATTAGCTCTAGATTCTTATTGGCTAACTCTTATATCTCAGTTTAAACCCGTTTCTAGTGATCTGTGTATCACCACATGACTGTGGCTTACCAGGTAAAGCTCCATCTGTCTCTGGTGAGGCTCCATGGCTTCTCCCTGACTCCGCCTTCTTTCTCCCAGTATTCAGTTTAGTTTTCCCCACCTAGCTCTATTCTGCTAAGCCACTGGCCCAAACAACTTCTTTATTCATTAAACAATAAAAGCAACACATATACAGAAGAACCTCCTACATCAAGTTAGCATATAAAGCAACAGGCTTCTATGTGACTTTTTGAGACATGGTTTTGATTCGCCTCCCCTCCCCACCACCTTTTCTGTCTTCCCCCAACTCATTTCCATGTAAACAATTCTACACCATGCATTCTCTCACTTTAACATATGTGTTTTGCCCCCATCCCTTCTCTCACGCACACACCTTAGCACTCTCTGATCACCATGGCTCCCTTTCCAACGGAGACACAGAACTCTAAAACTTCAAAGCCAGGACCTACATATGAAAAAGAACATATAGTGTCTGTGTTGCTGGACCCCGACTGCCTTACTAAACATGATATTTTCCAGTTTTGTTCATTTTCTGCAATATCATTTTTATACAACAAGATAAAATTCCATCATGAATGAGTACCCCATTTTTAAAATCCATTCATCAGCTGATGAGCGTATAGGATAAGTCCATTGCCTAGCTATCATGAGCATGGACATGCAAGTTTCACTATAGGAGGATATGGAGCCCTTTGGATATAGACCCAGGAGGGGTATAGCTAGGTCATATGATAATTTTATTTTTAGCTCTCTGAATAACCTCCACATAGCTCCACAGTGGCTATATCAGTTTCACACAACGCTAAATAAGGGTTCTTTCTCCAAATACTCACCAATATCTGCTGTCATTTGCTTTCTTGGTAGTAGCTTTTCTGACTGGGGTCTGATGGAATCTCAAAGTAGTTTAATTTTCATTTCCCTGATGGTTAATGATGTTGAACTCTTTTTCAAAATGTTTGCCATTTCATTTCTTCTTTTGAAAACTCCCTACTCAGCTCCCTAGCCCTTTTTCTTCTTTAAATTGCATTCTTTTCTCAAGGTTTAATTTCCTTCAGTTGTTTCTCTATTCCTAATTCCTCAGATATGTCCTTCTATATTGTGATGGTTGATCAACTTGACTACATCAGGAATCAACTAAAACCCAAACTTCTGGGTGCTCTTAATCAGATTATTTGAAGGTGAAGGACCAAGCCTAAACCTGGACCACACCTTTGCTCATATAAAAGGGCCTGGAAGAAGGAAACTGCTTTTTGTCTACTTATTCCACCACACTGGCTGGCGAGTTTATTTATCCTGTTGCTGCAGCCGGTATTAAATCCACCTGCATCAGGATTCCAGCACAGACTGAAGACGGGCAGCTCTCTCGGAATCCTGCGGCACCAGAGTGGGTCTGCAGAGACATCCAGCCTGGTGGACTGAACACCTACTGAATCCGTGGCTTTCTGTCATAAGCCAGTCATTGTTGAACTACCACAGACCACATCCTATAAGTCATTCTAATAAATCCCTTATATATGTATGTATATGTATGTATACATGGACACATACATATCTATGTGTATATGTGTGGGATTTATTTACATGTATACATACACACCTAAATAAAAGTATGTATACATATCTACGTGTTTCTATCAGTTCTGTTCCTTTGGAGAACACTAACTAATACCAACACATGGCTGAAAAGATTTCCTCCCATGCTCTGGTTAACCTTCAGTCTATTGATAGTTTTCTTTGCTATCCAGAAAATGAGTAATTTCTCAAGATTTCATTTTTCAATTGTTGGCCTTCCTTCCTAGATAAAGGAGTCTTACCCAGAGAGCCGTGTGCCTGTGCACCGCAGTGAACTTGCTACTTTTCCTCCAGCGGTTTCAGTTTGAATGCTGAAATGTTTTGTCAGTTTGCAGTTGGTTTTGTGAAGAGCAAGAGATAAGAATCTAGTAATAGTCTTCACTTGTAGACATCTCGTTTCCCCAGCACCATTTGCTGATGATGCTGTCTTTTCTACAGGGTGTATTTTGGCAACTTGTCAAAAAGAATCAGGTAGCTGCTAGTGAGTCACTCGCGCTCTGGTGGATCCGCAACGCTCAGGCTCGGGCTTGGGCAAGCGCCCTGGTTAAACCCCCATGTGTCACAGAGCAAAAACAACAACAACAACAGTCCTGAGAGTGAGATGGGGACTGGGAGGAAGGAAGAGGGGCTGGTGGGAGGTGAGAAGAATAAAACATGTTAGAGGGTTGCATGTGAACTGAACTTCTCATATCTATCTGGGAAAGTGTCAAACAAAGGAACGGGGGCTGGAGCACAGGGGTGGGCAGCTGTCTCTCATGCTCGAGGTCCTGAGTTCAATTCCTAGACCCAGAAAAGTGTCAAAGAATAAATTAAGTTTTGCAGAAAACAGATGGCTTCTATATGGGTTTTCTAAGCTGTGTATCTCATTGACCTACATGTCTGTTAGGAAGCTGATACCATGTTGTGTAGCAAGTTTTGGGGGGCTACCGATCAGCTCCCAAATCATGACATGGAGAGTTCTTATTGGTTATGAATGCTCAATCTTATTCTATAGTTGTCCACTAGCTCTTTTTTGTTTGTTTGTTTGTTTCTTTGTTTCTTTGTTTGTTTTTCGAGACAGGGTTTTGCTGTAGTTTTAGAGTCAGTCCTGGAACTAGCTTTTGTAGACCAGGCTGGCCTCGAACTCACAGAGTCTGCCTGCCTCTGCCTCCCGAGTGCTGGGATTAAAGGTGTGCACCACCACTGCCCAGCTTCCCACTAGCTCCTATAACTTAAATTAACCTGTTTCTTCTCATCTACATTTTGCCTTGAAATCTTTTACCTTTCTTTCTTTATGTATGCCCGATTCAGTGTCTGGCTGACTAGTAACTGCCTGGCTGACTGACCCTGGGAGGCTCCATCTCTCTTTCTTTCTCTCTCTCTCTCTCTCGCTCTCGTTCTCGCTCTCTTTCATTCTGTCTTGAGCGTAGAGTCCTTCTATTTATTTTCTCTACCCACCAGCCCTGCCTATCCTACTCTCTAGCTATTGGCCCTTCCACTTTTATTAGACCAATCAGGTGCCTTGAGCAGGCAAAGTCTAACAGCAACACATCTTTACATAATTAAACAAATGCAACACATCTTTGCCTAGTTAAACAAATGCAGCATAAACAAATGTAACACACCTTTATACAGTTAAAGTAATATTCCACAGTAATGTTGTTTTTATTACTGTATCTCTGTAATATAACTTAAAATCAGGTATGATCATACCTCCAACAACTTTCTTTTTGCTCAGGGATGCTTTTGAGTATTTGGAAGATGTGTGGAGGTGATACTTTGTTTCCATATACGTTTTAAGATTGCTCTTACTGATTTTTGTAAAGAACAGCCCTGGAATTTTGATTGGGATTGCATCAAATCTGTAGATTGCTTTAGGTAGGATGCTAGAATTTTCACAATATTTATTTGTATGAACATTGAAGGTCTTTCCATGTTCTAGTGTCTTCCTTAATTTCTTTCTTCAGTGTTTTAAAGCTTTAATTGTATGTCTTTGGCTGTCATGGTTATATTTTTTTTATCAATTTGACACAATCCAGGGTCATCTGGGAAGAGGGAACTTCAGAAAATGCTTCCAACAGATTGGCCTGTAGACAGGTCTGTAGGGCATTTTCTTGATTAAAGAATGATGTGGAAGGACCCAGGCCACTCTAGATTTAAATCAACAGGTGGTCCTGGTTTAAATTAGAAAGCAGACTGAGCAAGTCATGAGGAGCAAGCCTGTAAGCAGCACTCCTCCATGGTCTCTGCATCAGCTCCTGCCTCGTTCCTGCCCTGACTTCCCTCAGTGATGGATGTCTAAACTAAAATAAACCCTTTCCACTCCAAATTGTTCCTGGTTGTGGTCTTTATCACAGCAATTAAAAAAATAGACATTTCCGCCCTTGCTTAGATTTATTCCAAGGTTTTTATAAGCTATTGTGAGTAGGATTGATTGCCTAATTTTTTTCTCAACATAATTCCATTACTGTTTAAGAAGGGTAATGATTTTTGTATGCTAATTTGATATCCCGCCATTTTGCTGAAAGTGTCTTTCAGTTCTAAGAATTTTCTAGTGCTCTCATTGGGGATTCTTACTATTTAGAATCTTATAGTCAGTAAATGGAGAGACTTTGACTTTGTATCCTATTTGTATCCATTTTATTTCTTTCGTCTTTGCTTTAGCTAACACTTCAAGTATTCTTTTATAAAGGTGTAGAGAGAACTGGCAGTTTTGTCTTACTGATTTTAGTGGAAATGCTTTAAGTTCTCTACTTAGCACAATGTTAGCTGTATGTCTGTTATATATAGCTTTTATTATGTTGAGATATGTTCCCTCCATTTCTATTCTCTCTAGAGATTTTTATCACCAATGGATGTTTGAATATATATATATATATATATATATATAATTGGTTTTTATTGAGCTCTACATTTTTCTCTGCTCCCCTCCCTGCCTCTCCCCTCGCCTTCAACCCTTCTCCCAAGGTCCCCATGCTCCCAATTTACTCAGGAGATCTTGTCTCTTTCTACTTCCCTGGATGTTCGATTTTGACAAAGGCTTTTTTGGCATTTATCCTTTGAATTGAGATGATCCTGTGATTTTCGTCCTTGAGGGCATTTATGTAATAAGTTCCATATATGTTAGTTTTTGAATGTTGAACCATTCCCGAATCTCTGGAATAAAATCAACTTGATCATAGTGGACTATCCATTTGATGTACTTGTCCACAACTGTGCTAACACCATACCAAGGCAACTTACAGAAGGAAGAAGCACCTAGCTTCAGAAGGATTCCATGGCCATCCAGATGAGGAGCATGGCAGCAGGCAGGCGTGACACTGGAGCAGTAGCTGAGAGCTTATATCTTGAACCACAACAATGAAAGAGAGAGTGGTAACTGCAAATCACATGAGCTTTTGAAACCTCAAAGCCCGCTCCCAGGGACACAGGTACTCCAACAATGCCATACTTCCCAAACAGTTCCACCAACTGGGGACCAAGTATTCAAATATACGACTACGGGGCCATTCTCATTCAAACCACACAGAAGCGTTTAAGAAACACTGGGGTTTTGTTGTTGTTGTTGTTGTTGTTTTAAGTTCTGATAGAATTCTTCTGTGAATCCATCTGTCCTGGGCATTTTTAATGATTTTTTTAATTCAATCCCATCGTTTGTGTGGGCCTGCGTAAGCTGTTCATGGACTTCTTCTGCCTCTTAGTTTAATCTGGTCGGTCATGTGCATCTAAAATCTTGTCTATTCATCCATTTCTTTAGATTTTCAAATTTGGTAGAATATCTGTTTTCAAGATATGTCTTTAGGATTTTCTGAATATTGGTATCTGTTCTTCTTTTTATCTCTATCATTTTGGGTCTTATCTCTCTTTTCTCTTGATTAATTTGGCTGAGAGTTGTCAACTCTGAATATCTTTCCAAAGAACCAACGCTTTATTTCATTGACTCTTTTGGTCAATGAAATAAAAATGAAAAATAAATGAAAAGAAAAAGATTTCTTTTTCTTTATTTCTAGTTCACTGATTTCATTTATTGCTTTGTATGGTTTGTTTTTGTTTTCCCAAGTCATATGGTTCATCATAAAGCAATTATTTGATGCTCCTCTGATTTTCTAATGTAGGCACTTAGAGCGATAATTTTGCTTCTCGGGACTGCCTGTTGGCTGGGGTATATTCTCTACTTGTTTTCATTCAGTTCTAAGAGCAGAGTTATTGGTTTCTCCATGTCCTCAGTGACACGCTCGTCATTCAATAATGAAGTGTTTAATCTCTATGAGTTTTTGTTGTTTCCCTTGCTGTGGATTTCTGGCTTTATTTCATTGTTGTCACATAGAATAAAAGAAGTTTTTCATTTTTCCATATTCCTTGAGACTTACTTTGTATCCTAATATGTGCACTGTTTCAGAATGTTTCCAAGACTGCTGAAAAGAATGTGTATTCTGCAGTGTTTGGACAGAATTCCTGTAGATAGCTGTGAAACCCATTGGATCTATGATGTCATTTACCTCCAAAGTCTATTTATTTCTGTCCAGAAAACCTTAGTAAGAGTAGAGTGCTGAGATCAGCCTCTGTTACAGTGTTGGAGCGGATCGGTGAAGTCTCAACTTGAAGTGTCTGTTTTATGAAATTGAGAGCACTTGTGTTTGGTACATATCGTTAAGAAATGTGAAGTCTACTTGTAGTTTATGAATTTCTTCTTGATGAATATGAGGTGATCGTCTTTATCTCTTCTAGCTAGATTTAACACATCCCCGTGTTTATATTCATTGGGCCTTAGCTGATCCAATGAAGAAACGAGAACTTCAGCCAAAAGCTTAGGCTGACTGTCATTTTCTGTTACATACATGAAAGGAGAAGCTGAGCTTCAGAACAAAATGAGGCAGCGACGCTCAAAAATGACAATAATCTTTCCCCATTTGATTCATGTGACCCAGCTGCATCCTGTACCTCAACCCACGAGTCACCGCTACAACCACATAATAAACACCCTAAATGAGCGGTCACTTGCACCAAAAGAACTGATTCGTCTCATCATATTTGCATTGTGAAGCCTGCCTTCTCCTCACAATACAGAAGGAGGACGGGCTAACACAGCGCTGCGTGGCTGACTTGTACGTGAGTGAGCCACACAATCCTTGGGTCATAAGAAGTGCTCCATGGCCCCAGATGTGCTACTGCCCCTCTATATTGTCTCTCATGTTCAGCAGTAAGTGCCTAGGAGGAGGGGGTTACACATTGTGCGTCTCCTTTGCCCTCACAGTGCCGACTGTGGTCCTCGAATACCGCAACATTCGGTGTTTGTTGGTTTTATACAAGACAGTTTGTTTGGATTGCTTGCAATCACATGTCTTGTCACACTGAACAATCAGAATGCCATTGTATAGAAGCCCATTTTGTAGACAAAGAACTGGAAGCATGCTTCCTCACTGTAATCTTGTTGAGTTTTGGAGGAGTCTTCAAAGGAACTAAATTCAAATAAAAGGTCGTTCCCTTCTTGGTGGGAAGAAATAAGTAGCATCTGGGCCCCAAAAGAATAAATGTTCTTTTCATTTATAAATATGTGTAAATCTGAAACTGCTCTGCAAACATCAGTGCACAATACTCGACAGATAAACACACATCTGAATACAGATCCCAACTCAATACACACCCAGATGCATCAAAGCCAAGGATGCAGATGTAGAAACAGCTCCTGCTATTCAATACAGAATGTATTTCAGGTATAAATATGAAACTTGGCAGAAATTATTTTCTTTCCTGTATAAAAACTATGATCACTGACCATATGATTCTATTATTTTCATATATCCATAACTTGTAATTATAAGTAGTATGTGATGATTATATAGTTATTATAATATGTACTAGAAAAGCTAATATATTTATGTATAGAGTCACACATATTTGAAAGGGCAAATGTGGTCATCATATTTGAATTAAATATTTTTAAATTTACCCTAACAAATTCTATTGCTATCAAGGGTGTGATCAGTGACAATAACAACAGCCAAAAAAAATGTTCAGGCTGTTGTTATTAACCTTAACAGAAGACAAAATTGACAACTTTTCACACATAGCTGCTGTGGGTGTTTATTCACGGACCTTGGGCCATTAGTGGAAGAGGACAAACCTAAGAAACAACCTGAGTGAAAAATGTAGGCTATGCTTTGTCAAACTGTGATCTGAGAGATGATAAATGTCTGCCAACCACAAAGCCAGCATGGGGCATTATTTGGAGGTAAGGAGAATATGTCTAGGAGATGTCTATCTAGATGAATGCACGTATACTGGCACTCTGTCGAACACAATCAACTGACTGAGGGGTGAGATGAAGAGATCATGGTTTTGAGGCCAGCCTGGACTATACAGCAAGACAATCCCCCTCAAGTAAAGGTTTGGGCTTGGTAGCACACACCTTCAATCCCAACACTCAGGAAGCAGGAGGATCTCTGTAAATTCTAGATCATCCTGGTTTACAGTTCCAGAGCAACTTAAATAGAGAAACCTAGGCTCAAAAACAAAACAAAAAAGATATATCTATCACTAAGAAGTGGTAAAATGTTGACCCAGTGATACTTCCAAACAACACAATGTGCTCTTGGTTGGTTTTAATCACTCCTATCACCTAATAGAGAACCCTGCCCCTTTCACACTTACCTTCTCTTCTCAACCTCATTCTGCCATTCTGCTGCTCCCTAGAGACCAGCACTCCATCTCCATGCCTGGGGCTTCCCACTGTTCCAGGCTGCAGATAAATGAGCCCCTACGGAAAATCCTTTCATTGTAACACCCCGTGTTAGTGGAGCAGCCTTCAGAACTTCAAAACAAGCTCTCATTCTCAGCTCTGTCTCCTCTATCTCTTCATCTGTCTCTATGGCAAGAACCCTGGCTGTGTCATTTCTATTACGTCAACTCCTCCACAGCACAAGACATATTGGAAATATGCAATAAGAAATTCCTGCCAAATGGATGAATGGATGTTCATCATATATGGAAGTTATTTGGGAAATATATGTCGATAAATCTTAAAATATTCACACAGAGGGAGCAAATAGTTTTAGGGATCTTAAGGACAGAACTAGAAATGTATAGATTCATGCGGGGTTTTTTGTTTGTTTTTTTTTCTTGGTTTCTGTTTTGTTTTGTTTGTTTTTGTTTTTCAAGACAGGGTTTCTCTGTAGCTTTGGGGCCTGTCCTGGAACTAGCTCTTGTAGACCAAGCTGGTCTCAAACTCACAGAGATCCGCCTGCCTCTGTGTCTTGGGTGCTGGGATTAAAGGCATGTACCACCACCACCCAGCTTCATGCATAATTTTTACACAGGCTTGTTTATAAGAAGAATAACTAGAAATTACCTGATTGTCCAGAAATGTGTAGAGTATCTAATAAATAATATTAAAAATACCTCATGTCCATGAATAAAATGGCCATGATTAAAAGGTAATTAGAGTTTGCCTTCCCTCAAGTGTTGGGACTAAACTAGGAGTTCTGCGTTTGCTGAGCAAATATTCTACCACAGAGCTAAATCCCCAACCCTAGGTTTAAAGGTAAGCAAAAAGGGCAAGGAAAGGGAATCTATAAAGAGGGTCTTAGTCAGGGTTCTATTGCTATGAAGAGACACCATGAACATGGCAACTCTTGTAAAGGAAACCATTTAACTGGATAGCTTACAGTTTCAGAGGTTTAGTCCATTATTATTGTGACAGGATATGACAGCAGACATACATGGTGCTGCAAAAGAAACGGGCAGTGGCAAAGGAGTTGCATCTTGATCCTGCAAGCAACAGGAAGTGGTCTGAGTATCACAGAGTGAAGCTTGAGCAAAGAAGACCTCAAAGCCCGCCCCTCGAGTGACACACTTCCTCCAACAAAGCCACACCTCTTAATAGTGACACTTCCTTTGGAAACCATTTTCTTTCAAATCACAATGGAGAATGATCCCAGTTTTACAAAAACAAAGGGCATAGCCTCCACCTCCTAAAATCCCCACTAACCACCAATAGGACTAGGAGCTAGGGCCCAAGTTTGCAAAGCATGAGCTTTGAGGAAGCATTTAAAATTGAGACCATTAGTTCTCCAGAGGTTTGTAACTTATGATACAAATAAACTTCTTCCCAACCCCAGGTGAAATCTGGCAGTGGGAATCACTGGCAAGCAAGGGAAGAGGCCGATAAAGGCTTCTGAATGAGACGAGGCAGAGGGGGCACCACGGAGGAAAAGAGGAAGTAAGAAGATGAGGGAAGCCCTAAGATAGACTTCAGATACTTTATCTACTCCACAAATAGTCACTGAGTAGGCCTGGTGCCTTATTAAGCTGTGGAGTATCAGCCAGGACCAGCTCGTGTTGCAGCCAGCCCTGAAACTACAAGGGGGCTGTCATCGAGGGAAACTGCGTCAGGACAGTACAATTACGTACAGAATGTGCTAGAAACGCGGACAAGGAGTGTCTAAGCCAGGGTGAAGTGCTCAGGAAATGCTTCTAGGAGAACACAAATTTGTGTTAGATCCCAAGGAACCAAATCCAGAATTCTAGAAAGGCGAGGAAAACGTAAACAAGGTGCAAAAACACAAAATCATGATGCCACCGGTGGGTGGTCAGCTGCACCTGGTCCTTACCAGGACTCCAGGGACGGCTTGGAAGGGAAATAGCACCTTTTCTAGGCTCCATTTAAACGTGGCCGCCAAATCGCAAGCTTGCAAACTTTCATGAATACACTTTTATTGTGTGAATCCAGATGCAATCAATATTTATCAGCTGAGACACGTGTCCAATACCAAGAAGCAAATTCTTTCTTGGTCACTAGAAGGACGCCAGGGTGCATGCCTACAGACAGCAGCTGGCCTGGAGCATTGTGGGCGGAAGAGCTGCGGTGTTACGTCAGCTGCTTTCATGGTAGGATGAGGGGACGCAAACCGATTTAACGTCTTAGTCCATGGCGCTATATTACTCATCTTCGATCTCAGTCTTTCCACTGTGACTGATTCTTGAGCCTACACTGGGTTCTTTCCCTGAACCCGAATCAATTGAGCAGTGCAGATCTTTGTTCTTAGCGAGGGACAGAAAGAGGCAGTAGGCTAGCCAGTGACTTTGACTAGCTGTGGGCAATTGGGAGGTTACAGATATGGGGTAAAAAAGGGGAGGTGAGGGAGCCAGTGACTAGCAGGAAGGATCTCGCGCTTTCCGGGCATACACAGAGACTAGATGCTTCCTCCTTTTACGTTTTTCACAGTCTGGTGTTTCCAGGCACAGTGGCTCGTAGGTCTTTAGTGCAGAAGAAGGAAGATGGTCACCTAGGTTACATGATCTCTCAATGACAGCGTGAGACCTGCAGAGTCGAGGAGCATCTGACCCCAAGGTTGAAACAGCAAAGAGGACAGAGGAACTATGAACATATAGAGGCCACCACAACTCTCATTGCGTTCCAGTCACCCGTCAGGCATCTGTAGACCAATGAAGAGTCAGCTCTTCCAACAAAAGCAGCCTTCAAGTCCCTGGAAAGTAGCTAGGCAGCTATTACCACCATAATCGGGTATTTTCCTCTGTAACTCTGTTTTTGTGTTTGTTGCTACATCCCAACCAAAGTTCCCCTCCCTCCTTTCCTCCCAGTCCCTCCTCTCCACCTCCCCTTATTCCCCCTCCCCATCTACTCCTCCTCTGTTTCTTTTCAGAAACTGACAGGCCTCCCATGGTTACCAGCCAGCCATGGAATATCAAGTTGCTGTGAGACCAGGCATCTCCTCTCCTATTAAGGCCAGACGAGAGAATCTGGCAACAAAAACAACAGGTAACAGTTCAGGCCAGCCCCTGCTCTCGCCCTTAGGGGACCCACAAAGAGCTCAAGCTACACAACTCTAACATATGCAGAGGGCCTAGGCTAGTCCCATGCAGGCTCCCTGGATATCGGTTCAGTCTCTGTGAGCCCCTATGAGCCCAGGTCTGTTGATTCTGTGAGTTTTTTTGTGGTGTCCTTGACCCCTCTGGCTCCTAAAATCCTTTTTCCCCCTCTCCTTCAGGATTCCTTGAGCTTTTCCTAATGTTTGGTTGTGGGGTCTGCATCTGTTTCCATCAGTTACTGGGTAAAATTTCTCTGCTCACCATTGGGCAAGGCACCAAACAAAACAAAAGCAAAACAAAACAAAAAAAAAACCAAAGCGAAACAAAAACCCCCAAAACATTATATACAACTAATATTTAATAGAAGAAAATGTTCCAAATTTTGTTCCTGTCCTTAATAGCACCATGAGGAATCATTTCACTGACTTCGGTTTTTTGATGGTTTTTTGTTTGTTTGTTTGTTGTTTTGTTTTGTTTTTGGCCAGTCATGTCTGGTTCTATCCCAGGTCTCTAGGGTACCCCACCCTGGGTCCTGGTCCTCCAGGCAGTGTCAAGGGTGAGCTCCCTTTCATTGTATGGGTCTCCAGCAGGGTCAGTCTTTGGTAGGTCACTCCCACGTTTCTGTACCATTTTTACCCCAGCACATCTCGTAGGTGGGACAAATTGTAGATTGAAGTGTTTGTGGCTGAGTTGGTGTCCAGTCTGTCCACTGGAAGCCTTGCCTGGTTACAGGAGATGGCCAGTTTGGGTTCCATATCCCCCATTGCTAAGAGTCTTAGATCATCGCATAGATTCCTGGGAGTTTCCATTGCACTAGGTTTGTAGCTCATCCCAGAGATGCCCAATTCTAGTTCTCTCTCCCATTACCCTCTCCCTCCATCCTCCCTCTACCTGATTTCTGTTCCCATCCCCACCTGCCCATGCAAACCCCCTGCTCTCCCCCATCCACTAGTGATGCCTATTCTATTTCCCCTTTACAGAGAGATTCATGTGTTCTCCCTTGGGCCCTCCTTGTTATTTATATTCTCTATGTCTGTGGGTTGCAGCATGGTTCTCCCTTACCTTATGGCTGACATCCACTGATGAGTGAGTATATACCATGTTTATCTTTCTGGGTCTGAGTTAGCTCACTCAAGATTTTTTTTCTAGTTCTATCCATTTGCTGAAAATGTCATGATGTCATTGTTTTTAACAGCTAAGTAATACACCATTGTGTAAATGTATGAAATTTTCTTTATCCATTCTTCAGTTGAGGGACATCTAAGTTGTTTCCAGCTTCTAGCTATTACGAATAAAGCTGCTCTAAACATAGTTGAGCAGTGTCTTGTGGTAGAATGGAACATTCTTTGGGTATATGCCCAGGAGTGGAATAACTGGGTCTTGAGGTAGATTGATTCCCAGTTTTCTGAAAAACTGCCATATTGATTTCCAAAGTGTCTGCCCAAGTTTGCTCCCACCAGCAGTGCAAAAGTGTTCCCCTTGCTCCACATCCTCTCCAGCATGAGCTGCCACTTGTGTTTTTGATCGTAGCCATTCTAGTAGGTATAAGATGGAATCTCAATGTCATTTTGATTTACATTTCCCTGATGGTCAAGGATGTTGAACCTTTCTTTAGGTGATTCTTGGCTATTTGAGATTCCTCTGTTGAGAATTCTCTGTTTAGATTTGTACCCCGTTTTTCATTGGATTATTTCTTTGATGTCTAGTTTCTTGAGTTTTTTTATGTATTTTGAACATATGATATTTAAGTTGAGTTTGAGGAGAGGAGTGGGCTATCACACTCTCAGTGTAATAAATATGTAATGCAAACTATTTGTGGGGGCTGATGCATCACGAGGACCAAGAGTTTGGTCTATCTTCGACAAAGTGACGAGAACCTGTTTCACAAATGAATAAATGTTTCAGGTAGATAGGACGACATGGGCCAAACTGGGCTGTAATGGCATAGTTTCTCACTCGTGTGTCCCATACAGTAGCCCAGAGTCACCTTTACATTAAAGCCTTGGAACAGCCAGGGACTCTGCAGCTATGCCTGCCTTCTCCAAAATCCTAAGGTCCCAGGTGGACCATAGCAATGTATAAAATGATAGCTATAAACATGAACTGAATTAATATTTAGTAAATAAAAAAGTCATAAAATATTTATGTTGTTTTCCAAAAGAGCCTCTAGGCTATTTTTTTAACTTTACTTTCAAGTCTAAGCCTTAATCTAAAATCTAAATCCTAAATGTGCTTTTAAACCTTATTTTGAATAATTCAGAAGCTTTGGAACAACCCGTAATACTAGTTTACTAGTGTAATAGCAAAGGAAGCTTTCTCATGGACTAACATATTAAATCAATTCAATTAACTTCCAGAAGGGGTAATTTATATTCATGCTCCATAATAAATCTGTGATTAAATTTATGCCTAGCACCATTGCTCTGTTCTCACCGTGTCTAAGACCTTTAGGCTATGTCTACATAAACTAGTACTTGCCCTTCCCAACTCCGGTGATGTTGGTATGGTTAGTAACCACCATTGTCTTTCCCCTGTCTTCCATTGGATGAGCACATGACTCCAGTCTGCTCAAGTGTCCCTGGGCCTATAAATGTATAATTTATATATATGCACATAGATAATATATACATAAAAGTATAGAATACATAATTATATTATATTTTTCCCCGACACTGGGGCCAGCATAAGCCTAGAGTTCCTTCAGGGTCAACTTGCACAGGTACACATCTGGAGTACAGAGAGCAGGGGTCAACTCAAAGAGGAAAGTAAAGAGAATAAAGGGAAAGAGAGGAAAAGAAAAGGAGGACACAAGCTACCCTAAAAGCATCATCAACTGTCTAGAAAAGTCCAAATCCAGCCCCTACGCTTCCCCCAGCACGTGACCCAGTAACTGTCCTTTGTCATTTAAGCTAGTCTAGGTTTAGCAATAATTCCTTGCAGTCAAGAGTACAAGCACATTACTCCCAATGTCCACTTTAGAGACAACACTTACCATGAGAAAGTAATTAGCACATTACTATTAAGTTTTTGCCTGGCTTTGTGCGGGTCACTTAACAAAAGCATGGATTAATTTAGTCCTGTGAATTTCAGAAGCGGATGTGTCCAGAGCTGATGGGGGGGAGACAAAAAGGTGTATGCTAATTGAATGTGCGTGTGTGCATGTGCACATGTGCCTGTGTGTGTGCATATATGCATGTGTATGTGCAAGTGTGTGTCCATGTATTTGTGTGTGCACAGTCATGTACCTGTTGATACCAGAGATGAGAGACCAGAGATGAGATATCAGGTGACTCCCTCACCTGCTCACAGCCTTGTGTTTTGCGATGAGGTCTCTTACCAGACCCGGAGCTCGCCGATGGGTTAGACTAGCTGAGCAGCAAGCCCCAGCGATCCTTTTGTCTCTGCCCTATCAGCACGGGAGTTACAGACACTTGCCGCCATGCCCAGATTCCATGTGGTGGCTGGGGAGCTCCACTTAGGTCCTCATGCTTACACAGCAAATGCCTTACTAACCCAACCATGTCACTGTCCCCTTTCTGCTTGTTTGTTTGCTTATTTATTGGTAAACAATGAGTGTACATTGGGGTTATTTACAGGAGCATGGACCACTCACCCCTGACTACATCACTGAATCAAATGATTCTCACTCCCTGGGACCATTAACTGCCTGTAGAGCCTGAGAAAGAAGTGGAGCCTTTGAGCCACTCCCACCTCCATGATGGAATATTGATGGGTCTAATCTTGTGCAGGTCTTGTATAGGTAATCTTTGTAACCGAGAGCTCAAGAGAACAAGGGCGTCATAAGAGTCATGCCAGTTTCACCAACGGGCACCCCTGGGTAGTGAAGTGCACATGATCTACGGCTGAGCCCCTCTCTTCTGTCCTTTACTCTAAAGCCAGAATCATGTGGCTGAAGCTACCAGTTCTAGTGCTTGCTGGAGCTGGAACAAGAAACATCTTCACTAGTCTTGTGGTTTTAAGTGTTAACCTTCACTGCCTATGTTTGGTTGTCCTTGAACTTGCTCTGTAGACCAGGCTAACCTCAAACTCATATCCACCAGTCTCTGCCTTCAGAGTGCTGACATTAGAGGCCTGCACTGCCACACAGGGCTATAAACTCTTCTTTAATCCCTTTTCACAAACTGAAAACTTAGCTGGGTGGGACCTTGCCCTGAGGTCACCACTCCCTTCACACTGTTGCTTAATTTTCTTGCTCCTTAAATATAGGATTTAGCTCCATTCCACTTTCTGGTTCTTTTTTCTCTTCAAATATTCTTCCTTTCTCAGCGTGCTCCTTTTCATTATATATCTTCATTAGATATATATAGTAGCCACAAAACAGAGTCTATTTTGAGATTTCCTCTGCCAAGGAAATTAATCCAAAACTCTTCACGTTCGCCTCAGGCAAACTTTTCAGGCAAGGGCAAAAGCAAAAGCAGCCACATTCTCCACCAAAATATCACAGGACAGGTCTCTAGGCCACATACGACAATTCCTCTCCTCTGAAACCTCATGAGCCAGCATCCAACAGTTTAAATCATAATCAGCACCATTGTCTTCCATGTTCCTACTAGCATGACCCATTAAGCAGTGTTTAAATCATTCCATTGCTTTCATAACCTTAGTACCAAAGTCCAAATTCCTCCAAACAAAAACATGGTCAGGACTTTCACAGCAATACCCCAGTCCCCAAGTGCCAACTTCTGTCTTAATTGGGGCTCCTATTACTGTGAAGAGACACCATGATCATGGCAACTCTTATAAAGGAAAACAATTAATTATGGTAGTGGCTGACAGTTCAGGGACTCAGTTCACTATCATTATGGTGGGGGGAATAGCAGCATGCAGGCAGACATGGTGCTGGGTTACATCTTAAACCAGGGGTAACATGAAGTGGACTGTGTATCATGCTGAGCAAGGCTTGAGCAAAAGAGACCTCCACAGAGACATGCTTCCTCCAACAAGGCCACACCGCTCCAACAAAGCCACATCTCCCAGTAATGCCACTCCCTCTGAGCTTATTGCGGCCAATTACATTCAAACTTCCACATCAGTCTTAAATTAGTATTATCAGTATCAAGGTTCTCAAGAATTTGATAGGATGAACAGGTGCGCAGGCAGGAAGGAACTGCTTTCCTGAACCAGGGAGGTAGTTGAATTGAGAACCTGCAAAGTCGATGCCATAGTACAGGCTTGAAGGCCTTCAGGCTGATGTAGAATCATGAAAGACTATGAAGGTTCAAAGGGACACATGCTCAGGCTGTGGGATGACAAGGGATGTGTTCCATAGTGCGCATATAGAGGTGAGAGGACAAGTTCGTGGAATTGGTTCTCTCCTACTTTCCGGTGGGTTCTAGAGCTCAATCTCAGGTTGCCAGGCTTTCAACAAGAAACTTGACCAGCTGTGGTAGTTTGATTGTAATTGGCCCCCAAAATCATGGGATGAAAATGAAGCTTCAGGCGGCAAGAGGGGGATGTTACGATTGAAGCGTGTGCTTGTGTGTGTCAGGTTGACAAGGAGTGGTTAACTGTGATGTCGTGATGGTTAATCTTGATCGTCAATTTGTTGGGATGGAGAGTCACCCTGGAAGCAGACCTTTTGGCATGACTATGGGGGAGTTCTTAGATTGAGCTCCTGGAAGACTTACCCTGAGTGTGGATGGCACCATTCCATCAAGCGGGGTCCTGGACAGGACAGACAGGGGAAAGGAGCTTAGCATCAGCAGTGACTCTCTGTTTTCTGACAGTGGATGCCATGTGACCAAATGTGTCACACTCCTGCCACCATGACGCCCCTGTAGGGATAGGTCAAACCTTTGAACCATAACCAGGAAGAAACCAGTTTTGAAAAGGGTCCAATGACATTTTCTGACTCAATAAAGATAAGAGTTCAAGCAGTTGTATCATCTACATTCACGTGTTGAGTCGTTTAAGACTAAACCACCTTTTGAGTGGTCAGAATTGCCATCCCTCTTAGCACACCTGTGTATTTACAATATTAAGGACTGACCGTCAAATGCCCTTATTGCCAGGTTCGGGGAGATTTTTCGCTCTCAAGTGCTGCTCCTGACCCCTCCTTTGAAGTCTGGAGCCTGTCCTTCTCTCTTCGCTCACCCAATGACACGGGTCAAGTTCTTGTATTTACTCTTCAGGTAAAGGCACAGATTAAACCAAACTATAATTTAGCCACTAAGCCATGCAACATGTTGTTCTTCTCCTTTTAGAGAAAACACACTCTATTACTTTGCTTCTGCAGGATCTCATGACTCAAGCCCTCTCCATCCAGCGTCATGCACTAAGGCCACCCTGGGATCTCTAGTCCACAGTGAGAGCGGTCCATGGCTAGCATTTAAATCGCCTGTTGTGTTTATGAAATTTTGCAAAAGCTTTTCTTGTTTCTCCCTCTAGTGGTCAGCAACTTTCATTAAGATGAAAAACAGCAGGTACAAGTGATATCAGCGTGGGATGACGTGCAAAGATAAATACTCAATTTCATTGTAAATAAATGTGGACCATGTCTGAAGATATGTATAATAATCTGAAAAGAGATTTATTTGGAACAGTTCTTTAGATACCATACATATGCTCTCGACTAACCCTCTCTGCTATTATATTAGTAACAATTAGTAATAATTTCTTAGGCACATGCTGCATCGTTAACAGCTTTCTCTGCCAAGTGTTGCCTGTAGGGGCTGTATATCTGGCTCCACGGTTCAGAGCACTTCTTACTCTTATAGAGAACCCGGGTGCAATTCCCAGCAGCCACGTGGTGACTCAGGTGCAATTCCCAGCAGCCACATGGTGACTCATAACCATCCCTAACTTTAGGCCCAGGTGATCTGATGCCCTCTTCTGATCTCCAAGGGCACCAGGCATGCATGTGGTGCACATCCATACATGCAGGCAAAAAATTCATACACATAAAATGGGATGCATACATTACAAAATTTAATGTTGCTTTCATGTCTACAAGAGGCTCTGTCAAAAAGAAAATGAAAATCTTTCCTTAGTTAAATAATTCTTAATTCTCCCTCCATCTTCCCCTTGATTGGTGTTGACTCTTGTCTGCTGATATAATATTCCTCTTTCAGCTTCTGATTATATTACTTATTAAGAATTATGACATTATGAATACACAAGTGCGCGCACACACAGACACACACACCATACACACACATGCGCACACATAAAGCCAGGACAGTGTTCTTCCAATTTGTCATTCAAATTAGGACTCTTGTAAGAACAAAGAGGACACCGTTAGCAACATGAGATGACGGGCATGAACTGGAACTCCCAGGCAATTTGTAATATGATCACTCTAAATAATCTCTGATTATTAATGATTACTACCGATGATCTCTGATCATTATGATAAATATTTATGTGCTTTATTAAGAAAAAAAGCAAATTAGTAGCTCTTTTATTAAGGAGGTTATGGCAAATCACACCGGCACATATACTTACTGTAGGTTAAAGTTTGTTTAGGGCCCTTTCAGTATTGAAGACCTTATATTCTTCAGATTCTTTCTATAGGGTGGCAAAATTGTTTTTGTTTCCCTGGAACCTTGCAAGTTTAAAACTGAAATTCGGATATTTAGGAACCATCAGCCCTGGGAAAGCCAAGAAAATGAGTCACCTAGACACATAGGCCCCACGAAGTGGGACATCTGTAGCAAACCTTCATCTCTCACCACCAGCTCTTTCCTGATTCACTTTTGACCCAGCCCACCTGCCCTGGGTGACTCGGGGCACAGCCTTTATCCCAAGCACCGCAGTGACTGTGAACTCATTGCCACTAAGAATTCTGCCTCCTACACTTTCTCTGTTCCCCAGCTGCCAGTCACACCCTTTCCACTCATGGAGAGTTCATGAAGTCCGCAGCTCTCCCGCCTGGGGCTTTCTGTCGGCATAAAGACACCTCCTTTTTCCATGTATATCAGACTGACACTGATTTCATTTTTAGTTTGAGGCTTCCTTTTTTCCCCTAGACATTTAGGAAGAAACTAAAAAGAGTGATTTTTATCTTCAGAAAGAGGGTAATGATGCTAGGTAATTTCTTTGAACGCCTTCCAATTCCCACAGGTCATGCTGACTGTGTGTACTTACTAAAGAAATATTCGACAAAGTTAACAGAGTGCTATTGACTCCTAGTTTAGGAAAGATTGACTGTCTAAGGATATCAAAGTGTGTTTTTGAAAAGACCTTCAAACCTATCTAAAGTAAATCATAAGGGTTATATGCCAAGCATCTTGGTTCACTAGGGAGCACAATGCCCCTAACACCAACTCTGAGTGTCACAGAGACTGGCTTACAGTAAAACGGCCTACTTCTCACCTGCCTGATGTCTGAAAAGCACCTCAAATTCATTAGTAGCAGAACCAAAACCCTCAGCTTCCCCCACAGACTCTTGATTCTTCCTCTCATTTCTCTTTAAAGACACTGCACATAGCCAGATGCAGAAGTCCAAATCTTCGGAGACATCTGTTATGTCCACCGCATCCCTCAGCCCCACAGAAGTCCTCCATAAAAAGGTGTCAAGCCCATTGTCTTTCTCTGTCTCCTGCCATTTTCTTGATCTGCCACCATTTCCTTGTAGCTCTTCTTGAGATCTCCAGAGTTGCCCACATTCCCTGCACTGTACCCATAAACATGATGTTCTGAGCTAAGTCGTGTCCCCACAAAGTTCAAATAAGTCGAATCCTACCCACCGTATCTCAGAACATGGTACCACTAAGAAATGGGGCCACTCAAGAAGTGACCAAATTAAAATGCGGCCACTAGGCTGAGGCTTAAGTAAATCTGACTAGTCCTTATAAATAAATTTTAAAATTTTAAAAGGGGCATTCGGGCTTACGGAGACCAGGAGGACTCGCAAAGATCATGTCTGCAAGAGAACATCAAGGGGCAGTGAGAGACTCAGTGGATCAAGGTGCTGGCTGCCAAGCCTGACAACTGAGCTCTACCCCCAGAACCCACGTGGTGGAAGGAGAGGACTGGCCGCGACTTGTCCCACAAGCTGTCCTCTGAACTCCACGTGTCTCACACAAGCACACCAAAAAGAAGGAAGAAAGAAAACAGGTAACAAATGATCTTAAAAGTTTGCCATTTGCAAACTAAACAGAGACGCCTGCCAGGAAGCCAAGCATGTGCACTTGGTCTGAGCCCTCCAGAACTCTGAGAAAAATCGGTTCCTATTATTTATGTCACCTGTGACATTTTGATATGGCCAAGTTAGAAAGTAGATGCAGATGGTATTTTCTCCCTTCTGGTTATGGCTAGAGAGGCAGGCGGCTCAATGGTTCAGAGCATTTGTCGCACAAGCATGAGGACCAGGGTTCAGACCCCAGGAACAAGATGGCCATGGTGTTACCCACTCTTGTAACAAAGTGCTATAGGAGGCAGAGACCAGGACAGGGGAATTACTGGGGTCGTTGTCTACCAGTCTAGCAAAAAGCTGGGAGAGACCCTGCCTCAGAGGAATAAGAAAATAGAAAGCAACAGAGACTCCCTTCAGCCCTCAAGCACAGAAGGGCAGAAGCAGCAGCATATACAGACTTGGTTTTTTTGTTTGCTTGCTTGGTTGGTCTTTTTTATTTTTCAAGACAGGATTTCTCTGTGAAACAGTCCTAGCTGTTTTGGAACTTGCTTTGTAGACCAGGCTGGCCTTGAACTCATAGAGATCACCCTGCCTCTGCTTCCCAAGTGCTGGATTAAAGGTGTGTGCCATCACTGCCCAGCGCAGCATATACACACTTGTACACCACACACACACACACACACACACACACACACACACACACACACACACACACACATTCAGAAAGAGAGGAGGGGGAGATTAGAAATGCAGTCTCTAAGAGTAAAATGAAATAGAACTGACATGGCTCCAAAGCCTAGCAGACTTGGCCCCGTGAGCTGTGCATCTGTGTGCCTCTTCCCTCTTTCTAAGGCTGCCTTTTCTACCTGAGAGGAACATCTCTCCATTCTCGGACACACCTGGGGCCTTCCCATGGGTGTTTGGTTTGCTGGCTGTGCCAGTGCCCCGTGTTCATTGAGTGTCAGCTCAAACGTGCCTTTCTTGAAAAAAACTCCCAAACTCCCCTATTCCCTGCTCCAGGTCAGTTTTCCCTTGATATCAGTCAGCACCACTGTCGTCTAAGAATGGAGCCCCCGAAGAAAAACCAGCCTGCAACTCACGATCCCAGAGACGCAGACAACAAAGAGGACCCTAAGAGAGACATCCATGGATCTAATCTACACGAGAAGGAGAAAAAGACAAGGTCTCCTGAGTAAATTGGGAGAATGGGGGCCGTGGGAGAGGGTAGAAGGGGAGGGCAGGGGAGGGGCAAGGAGGGGAGCGGAGAAAAATATGTAGCTCAATAAAAACAATAAAAAAATGGTGCCCCCATAGGCTGGCATATTTGAAGGTTTGGTTACCAGTTGGTAGAAACTTTTGGGGAGGAATAGTAGATAGGGCCTTGGTGGAGAAGGTGTGTTCTTATGCTTTCTTCTGTAAGCTGCCTTGGCCCATTTCAGCACAGCAGTGGGACAGTCACTAAGACACACACTAATTCAGGAGCTCCAAAATGGGAGAACCATTCCCGTTTGGTCTATCTCTTCACCTAGTGCCAGTACAGTGCCCGGCATACACTAGACCTTCAGTATCTGCCATTGAATGGTAAGACTGATTCGCCTCTTTGGATTCCTCTGTGGAGGAATGCGGACGTCAGTTGACTCATTGGAGAATCAGAGACTGTGGCTTAAGGGGCCCAAATGCGCAGCCTTCTTCCCCAGCAGGCTCTATGTGCCCTGACACACGGAGGCCTAAGTTTTGTCTCCTACGCCCTCCTGCAGGCAACTGGGACTCATCCGTCTCCCAGGCCTCCTGAGAGCACTTGCATATAATGGTGTTTAGAGCGGGGCTAAGAATTAGCCTAACCAACGCAGCTCTGCGAGGTTCTGAGTCACAGCCAAGATCTTTTATAAAAGCTACACTTGGAAGGTGAGAGGCACTATTTTAAAACGGGAATCAGTGGGAGCAACACCACACATTTTCAAACCGCGAGCTGGGGCGCTTCTCATGTTCTCATTATTGCTATAAAGTGGGAAGTCATTAGCTGAGTTTCATTCCGAGGGGGAGGGCACAAACACCTCCAAGGTGCTAGAAATAAAGACACGCGGCGATAAAAGGCAACTTTCTGCCGGGAAATGCCGTCTTATGGGAGGCTTGAGATCACGCAGGCCGGCAGAGTGCTGTTCCGTGTGAGAAAAGAAGGTGATTCACTGTGACTCAGGGACTGGAGTTTGCTCAAACATTGAGAATCTGACCCTGGGCAACTTATTCGGGGCATATTTAAGCACAGCACCGTTTGGGAAAAGGGTTCCTGGCAATAATTAACTCAGTCCCCCGTGTACAGCAAAGCATAAGACATTTTTATAGTACATGCAACCTCTTTCATAAAGATGGGGTCTATAGACTGACCATATGTGATATATCAAGGGTCTGGGAGAAGATCTGGCGTGGTCTTGGTCATACACACAGCACAAATGTCACCAGGCTATTAACCACCTGTGCTTCCCTTTGTAAAGTCCGTGTGACATCTCTCATAAAGATGGGCTCTACTGGCTGAGAAATAAAACTCAAGGTAAGGGAGGATGCGTGAGATAAACCTAAGATTCCTGAGGAGCCAGATGAGGCCTGGCCACACAGTTAGCAGAGAAGCCGCCAGGTCATTAACCACCTTCACTCCCAGCCTTCTGGGCAGAGAAGGTTCTGCCTCCCTTCCTTTGCAGAGAAAACCCCACGTGTTTAACATTCTTGGTTTCCCTGGTTCTTATCTGTGAGCACAAGAACCTCTGGGCCCCCAGTACCATCTCATCAGTATTTCTTTCCTTTGAGATTGTCTGGCGTCCCAGGTCTTGGATCTAGACAGTGTGCCTTGCGTTTCACTAACAGGTGTCAATATTCTGCTTCCTGTGATGACCGAGCATCTGTTTCCACCCTCATCTTTGCAGACCCCTCAGCTGCCTGTTTTCTGGTAAGTACAGTGATGACACACTGGGATTTCTGGTCCTGCTGTATTGCTCACTGCTGTAAGGAGTTCTTCCTTTGAGGAAGCTGGAGACTGCCTGCCTGCATGATCGCGGCTGGCTAACAAAGAGGCGTGGGAAGGCCAACTAGCAGCCATTGTATATGAAACCTGAATTGCAGTGCCTTGTATTCAGCCATTGTAATTACTGTATGTCACATATTTTTATCTCAATCCATCTTCAAAACAGCCTGCGACAGACAAAAAGACAGCGATTAAAAAGATGTCATAGCTGTATATTTATTAATATTTAGTAATATTACTTATTGATGTGAAAAACACTTCTAACTTTTCTCTCTTGGTTTTTTGAGACAGGGGCTCATTTAGCCCAGGATGGCCTTGAACTCCTGTCTCTCTTCTCTCCACCTCCCAATACAGGCATACACAGATGTGCCTCCAATCTAACATATAACATTCTTAAGTGTTCATAAGGTTCTTAGGTTTATCTCGCGCATCCTCCTTTACCTTGAGCTTTATTTCTCAGCCAGTAGAGCCCATCTTTATGAGAGATGTCACATGGACTTTACAAAGGGAAGCACGGGTGGTCAATACCCTGGTGACATTTGTGCTGTCCGTATGACCAAACAGAATGTGTAGTGCAGGCATTTCCTTGTACCCTTCTTGATGGACATACATATTTAGATGCATATGACACTACCAAAGATAATCTAGTGAGTCGTGTGAATTTTTAAGGCCTCTTAAGATGATGGAGGGCCCATGGAGACTTATTATTAATTATGAAAGCTTGGCCTATAGCTTAGGCTTGTTTCTAACTAGCTCTTATAACTTAATTAACCCATTTATATTAATCTACGTTTCACCATGTGGCTTTTTACCCTTCTTTCATTCTGTCTGACTCATTCCATATCTTGTTGGTGTTTCCCCTGTACCTCGATTGTTTCCTTTTCCTTTCTCTCCAGGAAAATTCCGCCTACACCTCCTGCCCTGCTATTGGCCATTCAGTTTTTTATTGCACCAATCACAGCAATACATTTTCACACAGTGTATAAATATCCCACAGCAGTTACCACTCTGGTTGGTGGTGTAAACCTGGGACAACAGGGCCCAAGAACGAGCCGACTAACGTCTCTGCAATAGCCAACTTTATTTAGAGCATCAGACGATTTATACTCTGAGGGTGAAGCAAGGTCATGTGAGCATAGGTCACATTAGTTCAAGCTGTGGTTAGTCCACTGCTTTGAGAAGACTGAGGCTTGCGAACGTCACTCTGAATAATAAAGGGTTAGATGACGTGTGGTCTAAAAGAAGCCCTCTCATCTTTACCACACCTGGAGGTCATGAAAGCACATCTAAGAGCAATCGTTTAGCAGATGCAGAGTTGCTGGGACACCCATGCTGACTCTGTCTTTACCATCTTGCTGACTCATTCTTCTGTTGGAACCAATTTCTCACCCCCAACCCCAGATTTCCTCTGGTCTCAAGATCATACTCTGCTTATGAGTGTGGCAGAGAAAATACCAGAAAACTGGGGTTGGGAGATGGTTCAGTTAGTAAAGTCCTTGCTCTGCTAGAAGAGGGGCCTGAGTTTGATGCCCAGCACTCACATAAAAACCTGATATGGTGCAAGCCTGGAACCCCAATGTTGGGGAGGCAGAGACAAGAGGATGCCTGAGGTTTGCTGGCCAGTCAATCTAGACAAATTGGTGGCCTCCAGGTTCACTGAGAGATCCTGTCTCAGAAAGTTATGTACAGAGTGATAGTAAAAGACACTGACCTCTGACTTCTGACCTTTGTGTGTATGTGTGCGTACACACACAAAAGAAGGGAAAGGGGGGAGGGGAGAGGAGAAGAGGGGCAGGAAGGGGAGGAGAGAGGAGGAGAGGGGAGGGGAGGGGAGAGGAGGGGAGGGGAGAGGACTGAGAAGTTGACACTCCCATGGAGCTTCTCTCAACTAACAGGAAGTAATGATGAATAAATCTCCAGTTTTGTTTCCCTCAGGTGGAGAGACACAGTGTATTTGTTCCTCTGGATCACCACACAGATAGTTCCTTTATCTCCCCAATCCCATCAAATGTCATCCTGAAAGAGGCTTTCCATCTAAAGTCACTAAGTCATTCACCGTGTGTGTGTCTGTGTGTGTGTGTGTGTGTGTGTGTGTGTGTGTGTTGGTGTGCTTTCTGCGGCTGTAATAAAACACTGGCCAAGCCAACTTTAGAGGGGAAAGAGTTTGTTGAACTTGCACTTGCACACAGCAGTTCACTGTCGAGTGAATCACAGCAGGAACTGAAGCAGGAGCGTGGAGCTGGAACGAAGCAGAACCACGAAGGAGCGAGCACTACTTACAGACTCACGTCCCACGGCTTGCTCAGCAACCAACCTTGTAAAACTCAGGGCTCCCCTCCCCGGTGGTGGCACTGCCCGCAGTGAACTGGGCTCTCTCACATCAATTGCTAATCTAGAAAATGCCCCCCACACTTGCCGACCGGTCAATCTGATGGGGGCAATTCCTTGGCTGAGGTTCCTACTGTCCAGGTTATTCTAATTTGTGTCAAACTGACAAAACTAATGCATACAGTAGGTTTGAGTGCACTCCCACATGTGTGCCATGGGTGTGACAGTCAGAGAACACGTTTTGGAGAGTTTCAGCTTCCCCCTTCTTGAGGTAGTTTCTCTTTTCTGTCAGTAAGTGGCTCCGGACTAGTTGGCCCAAGAGCTCCTGGCGATTCTCCCATCCCGGCCTCCCATCTTACTGTGGGAGACACAGTAAGTAACACACCATGTTACATGTGTGTGTGCCGCCACATCCAGCTTCTTATGTGGGTCCCAGGTTTGCGCCCTGGCTGGCTCACCACACTTTTCATTCTTTAATGGTCTGGGTACCACTACTCTCTTCATCACTCGCTAACTGGTGGATGCTCCATCTTTCCCGTCTGGGATGCAGGATCTAAAATAGCACAGCGCTTCCCATTTACCTCATATACCCAGCAGCAAGACAAGTACCTTACATTACTATACTCAACACTCAGGAGATCATAGATGATGAGTGAACTGAATCTCAGGAACATTCTACCTTGTTCTAAAAGATCTCCAGGTTAACTATGACTTCAATCAGGCTGGAAGCCATGGGGTTAAATCCTTTTCCAAAGCTCCTTCTCCGTTACTTCTTCACCGATGAAAACAGGAATTTAGACAGGTTCTTCTTTGTTGGTTGTTTAAATAACAAAATTCACAAATAATTTTAAAAAATGACATAGTGCTTAAGGTTTTTTTCCCATCCTTAGAAAACCTAAACTGACACCTTCCAGACTCCCCTTGAGAACCCTCTCAATGGCCTCTTCCTCCCATATTCATCCAGATAACCAAGCACTGCAGGGAAGCGCACTGCCCACTTGGAGAAACAGCTTCCCTTCTGTGGCTTCGCTGGGGTTGTGACTTCATTCAACCCCCTTTCACTTTTAATAAAGTCAGGTGATTTCACATCAAGAACTCTGGGGAACCTGGTTTGTGCTGTCTGACACAACCTCACTATCGGCTACAGAGACATGAAAAGGCAGGGCCTCCAGAGCTAAGAGCCCTGCTATTCTGCAGAGGACATGGAATCAGTTGTCAGCACCCACGTGGTGGCTCACGACCACCCTGTAACACCGGCTCCAGGGGACCTCACACCCTTGTCTGGCCTCTGAGAGCACCAAGCACACATGGAGTGCACAGACATACAAGCAGGCAAAACAAATGCACACATAAAAAACAATTTAAAAAAATAAGAAATGAAGCCAATGGTGGGGCTGAAGAGCCTGTAAGTATATTGTTCCCGAGGTCTAGAACATCTCTATCCAACATCCCTCAACAAGTCAGTTCAGATATCATCTTTAATAACTACAAATGTTAAGGGCAATTGCTTTGAACTGCTTATTTTGTTTGCCTCTGTTTGCACGCTGTCTGGCAGGCTTTCATGCTCTATACAAACAGTGCACTCAGATACATTTGCTCCAGCACACTGGGCTTGCGGGTGTTCTTTCTGCCACAACTTCCACAATGTCGATATCAGCCACCTATCATTTAATGCTTGCCCTGTGCCTGTCATTGTGCTGTTCCTTTCAGAAAGGGTCTCATTAAGTCCCCACAGGATAATTCAAAGATGCATTACTGTTGTTTATTTTTGTGTTGACAAATGAAGAAACTGAGACTCCAGTAATGTATAGAGCGGTGTGGATAGAGCTATAATAGAGGTCCAGGCAGAGTAGGGATTTCTGTGTAGGGTTGAGCAGCCCCCTCCATGCTGTAGCAGGCAGCCAGTATTATTCCCACGTGCAGGGCATCAGAATTTCTAGCATGCATCATTTTTGCCTCAACTTCTTCATTAACTGTTAATAGAATCTAGGGTGAGTTCTCAGATGGTTTTAAGGGCCTCAACTCCTTCGCCTGTGGAATGGGAGTTTGATGAAAAACCTATTGTGATCTGCTTAACCTCTCTGAGACTGTCTATGAATCTTCAGGACGAGCAGGCTTGGACCAAAAAATTTCTCATTACATCTGGATTTGTGCATGAACCCAAATAAAAACCCAGAAGAAATACTTTCTAAAATGTAGTAGTTAGTTTGAAACTCGCCCTTAGCCTACCCAGGAGATCTGTACTTAGGTTGAAGGTCGCAGCCAGGAATGAATTAAGAGCTAAAAATCTAAGCCTATTTCAAACAGGTCTATAGTCTAGCAGTGCAAGCATTAAAATCTCGAGTCTAGCAGAGTAGACAATGGGTCTTATCAGCCCTTCACTACTGAAGCCATGCTGCGCATTTGATGCATTTTTCTACACAATGAAGAGAGAGAGAGGGAAGAAATGAGGCCACTGACGCCAGCACAAAGGCGAATCTGAAAAGAGAGAGTGATGGACGACAGAGAGAAGTGGGCCGGCAATGGCTCGCAGACACCTCTCTGTAGCGGGTAAGGGACCAGCTCTGTAGCCCTGCCACTCCCAACAACTGTCCAGATGCCAACGCTCTGCCCACCATGCTTCCTCTTTCCAAACTTTGGCCTTTCCCATTCATTCTGTTTTAATGTGAACATCAGAACTTAAGTTTTTCTCTTTAACAATTTTCTCTCCAGCAAGATCAGATCATTTCCAGTTTCTATATCATTTGTGTCTTTTACTTACCATCTTGCTATGTACCTAACACTGATGGTCCATATGCCAACGAAACCCCCAAATCAAACCAGAGAGTCTCATGGGATGACCAAACCGAAAAATACAATTTAAACCCATGTTTTAACACCTGAAATTGTCGTGTTAACCTTAACGGACATAATTGCTCACAGGATTTTCTTGCCTTTCATTTTGAAATGGAGAAATGATTTGGAGAAGTAATCCTCTCTCTGACTCCACCTCCACGGCTGTACCTTCTACAGAAAGGAGAACAGAGGAGCTGAAAGCCTCACCGAACTTATCAATGGTAAGATTAAGGAGTAGCATCAGCCAGCAGAGGGGAGACAGAGTCACTGATTGCTGCCCCTTTCCCTGGAGACAAGACTGCTGCTGTTGGCCACTGTGATATCTCAGACTGCCTGGCGGGAAGACACGGCTCTGAGGTAAGGCCCATGGGCCCAACAGGTCTCTCCTAGCATTGCCATCTGAATAAATAATCTCCGGGCTTCCTAAAGATCAGAGAGTCTAAAGTTCCTGAGGCTATCCCCTGCAAAAGCGGCTCAGTGTCCCCAAGTGGAGGACCTCCTAGACACCAAATCTTCGAGATAAGAAAACCTGAGAGCTCAACCTCAGGAGACAGACTGGTTCTGTAGAAATCGCAGAGGTTCCTGGGGTTCAGGACAGGCACTATGCGAAGGAAATAGATCTGCAACTTTACAGGTGCTAAATGAGGTGCTAGTGGCCTCGCTATAACAACAAAATGACCTTTAAAAAATGAGTATTTGCCATCAGTCACATAGGGAGCTAAACAATGTAAGTCCGTTGTCCCTTAAGGTCTTCATAAAATCTCTTAGGGGGTAAGGAGGAAAAGGCCTAAAGAGTCAAGAGGCTAGGTGGAGAAGCCTTGAAGCTCAGAGCTGTGATTCGCCAGAGCCCAAGTTCTGCGGCCCCACTGAGTTCTACTCAAGTACCTCACGCCATCTTAAAAGATATTCGAGAATGAAGGACTTCTCTGACCGCTACACCACAAAGTGGCATGTGTAGACCTGCATTCACACACACCCATCATATACACACAATAGCAACACATTCTTAATACTTAAACTAATGAAGAATTGTTTTAGTATATGCAATACTTCAAAACAACTAAGAATCTTCTATAAAATGCAGAATCACCAATTTCAATGGAAGAAGTTTTGCTTTCATTCCGTTTAAGCCTATAGCAACTTCAGATGCTTTTCTAGAGTTCAGCCTCACAATTCAACAAATAAATCATGAAAACTTCAACTTCCCATCTGCATATGCATTAAGAGATTATCATACACGCATAACACGGGCACACCAATGCCACACATACCCTATTTGCATAGATGAACACACAATAAGGACAGACACACAGTCAAGTAACACATAGTGTATACACACACCTCACTAATACACTACAGATAATGTGCACAGCTCACAGATACTCACATATGCACACACAGAACTTCACATGTATGAGCCATGGATAAAATACACCCCATAGTAACATACAGACCATATGACACCTACATACACACACATGCATACATACACACGGGTGAGGTATTGGGAAGTCTCCAGGGACTCCCAGTATCTCTACACTTTCCACCATGCACATCACACACACACACATGCACATGGGTGCGCACGTGCACACACACACACACACACACACACACACATACAGACACACACACACACATACACACACAGGTGAGGTATCGGTGAAGCCTCCAGGGACCCCCAGCATCTCTGCACTTTCCACCACGTACATCTCGCACGCACGCACACACACACACACACACACACACAAACACACACAGGCGAGGTACTGGGAAGCCTCCAGGGACCCCCAGCACCTCTGCCCTTTCCACCATGTACCCCTCAGTCCTAGCAGCTCTTCTTTTCTCCCCATCTCTCCTCAATCCAAACTGGGAACCCGAGCTCTTCTCTTTTGCTCCTCAGTACAGTCTCCAACATAAGGCAATTGCAGGTTAACAAGGTGAGGGCGCATTTTACACACAAAAACACACAATTGGGCTAAAGCTGAGCGTTAGAAAATACCTGTGCTGACATCCTCAGAGCTAATCTCTGCCGGCACCCTTCCTTCTCTCCAGGACTTCTGCAAGCCTCCTGGCTTATCGTTTATCTAAGGTCACTTTCCCTCCTCTCTCCCTCCCTCTACCTCTTCTCAAGGCCCCAGGACCTTTGTAATAACAGCTATCTTTTAAATCATTCTCAGATTTACATTTTTGACATTACAGGAACCATTATTCAAGAAACTAAATATTCTTAAATATTTTAATATTTAAATGCAGGTATTCAAGATACGTTAGCAAAGATACTTCCCATGAATTACCAGTTTTCCAAGAAAAGGCATCAGAGAGTGGGAGGGCTCCCCACGTGCCCCCGTGGAGGCGTGGTGGAAGATGTGGATGGACAGAGGACATTTAACCATTTAAGACCTACTTTCTCCTTGCTTGGAAGTTTGCTCAGTGTTGTAAGTGGAAGCCCACGTCTGTAATCCCAACACACTGGATGTGGTATCAGGAGGATCAGATGCTCGAGGTTAGCCTTGGCTACATGGTTTGAGGCCAGACTGGGCTCTATAAGACCCTGTCTCAACAGAACAAAAGAAAACAGCAACAAAGATTTGCCTCATAGACTTTCTGGAAAATTAAAGAAATTATTTTAATAGGAAGATTCTGGCTTTCACAAATATTGGATAAATGTGAATTCCTTTTCTTCTTTCTCTTTCCTCACTTCCCCAAGAAAGAAATTACTTCCTGTCTCCTAAAGCACATGTCCTTCTTTTGTCCATAATTCAGAAACATTTGATAATCTTGTGGTGACTCCAGACTCCCCTATAAAGGTCAGTCCTTACTGTTATACACTAGCCATTAAAATACTAGATAATACCATATAACTAGGTTATGAGATAAATCTAATTGTAGCATCTTATGCTTAGGAAAATGCAATTGTTTCTAGGAGGAGTACTATTAATGTTTATTTAATTCATGTCATCTGAAGCATTTCTTTTTTTAAAATAAGAGTAATCTGATTTTATTACTGTTAATAAAAATAGAATAGGCATTAGAAAATAATTTATAAGTATTATTATAGAAATACTATGCTTGCCACTATTCAAATATGACCCTTTGGACTACTGTTAGAACAAAGTTCCTACTTTAATTTCTTCATTTAATCCTTGTTGATATTCTTCATGGTTTTTCTTTCCTCTGTTCCTCCCTCCATAGGTAATTATGGATCGGATCAACTCTTCTGGTTATGTGATCAATGTCTCTACTTTAGTAAGCAACAACACCGGTGTTCCAACTCCTGTCCCCAAAATAATCGTTGCTGTTTCTTTGTTCATGTCATTTATAGTGGGTACCATCAGCAACGGCCTCTATCTATGGATGCTGAAATTCAAGATGCAAAGGACTGTCAATACTCTCTTGTTTTTTCATCTCATTCTCTCCTATTTTATTTCAACATTGGTTCTGCCATTTCTGGCCATCTCCTACCTTCAGAACAATCACTGGCCCTTTGGAATTGTCTTGTGCAAGGTATTCAACAGCACCTTGTCTGTGAGCATGTTTGCCTCTGTCTTCTTCCTCTCCGCCATCAGTGTTGATCGCTATCTACTCACCCTTCACCCAGTGTGGTCCCAGCAACACCGAACCCTGCGCTGGGCTTTCAGAATAGTCCTGGGAATCTGGATTTCTGCCACTATCCTCAGCGTGCCCTATTTGGTCTTCAGGGAGACGCATGATGACCATAAAGGGAAAATGGTATGCCAAAACAACTACCTTGTGTCCAGTAACTGGGAGAACAAAGACAAGCAAGCATTAAGGCAATGGATTCACGCAGCCTGTTTCTTCGGTCGCTTCTTAATGGGCTTCCTTCTGCCCTTCTTCATCATTGTCTTTTGCTACATAAGAGTGGCTACAAAGATGAAAGAGAAGGGACTGTTTAAATCCAGCAAGCCCTTCAGAGTCATGATGACGGCTGTCATCTCTTTCTTTGTGTGTTGGCTGCCTTACCACATCTACAGTGGCTTGGTCCTCACCATGAGCCAGTCACTACTTCTACAAGTGATGCTGGTACTTATGGTGGCAACTGCTACTTTCAACACTGTCTTTTCTCCGATTCTCTATCTATTCACGGGGGAGAATTTCAAGGTTTTCAAGAAATCTGCTCTTGCTCTGTTCAAGTCAACATTCAGTGACGATTCTTCTACCGAAAGGGCACAAAACCTAAACTCAGAAACTGAAATTTAAATTCTGGATCCTTTGGGCTGGAGAGATGGCATTGGTTAAGAATCCTTGTTGCTCTTCAACTGGCATTCAGTTCCCAACACTCACATCTGCCTATAACCCCCTGCTCCTGGGGATCTAGCATCCTCTCCTGGCCTCCATGGGCAACCACATGCCAGACTCATACCCATACACAGAAATAATAAAATTTATATTTTTAAAATTGATTCTTGATCCTTAAATAAACATGGACTCTGTCAACTATATGACTAGAGTTATATCAGCTGATTTTTGTATTCTCTGTATCCTGTAGTTAAATGTCTTCTAGTCTGTTCTAATTAGATCTGTAAACATTAAAACACTGTCAATGGGCTGACAAAGTGACCCAGTGGGTAAAGTCATTTGTCGCCAGCCTGAAAACCTGAGTTTGATTCCTGGGACTCACATGGTAGAAGAATAGAACCACCTGCAAGTTGTCTTCTGACCTACACACACACACACACACACACACACACACACACACACACACACACTAAAATGTAACTTAGAATTTTAATTAAAGAAGTAAAGCATCCCCAAGAAAATAAGCAACTGGTCATGATGGAAGTGTGGTTTTTATTTTTTGTTCGGCTTTGAATTCTTTTTTGTTTATGGTAAAATAAAATCTGGCATTTCCGCCATTTACTTCGTACTTAGTTGGCATTATACTTATAAGGTTGTGAAACCATTACCACTATTTATTGTTAAAAATATTCGCACCAACTGACTGGGCGGTAATATGCACACCTTTAATCACAGCATTTGGGAGGCAGAGACAGGTGGATCCCTGAGTTTGACGTTAGCCTGATCTACAGAGTAGTTCTAGGACAGCCAGGGATACTCAGAGAAACCTTATCTCAAAAAAAAAAAAAAAAAAAAAAAAAGTTTGTCAGTTTGTCTCTTCAAAGAGGAACTCTATATTCATTAAGTACTCTATTCTATCTCCCTTCTAGCGCCTCAGGCCCAATACCTCTGGAAGGCTCTCTGTCTCTGTGAGTTCTCCTGCTGCAAAGAAAGAGAAACAGTCTCCCTAAGTGAACTCACGTTTGTCCTCTCGTATCCGGCTCGCTTCACTTCACATGTCCCCAAGGCTCGTCTACATTATATAGTATTTCAGAACTTCCTTCTCTTCCATGTCTGGATTATTTTCCATTATGTATAAACGCACATTTTAAAAATCTGTTGTAAACTAGGCAGTGGTGGCACACACCTTTAATCCCAGCACTCGGGAGGCAGAGGCAAGTGGATCTCTGCGAGTTCGAGGCCAGCCTGGTCTATGAGAGCTAGTTCCAGGACAGGCTCCAAAGTCGTCTATTATTCTCATCTTCTGACTACTGTAAATAATGCTACTTACAAACATTTGTATGTGAGTATCTGAGCCTTTGTTTTCATTTCTGGAGGTACATACCCTAAGAGAGGAGTTTCTGGCTCCAGGGGTAATTCCAGGTTTAAATTTCTTAGGAATCATTTACAATTCATACTGTCAACTGTAAAAACTTCTGTTTCTATACAACTTCATCACCGCCTAGTGATTTCCTTCTAAAGTTAGTGTCGCCCTAGTGACATAGTGCACATGTGATCCTTAGCCATTTTTAAAATTTGTGTTTTATGTGTAAGCATGTTTATCTGCATGCATGTATGTACACCACATACATATAGGTCTGTGGACATCAGGAGAGGGTGTCAGAACCCCAGGAACAGGAGTTACAGATGATTGCGTGTCACCCTGTAGAGTGTACAGACTGGCTAAAGGAACGGCTAGAAACAGGTTCACAGACTTTAACCTAAAAGCCTTTCAGCATGATCGCTTCAAGGAGGGAAGCTAAATGGCGTCCTGCTGAGGGACGATGGAGAGGTGAGGCAACACTCTCGGAGGAGTGACTCCTAACCACAGAAAATTAGGGAGCAGTTCTGCTCCTCCTCGCCTCACGAAAACCAATTTACACATTCTGCCAATTAGAAATTAATTTGCACTAAAGGGTTGCTATGAAAATGCGAATGCACCTTTATAAAAGGGTGAGCTTGACTCATAGGCTGAGGGGTGTTTCTTTCATCAGCTTCACACCCGGTAGAATGTGGCTTGACACAGTATTTAAGATATTAGACACTTTTATTGTGGCCTAAAATAAAAGGAAAATATGACCAACGCTGGAGGTCAGGTCTACAGCAAAGCTCGTAGACCCCAAAGGCAATATACTACCAAAGAGAGCTCTGAAAGCCAGGTGGGAGGGGTGTTTGGAAGAAACACTCTCCGCTGATGAGGAACAATCTGACCCAGAGGGGACCAGACTCTGAGATGTCATCCTGTGACAAATTTGGGGTACTGCACACCTTGTCTTTTCCCCCTAAATTAGGACAGTATCCCAGTTGAATTTAGCCCCAGCTTTCCAAGCAATGGTTCCCCGTTAACGTCTTGTCATTCCCCCACTGAGAGGCAGGAGGACAAAAGTACAATAGTTGGAGAGAAGTGAATTTTCTAATGAAGGTTCATGACTTTTCTCTCCATTGCATTCTGAGCTTCACAAGAAAAAACAGCAGACTCCCCCTTCCACCCCTGGCTGGGAGTCATGGATGCTTATTAGCGTTTGGATAAACACATAAAAGCAGTTCATTTTGTTTGTTTTTTCAAGACAGGGTTTCTCTGTAGCTTTGGAGCCTGCCCTGGAACTAGCTCTTGTAGACCATGCTGGCCTCGAACTCACAGAGATCCACCTGCCTCCAGAGTGCTGGGATTAAAGGTGTGCGCCACCATCGCCCGGCTATGAAAGCAAAGCAGTTCTTAACCAGCTCCGAAGTCGGTATTTGTGTGTGTAGGATCTTGAGAGTGGCCTTACTCAAGCATGTTGAGTGTCCTGTGTCAGAAACACAGGTGATCTTATTTATGTCTTGCCACAGGGTCGGGATGTATTGGGTAACAATAAATTCGCCGGGTGTTGTGGCCAGATATTCCAATTTTTTCCTTTGGGTAAGCACAGGGTCCTGTTGTGGAATATTACTTTAAACTAGGCAAAGATGTGTTGCATTTGTTTCTGCTGCATTTGTTTAGCGATGTAAAGCTGTGTTGCATTTGTTTTGCCTTGCCTTCTTCCTAAGGCACCTGGTTGGTCTAATAAAAAGCTGAACGGCCAATAGCTAGCTAGGCAGGAGAGAGATAGGTAGGGCTGGTGGCAGAGTGAAGAAGAGGAGAGTTCTAGGCTCAAAGAAGGAGAGGATGAGGGATTTTGAGAGAGACACCATGGGCCAGAAGCCAAGCAGTTGCCAGACAGACAGACACAAGAAGCAGTGAAAATAAGATAAATAGAAGAAAGGAAAAAAAAACCTGAGGCAAAATGAAGATGAAGAGAAACAGGATAATTTAAGCTATAAGAGCTAGAAGAAATAAGAGCTCAGATAAAACTAATAAGAAGAAGCCTCCATGTCTTGATTTGGGAGCTGGTTGGTAGCGAAGAAGGGGGTGGGGGGGAAACCTGGTAGAGGTTCCCTTATTAAAGTTTTAATTTTTGATTTTTACTCTCAAATCATATATTATATATCATATATCACAGTGAGAGACAGAGACCGGGAGACAGAATGACTGTAAGTGGGTGAGAAGGCAAGGAAACATGAGAGGTCAAAGCTGGGGACAATGCAAAGGGTCAGGGGGAGGAGAGGACGTAAGGTCACCAACCGGGGGTCTCTGGACTGATGCTGTTCCAGGCTGCAGGGACAGAAATGAGCCTGTGTTAAGGCCAGCTTCAGAACTCATGGGACAGGACAAGGACAGACAAACAAATAGTAACATAGATGGACAATAGGTTAGGCGGACAATAGGTCCAGAAGAACAAACAGGAACGTGGGCAGAGAGCAATTAGAGTAGGCCCTGTCAGGCCCAGGGACAGTCAGGTGTTTTGTGCCTGTCAGTTCCTTGATCCATACACTAGGTGATCAGATGATAGATGCGGTGGGGGGGGGGGGGGGAGAGGCAGTGCCATAGGAGAAGTAGGTTTCTGCCTTCATGAAGTCCAAGGAAGAGTCTATCAAACTTTCCTTGGTCTTTTGTTTCTTATAGGTTCTTGACCCTGCTTTTGCTGATATAATTTTAAATATGCCCATGCAGCTCCACAGTCCCAATTCACGCTAATAAATTTTCAGTGACTCCTTTTCAACTCCCAGGAATGAGTCATTTATCAATCTGTGTTTTACGTGAGTGGTGCAAGTTCATGTCCCGACTCGGGAACGCGATCATCATCTAACCTCAAAATAGAATCCAAAGCAGCTTATAAAAGAGAATCTTTCAGGGCAAGGCATAAGCTGAAAAAACACTGTTTACACGACATAGAGCCACTTAGAGTACGACACGGCCTGATCTTGACATTAAATTCCTGCAGTCCGTCCTGGCTCCGTTTGCGAATGTGACCCATGAGCAGGGCATCTGATAAGACTGCCCCCACGCTCTGTCTCAGGCAAACGTCACTGTTGTTTAGCTGTGGGCGAACAAGTGGCTACCGCAACCTCTATTATCCAGTAAGTCACACATTTACTTTATTATAAGACTCAAAGGTAAAAATTGTTCCTTAGAGGCTGGAGAGCTGGCTCGGTGGTTAAGAGCACTGGCTCAGATCCCAGCACCCACGTGGTGGTTCACAAGCGTTGATAACTCCAATGCTAGGGGACCCTGTCTCTCCTCTGATCTCTGCAGTCTTCTGCATGCACACATGAATAATGTCCATTTTAAATTGACCATTTTCTTTTTTCTACATGTCAAATCAAATGTGATTCTAAATGCCCCCCCCCTCCAATCTTGAGGATTCAGGAGATCCATGAAGCTCTAGGTTCTTCGTGGACCCTGCTAATATGCCTACTCGAGCTCTGTGATCTGCTGAAGACAGCAGCTGCTCCTGCTCCTGCCATGGCTCACTGGGATGTGTTAGGGAACTGAAACCCGAGGCTCAGATTCCAGCAGCCATTATCCTGGAATGTCTTGCCATATCCCCAGGAGTTGGAAAATGAGGCAAGAACAAACCAAGGCTCATCTTACCATGATAGCTAAGTTAAACCTCAATTCTCTGAACTCTTGGAGAAACTAAGGAAGTCTTACCAGTCGTCCTTTCTGTCTTCCCAAAATAACAAATCAAAAATGTGCATTGTGGCCAGGCGGTGGTGGCACACACCTTTAATCCCAGCACTCTGGAGGCAGAGACAAGAGGATCTCTGTGAGTTTGAGGCCAGACTGGTCTACAGAGGAGTTGCAGGACAGCCAGGACTACACAGAGAAAACCTGTCTTGAAAAACAAAACAAACAAACAAAAATGCCCTTTTTTTGTGACCGTTAAGACCACTTACGTCAGTGTACCAGACTGTCTTAACCGTCCTTCAAACCCTCGCGTGAACATCCATCCTTTTTTCTCTGTCCTGACCCCTTACTGATCTCAGAGTCTCTGTGTTTTCTACATTTTATAGGCTTCTCTAAGGAGGGCTCTGGCAGGACACAGGGAAGATGCAGACTAAGTCAAATGCATATTTCCTTTGCTGGTTCCTCAAGGGGTCATCTGGAGCTTTGCTTTGTGGGGAGCAAAGGAAACCCCGAAAGAGTGACGTCCTGAGTGAATGTGTGCTGTTAGCATGGGCACAAGGACCACAGCTGCAGATCTATGGGAACAGCACAAAGCCCTCCCTTCTAACGCCCCTCCCCCAGGGGTGAGGCTCAGAGGGATGGCGGAGCCTTGTTCTGGTCCAAGTGTGCTTGTTGATAGTGTGTGAGGAAAATGTCTACCGTAAGATCCTCCCCCTGGCGCAGATACATACAATCCGAGGCCTGCTCCCCTACATAGCTTGCTCCTATCAAGATCAGCTACACCTGCCTATCTGTGCGCCTGTAAACCAAAAGCCCCACCTCCTTGTTTACCTGTGAGCAATAGCCCCTCCTCCTCCAACTTTATGCAATAACCGCACCTCCTCGTCCAGTGGTATGCATAATCCTGCCTCTCTACTCACTCCCTGAACTTCTCTATCCTAATCCACTTAATCTGTTTTTCCATGTGTCTATGTATTTGTCTTTTTCTTTCTTTTTTTTTTTTTAATTCCCTCACTGCCCCAGTCAGGTCTATTTTTGAAGCCGTGCTAAGACACAACAAACATCAACCCCTTAGCTTAAAGGTCTATCCCTCCGTCCCATTGTCCCATCAGGCTAAGTAGCAATCTGAGTTACTAGACGCTCTGGGATACAGTGCCACCCTCTGCAGCTCCCCTCTACAGTTTCCTTAAAAACAAATAGTCAAAAAAAACAAAAAACAAAAAACAAAAAACAAAAAAACAAAAAACAAATAGTCCTTTGAAGATAACAACATAGCTCCGTAGATAAAGGGGCAAGCCAGGGCAAGCCGGACAATCTGAACCCATACACACCCATATAAACTCGGAAAGAGAACCATCTCTGTAAAGCTGTTCTCTGACCTCCATGTGCACGCTGTGCAAGGTACATTATTTGATTGTTGATGACGCCCTGACTGGTCCCGTTACTTTGGTTGAAGCGGTCTTTACGTATATCTTAAGTTTGGCCGTAAGCCTCTCTAAGTACATAGCAAAGTGTAACCAGCTCGATGGACAAGCAGGCTGTAAACCACTCCTGTGAGGAGTAGACAGGCGACAGCCTGTGCCAACCATTTGTTCAAGTAAGGCAAGCGTGAGCTACGGCTGCCCTCTGGCTATAAAACGGGATGCCGTGTGGTGGAGCAGGGCATTCTGGAACATCTTTTATCTGGATTCATGCTTAATTCTAAAATCACAAGACAGTTACTATCCGTAACACTGTTAACAGTGAATGACTGCTGAGGAACCGGAGTCCTCTGCTGCACTGCCGTGGCTGGTCCGTTACACCACAGGCAGCCACTGGTAAAGTTGTCTATCCTAATGACAAACTCCTTATGTCACAGAAGTTATATGGTGTTTCTGAGGATGACAGCCTCAGTAAACAGACCTCGACTCGCGGTGGTAAAAGGAGCCCTAGTCATACTCAGTGGTTCATAAAAATTAGAAAAGGACAGCAGGAGGGGACTAGTGGAGAAAAGGTATTCCACATATTCCACATGGAGAGTGACCTGTGATAGCCATACCTTGGGTTTCGGGCATGTGTGTGTTTATTAAGTATGTCAAAAGCAAAAGTTAAGAAATAAAAAGCAGATAGAGAGAAAACCATCACATTGGGTGCTTACAACATCCTGCAGACAGGACTCAGGTTGCCTGATTGAGAGAGCAAGCAAAAGAGCCAATAGCAAGTCACCGTCCTGCATATAGACAACAGTAAGCCATTCTCACTGCAGGCACTTTTTTAAAAAGACTTGGTTTCATTTCATATGTAAATGTTTGCCTGCATGTGTGTCTGTGAAGGCCACAGAGGGCACTGGATCCTCTGGAACTGCAGCTGTGAAAGGGTGCGAGCCACCATGTGGGTGCTGGGAAGTGAGCCCAGGTCTCTGCAAGAATAGCAAGTGCATTCCCACCAGCAGTGAATGAGTGTTCCCCTTACTCCTCTCCAGCGTAGGCTATCATCGGTGGTTTTGATTTTAGCCATTCTGACAGGTGTAAGATGGTGTCTCAAAGTTGTTTTGATTTGCATTTCCCTGGTAGCTAAGGAAGTTGACCATGACCTTAAGTATCTTTTGGCCATTTGAAATTCTTCTGTTGAGAATTCTCTTTTTGGTTCAGTACCCCCCATTTTTTAATTGGGTTTTTTAGAGTTTTAATGTCTAGTTTCTTGAGTCCTTTATATATTTTGGAGATCAGACCTTTGTCTGATGTGGGGTTGGTAAAGATCTCCCATTCACTAGGTTGCCTAAGGGACTGGACGGGGAGGGGGAGCGGTAGGGAAGTGGGAGAAGGGGAGGAAGTGGAAAGTTTGGATGGTATTATTTATAAAGTAATAAAAAATAAGAAGAAGAAGAACAGCAAGTGTTCTTAAGTTCTGAGCCATCTCTCCAGTCCCTGTAGACATTTTTGTACCATGGGATAAACCCTGGCAACCTCTGTCAGAAATTGTTTGCCTTCTTCTGTTCTAAAGGGCAATGTTTTTAATACTCCAAACTATCTGCTGTTCCTTTTCTCCTGTTCCAAAAGCAGGGGCCAGACTGACCCAGAGAGGGAAGGTTCTTGCCAACAGGCCATTCTGATAGAGGCATTTTCTCAGTTGTGGTTCCCTCTGTCCAGATGACCCAAGCTTGTGTCATCAAAGACTCTAAACAGCTTGGAGAGACAGAGAGTCCTGGTAGTGCACTGGTAAAGCTGTCTATCCGAGTGACAATCTCCTTATGTCACAGAAGTTGTATGGTGTTTCTGAGGATGACAGCCTCCGTGTGCTTGCAAACCTCCACGCACATGGTCAGCCACACATGCAAACATGCATTAAAAACAGGTCTGGGGCTGCAGAGATGGCTCAGAAGGTAAGAGCACTTGCTGCTCTTCCAAGAACCTGGCTTTGAGACTCTGCGTCCACATGGTACATTTTGGGCAGGTCACAGGCAACTGCTACTCCAGTTTCAGGAAGCTGACACCATCTTCTGGGTTCCTTGACGCACCAGGTAGGCATGAAGTACAAAATATGAATGCATATAAAATAATTTTTTTATTTAAAAGAATTAAAGGAAGGTCTGAGATTGCCACAGCCTAGAAATTTGATGGCTAACTGTAAAGTGGACTATGGGATGATATGGCAGAAAAAGATGATTCCTTCACTCGTAGAAATCTGAGTAAATGATGGAGAGACATCACGGAGAGCTGATTCATACGTGGTGACAAACGCAACAGCTTGAGATACTAAATTTTATCTAAGACTGAGAAACTGGGCAAGGGCTGCATTCAAGCTCTCGGTACTAATTGTGCAACTTTCTTTGAAATCTGAATCTATCCCTTTAAAAAAATAATTAGGCACAGAAATAAGGTGTTTCTTGTCTGTAGTCAGGAAGAGAATGATGGAATGAGTTTACAAACAGATCTGAAACCAACAGAAATAAAGGCAGACAAGAAAATACCAGTCCCTATCCACAGGGTAGCCTTCCACTAGAGACAGTTTTACATGTCTGCAGACAGGAGTAATTTGAAGATAGACGTTAGCCATCTCGACCAAACTGGAAGGTATTCTGGTTACAGACAAATTCTACACAGTCCTGTAAGATCAAGAACTACTCAGTGTTGGGCAATATTATTTTCAGGTGTGTGACGTTTGTTTTTGCTGCATTTGTTTAACTCTGTGAAGCTGTGATTCTTTGCCTGTCTACAACACCTGATGGTTCCAATAAAGAGCTGACCGGCCAATAGCGAGGCAGGAGCAAGGATAAAGAGAGGGAAAACTCGGAGATGGAAGAACAAGGGACAAGAGAACAAGCAGAGGAGCATGCCAGGGGTTGGTCAGCCACCCAGTCAGTCACGGAGTAAGAAGGAAAGTAAAGGTATATAGAAATAGGGAAATATTAAAAAAAAATATTTTTGTAGGGAAATGGGGAAAGATAAAAACCTAGAGGCAAAAGGTAGACAGGTTAATTTAAGAAAAGCTGGCAAGAAACAAGCCAAGCTAAGGCCGAACATTTATAACTCAGAATAAGCCTCCATGTGTGATTTATTTGGTAGCTGGGTGGCGGTTCTCCCGAAAAGCCAAAAGAGTAAAACACCCACAGTAACTCAGAGCTCCCATATCTACTGGAAGCAGAGTCAGAAATCTTTGCCCTATTTTGCAATCTTTCCTAATTTTATTTCTGAAAGAGATACGGGTGCCAAGATCATAAAATAGGCTAGCCTGATTTGGGAAAAGGTTAAGGGACATAGGCAAATGCTCTAAAGGTCCTGACATGCTTTACTAAGTTATCACAACATTACAAACTGAAAAGCCAAACCAAGGGAAATTACCAGTCCACCGTGGGAAACCCTACAGACTGCCAGAGGCATACAGCGTAGACTTAGAGTTAAAATCATTTGCTCTAGCTTGCTACATAGGCAACACACCAGCAACTAAAAACAGTAATGATATGGGAGTTTAAACGGAAAGTTAAACAGCCACCAAAAAAGTTAGCATCGAGTTCTAAACTGAAATCTAGGCCACACCTGGTTTGACAAACTCAGCTCTTAAGTTGGGGCTGCCGTTTTTTCTAGACCTTGTCTTTCCACGCAGAGGGACGCTAATTGGACACCCTTGTCCTCATTCTCAGAGTATGAAGTGGTCCTGTGGCAAAATAGATGGCTGTGGTCAGACTTCTGCTTTCAAACAGGTTACTGGGTTCCAAGACAGCGACGTGGCTCAGAAGGGGCGTGGCTCGGTGCCCCCCCCCCCGTGAGGGCGTGGCTCGACAGCGGAACTGCTTAGTCAAGGCCAAGCCTGGTTTGGAGCCCTAGCAATTAAAATACAAACAAAATAAAAAAATAAAAAACTAATAAAAAAAATACAAACAAGCCAGGGCAGGAGTGTTGCACACCTTTAAGCCCAACACTCAAGAGGCAGAGGCAGGTGGATCTCTGTGAGTTCAAGGCCAGCCTGGTCTACTAGAGCAAGTTCCAGGACAGCTAGGACTGTTACACAGAGAAACCCTATCTCAAAAAACAAAAACAAACAAACAAACAAAACAAACAAACAAAAAATCAGAAAATACGAACAAATAAAAATCTGTTTCCTCTCCCTCAGAGTCTTCAGGTGGATGGCAAATGTCTAGAGGTCACATGGGCCCTTCACAGCTCACTTTCAAGTGCCCTGGTGGACAACTATGTTCCAACGGTTTAGTAATCATCTCCCGAAGTTCAATCAGACTTTATAAAGCATCTTGATGTGATACATAATTGACAGAAACTGTCAATTGTCATTTTTATTAATATTTTATTGATACTTTCGGAATTTCACATCATGCACCCCAATCCCACCCATCTCCCAGTCCTATGAATCCACCCCCACCCTTGTAGTATCCCCCCAAAAGGAAAACTAACAAATAATGAAAATAAGGTAAAGATTTTAAAAAGAAGTAAAAGTAATAATAAAAACTACATTCAAATAAGAACGTAGGGTCCCACAGTTTTGGATCCACTCCATCTTGACTAAAGGTCAGAGAGTTCAAACCTAGTTTTGCTCCTCAAAGACGGACAATGGGATGTTTGACCAAAGGTGGGGCTACTGGACGCTTTGCTCCTCAAAGGCCAGACAACAGGTTGTTTGACTTAGGTTGTGGTTACCAGGTGTTTTGAGGTGTATAAGGAGGTAATTAGGCTTGCTTGTTCTTTGTGTCACGGAAGCCTTGTGCCCTCCTCTTTTGATTGGGGTATAAAGGCTGAGAGTAAGAAACTCTGGGCTCTTTGTCACAGTATTCCCTGGAAGCCCTTCCTAACTCTATCTTCTGTCTCTTGTCTATTTCTTTCCTCAGTCCACCCTCTCCTTCTCAGGTCACGACGTAACAATATCAATTTAAAAACAAAAAACAAACAAGCAAACAAAAGAAAAGCAAAAACAGTTCTTTCTGCCTTTGCCTCTCAGTAGCGTCCTCCCCGGTCTTAGTGGCACTGAAAGCTGCAGTGTATCACGCAGTATAATCTTTAGTTCAGCTTTCCTTGCAAAGGGGCAGTGTGTAAGGCCTCTGGCCTCGGGCACACCTTCGATACTGCACCCACACAGAAACTCCGCTGATATCCCGCCGTTGCCCCAAGTCATGTAGACTATGGCTTATAGAACCAGTCCCTTCATGCACTCCAGCAGGTCATAGATGGGGTGGTTGTTGGCGTGTGCCAGGTCAAAACCTTGTATGTATAGTTGAGTTGATAAGTCTGGGCTGCTGGAACCACTCCCCACGGGTAAGTGACAGGATCAGCTCGCTGGTGGGGGGGGGGGGGGGGCGGGGGGGAGCAGACAGCGCTCCTCAGGCCAGTGAGGAGTGGGGCCAGCTCAGAGAGGCCCTTGTACTTCAACTCATGGTTTGCATGGGCTCCTGGAGTAACATGGGCAACAGACATCAACACAGACCCCAGCTGCGACAGGACTACGGACACACACATGGCCAGCAGTGTCAATTTGGCCCCGGATGTCTCCGTGGACTTGGGTGGCAACCTATGCCTCTCCAATCAGCACGGGCCCAGCAGCAGCATGGTCCTTGGATTCCAAAACGGTGGTAGTAGAGAACCCCAGTAATCCTGTGGCCCCCCAATGGCAGCAGGAGTCAGAGACCCTGACTGCGGTAGAGTCACAGACCCGACATAGTCCCCGCCAACCTTGGCCCATGTCAGCACAGGCCACCCCTATCTGCGTGGCATATGGCCTCAGAACCCGAGGCAGAGGCAGGCAGATCTCTGTGAGTTCGAGACCAGCCTAGTCTAGAGCGTGAGTTCCAGGGCAGGTTCCAAAGCTACACAGAGAAACCCTGTCTCAAAAAACAAAACAAACAAATAAAAAACTTAAAACATTGCTACATGCGGTATCAGAATTCCGGTCAAAAACTACCAAATGTGGATTTACTGTGGATTTACTTGTGTAATTTAATTTTCTCAACTCGTATTTTTTCGCTTTGTTCACATTTTACTCTCCTATTGCACGCACATCCTACTTTCATGAGTTCTTTGTGAGAACAGTTTTCATAAAATAAAACCCAGAGAAAATGCTTTTCTTTACTGCCTACTCTTTACTGCCCTCTGCAGGCAGGAGGAAAGAATACAAGGATAGATGTTTACTAACATTCTCAGCCCAAGAGAGCCTCAACCAATGGGAAACTTAAAAATAATTGGTGATTTTTTTTTGAGACACCAACCATTAACAAACAAAAACTATCCACAGAAATGGATTCCTATTGTTCCTTGTTGTGCAAAAACGCCTGGGAACCACACACGCTGTTGGCAATAGTTCTCTATGTCTCCTACACTCACACACAAACGGACACCCAGGTCTTCACTTAGCCCGGATCACAGCTTGGGTCGCTATAGCAATGTTCCTTTTGATTTTTTAAAAATGGAGTCCGAATGACAGAATACACAGTCCATAGCAACAGTGACATACAGGTGCAGGCACAAGCACTTCAACTTGTGAACGTTACACAAACAAGTGGCACCCAACGTGGCAGCCCCTGTGGCCCCGCCATTAGAGATAATGTGAGGGTTTTTTCCCCATTTTCTTTTTAATAAAAGTGTAAGGGAGGCTGCAAGATAACCAGCCAACAGGCGGCTTCAGTTTGTGTACAAAAGACCACTGATTATGCATGGATTACTTTCTCCAGTCACACCACTTTGTATGGGCAGCGACACTGCCAGTGACGTCATCTTCTAAAACAACAGGCATGAATATATTGTGCCAACTGAGCCCAAATCAATGACCTGAGTAATGCAATCAGGGTAACACTATTATTTCCCCCTGCTAAACCCTCCACGTCTGTGAAAAACAAATGCTAATCCTATGCACATTCGAGGAATAGATTTCGTGGGAAAGAAAACCAAGACCTGTTTACTTTTATTTACATTCTAATAAGTGCTTAAAGAAAATGGATCACAGAATCTGATGTCATTGTGCACAGCCAGAATTGTCTGCATCAGAATCTGTTGTAGGATTGTGTGAGGATCAAGTTCAGTAACTGGTGAACAATCACCTCCGAGAATATTCTTACCAAGGATAGTTTCTAAAGAATTGCTCTCCTCCATCCAAAAAGAGATTCCTCATGCCTGGTACTGAGGGTTTAATGAGTCTGTGGTATTCACTAAAGTACAAGTATGCACTTATATGTATTGTGTATAATTTTAGGCAAATGCAAAATAATAAGATCAGAGTAGTCCAAGAAATTCCAAAACAACATAAACTATTGTGGCCATAGATACCTCTCAAAGGCTGAAGGTAAGTCCCTAATGCTGAAGACACTGTACACTTAAGATACAAGACTCAGACTTTTCAAGCCGTATCTAACATGAAAGCCTCCTTTCTATGGTCTTACTTCCGTACTACTAGAAAATCCTATGCAAGCTGCCAAAGAGGAGGTGGGGGACAATTAACAGTCCAACCCAGCAGTGACACCTGTGACCACCATGACCAGAACAGCAGGATATGCACAAAGGTGCAATAAATGGCACTCCCAAGTCTGTCGTAATCAACAGCTGTCTAATTGAACTTCAGATCCACTCAACAAGAAGGAAATAATTCCTGGTACTTAGAACCTAGCCAGCTTCTCCGGGAGTAGTGAGGTCTAAGGTCATAGGTCTTAGAAGAGAGCCTACTACATACCACTTTGCCAGAGCAACATGATTGCAAACCTTATCTCTATACTTACAGGTATGTGTGACTATTACCGCTCATTGTAGAAGCCTCTCTTTACAGCAAATGGGAACCGACACAGAAAGCCACAACTGGGCACAGTGCAGGCACCAAAGGATTGTGGGAAGCTCAATGGCTACATCTACATCACATCGTATCTATATCATAGATGCCTCTGCATCTTTAGCTCCAGGAACTTTTTAGAAGAGGGAGCAGAAAGATTGCAGGAGTCAGAATACCCGGATGTCTTCTGTGAGACACCCTTTTATAGAAATAACTGCATAAGTGAAGCCTGAACAAAGGCTACTTGACATTTTAGCAGACTCCACCCCTAGGTCAAGAACTACAGAGAGCTAATGACTACAGAGAGAGAATTAACATCTCCTAGGAATGAGCCCCCTAACTGGTCACCCAATACAAAGGGATCAGTTCTGAAACCGTATTCGCAAGACGAGAACAGACTCAGCAGGCAGTATTCGTATATTTGTGCATACATATATATGTGACTACAACGGCTGAAAAAAAGAGGCTATTAGTGTAAGTGGGAGGAAGCAGAAGGAGATGGAGGGAGCAGACTCAGGAGGGATTGGGGGAGAAAAATGATGTAATTATATTTTAATTAAAATGTATAAAAATAAATGAAAATTTAAGAAATAATGAAGAATTGGTCTCCAAAAGTGCATTCCCATAGCTTGTTAACACCCTTCTGCAACTATGGAATCAGAATGTTTTGTAGCATTTCTGATACAGGAGACAGCACTGCTTTATTGAATGGGCAAGGCATATTTTTGAGAGATTTCTAGCTCTAGTTAAATAATTTTCAACCTTCCTAATGATGCGACCGTTTAACACTGTTCTTTGTGTTGTGGAGGCACCAATCCTAAAATTATTTTCGTTGCTACTTCCTAACTGTAATGTAGTTACTGTTATGAATCATAATGTGAATTTCTGCTTTCTAATAGTCTTAGGTGACCACTGTGAAAGGCTTTAATTCTGTCGCTGATTTCACTCGTTGTCTTTATAATGAGCACAGAATGAACTTAACTCTGACATACATCTTCTCAACATCTAGAAACCTAAGCTTTCTCAAGTGAAAAATGTTTCTTCAAAACATTTGAACCTGAGTCCAAGGGAGTGGGGGAGGAGTGCACACCTGTAATCCCAGCAATTCGGAGGAGTCAGGAGTTCAAGGTAAGCTACGGGCTACCCTTACCAACCTCAGCTCCAGGAGACTCTACCCCCAAAAACAAACCAAAATCAAGATATCCTAGGACGCGATTAAGAAAAAAAAAAAAAAAAAAAAAAAAAAAAAAAAAAAAAAAGTCTTTCTAAACACAACCCCTTTCGCTTATCAGGGGAATTCCGGTTAGGGACCCGCTGTGGATCAACTGCACAGCCGGGACATACTAGTGCCCGGCAGAGGCCCCGCCCTCCTGGGGCGGAGCCACGAGTGACGGGCAGAGCCTGCGCTGAGCATGCGCAGTGCGGAGCCGAGCCATGGCGGACGGCAGCAGTACTGTGCATGCCCGTGCGCTCCTGCAGCAGTGCCTGCACGCGCATCTACAAGTGCGCCCGGCCGACGGGGACGCCGCGGCGCAGTGGGTGGAGGTAATGCCCGGCCCTCCCCTCACTGTGGTGCTGGTCTTTCTCTCAGCTCTCGTGGGAGAAAGAGTGTCCCTTTCCGTCTGCTCACCCTAGTGGGCGGCCTAGTTGTCACTTTGGAGTGGCTCCTGGTGGCCTGTGCTCCACTGGCGCTCTAGCCTCCCCACCTGAGGATGTTCCTTCTGCCTTATATCTATCTTAAGTGTTGGGGGTCACAGCGTAAGCCGCCTCGCCGAACTGGACTCAGAATTTTTAGAGAATCTCATTCATCTCCACTAAATTAGACTTCATATCGAGCATTCTTTAACATAGATCTGTCATCGTGAACTTAAACCAAGTGTATGTGGGTGACCTTAAACCAAGCATTAAAATCTCTAATATCACCGGGTGTGGTGGCAGCATTGTCTTTAATCCCCGCACTCAAGAGGCAGAGGTAGTTCAAAGCCATCCAGGTCTTCGTACCGACTTTCCAGCCAGCCAGGACTACGCGGAGAAAAGCCTCCTTTAAGTAAATGAATAATAAATCATTCAATCTTCCAGTATCTTCGCTATCTCCCTTTTCTCAAATTCTTTTTCTTCCGCATTTGTGTTCGGGCTTTTCCTTGAGGTTTTGAAAATGTATTCATATCTAAAAAAAAATACCTGTTTTAATTGTTGCCGTTTGGTGTGATAAATTCCAAATTCAGTCATTTAGAGTCCATTCTTTGTCATTTTTGTTTTCCCCACATTTCCTGAGGCAGAATCGCATTTTATTGCAGCCTTCCAAACTGTCCTTTTGTGTTTTTAAAATTTAAAAGGTGTTTCAAAGGCTTTTCCTCCCCTCCCACACATCAGAGAGCTGAGCAGTAGCTAGTCTTCCTGGACTCTGGTCTATTAGCAAGTGAATTTTTTTAAAATAGCATTTTGTTTGAAAAGTTACCTAGACTTAGTTTTATTCGTGTAGACTTGTCTGTCCCAGAGAGTGTTTTCCTCCCTGGGAATTGAACGTTTTAAAGCCACAGTGGGAATTACCTACTTTCCAGTGTATTGTAATGTATACCAAAGAAACTTCAGGGGAAATCATTTTTTTTTTTTACTTGAAGAGAAGGATTTTTAGGTCGCAAATTAAGATCTAGTATTGAAATTCAAAGAAAATAACACACGGAGGTAGTGATTGCTGTGATCGGGAAGCAGGTGTTTCTGGTCATAACTAGGTACTTGATTCCGGCATCCAGGTACCAGATGTGACTGTGCGGAAGACTTGGGCTCAAGATTCTGTTGGTGGAGAGACTTCTGATATAGATACCTGTGTTGCCCTTGCCAGCCCCATAGCCATAGATGTGACTGGAGGGTCTCACCTATTGCTCCAGAAGTACAATTGTCCTTTTTAAAAAATGCCTGCTGGGCTGTGGAAATGGCTCTTCAGTTGAGAACAAGTGCTGCTCTTGAATAGGACCAGAGTTCAGTTCTCACACACATGCTGGCTCACTGCGACCTGTAACTCCAGCCCCATGGGATCTGATGGTCCCCTCTAGACTTGACAGGCATCTGCCACTGTACACAGACACACACATACACCTGCACACACAGAATTAAAGTAAAATATTTTCCCGGGTAATTCAAGTATGAATGCAGAGCTATATTTACACAGAAAACCATTCAGGTCAACAGAGCCAGAAAGATATAGTTAAATGTTAATGCCAGTAGCTCTTAAATTGGATCCCAATCGTGTATGAAGCATGCAAAATGCTTTGGCAGCTAAAATGTGAAATAAACTGTGCCTCTGCCTTTAAATTTATTTTTATATAACATTTGATAAACACCTGTGTCATCCTTACTGTGAACTCAGCACTGTGTAAGTAGTGTGCAATTATTAACTCTTTTCATCTTTGTGGCTGCTCCTGAATCAAGTGAGGTACCTGGAGTCACACAGATTAACATGGAATCACAGCCCCAGCGATTCCGTCAACCGTAGCGTCAAAGTCACTTAGCGCCGCTTTTATTTTCTTGTAGTCTGTCTTACAGAAACTAGTAAAAAATACCCAAGTCATTACACACAATGAATAAGTGTATATTCCTGATGACAACCGACCTTTTCATATAAAATTATTGGCACAAATGTAATTTTCAAGGCCTAATCATTGGATTTACTGAAGGCGCTGGCCACAGTGACAGAAAAAGCAGTCTCCTGGAGTTTGTAGAAATCTGGAATACTGCTCTCTTTAAATAAACGACTTATTTAAAGGGGAAAATAAAGAGGGGCATCAAAAGACATCCGTGAGCCTGCCCGTAGTCACCAGCCCTGTGTGGTACAAGCGAAACGCACTTGGTGTTGGATAGGTCAGCCCGCAAGCAGACTGTTCTTGTCAGCCTCGCCTGGTGTGGAGGGGGCCAGCTGAAAGCTCCGCCAAAAAAAATAATCATGGTGATTAAAACTCAAGAAAGACTTTGGTTTCCCATAATTTATTTAGAATTCAAAATGATTTTTATTTTTCTCTCTTGGCTTTTAACCCCCCACGCTTGGAAACACTGTGAAATGTCCCCCTTCACCGTTTCTCTGTAGCCGCCTGCCTAATGTAGATTCTTGTGGTGATTCCTCACAGATCCAGAGAGGCCTGGTGATCTATGTGTGCTTCTTCAAGGGGGCGGAAAAAGAGCTTCTTCCCAAGATGGGTATGTGTTTTCTCTCTTCTCCCGTTAAGGGGGTGTGGGGTGTCGGGTTCATATTCCTTATGATGTAGGACAAATAAAGGTGCGAAGATGAGGTCGTCAGTGAGCGTATGAGCAAAATTGAACGCCACTGTGCTGGCTTTGGTGGGACTTTGTTTTGGTTTGAGGGGCTTGGGGTTGAGCCTCGGATGTGTACCCTCCAAGCAAGTGCTCTGCCGCTGACCTATAACCTCAGCTGAGAAGCATAACTTACCTTATTTTAACTTTTTTGGTTTGTTTTGCAGTAGTGCTCGGGATTGCAGTCAGGGCCTAGAGCATGTTAAGAACGTGGAACCTGTTCTACCACTGCACGAAGGCCTTTTTAGCAATTAACATCCAAACAAGAACATTTTGAATTTTAAAAAAAAATGCCATAATGAGACCTAATTTTTTGTAAACTAGTTTTTTTTTTTTTTCTTAAAAATCTTAAATCGAGGTCTTGACAATTTACCCAGCCGACCTTCAGTTCCTTCTGCATCCCAGGTCCCAGGAGGGCATCGAATGTGCAGTCTGTCTGCCACGCCTCTGGGGTAATTGCAGGCCCCGCTCCAGGAGCATGGGGTGGGTGGGTGGTTGGTTCTTTCTCTTCTTTTTTAAATATGTATTGCTGTTTTGCCTGCATGTATATCTACCACATACATGCATGATGCCCTCAGAGGCCAGAAGAGGGCATCAGATCCCCTGGAACCCGCATAACAGGGGATTGCGAGCTGCATGTGGCTGCTGGGACTGGAACCCGGGTTCCCTGGAAGAGCAGCAGGTGCTCATAACTACTGAGCCATCTCTGCAGCCCCCAAGAGGCATGGTCCTAAATTGTGCTGGTGTATTAATTATATTGCTTATTGTAAAATTTAAAGAATGTCCGTGTACACATGGTGGAACTCTTTGAAAATATCACAGTATTGCAGGTGGTTGTAGACTGATTTAGAAGATAGACACATAACCCTGTATGCAGAACATGCTTCTGCCCAGAGCACGGAAGGTTCTGCGAGCAGGATTGCCACAGAGTTCAAGCAAATGCTGTGTTGCTTTCTTTACCACGCCCCACAACTGTGTGTATGTGTTAATATTTACCTTACAGAATGACAGGTTCTGTAGATGTGTATCATGTATTTTGAGCTTATTTACTTCCCGGTACCCTTTCTTGTCCCCCTCATTCCCCATGGCCCCGTTTCTCTCCCCATCAGATAAGAGCATCCCTAATAGGGGCAGTAGGTGACAGTGTATGTACAACGTGTGTGTCCAGTCAAATCCAGACAACTCAACCTTATGTCATTGATGTAGGAGAAGTTACGGCAACCATTTATGTAGGCTTTTGTGTCAATATATAAATATAGTTCTCCTGGTTCTTGAACCAAACTTAGTGTCATCACAGCCACACTTCCTCTGAGGGTAGAGAAAACAGAGTAAATGCTCAGGGATCACAAAGCATTGACTTGGCTGCTGCAGCTTTCCAGAATCCTGTACACTCCATACCCTGATGTTCCTTGTGATAGATAACTCCACGGGTTCAGATGGACTGGAGCATGTCACACGCTGTTACAAGGCAGTATTTGGTTCAAAAGTTATACTCAGAATAAAACCTGAAATAATGGAACTATTCCTAAGATTGGGGATAGTTTATATGCTCCTTATTGGTAAAATATGGCACATATTAGTCAGTAATTAGTAATTTAAGCTGAGCACAGTAGCATGTGCTCAGAGGTACAGCGCAGAGGTACAGAGGGCTGAGACCGGAGGATCCCTTGATCCTGGGGTTGGAGGACAGCCTGAACAAGAGAGCTGGCCATGTCACCAAAGGAAAAACAATATAAAAGATAGTTAAAGTTTACAGAAGTTAATCTAGACAAGATCAGAATACTGAAAATGGAACTCGTGGGCAGATATCCTGTTGACAACACCTTAGCCAAAAAGTCAAACTAAGGAAACTTTACACTGCTATATCAAATTTGCTTGGCAACTTTGTCAAGGCATGAAAACAGATGGGGCTGGAAGGGAGTAACTAATAGTCTGAAATCTGGATCTGGGGGTAAGGAGCCTTTGATGACTTCAGAGAAGCAGATGAAGCTCCTGTGCAGAAGTAATTTCTCAGGTCCTGACGTGGAGGTGTCGAGCATTCTACTCGCTTGCCTAAAACTGGTATTTTACCTTGGTCGTCTTCGTTGGCCAAAGGAATGCAGTAAGATGCTTCAAATACAAAAATAAAATGCTGGTCATTTGTACCCAGGCAGTGGTAGTACACTCCTTTAATCCCAGCACTGGTGGATCTCTGGGTTTGAGGCCAGCCTGGTCTGCAGTGGGAGTCCCAGGACAGCCAGGACTGTTACACAGAGAAATCCTGACTTGAAGAAACAAAACAAACAAAACGATTGACTTTGCAAAGTTGTCTTATGATGTCTTAATCATAATGAGGTAAAGTAAGCCCACCAAACCCAAGCTGCATTGTTTTATGGTGACTAAAGCTAGGTTTCTATCTTTGTCTTTGAGTTCCCTCTAAACACATGTGTAAGGCTTTTGAAAACAAAGAGGACACCTTTAAGTCTTTTAGTAAATTGTTTAACAAACCAACGTATATTGAGCAATTAGTTTGTACATCTCTCTAGTCCATAAGTTAGCTGGTGTGATGAGGTTCTCTTAAAGTCCACCTCATACTTACTCATGGATCAGACTTTCATGGACATAACTGGTTATGTCCATAGCTAACATAGAAGTGTATAGACCCTTTCTCAGTTCATCTTCTGTAAAAAAGTAGGTTGGGGATCTGTCAAAGCTTGATTTCCTCTCTGTGTCACTGGGGAATCTAATAACCCATCTTATATCCTTAAAGTTTCTAACATACTATTAATATTGTCTCATTTCTGTGTGTCTTTGTGCTGTATTTATTTGTACATACAGACATGTGAGTTCTCAGTTACAGCCAGTAGAGGGAGGTGTGTGAAAGTATAATAAAAAATGATATTGCTGCTCACTGCCTGTTAACCCAGACTTGTTGACTCAGTCTGCCAAAGCCTGAGGCCTGGCTGGCCTAAGTAGTAATGTTGGTTGCAGTGACGTGTTCTGGGAGTTCCTGTTCTCCTGAGATGTAGTCAGCAGGGCCGCTGGCTGTAAGGCAGAGACCTTCCACACAAAGAATACAAAGGTGTTTAAAGAGAGATGTTAGCTAATTGAGAAGTGGTAGGACTTGCAGCAGAAGTTAGGAATTGACTGGTTTTACCGTGATTTGTAGAGTAGGATCATAACCAAGTCCTTACTGATGGTGGCTACAGAGTGTGTAGAGGTGAAATCAACCAGACCAGAAAACATGCCTTAAATAAGTCTCTGTATCCCAGGCTGGGCTGGAGCTCAGAGATTGGTCTGCCTGAGGTGAAAGGCAGGTCCTACCGCCGTGCCTGATGCTGAAAGTATGCCTTTCAGAGCCTGGTTTGAGGACAGGAGTGTGAGGCTTTCAGAATTGCTTTACTACTTGTTCTGTTCTCTTTTTTTTTTTTTTTTTTTTTTGACTTTCGAGACAGGGTTTCTCTGTGTAATAGCCTGCATGTATATCTGTGTATCACATGTGTGCATTGCCTGCAGAGACCAGAATAGTGCATTGGATACTGGAGTCAGGGACAGTTGTTCGCTGCCATGTAGATGCTGGGAACCAAATCTCAGCCCTCTGGGAGAATAGTCGGAGCTTTTAACAACCAAGTCTTTTTTCCAGCCTCCCTTGTATACATATACACATCCAGATACACATACACATTTATGCTGCCAGTAGCTCTGTATTTTTGTTTACTTTTTCATTTGTAATAATGAATTTGCATTTGCATTTCCCTAATAGGCCTTATTTATAAAATGTTAGTCCTTGTTAATATTGCCTTAAATTGTGAAATCATCTAGTTTATAATGAAATTGAACCAGTGGGTATTTGCTTATAAAACAAAAGGATCAGAGAAACAAACATTGACGTGTTCCCCAGAGACAGCATTACTCGAGGTTCTAGTGTACAGTAGACCTTCGTGGATGAACTGTGTGAGATAGCTTGATTGTTGGGTCAGATTTGAAGCACCTTGGTATTTTTTTGTATGAAATTCAGAATTTTCTGGGGTGTATGTATGCACGCTAGGGCTGTGCCATTTAGTGTAGCCCTTTTAAACCTATAGAGACTGGGTTTTAAAACTAGGTTTTAAATATGAAACTTGGTAACCAAGTAAAAGATTGGTGATTTTCTTCATGTTTGTTTTTCACTTCAAATGTTTTACCTTCTTTCCTGCCCAGTTAATACGCTGTTAAATGTGAAATTAAGTGAAACAGAAAACGGCAAGCATGTCTCTATCCTGGATCTGCCCGGCGACGTTCTCATCATCCCTCAAGCCACCCTCGGGGGCAGGGTGAAAGGAAAAAACATGCAGTATCACGCTAACTCCGGGAAGGAGGAAGGCCTGGAACTATATTCCCAGTTCGTGAGTCTGTGTGAGAAAGCCTTGGCCGCCAACAGCAAGTGTGCCGAAGCGGGGGTTGCAGTGGCGCACGGCACTTACGGGAACAGACAAGTGTTAAAGCTGGACACCAATGGACCATACACGCACCTAATTGAGTTTTGAAAGATTCTTTCCACAACTGCTTCCTGGTATAATAGGACCAGACTGTTTTGTCCCCTTCGTCTTGAAGGCACAGATCTGCAACATGTTTAGGCAAGAAAATCCTGGATCCAAGGTGGACATAGCAGCCCATTCCTTTAATCCCATCCCAACGCTCAGGAGGCAGAAGCAGGCAGATTTCTGTCACTTGGAGGCCATCCTGGTCTACCTAGCCAGTCAAGGACAGCCTGTCTCAAAAAAATAAAGAAACTGGGAAAATAAATGAGTCATTTGTAAAAGGCAGCACTGGTTTTTGCAAACCCCTCCACCTTGACTTTAAAATACGTTTTTAAGATTGGAAACTGTGGCATAGCGATGACTCGATAGTGAAGAGGCTGCCACTCTCCTAGAGGCCCTGGACTCCACACCCAGCATGAGGGGTCCTGGTCTGCACCTGCAGCTCTGGGGGATCGGAGGGCTCTCAGGTGCACAAGCATACACATAAACAAAAATAAAGATAAATATCAAAAGCTTTAAGATTTTTATTTTTAAATTGAAAATTAAATATTTCTAATGACCAGACTTAGATATCTGAGGAAGCCGCTGGACTCTTCCTGGTGTCTTAGACGTCCCTTGGCCTATTCTGACATTTTAAATTCCTCTTGCACACATGCCCGAAATCCCTTTTTATAGCTTTCCTGTACTGTTCTATTTTGAAACTTGAGAATCAGTAACTTGAGCTCATTATCCTTAACTTCTGCTTTATTGATTCACCACAATGCAGTTGTTGAAATGTGATAAACTATTCATAAGCTTAGAAGCCCCAATTTTTTCTTAAACCTCCTCAAGGACATGCGCATGTCTTTCAAAAAGATTACATTACTTACTTTAAATCATTTTGGTTTTATGCCTGTGTAAAATGCTGACTCACAGCCCTAAATGGAGCTCAAGAATTCGCCTTACAAAAACTGCCTGAGGTACTTGTGGAGAAAGGTAGTTCAAGTCCATGGAAGGTTGTTAATTAGAAATGGTGGCAGATGGGGTAAGCAGAAAAATTATAGGAAATTACTTCACTTTTGCTTTTTGTAGCTTTTTTTGTCCAAGGGGCTCAAAAACCCATAAGTATACACATTTTATTTTCATATCTATAATGAAGATAGCACTGTAGAAAGAAAGATGTCATTATAGAAAGAAAGAGGTCATCCACTATGAAAGTCATCTCCTTCCTCTGACTTTTATACTAAGACTTGTTGCCAGTTAATTGGTTTAGTTACTAAATTAGACACAAACAAATTGCCCCTAACATATGTGTTATCCCTCAGTTTTTCTAAGATTATAGAATGTTTCAAACAATATACTTCCTAAATATTTTCATAGATTTATTTATTTATTTTGTGTGTGTGTGCACGCATGTGTGTGTGTATTTGTCTGTCGGTTGGCATGTCCACATGAGTGCAGGGGCCCTTGGAACAGAAGCTCCCCTGGAGCTGCAGTTGCAGGTGACTGTGTCTGACGTAGGTGCTGAGTTAAGCAATGCGTGCTCTTAGTCTCTGAGCTGTCTCTCCAAGACCCCCCAAATGTTTTTACTCTTTCAGTTTAGAATCTTGGAACCACTTGTGGAAAATATATGTAAGATGCAACTGATGTGGTTTTAATGTCTGGAACACATTCGTATAAGGTAAAATGAAAGAGCTGAACAGGTGGCTTAGTGGTTAAAAGCAGAGTTCAGCTCCCAGCACCCATGTCAGGCAATTCTCAGCATCCTGTAACTCCAGCTCCAGGACTCTGCCCTGCATTCAATCATGTGCACACATGCACACACATCATTTAATAAATAAATAAAGCTGATTGAAACGTGCCTTTATCCTTACTTTTCATGCAGTGCTCATTCAGGCCAGAAAACAGCGTCAGATCTTTGAGACTTAGAGTTACAAACAATTATTTCCTGACTGTTAGCCACCATGTGGTTTCTGGGAACTGAACCCAAGTTCTTTAGAAGAGTATCCAGTACTTATAACCACAGAGCCATCTCTGCAGCCCCACAACCTATAGCTCATATACCTTCTTGCAAGCTGTCTTCAAGGCACTGTTTCTAGAACATGTCTTTATGGTACTGCCCGGCTTAGAAGCTGTTGTAACTCTTTATGTACAAGACAAAGTCTACACATTGAGGTTGGAGTTAAGGTTCCTGACATAGTCAATCAACTAGTAAGTTCTGGTCACCAAGAGTAAAAATTAATATGACGTTTTCTTGTGATAACAGTGTGGTTGTTATTCTCCAAGAAAAGTGGCAGAGAATGCTGTAGTATTTGATATTACTGTTGGTAACTTTTATTCTGTCAGTGTGGAGCCAACTGATCATTAACATAGACACTATTCATAAGGCAGAACCTTGGGTAATAACTTGCAAAGAAAAAGCAAAGTTCCAGAGGCCAAAAACTCTTAAAGATAGCAGAGAGGTAGAAAGACAAGAAACACTGTTGAGCAAAGGTGCTCTTCAGTACATAAGCAGGAAGCCAGCAGGATGGCTCAAGGGTAAAGGGACCCACTGCCAAGCTTAATGATCTGAGCTCAGTTCTTGGGACTCACGTGGCAGAAGGAAAGCACCAACTCCAAATTTTCCTCTGACCTCCGCAGCATGCACATTGTGACACTTGTGCACCCATACACAAAATCAGCCAATAAACAAAATACGAGAAACAATTGGAAATACTAAAGAAAAATTCTAAAAAAATTAAATAACAAGGTCAGAAAGAGGCCTGTGAACCAAACAGGTAAGAGTTTTCAGAATGGGTAGTGGTGGTGCACCTTTAATCCCAACATTCGGCAAGCAGAGGCAGATAGATCTCTATGAGTTCAAGGCCAGCCTGGTCTACAGAGAAAGTTCTAGAACAGCCAAGGCTATACAGAGAAACCCTGTCTCGAAAAAAAAAAGTTTTCAGAGCTTATAGAACAATTTAAATCTGTCTTCATTGCTTTTCTATTGCTGTGAAGAGACACCATGACCAAGGGAACTTACAGAATACTTTATTCCTACAGTTTCAAAGGATTATTCCATAACCATCATGGTGGGATGGCAGCAAATAGGCAAACATAATGCTGGAGCAATGTTGGAGGAGGCCGTTTGTTGGTTCCCTACTGCTCAGCCCCAAAAATGATCACACAGAAACCCTATTTAAATCACTGCTTGGCCCATTAGCTCTAGCTTCTTACTGGCTAACTCTTACATATTAATTTAACCCATCTTCATTAATCTGTGCATCATCACGAGGTCATGGCCTACCAGCAAAGTTTCACCACGTCTGTCTCCATCAGCTCCATGGCTTCTCTCCCACTCCTCCTTTCTCCCAGCATTCAGCTTAGTTTTCCCTACCTAGCTCTACTTTTTTGCCCTATCACAGGCCAGACAGTTCTTTGTTATTCATTAATAGTAATCACATCATACAGAGGGGAATCCCACATTAGAGCAATAGCTAAGAGCTTACATATTAAGATAGTAACCACGAGGCAGTGATGGGGAGTTCAGCCAATCACATTCTGTTTTGGGGTCGTGCAGCCCTTAGGCTAAAGCTTGCCTATAAACCTAGCAAGCGTGCTCCCACTAGCTCTTTTTCACCTGGCTCCTGCATCCAGATGAATCATTTGGATTCTGGTGTAAGCTGTTGTAAGTCTTACTTCTGTTTATTAAAGCTGTATATTTTGTATCAAGATAGTCTGGGGACTTTTCATTACCAATCGCCCTGCGGCATCATCTGGCGCCCGAACGTGGGCCTTTTTCCCCCTCGTGGCGTGGGCCTAGCAGCCTGAGCGCGCACCACACCTGGGGTCTAGCCAGCTCCTAGCCGCATTCGTGGGGCCGCGCAACTAACTTCCTTGGTTTTTGCTACCCCCATTGGGCACTGTCTTCCCCCAGCGCTCGATCTGTGATTTTAACCTCTGGATTTGAGAGTATATATTTTAGAATTTGCTTTCCGGGTCGGCGCCATTGCCACGTGGATTCAGGTGCGCCCCCACCGCTTACTGGCAGGCAAGGGTCATTACAGGTAAGATTTTTCTTTTCGGTTGAAAACAAATAAATAAATACATTTCTTTTGATTGAACATGTCAGAAAATATTACTATCCAAAAGTTCAATGGCCTTTTTAATTGTGCCATGGAGGATATCCTCCATGAGGTTTCTGATATTCCTCTTACTTGGTTATTTCTGGGACTTGTCGCTTTTCTGGTGTTTGGATATTTTATAAGGACGATGCCGCCCTTCCAGATTGAATCTGCAATGCTGAGGGCAGAGATTAAAACCTTAAGGACAATTCAGACTGACACCAACCTCCTCAAAAAAGAGTTTGGAGTTTTCAAGGAGGAGACTAGATCAGAGTTTGGAGTTCTCAAGGAGGGGACAACCAAAATGACTCGTAACCTCCAGTCTGTGACTGTAAGTGCTGAAACATTAGCTGAGAGGATTAAAACCATTGAATGTGAAAATTGGACTTTATCAAAAGGGTATGATAGATTAATTGACAGGATTTCCATACAAGAAGGCACAGTACATGCCATGAGGATTATGTCCAAGGAGGATATGGTATCTCTAACGGACAAGCTCCATGCCTTAGAATTATCAATGAAGGCGATAGTGTCCAGGGAGGAAATGGTATCTCTGACAGACAACCTCCATGCCTTAGAATCATTAATGAAGGCTTTGGAGCATAATACTGGATAGGAGATTCAGGACTTACAGAAGGTAATGGTGAGCAGATTTAATAAGATTGAGGAAATCATAGACTCTGATGAACAGGAGCAAAAGGTAGAAAGGCAACATTTACCTCTGAAAACTCTGAGTCTACACAGAGTTATACCTGCCTTTCCAGTAATAACATCAGAAAAGATAACTGGCTCCAAAAACCCTAAGGTCATTAAAGAACATACATGGGAGCCTACACGTATGAATGATCTGAAAGAATTTAAACAAGCAATTGTGAATTATGGACTACATTCATCCTTTGTTAGAGAGATGTTAAAATCCTGGGCTCTCAGCAGCGGGGCCACCCCTCAAGATTGGAACCAGCTCACATCAACTGTCCTGGAGAATGGACCTTTATGGCATTTCAAATGCCTATTCAAGCAAGAAGCCAGACTTAAACAGTCCCAGAGAATTAACAGCTGAAGCAGAAAAAGAACTGACAATAGTTGAAGAAAAATTACAGGAGGCTCATGTGGACAGGGTAAATCCAAAGCTTAGTTGTATTCTCGTTGTATTGCCTTCCAGAATTTCTCCTACAGGAATCTTGATGCAAAGAGATGATATTATCTTGGAATGGATCTTTTTGCCACACAAACCAAGTAAAAAATTAAAAACTTATGTGGAAAAAGTCTCTGAATTGATTATAAAAGGAAAATTGAGACTTTGTCAATTAGCAGGTATAGACCCAGCAGAAATTATAGTGCCTTTCACTGCTGATGAGATAAAAAAGTTGTGGGAAGACAATGAACCATGGAAAAGAGCTTGTGCTAATTTTTTGGGAGAAATCAATAACAATTACCCAAAAAGCAAGAGACTTAATTTTATAAAGAGAACTTCTTGGATCCTTCCTCGAATTGTCCGTGATGCTCCAATAACCAAAGCCTGTACATTTTATACTGATGCTAATAAATCAGGGAAAGCAGGTTACAAATCAGGAGAATTGAGTAAAGTGGAACAAAGTCCTTATAATTCTGTCCAGAAGGCAGAATTATATGCCATTTTTATGGTGCTTAGGGATTTTAAAGAACCTCTTAATATAATTACTGACTCACAATATGCAGAAAGAGTTATCTTGCATATTGAAACTGCTGAATTTATACCTGATGATACATAACTGACCTCATTGTTTATCCAGGTACAAAACATGATCAGGAACAGGCTTTGCCCTATGTATATAACACACATTCGATCCCATACGGGTCTGCCAGGTCCTCTAGCACAAGGTAATGCAGATATTGATCACTTATTGATTGGTAGTGTGCTGCAGGCATCTGAATTTCATAAAAAACATCATGTCAATAGCAAAGGCATGAAAAAAGAGTTTTCTATTACATGGCAACAAGCTAAGGAGATTGTAAAGAAATGCCCTACTTGCTCTTTTTATAACCAAACACCATTGCCTGCAGGGACTAATCCAAAGGATATTAAAAGGAATGAAATTTGGCAGATGGATGTGTTTCACTTTCCAGAATTTGGCAAATTAAAATATGTACATCACACTATTGACACGTACTCAGGTTTCCAATGGGCAATTGCTTTAAGCTCAGAAAAAGCTGATTCAGTAATCACTCATTTATTAGAAGTTATGGCCATCATGGGTATACCTACACAGATAAAGACGGATAATGGTCCAGCTTATGTTTCTAGGAAAATAAAATGATTTTTTGCTTATTATAATTTTAAGCATGTTACAGGTATACCATACAATCCTACAGGTCAAGCAGTTATAGAAAGGTCAAATCGAACTATAAAAGATATGTTGAACAAACAGAAAGGGGTGGAAAATACCCCCAGGAATAGGTTACATAATGCTTTATTAACCTTGAATTTTCTCAACGCTAATGAGAAGGGGACAATGGCTGCAGAAAGACATTGGATATTGGAAAAGTCTGCTGAATTAAATCAACCAATTTATTTCAACGATGTGCTGACCTCACAGTAGAAGCCAAGAGATGTGCTGCATTGGGGAAGGGGTTTTGCTCTTGTTTCCACAGGAGAGGAAAAATTGTGGATACCATCAAAATTAATAAAGGTTCGGTTTGAAGAGGAGAAGCCTCTTGGAAGAGATAAATGATAACTCACTTACAAGGATAATAATCACACCAAAGGTAAGAGAAATATATAGATTGGGGGCAGGGTTCTCTTCTTGTCTCCACAGAAGAAGGCTCATTTTCAAAGAATCCAAGGGACCCTGGATAATTGAATATAGAAACCGCCTACAACCAAAAGAGGATCAACAATGAATCCAAATAGTTTAGGTAAGTATTACTATTTTTTAATATGTACTAATGTGTATTTATTTATAAATATGTAGAGCTGGTTTTGGAGTTGGATTACGGCTCAGTCCCTCTTCATTTCCGAGTCTGTTGATAAGAGATATCCCAGAGTTTCTGTCTCATGTCAAGAGCCAAGATACGGGACAAAATAACTAAAACTGATAAATTCCCTTTGCCTTTCCCCACATCTGTTTCTATCTTTATATATATATATATATATATATATATATATATATATATATATATATACACACACATATATATATGTCTGTATATGTCTTCGTAGATAATGTTTAACTTTCCCATAACAAACAATAAATTTTCCTGCAGTAATCTTTAAAGCTTCTAGGATGAGGATGGGGCCCCACAACACCAACTCCACCTGGTTACTATGACGTCATAATGTTGATAACGCTATTTTTTAGACCTGTTTTTTGGCACCAGCTACACAAAACAGTTCCGGATGATGCACAATATTTGACAACACTCTGGCCAGACCTCCTCAACTTATTCAGAGACTATTTACAACTCTCTCACACCAAATGTTTATATGGGAATTTTACCATCAATTATTTTCACAGGACCCCCTAAGAGAAACGTCACCCCTGTGACAGCTGGAAGCAATTTTAGAGGACAATGTCCCCTCTCCCAGTAGAATTTGCCCTCAGGTTTAGGGACATCATTTAGGGGTTGGTTATAGTTGATATAGGGATGAGGGAATGGGGGAGGTATTTTGTAAGCTCAGGGGTGTTTATCAAAAAAAAAGAGGGGATAGATTGGGATAATAATATATTGGTATTTGTGAGTTATTGTTTTTAGAAAATTGTATTGGTGTTGATTTTTGTACATTGATATATTGAATATTGTATGTGAGTATGTTTCTACCTCTATTTGTATTGATATATATGTAATTTGATTGGAATAATAATAATATATTGGTATTTGTGAGTTATTGTTTTTAGAAAATTGTATTGGTGTTGATTTTTGTACATTGATATATTGAATATTGTAAGTGAGTATGCTTCTACCTCTATTTGTATTAATATATATACATATATTTACATTCCTACCTCTAATTAAGATATTTATGTACATTGTTTACATTTGGAGGTCATTGTCCTCACTCATTGCACAGATGTTCATTCTCTTAGTCTTCAAGTTAGATAGATAGAAATCCATAGTCATATATGTTCATTATATTTATATTTAGGCTAATCAGGTTATTTAGATGCATAGAGATCATACTTAGTATAGATAGTATAATCTTCAACCTCTTTGAAGAGCTATGGAAAATGGCCTTTAATCTAACTCATAGTTCTATAGTAGTGAGACACAATCACTCCTGGCATCACCGCTCTACTCCCGAGAGAAGGTTGAGCACCAAAGACACTCCACCTGGAGCTTGTCTTCTTCCTGACAGAACTGGCCTTTGGGCAAAGAAAAAGCCCATACCTCAAACACTGACAGAATTGCAAAATATCCGTAAATGGATAAAAGCAGGATTGTCTTATCTTGCCAAGACAGGGTGAGAGAGTCCTAAAAGGTTTCTTGCCTTTGAAAAATGGCATGTCAGTTACATCAGGCCTTAGCCAAAGTTGGTTGACTCAACATTGCATACGAGACTTTGGGTGATTGCCCAGGTATTCAGTTGTCTCTTCCATTCGTTGCACATTTCGGAAGTTTCCCACTTGTACTTCCGGGCTGCTTAAGTTAAATTATTTTCCTTCTCAGATCTTTGATGGAGTTGAAGATTAGATAGTTGTAGTTACCATCTACATTATTTAGACTCCCTGAGATAGAATGTTTAGTAAAACTTTTGTTATATGTGTAACATGAGGGCTGGCTTGTTGGGGTTTCCGTCCCGTCCGGTACCCCAACAGCCGGCAAATCCCAAAGAGAAATTACACACAGGACTCCATAAGATTATAAACTGATTGGCTCATTAGGTCAGGCTTCTTGTTAACTCTTATAACTTATGTTACCCCATTATCCTTATCTACTTTAGCACATGGCTCCGTACCTTTCTCAGCTGGGCCAGTTACATGCTGCCTCTTCAGTGATCTGCGTAGGAGTGGCTGAGGAACTTCTCTGCTTCCCAGAATTCTCCTGTTCTCATTGCATCACCTCTACTTCCTGTCTGGTTTTCCCGCCTATACTGCCTGCCTGGCCAATCAGCGTTTTATTAAAATATGATTGACAGAATACAGACAATTCTCCCACATCATATATGTTTCTTGCTTAACATTGTTTGTTGTTTGTAACTTTATATTTATTATTTGCTTCTATTGCATATAGTTGTATTTGGTTTGGTTCTGTCTTATTTTAAAAAGTGGGGGGAGATGATAGGGGAGTTCAGCCCATCACATTCTGTTTGGGGGGCGTGCCGCCCTTAGGCTAAAGCTTGCCTATAAACCTAGCAAGCACACTCCTGCTAGCTCTTTTTCACCTGGCTCCTGTGTCCAGATGGATCGTTTGGATTCTGGTGTAAGCTGTTGTAAGTCTTACTTCATTTATTAAAGCTGTATATTTTGTATTAAGATAGTCTGGGGACTTTTCATTACCAATCGCCCTGCGGCATCAAGACAGAGAACAAGAGAGAGAGAGACAGAGAGAGAGAGAGACAGAGAGAGAGAGAGAGAGAGAGAGAGACAGAGAGACAGAGAATTAGAATGTATAGGCTTTTGAAACCTCAATGCCACCATCAGTGACATATCTCCTCCAACTAAGCCACACCTCCTAATCCTTCCCAAACAATTCCACCAATGGGCTCAAGCATTCAAACATATGGACCTGTGGCAGACATTCTTATTCAGACCACCAGTCTTTGCAACAGTAGGGATTCTTAAACTTTTGTAGAAGATAATATCTCAACTTGTGCCAGACTCACCAAGGGAACTGTTGAATGCAGTTCTAAATCACAGTCTTAGAGTCAAAGTTTGTCTAGTCACCAATCTTCCTGCCAGATGACTCTTGCAGACACCAGAATCCCAAACCCATCACTCAGAACCAAGTCCAGACTTCTAAGGCTGGAGTCAAGGGCTTTTGTTCTGTTCTTTTACCATTATTTATAGTGGGGGGGGGCACAAAGCCAGTGTGGATGTCAGAGGACATCTTGCAGGAGTTGGTTCTTTCCTTCCATCATGTGGGTCCCTGGGATTGAACTCAGGTAGACAGGCCTGGCGGCTAGTGCCTTTCCCCTTGGCCTACCCCACCTGCCCTGCTCTTCTGTAAGGGCACCAGCTCACCTTTCAAAACTTTCCCCCACAAGTGCCCTCGGAGCATCTTTACTATGGGTCTAGCATCATTTTTCAGGTCGCACCCTTACCTCTTTACCCTCCTTTCTGCTCTAAATCCATCACCGTTTGCTCTGTAGCTTCAGGCAGTCTCTTTCAGCCCCACGGGAATTTCTGTTGCCAGCATCCTTCGAATTAGACTTGGACCATTCTTGAAACCTATGATGTACTATGAGATTGAGTACTTTTTATTTCTGGACTATAAGAGTATATTAACATGGAGAGACAGAATAGCATGGGCAGACAGCATACAGTCTAAATATTTTATCTCCTACAGCTTTGCCACCGTGCTGCATCTGTTACCACGCTTGGTGGTTCTCAGTGAGCTCTATCAGAGGCAGCGGCGGAGATGTGCCAATGGCCAGAATACTCTTGATGTTGGTTCAGTTATATTGTTAATGCACAGTGGATTTCTTAGTTATAAAGGTTGGAGCTACAGGAAGCAAGTTAAATATAGCTGCACCTTGCTTTGCTATAACAGAAGACACCAGAGGAATGCTATACCGAGGGCAAAGGACTCATGTGTTGTCTCAGGGTTCACTTTGTAGTGTCTTTCTACTATAGTTCAGCTGTATTCGTATAAAAGTTTTGTCTGTTCAAGATCTCCTGAGTAAATTGGGAACATGGGAGATCACAGGGGAAGGCAGGAGGGACGGGGAGAAAGGGAGGGGAGCAGAGAAAAATGTATAGCTCAATAAAAACAAAATGAAAAAGTTTTGTCTATAAAACAGTGTTCAAAAAGCAAATATCCTTAAAATACAGAAGTTAAGTACCATGTAAAGAAACATATTTGAGTCTTTCTAAAAATAAACTATGAAACAAGAATGTGTGAATTGTGTTTACAAATATGAATTCTGATGCACCAAGCTTTATTAGCAACCCCCCCCAATCTCAGAATAAAGCAGTTGTATGGTATGTGACTCAAACAGTAAATTCTGAGATAAACAGCATCCTTTTTGTCTTAGACAGGGTCTCACTATGTAGCCCTGGCCATCCTCAAACTCACTATGTAGACCAAGCTGTCCATGAACTCATAGAGTTACTCCACCCCTGTCTCTCAAGTGATTAATAAAGGCATGCATCACCACAACCACATGGTCCTACTTTTAACTGTTGTTTTTTTAAGTTATGAAAGCATGAATAAATTTGTCACAAGGCTCAAGAAGAGAAGGGATTCCCCAAGGAAGAGGGTTCCCAGATTTGAGGAACCATTTACGTGAGCCTTGCATGACCGTGGATGGACTGAGGTTTGTTTCCTGTTTCTGGTGTTCTTTTCAGTTACTCTGAAGTCCTAATGTAAGCCTGTTTGTGAGAAGATATGACCCTCTTCAAAGCTTAAGTCCCCCTAATTATAACCAGATAGCTGTCCTGAGACTTTCATCCCTTTCCACGACACCTACTTGCCTTTGGTAAGCCAAGGTGTTGAAGAATGCCCTTCCAGCTTTCACATAATACTACGTCATAAATGGGTCCTTTCCACGTGCAGGGCACAGTCTGGATCTGTCAGGCAGCAAAGGTAGATGGTCCCAGACATGATCCCTAAGCCAAGGACTTTCTGTCTAGTAGGGCAGGTCAGACGCAGACACACATGGGTCAGTATGTGGTCTGTGATGTCTGGAAAAGTCTGTCTATGGAATGTAGATTAACAGAATGCTTCCCGCTCGGGTGGTAAATCTGTATGTTATAAAAGTTGCACAGTCTAGTGAGATTGCTCAGCTGGTAAAGGCTGAGTTTGATCCCTGGGACCCACATTAAGGTTGAAGAAGAGAACCAACTTGGAAAACTTGTCCTCTGACCTCCACATGTGTGCTATAGCATAAATGTGTGTGTGTGTGTGTGTGTGTGTGTGCGTGCGCATGCACACACACACACACACATGCACACAGTATAATAAAAAAAATTTAAGTCATGACAATTTGTCCAACCTTTGAAGAATGAAAAGGCCTTCTCTCTGTCCTAGGGATGGAGAAGAAATTTCAAGCTTTGGACTAACAGGTAACAAGATGCCACTGAAGGCCTTGGAAGGAAAATGACACAAGTAGGAATGGTTTCGGGAGCTGGCTCTGGGTAAAGTCTTGCTGTGCACATGTAAGGACCTGTGTGCAGATCCCCAGCATCCATATAGAAGCCAGCAGTCCCAGCATTTACAACCTCAGCCCTAGCAGGGCGGAGACAAGCGGATCTGTGGGGCTGCTGCTCTGTGGGGCTGCTGCTCTGCCCAACAACCCAAAGGTGAGCCACAGATTCAGTGACAGGCACCGTCTTAGAAATGAGAGAGACAGTTGAGGATAACGTCTTGATGTTGCCCTCTCTGGGTGTCTCTTCTAGCCTCCTCATGTGGCTGCATGGATGTATGCATGTGCACATATAAACCAAATGAACAAAAGTTAAAGGTTTAGAAGGATTGCCCAGGTTGCGGTACATGAGATTACAGGGAAAAGAGTTTAGTGGCAGAGACATGCTCTTGAGAAGAGCGGGGACAAGGAGACTAGTGCTCACTTGTAATAGGCTGGTGACTTTCCGTAAGCATAGTAATGAGCATGATTAGGTAGTGACTGCTATTTCAAAGAAAAATATATTTCAAAGCAGCTGGTTGGTTATGGGACTATATAAAAAGGGATTTAACAATCACTCTAAAATGTAATTTATGTGTTACTGGAAAGACGAATTCGTGTTTTAATCCGTTGGGTTTTGAGGTACCTGAAAATTTACCCACGAAGAAATGTGAAGCAGTGTTAATTATGAAAGTATAGATAAAACTAAGACAAAATGTAATCACCCGGTCTTCACTGACTGTCTGCTCTGACAAGTGTGAAGATGCTTCTAAACCCAGAGGCACAGATCCAGTCTCAAGAAGGCTATAACATCAGGATGCCAAAACAGCTAGCAAGGAATAGAGCCAAAAAAAAAAAAAAAGGTTAAAAACAGCACTGTAGAGGTGGCGGGGGGGATTAGAATAACCAGAAAGCAAGATAATCTTGTTCCTGGGGTGCAAAGATGAGGATACAGCTAGTGAAGCAAATATAGCAAACGCTAAACGTAGAATCTGGGTGGCAGGGATATGGGAAGCAGCTGCCTATCATGTCCTAACCTTTCTCAGAGGCTGTGTGCTGTGTGAACCTGACTCCCCGGATCCCATACCTGCTTTGCGGGAAAGCCCGCCTAGCCAGTGGGCCTTTCTGGCTATAAGGCCCCCACTGAACCTAGTGGCCCAGATCTGTAATCCCAGCTACTGGGAAGGCTGAACCATGAGAGTGGCAAACACGAAGCAGTCTGGATAATTTAGTGAGAACTTGTCCTAAAAAAATTACAAAGTGGGTAGAGCCTGGGAAACATCTCAGTGGTGGAGGGTTTGGGCTCCATCTCTAAAAACATCACCCTACCCCCAAAAATTCCAAATGATAGTCAATAGGACGAATGGCTCCTCCGCTTCCCAAGTAAGGTTAGCTTACTGTCTGACCCTGAAAATAGCAGGCTTATTCTACGGGAATTCGCGATTTGTACAGCTGCCCAGTATTCTATCAAAAAATGATCTAAAGATTACCTGAATCAGAATTTCTTCGAAAACACATGAAAGTGCAAATTCCTGTCTCTCACCCTAGATCTCCAAGAGTGAAGAGGAATTCATATCTTGTTTGTTTTTTTGAGTACTGGGAATTAAACCTATGGCTTCACACACTTGGGCAAAAAGCACTGTACCACTGAGCTGTCTCCCTGGCTCCTAAAGTCTACCTTTTTAAAAAATAGTTTTTTTATTTGGGAGCAGGACGTGTGCATGCTATGGTATGTGTGTGGAAGTCAGAAGACAGCTTGCAGGAGACTGTAGTGATGTTTTGTTTGTGATCTAACAAATAAAGCTGAAGATCAGAGTGCAGAGCTAAGCCACTAGTTAACCATAGGGACCAGGCAGTGGTGGCACACACCTTTAATCCCAGCACTCAGGAGACAGAGGCAGAGGGATCTCTGTTAGTTCAAGACAACCCTGGGCTACACAAGATTGAATCTGTCAAAAAGAGAGACAGAGCTCACACAAAGGTGAGCACTTGGGATCCCACACCTTTAAATCGCAGCACTAGGGAGGTGCAGACGGCAGTGATATTTCTGAGCAGAGAGAGGAATCTAAGGTGAGAGGAGGCAGGAGCTCAGATTCAGTCTGAGGGTTCGTAGACACAGGATCTCCCCGATGGTCTGAAGCAGAGATAAGAACTCTAGTGACTGGCTGCTCTGCTTGTCTGATTTTTCAGCATTAACCCCTATATTTGACCAATTAGAATTCATGCTACAGGAAATGGTTCTCTCTTCTCACCACGTGGGTTCCGGGGATGGAACTCAGGTTGTCAGGCTTGGTTGTAAACACCTTCACCAACTTTCCCACCTTGCCACACCCAGAATCTAGACCTTAAGAGGTACTTCTCCCTACTAGTGACCCTGACACAGACTCAGATATGAAAACTGATTGTATTTGGGGTATTATCTCTGAACCAAAGGTCAAGCAGCCTCTAACTCCAGAGTCTTAGCTTTCCTATGAATTCTATGCTACTTAATGTCTCTAAAATTGATCCTAACAAGGACGGAATTGTGCCTGTTAAATTACATAATCCCTTTTAGTCTAAACACTTTTGGAGAATTATGAAAACTGAATCGCTTCTATTCGATGTTGGTTGAACTTTAATCAAATGAACTGAAAAAAATTGTTAAAATTTGTGGTCACATAATTCAGCGAGAATGTGAGTTACTCATCAAGATAACTCATAACTTGTGAATGTTTGTTTGGATTTCAAGGCTGAGCCACAGAAGGAGCTGCAGACATTGCCCACACCTTTTGGTGATTCACAGTGCTGTGTTTTCCTGTAGTTCAGTGCTCATAAAGCCAGGCCCGCTGGAAGGTCTAGCTACTCAGCGTTCTTCATCCACTGGTAAGGAGGTCATTCTCTTCCTCTTCCTATTTAAAAACAGACAAACCAAAACCCTGCCTTCTCTTCTCTGGGTCTCAGCAGAAGTTGTGGCAAGTTTTAAAACTCTGTTTATAAGTGAAAGATGAAATACCTAGGCTGGACATGGTGCTACCCTACACTGCTCATCTGGCACCCGAGAGGCAGAAGCAGGTGGGGCTCTGTGAGCTGGAGGATGATCTGATCTACATAGTAAGTTCTAGACCTGCTGAGCCATGGCTACATTGTGAGGCTGTGTCTTTTAAAAGGAGGAGAGGAGGAAGAGAAGACCAAGACGAGAAGGAGAAGGAGGAAGAAGGAGGAGGAAGGAGTAGGAATGAAAAAGGAGAAGGAGGAAGGAGGAAGAAAAAATAATGTCTGGTAGTCTTTATGCAATTATTAAACTATAATAGCCCTCAGCTACCTTTTCAGTAGATAGCTTTTTCTCCACTGTAAGTAAAGGCCTAATTTTAGTTGCAATATGATTTCAGAATATTGTTTAAATTACTACTCAGGATGATGGGGAGATAACGCAGTCTATAAGGTACTTAAGGACTTAAATTCCATCTCCAGGATCCACATTCTAAAAAATCTGGACGTGATAGGGCCCTTGTTATTGGAGTTGTGGAGAGCTGGAGACAGGTGTGTATGTGGGGCTCATGACTCAGCAAGCTCCAGGCCAAAGAGAGAACCTGTCTCAAAAGAGAAGGTGGATGTTTCCATATGGTTTTTCAAATGGCCTACCTACTACAGTAGAAGCTTCCTAAAATCTATACATAAATGAAATAATCTAAGTGGAGTCACCATATCATAGAGAAGGGAATTTCTCAACTAGACATTTTATGTCACCAAGTAAAATCTCCAGTGCCAGTAATGGGTTACAGCTTGTTGAGTCATTGCCCAAAGGGGTCCATGGAAACCCCCCAATATCACTGACTATTTCCAGGTCTACTTGTTACTCTCCACAACGTGATGGTAAGGCCCTATTGCTGAAGACAATGCTTACACATGCCAGAGAGCACAGAGAAGGTAAGCTGGTGCCTGACTAGAAGCTTCATGCTTGCTGATTAGTGTTCATGGTACTGGAAAGTCTCTACATGCTACTGAAGAAGAGAAGTAATCATCCATATCTCCAAGATACAATCCTATGATGATAGCAGTGGCCTACCTGCAAGATATACTGGTGCAATAGAGGTGCAAGTGTTATGGAACTAACCAACCATTGGATTTGTCCACTCCATGAGAGAGAGCATGATGCTGCTGAGGTAGCCAAGAACCTGAGACTAGATAGGTCATGGGCCTCAGGGAAAACGTGCTACTACTATCCTTATACAGAAACATAACAGTGAAGCAGTGGTTTAATCCCAGCACTCGGGAGGTGACACAGGCATATCTCTGAGCTAGATGCCAGCCCGGTCTACAGAACAAGCTCCAGAACAGCCAGGGCTTTACACAGAGAGACCCTGTATTGGGGAGGTAAGGGGAAAAAAAAAGAAAGAAAAAGAAAAGAGAAATATAGCAATGAAATGTGATGTGGGAGTCCCCTCTGTATGCTGTGATTATCATTAATGAATAAAGAAACTGCTTTGGACCTATAGCAGGGTGGAATTTAGCTACGTGGGAAAAACTAAACCGAATGCTGAGAGAAAGAAAGGCAGAGTTAGAGAGAAGTCATGGAGCCACCGCCAGAGACAGACACTGGGAACTTTACCTGGTAAGCCACTGTCACGTGGTGATACACAGATTAATGGAAATGGGTTAAATTAAGAAGAGTTAGTCAACAAGAAGTTAGAGCTAATGGGCCAAGCAGTGTTTTAAATATAATTTCTGTGTGATTATTTCGGGGTTGAGCAGTCGGGAACTAACTAGCAGACTCCTTACAACAGAAATGACTCCTGGTGACGTATCCTCTGCCCATTTATCAGTAGCTTGCTCAGCCTGTGTAAAGAAGCTTTCTCTCAAGTAGATGGGAACTAACACAGAGACCCACAAATGGACAATGTGCAGAGAGTGAGCGGCTTTGGCGCACACAGTCCTAAACGGGATGTCTTCATCCACGCCCTCCATCAGGGCTATAAAAACAAACAAGCAGAGGATGTGAGTTAAGAAATGGGAGATCTTGGGGATGGTGGCTCACGCCTTCATCCCAGCAGTCTGGAGGCAGACACAGGCAGATCTCTGTGGGTCTGAGGCCAGCCTGGTCTACAAAGTGAATTCCAGGATACTAGGGCTGATACAAAGAGAAACCCTGTCTTGAAAAACTAAGAGCGTGAGAGAGAGAAATTGCTAGCAGACTAAGTGAATATTTAAGAAGAGGCTAAAAGACAGTATTAAGATGATGACAAAGAATGTGAAGAACAGAAAAAAATTTCAAGAGAATGACTTTATGGACTTCAGAGAAGAGCTAGACTCGAAGTAGCAGAGTGGGAAATATCCACCACTGGGGAGTTAAAATAAAACCCTGGTAGGGGCATAGCCCAGTGGTTCAGCCCTTGGGTTGCACGCAGACAGCCTGGGTTCACTGTTCACATTAAAGAAAGAAAGACAGAAAGAGTGGGGTAAAGAGGAAGGAGAAAGGGAAAACAAACAGACACTGGGATTGTTGTTTAGGAGGTCACTATGAGACTTAGTACAAGTCTCTTAGAATTATGGAAGACAAACACCTTCACAATCCAATGGAAATCTGAAATTTTTTTATAAGTATAGATAACCTTTTAAAGGTAGAAGGGAAAAGGGGCTGGTAGCCTTTAGGAAGGCAGTACTCACGGGCCATACTTTCAAATTTAAAAGATATAGGACTGGAGAGATGGTTCAGTGGTTAAAAGCACTGGTTGTTCTTCCAGAGGACCTGGGTTCAATTCCTGGCACCCACACGGCAACTTAGAACTGTCTGTAACTCCAGTTCCAGGGGATTCAACACCTTCTTTTCCTGGCATCAGGCATGTACATGGAACATGGACATATATGAGACAAAACATCCATACACAAAAAATTAAAAAATCAAAATTCAGAAAATATGAGTGTACTTAGAGGAGGAATAAGTAAAGAGACATTTGAAGAGGAGAGGTGATGTGGATCAAAATCCTGTATCAAATCCATAGATGGAGGGATGATTTTGGAAAACTTAGGGCATCCTCTGAGAGGGGAGGAAAAGATGGCCAGTGTAGGGTGAGTAGGAAACTTTGATAACAAGTTCAGACATCAAACCCTCTGCTTCTGCAGGAAAAACAAAATCAAGACCTCAATCATGTGAGGAAAGGGAAGGGAGAGCCAGGAACTATCAGGAGGTCAGGAGTGACTCTCCGACATACCACCGTGAGATCTGGGTAGGTGAGCCAACCAGCAGAGGCTACACTATAAATAATGTGGGGAATTTTTTCGGCAGTCCAGGAACAGATTGGCAGAAGCAGATGGCTGTTATGATCTCAACTCAGGGATTGGCAGAAATGCAATGTGTTAAGGTCACAGAGTAGCAGAAGCTGAACACTGGTAAAACAGCACTGAGCACCGTCTCTCACAAACCAGACTGCAGAAGGACGTTTAAAACTGTCTGTAGCTAACAGGCTACAGGCATCCAAAAGCCTGCTGCCTTTCAGAAGTTAGAAGGGGTTCGTTGACGGGAGGAGGGGAAGTGGAAGCTTTATCTAGAAGGTAAGCCTGATTCCCCTCCTCACAAAGCTAGTCTCAAGCCCTTGAAAGTCAATTTCTCTGGCAGACATTTTAGCAGTGCAGAGGAATCCCGTTTTGTCACCCACTGTGACTCAGAGGGCCGTGGCCAGTTACCATTCTGAAAGGGTACTTATTTGTTTAAAACTAACCTACACAGGGACCTGAGAACAGCGGACAACTACAGGGGAGCCTGAATTTAACTTTCTGAGCTCCAGGGTGAGAAACAGCCTTGAGAGCCAGTTTTACAGATCAGGCTGGCTTCAGCTCTTAAAACCAAAATATGCAGGCAGCAAGATGCTCAGCCCAGGCAGTAAAGTGTGTAGGGAATGATAGTCCCATCTTCGATGACTGGGAACAGGTCTCATCAACCGAGAATGACTCAGGAGCTTGCTCTCCCTCAGCCTGAATCAACCTCTGGAGCCGACTGTCTGTTTGCTGTAGAACACTCAAGCGCTGAAGTTGCAGTGGTTTGACACAGCAGCAGAATCCTCCCACTAGGGGGATTACTACTCAGAAGATCTTGAAGGTATGAAGACAGATCCTCTGTGCAGACCACACTTGCAAGGCATTTAAGGGACAGCCCTCCTCTATGGCTAACCCTACCAGAGAATTAGCCACAAGGGGGAGTACCATCTGGGAAGTCTTGGGAGGAGGAGGGAACTTGCCCAGCCAGGACTGCAAAGCTAAATGTGTCCAGCAGAGGCTCCTGGCTCCCATAGAAGGTCAGACAATAAACATGTAAAGAGAAGACAGGTCTGGTGCACATCAGACACTTGCTCAAAACAGACTCAACAGCGCCATAAACCATAGCGCTGAAATGAGTTCACAAGTTCAACTGCCGTCCCCAGCGCAGCTTGAGAATGGTCTCCAGTTTCCAAGGACTCAGTGACTCAAATAAAAGCAGGGCACAGTGGATGAAACGCTATGTTCTACCATCCATAAAGAAAGAAAAACCAAGATGTCTACAGTACCCAAGAACCCTGGGATATTATCAAACCTAAGAATCCACGGGATACTAAGAACAGAGATTTAAAAAAAAAAAACCTAAAGGCAAAGAGAATCTACTCAATGAGATTATGACAGAAAATTTTCTAAATTTGGAAAAAAGAAATGGACATTCAAATGCAAGAGGCATTAAGAATCCTCGACACACATGACCGAGAAAGAACATCCTGGTATATTAAAGACAAGCTGTCAAAACACAGCAAAGAAACAATATTAAAAGCTACAAGGGGAAATGCCAGCTTACAAAGGAAGAAACATTAGCTGTCCCTTCATTCATCTGCAAGGCCAGGAAAGCATGGAATGATATCATTCAAGCCCTTAAAATAAGTGCCTGCCACCCAGAACGTCTGTCTACAATGAAGCCATCTTTCACAAGTGATAGAGAAATAAGAACATTTCAAGGCTAGCACAGTCCGTGACCATAAGTCAATGCTGCAGAAGACCCCTAAAGGGATCCTGCCTGTGGGAGAAAGAAAGATTGTCTCAATTGGAAGAGCACAGGAAGGAGCAACTTTCTGGAGAGAAATAGATTAACAAAGGAAAACAGGAAAAGCCCATGATGTTCAACACAGCAACCAGAAAACGCCCGATCCTCACAGAGGAGGAAAAAACAATTAACCCAACAGCCAACAAAATGTTTGAAATCAGTGAGCATCCCTCAGTAACAACCGGACATTTAAATAGCCTCAACTCATCAACAATAAGGCTTGAAATAGCTGATTCGATTAGGAAATCTAGATCCAGATGTTTTCTCCTGGGCACCCGCAGACAGAATTGAAGGATGGAAAACAATCAACCAAGTGAAGAGAAACTGAAAACAAGCCGGCAGAGCGACTCTGAGACCTGAGGAGAGGTAGAGGAGACTCTGCATTAATGAAAAAGGGAATTCGTGCAGAAAATGTAATAATTATAAGTACATATACACTGTTGGGGCTCCCAATTTATGTCAACATTAATAAAAGATCAGATAGGTCCTATATAACAGTAGGTGATTTCAACACCCAATTCTCATCTAAAAGAAACTTCCACTAAACTACAGTGTAGACTAAGCAGACAATGGAAGCAGATTTGACACATTCAATAGTATAGAAAAACAATCCCGTGAAACTCCCTCTTGAATAGACAACATTCTAGTTTACAAAGCAAGCTTTAACAAATATGAAAGAATGAAAATAACCCCTTGTATCTTATTAGACTACAGTAGAATAAACTAGAAACCCGTTACAAGAGAAGCTACAGGAACTCCATAAACACTCAGAGACTGAACAATGCACTCTTGAATTGAGTGGGTCATTGAAGAACTCAGGACGTTTCGATTTCCTAGAAGCAATGGAAGTGAAAGTACAGCATACTAGAACCTTTGAGATAAAACTAAGGTTGTTCTAAGAGTAAAGTTCATGTGTACTATGATGATTGTTCTTGGTGGTCAACCTGACTGTATCTGGAATGAACTAAACTCCAGAAATGGAGTGCACACTTGTCATCCGGATCTTGAGACTGGAGGACACCTTTACCCTGAGTCACAGCTGCTGCTGGAAGCCTATATAAAGACAACGGAAGACGGAAGGGATTGTCCATTACCCTCACTATTACATCCATCCCTTCACTGGCACTGGAGCCTCCCTCTTCAGGATTCCAGCATATACCGAAGGCCAACGAGACACCAGCTTCATGGGACTGAGCAGCTACTAGATTCTTGGACTTGACATTGTTGAACTGCAGCCTGTAAGTCATTCCAATAAGTTCATATGTGTACATAAAGTTACATATATATACATATATACACACATATATGTCCTGTGACTCTAGAGAACCCTGACTAATACATCTACACATCGTTTATGTTAAAAGTCAGAGAGACTGACCAGCATAGTGTCATATGTCTTTAGTCCCAGCACTCGGGAATCAGAGATAGGCAGATCTGTATGGTTCAAGCCAGCCTGAACCACAAAGCAAGTTCCAGGACAGTCAGCCAGGGCTACACAGAGAAAATCTGTCTACTAAAAAAAAGCAGAAAGACCTACACAAGATCAAGCCAGTCACAATTCTAGCATAGATGAGACTTCTGACCTGCTGTCCCAACTCTTACTGAGAAACTTTTTGCGATGGATAGTTGTTGGGGGCGGAAGAGTCATTCCTTTTTGAAGAAGTAAACATCAGTGGTCTCTCCATATATTCATAGACTAACTGGACTTAGTAAGTTATCAAAAAAAATATTAAAAGCCAGGCAGTGGTGGTGCATGCCTTTAATCCCAGCACTCGGGAGGCAGAGGCAGGTAGAGCTCTGTGTCTCTGTGAGTTTGAGGCCAGCCTGGTCTACACGAGCTAGTTTCCAGGACAGGCTTTAAAGCTACAAAGAAACCCTGTCTCAAAAAACCAAAAAAAAAATTAAGACATGAAGTTTGGAGAAGAGCATGTTGTGGAAACATGTAGGGAACTGGAGGAAGGAATTGGAGAATATCTATGATCATATTTCATTGTATACAACTATGAAATTCTCAAACAAAAAAAGGGGGAAAAAAAGAAAAAATCAGAGCGATCTCATGATGTATTCAGGGAAACTGAAGCAGTAAATGGCAGGAAATGCATAATAAATATCAGGACAGAAATTAAATGGAGACTAAAGAACAAGACACAGAACTGGAGACGTGGGTCTTTAGAAAAGAGTAAGACTGGCAAGCCCCAGCCTCAGCTAAGCAAAAGAAAAAGAAGACAAAAGAATAAAATTTGAGATAAGAAGTGAGGTTATAACAGTGTCCACTGAAATTCACAGACTTCTTAGCTTTAGAGATCATTTATTCCAAATACTAAGGAAACAAATCATACACTCAATGAATGGGTAAATGAGCCAAACAGATAGCTCTCAAAAGAAGAAACACAAATAGCCAATAACTCTGCTAAAGGGTTTGACATCCTTAGCTCTCAGGAAATGCAAATTCAAACTGCTTCAAGATTCCATTTCACCCCAGTCAGAATGGCTGCCACCAGGAAAACACACAAAACATGCTCACGAGAGTATGGAGAAAGAGGAACTCTACTCACTGCTTGTGAGACGATAAGCCGGTAGAAATCAATATGAAGGTTTCTCAATAAAACTGAAAATATAGCTACCATATGGCCCAGCTCTGTCTTTTCTAAGTAAGCGTGTGAAGGACTCTTAATCAACATACCTTAGCCACACCTGCATGTCCACATTTACTGCTGCGCTACTGTAAGAAACAGGACCAGCCTAGGTGTCCAGCGAAAGGTGAAGCAAAGTGTGATGCATATTAACTATGGAATTTTATTCAGTCATAAAGGGAAATAAAGTCATTATATCTGCAGCAAAATTGATGGAGCTAGAAATTATATTATATGACTAACTCTCTCAGATGGAGAAAGATAAATACTTCATGTTTTCTTTCATATGCAGACCCCAGGGTGTGTGCATGCATGTGTGCTTATGCATGTGCGCACACGCACGTGCATGTGTAGTTCATAAAAGTAGAAAGAGGACAATGAAAGAGAGGGAAAATCTTTAGGGAACGTTGATGATTTCAAGGGAGGAGCGAATAGAGTAATAGAATACATGCACAATGAAAGAAGAAGGGGAACTACTGCAGGAGAGAGCAGGGCAGGGCACGGGCCTGGTGGAGGGAAAAGACCAGCAAGAGTGAAGAATTCATGAAACTGCTGCAACGAAACCTTACTATGTATACCAATTTTTAAAACTAATAAAAATGAAGAGAAAAGCAAGCACATTGGAGACAACTAGAAAATCTAGAGAAATGGATAAATTTCTAGGCTTATATGATCCATAGAAATTAGTGGGCTATTGACAGATTATACCAAACCATAAAAAGTAACAAGAGTAAATAAAGCAGCTATCCATATATAAAAACTCTCCACCAATAAAATCTCAGGATTGAAGGAAGTCTATCTAGCCTTTAAAGAAGGGCTACTATGGGCTGGAGAGATGGCTCAGCACTTCAGAGCACAGACTGCTATTCCAGAGGACCAGGGTTCAATTCCCAGCTCCCACCTGGCAGCTCACAATGGCTGTGCATTTTTATTTAATGCAACAAAAATTTGCACATTAAATAAAACTACAAAAAATTATAAAAGGGACAAATGCTAATGTTCCCTCCTTAAATTGTTCCATAAGACAGAAAGGGGAGCATCATTAGCAAACTCAGTCTATGAAGTCTATGATACCAAAACTGTGTAAGAACAAAAAGAAGGAAGCTATAGACCAATTCCCTGATGAACACAGACATGGACAGGCGCAATAAAGTACTTGCAAACCAAATTCAAGAATACCTTAAGATCATATTACACAATCAAGTTGATTTCATTCTAAAAATAAGTGACTGTGAGTTCCCAGCCCAGTACAGGACTTCTACATCAGTTCTCTTCCCTAAGATCCAGGGAACGCCTCCAAAGGAGGCAGAAGAGCAAGTGTAAGAGCCAGAGATGGGCGGAGAGGACTGCTGTGAATTCTGCCTTCCGGATAGGACATGACCATTGTCCTGCGGACTCACAGTGAATGTGGTTACCTGCACAAAATCAAGCCACTGGAGAGTCTGGCATGGAGGGAGGGATCTATGAGGTTCTCCATTCCTATCTGAGAAGCTATTGGCAGTTGAAGTCTACGAGGGGAGTGTTGACAAAGGTTTCTGTCCACCTGGTCCCTCAATAAACACACAGAAACTGTACTATTCGCAATACTGTTTGGCCAATAGCTTAAGTATATTTCTAGCTAGCTCTTACATCTTAAGTTAACCCATTTCTATTAATCTGTGTATCACCATGTGGCTGTAGCTTACCAGCAAGGTTCCAGCATGTCTTTCTCCAGTGGTAGCTACATGGCTTCCTTCGACTCTGCCTTCTTTCTCCCTGCATTCAGTTTAGTGCACGCCCCCCCCCGCCCCCTGGCCTAGCTCAACTCTACAATATCACAGGCCAAACCAGCTTCTTTATTCATTAACCAATAAAAACAACACATATACAGAAGGAACTCCCACACCAGGGGAGGGCTAGTCACTTTTCTTTGGACAACTCTTGGTAAGTTGTGTTGTGGATGACCTCACAACAGTGCACATGCAGGCAGAACTAATTGGATTTACTGGGTGATAAAACAAAATGGAGACCTGCAAGAAAGATATGTGGGAGGTCCATAGAGAGTTGAAGGAGGAAATAGAGAGAATATGATCAAATGTCATTGTATACATGCCTGAGAGTCTCAAATAGTTAAAAACTATATATATTAAAAAAAACTATGTTTCACCACATTGGAAAAGCGAAATGGATGCATTTCTCAGCTTATGACGCAACCAAGTTAAACAAGAATGAAATGATATAGACAGAGCTATAGAGCAGTGAGATTGGTCAGGAAGGGTGGTGCATAGACAGACCTACAGAGCAGTGAGATTGGTCAGGAAGGGTGGTGCACGCCTTCCATGCCAGCACTTGGGAGGGAGAGACAGGGTGATCTCTGTGAATTCAAGGCCAGCCTGGTCTACAGAGTGAGTTCCAGGATAGCCAGGGCTGTTGGAAAGAGTCTGTCTTACAATAAAAAGAAAAAAGAGGAGTGGGGGGGGAGGGTAGCAACAGCAGTGGAATTGTAGTAAAAAAAAAAAAAAAAAGAATCTCCTAGCCAAAAAAGTCCAGGACCAGATGGATTCCCTGAAAAATTCTACTAGTCTTCCAAATAAGAGCTAACATCAAAAAGTTATTGCTTTACCATAAATAAAACACAAGAAAGTGTCTTTCTTGATTTTGGTCTCAGAATTTTCTCAAGAAGTGACAAGCAAAAGGAGAAAATGTACAAGCCAATACAGTGTCCTTAATGTGAGCACGGACGGCCTGTGAATGGGTCTGTGCACCGTTCTGACAATGCCTGTGGGTTGGTAAATTGAGTTCAAGACTGTATAATTCTATTCCATATTATTAACATTTTTCTTTTTCATCCTGATGGATGACTCAGGGTCTACAAATTACTGTAACCATATTTCATGAGCAACTTAATTTCAAGCTGTGGTTCATACTGCTCAGCTAAATATTTATATTCAGATTCAGTTCTGTGTCCTAAGTTTTGTTGTTAATGAAGGAGTTTGACATATAAACTCATTCTTATTAGAATCTGCCTCAAAAATAATGAGTTCTAAATAAGCTAATGAGAGATTTATATTCATTAGTAAACAGTCGTTTCTAAACCAATGGGTTTGCTTGTTAGTTTGTTTTGTTTTGTTTTGTTTTTTGAGGCAGAGCCTCCCTGTGCAGTCTGGCTGCCCTGGAATTTGCTATGCAGACCAGGCTGGTCTTGAACTTAAAGATATCCTCCTACCTCTGTCTCCTGACTGTGGGATCAGAGGTTGCGCCACCATGACTGTTGTGTGTTTTTACAGTTTTTATTTAGAAAGAGAGTCATGTGTGTGACTGTGAATGAAGGCATAGCAGATGTCTCTCCCTCCCATGCTCTCCCTCCACTGTGGGTTAGAGCTGAACTTGGAGGGTCAGACCAGCACAGCAAATGCTTTTACCTGCTAAGCTAGTCTATTGTCCCAAAACCACAGATCTTGTTTTAATTACTACAGAAAAGGAACACACAGCCCTAAATCAGATTTTAAAAATGATGTTTATATACTTTTTCTTTGTATTTAACAATTTGGCAAAAATGAAATTTATATGGGCCCTACACTAAGTTCAATTTCTGGGCTAGACAAAAAAAAAAAGAATAGTCTTAAACTGTTAATTTTATTATGAATTATTTGAGCCTGAATATCGTCTTGTGTGTTATTCCATCATAATTTGGTTTTGAGATGATTCTGTGTCATCAGTTTCACATTCGCATAAATCTTTGTTGGTAAACAAGACTTCCTTGGGTGCCCTCTGTGCTGCCTGTCAAGAATGAAGCACCCTTAATAAAAGCACTAACTTTTTAAAAGTCATCTTTCTATATATAAACAAACGGCTTGCCTGTCTAGATAGGCACTTGCGGCAGAAATAGAGGGCTTGTGTGGTACTCAAAGCAGTCTTCAGCTCCTCCTCCGGACTAGTCCATTCCCAGGTTCTGGCTTGTGTTTAGAACGCAGCTGCAAATGTTATCAAATTTTGTTCTTTCACCTTGATAGATGAACTTGGTGACCAATCTGGCACAGGATGGTGCTTCCTGTGGTTTTCATCAGGGACTTTGTGGCAGGAACAAACTGACAAACAGACCAAGGACTATTTCTGAATCCTCTCAGCTCCACTTCGGTGATTCCCCACAGACACCAACCTTTTCCCATAGTCCGCTCTGGATCCCATTACTCAGGCTGCTCTCCCCGGCCACTGCAGAGAGAGCACTGTTGCTGCCAGGTCGTCCTCTTGCTTCTGGAATTTTCTGTCTCGCTCCTTGCCCTTTCAGGGTCACTTCCTCCCCATCTCCCAAGGTAGCACTGTGTTAAAGCACCGTGCCAAAGACTGAAGTGCTGCTCTCCCATACTGACGGCATCTTTGCTCTGGCTTCCTAAAATCCCTCTCCCTGGCTTTCTGACTCTAACGAAGAGATGTGAAGTAGGGTGTAGAGGACATGGCACAGGCATGATGGTCCTCTAAGACTCAAACCCGTGGGAAACTGGTCCATGTGGTTTAAGCGCAAGAGAAATGGCAAAGCGTTTCTTCCGAGTCCGTGTCTGAGTGTTTATGAACGGTTGATCACTGTGTGCAACGACTGGAAATTGCATCTTCCTCCTCCTGGATTTCCTGAGACTGTTCAGCTCTGGAGACTAGCTAACTCTGTGCTGTACCTAATAAACACACAGGTTGGAGGGTAGCTGACCTCAGCTTCACTGTGTGAACTTGGGTCTGGGTTTCCTCCATTCCCTCTCCACGCCTAGCCACACACCCAGGACCCAAGCCTTAAGGGTGGCTGTTCTGATACCTATATCTTGATAAAATGCAACTTAAGGGGAAAGGGCTTATTTTAGCTCTCAGTTCAAGGTGGCAGAAACTTGAAACAGTTCCGTCTATATCAAGAGCAGAGAGAAAATGCATGCATGCATGCCTACTGCTCAACTAATGTTCTCCAATCTAGGGTGGAGGGAATAGTGCTACCCACGGTGGGTGGGGTTTTCTGACATCACTTAACATGATCATGACAGTCCCCCACAGACATGCCACAAGCCAACCTCATCTAGATAATCCCTCCTTGGGACTCGCATCCCAGGTGATTCTAGACTGTGTCAAACTGACAAAACTAACCATTATACCAGGTGTAAGGGAAAAGAAAAATCACAGCTGATTCGAGTCATTCTGAAACGGTCCTCACTGTTTGTCAATTATGTGTGTCTATACATAGGAGGTTAAGGTTCCCCTCCCCAATGTGTTGATGATGAAATTGATTTTCCTCTCAGGCTCATGCGGTTAAGTCCTATCAACATTATACCCATAAGTGTTGTTTATATGGCCCAAATCAATGAAATAACTGAGTCTAAAGTCGATATGCCACGTGCATATCACTATTCATAGATATGTAACTGTTGAAAGAAAGCCAAATAAGTGGAAATAATTGTCACGTAGAGGTAGTAGGATTATGATCAAGTTGATGCTGATATTTTAAGATATAATTTCATGCCTATAAAATGCTTTTTCACACTTAAAAAAACTTTTTATTTTAATTTTATTATTTTTGCACATGAGTGTTTTGCTTGTATGTATATATGTTCGCCATGTGTTTGCTTGGTGCCTTTGGGGGTCGGAAGAGGGTGTTGGATTCCCTGGGACTGGAGTGATGCTTGTGAGCCACCATGTGGATGCTGGAAATGGAACGGAGGTCCTCTTAAAGAGCAATCAAGGTTCTGAGCCACTGAGCCCTTGCTCCAGCCCTACAAAAAGCTTTTGAAGAAGGGTTAGTGCAAAACATTTTTCAGAACTTTGAATACATGTGGTCTGATAACAAGGAAAACAGCCAGCAATGATTCAAAAGGCCTAGTTTTAATATTTGAAAATTTCTCTTCTGGAGTCTTACTCCAAACATGCACAAATCGTGTGGCTTTCTGTAAAATGAGTCTTTTTCTGTCCCACCAGCCAGATCCCAAATGATGACACAGGGACTTATTATGAAAGCTTGGCCTTTAGCTTAGGCTTGTTCCTTACTAGTTCTCATAACTTAAATTAACCCATTTATAGTAATCTGCGTTCTAGCGCATGCCATCACCTCTCTTTCATCTCGCACCTCCTGTTTCCTCTCCATCTGGCTGGCGCCCTTGCCCTTCTTCCCAGAGTCCTCTCTGTCCCCGGAAGTCCCGCCTAACTTCTTCCTAGCTATTCGCTGTGCGGCTTTTATTAGAGCAACCACAGCAATACACTTCACCCAGTGTACAAACATCCCACAACAGCTTTCTGGGCTTATTTCTTCAAAATCACAACTCCTCCCTTTACCATAAAGAGCTCTTCTTGTAAGAGTAACAATAGAAAAATGTGAATTTATAAAGTGTAGAGAGGCTCTCTGAACACAACACATTCATTTTCCACAGGAAGAAAGTTCAAAGAAAGAGGTCAAATCCCTTACTTTGGAACAAAATCATAAGTTTCATGCACGTTTACTTTATTTATCTGATGAGAGATTGAGGGTTGGGAAGAAACCCAAGTGCCCTTAGTATCAAGTAGGAATGTAGTTGTAGCCCTTTTCTGTGTAAAATACTGTTAAGTACACTGTTGCAATATTTCCCTTTGCCCAGGCAGCCTGTGTAGAGTTCCTAGTGAATTAAACTGCTTCCTTTGAGAATCAACAGTTCAGGACTACTCACTTGCCATCGTGAGTCAAGTCATGTTGATATGTTTAAATATCTCTTTGGATATTTATAAATGTGCTTTGCCTACTGAGGGAATCCTGCCCAGCTTTATGTTCCTATTGGAATTTTTAAATTTTTTATTGTTTTTATTGAGCTATACATTTTTCCCACTCTCCTTCCTTTCTCCCCTCTCCTCTCCACCCTCCCATCTGCCCCCCCTCCACCATGTTCCCAATTTACTTAGGAGATCTTGTCTTTTTCTCCTTCCTAAGTGGATCCATGTATGTCTCTTAGGATCCTCTTTGGAAATTTTTGCAGTCAGAGAAGGAAATATAGCTGTAAGCATGTGTGTGAGTATATGCATACTGGTGACTCGTGAGTATGAATATATAAATATTTTCTAACTGCATCCATTGATACAGCCTGGGCAGTAATGCTTCTACTGCAGCAGTAAACAAACCTAATGCTGCAAGACATAATTATCCATTAAAAGGAACCAGGGCTTCTCAAGGAACTGTTGCGTTCATCCTGGTGAGCCTGGGCTATCTTAATTATGCCAGAAAGTAAAGGTGTGCCAAGAATATGGAGACATTTCTTAAAGGACACGGAATCTGGATGATTAGTCGAACAGGTACCCAAAGCTTATGTTATATGTTCTAAAATGTTTAGCCATAGAATGCCGGGAAACAACTCAAAACACAAGGACACAGAACTAAGAATGAATGACGCTCCTATTGAGAAAACTTGGGAGAATTTGATCATAAAAAGATTTGAAGGGCTGGGGAGATAACTCCATGCTGCTTTTGCAAAGGACCCTGGTTCAGTTTCCACAATGGACAGCTCACACCCACCTCTGACGCCAGCTCTCATAGCTCCAGTGCTGTCTTCAGGTTTCCATGCGTACACGTCCGTGGTACACATAAAAACAAGCACACATGCGTACATATGAAAGAAACAAAACTGGAAGGACTGAGCCCTGAGTGAATGTACATTGCTGACACGGCCATGGCCATGTCAAGGACCCAAAGCCTCAGGCCCGGGCAGTGACAAAGCCCTCTGCTGGTTCCAGTGTTTACTAATGGTTGACCAATGTGTGAGAAACCAGCAATTGCAGCTGACAATGCTGCCTACAGAGACCTCCTCTAAGACTAACTGGCCCCTCCCCCTGTGCTGAGGTTCCAGTGGGTTGTTGCATAGTTGGTGCCACTGTCAGAATGCTCACCCATTACCCCCACCTTCTCTGCACCTGATCTGTCCTTTCTTCATTCCCTCACTGTCAGAGAAGTGACAGTCAGGTTCCTAGGATTAAACTGCACAGGATGCAGCACAAAACAAAACAAAAAAAGACACTCACTGCTCTTGCAGAGGACCCCAGTTCAGTTCCCAGAACCCACATCAGGGAGTTCCCCACTACCTGTAACTCCAGTTCTGGGGGTTTGATGCCCTCTTCTGGTCTCTGTAGACACTGCATGTATGTGGTGTACATACACACAGGTAGATTCACACACATTAAAAAAAATAAATATAAATGTAAAAGTAAGTAAATAAATAAGATGGAAACCACCGGATCCAGTGTTATAAATATTATTAATTTCTAAACAAGGTTATTTACAGGTACCTTGAAACAAGACTCTTTAAAGACTCTTCCTCTGAAAATACATATTAATTACAAAGATGGAAAAAGTAACTTTACAGTACCATCTGATGGGAAGCAATGAAAATCAAACCCCGACAAATATTAGCACACAGTCACCTCTGAGAATCCTCAAAGACACCTAGTTTAAGTCTAATCGTGAATAAATATCAGACAAACTCTCAGTGGAGGCCATTCTATAAAAACAATGGGCTAATACTCTTCACAAGTGTCAAGGTTGTAAAAGTCAAAGAGAGACAAGGGAAGTATTCCAGGCTGAAGGCAACTAAAGATACACATTGCAGTTTCTAGAACACTTATTTTGGAAATGAAGACCTTTACTATAAAGAACACAATTGAGACAACCAGCAACACGGATGTTTTATGACTATGTAGAAGGTGCCCGGGGACAGTGTGACATAATGTTAGCAACTTAAATCTCAAAACTGTTCAGGGGAATAATGTTTTCATATTACGTTTGCAACCTTTTTGTAAGCTTGTTTCAAAACAAACAAAAAATTACACTCAAACTCCTGATTCTAAGTGGGAGCCACTCATTCCGTATACGATCTTCATACAATCATTTTACACTTTAGTTCCCATCGAGGCTCTTTGGGGTCCCTTCCCCGTGTAAGATTGCATCATTTCCTCCTCCAGCTCCGACCCTGCCTGAAGTTTTCCAGCCTCCTGTAGTGTCTTTGCCTTCGAAGCCCCAAAGCCGCAACCATAGACTCTGGCTGGTGACAAAAACAAAAATAGTCGTGGGCGGAATCTCGGGACAGCAAAACGGCTGCCATCCTAGATGTGACTTCGGCTCAGGCGGCCCCCATCGCGCTCTCGGCAATGGAGTAGTCACACCTGCCACAGCGTGCGCTCTCTGGCTCGGCGGGCGGCTGGCAGGCCTGGGCGCGGGAGGGGCCGGGCTCTCCCAATGGCCGCTCCCGCCGCGCTGTCAGCCCCGCCCGCCCGCTCGGTCCCGCAGTCGCCTGCGGCGAGCCGGGTGCCGCTGTGCTGTCGCGGAGCCGGGAACGTGGCAGAGCCGGGACAGGTGTGAGCTCAGGGCATCCCTGCCGGCGAGCCGGGGGACGCGGAGAGGTGGCTGGGGCCGGCGCGTTGAGGGGCTGGGGCGGGGGCGGCTGGAACCGGGTGGCGCGGGACCCCGGTGGGCGCGGGGCGGAGGCTGAGGACCCGACCGGGGTGGATGCGAGAAGGGGTCCACGGGGTCCCGGCAGCGGCCACAGCCCGGACACAGGGTCTGACTGCGACGTGGCTGGGTTCCCCCTCCGCACAACAGGTAGGCGGGGACGGCCGCTGCGGGGCCGGGAAGCGGCAGGGGAAAAGTCGGGGAGCAGGGCAGGTCGCCTGCCCCGCGGCCGGGGACCCGCCCTGCAGTGCCCTGTGGGGCCCCCAGCAGCAGGGAGTGGATGTCGCCTTAGGTTGCCAGAAGTTTCCAGTTTTTCCGAGGAAGGAAGGAAAGCCTGTACTGGGGGCGTTTGCGTTTTCCCAGGAAACGTCTGTTTGTACTTTTATTTATTTTCTTATTTTACCTCCCTACACGCCTTCGGAACTTCGTAAAGATGCTTGTGGTACTTGTTAACCATGACATTTTCCTCTGGCAAGTTAGTTCATTTGAACGGTCAGGTCAGATCAATCAGACGGCTTGCAGTCCTTCAAGCTATGGGTGTTTTATGTGCACGCTAGGCGCCCTTTAGGAACTTAGAGCCTAGAGGTGGAGAGAAGTTTAAGGAAGTGAAAAGGGCCCTAAACAGTTAGGGACTTTGAAAAACAATACTGTGAGATTCACTTAAGGAACATTAGCGCAGGGCTTTAGAAAGATGTGGCCAGAATTGTCTGGTTTTATTTCCCAAACATCTTACGAACTGTGTTTGAGGATGAGGTTTGATTTACTATTTATTTGAGACACCATCTCAAACCTGGCGCTGACTCCAGAATTAAAGGAATCTAACACACCAAGGCAGAGAGCGAGATTTTAGATAAGCACCCAAACTGAGATTTGCCTGTTTTAGAACCGTTAACTTTTTTCCTTAACAATTATCGCATACCTGTAGGTCTAGTGTTGAGAAGGTTGGAGGCAGGAACAGAGAGAGTTCCCAGCCAACCTGGGCTTATGCAGACCGATCCACTCCGGCTTAGGCTAAGTAGTGGAAACTCAGTTTCAAAAAATGAAATCAAAGAGACAGTTTAGTGTAATCCTAGGAGACGGAGAACACTGGATGGTTTGATTTGGTGTGCCTTGGAATGCAGTTCTTTTACATAGATAGCTGTAGGTTAGGAATGAACTCATGACTTTAACCTTTGGTCCTATTTATGGATCCTAGATTAGATCGCCTTTACTTGTTCTTTGTTTTAATGTTTGACTTTAGTAACAGAAAAATTCAGAATTCCAAAATAACTCTCTGTGTGTGTGTCGGGGTGGGGGGCGGTAGGTGTATAATATGCACATATATGTGCAGGCACTTGCACCCATGAATATATGTTGAGGTCAGAAGACAGGTGCCCTGCTTTCTTCCCCTTTTTTGAAACCCGCGTCTGCTCCCTAACTGGGGAGATAAGGTGGTGGCCTGCAAGCCTCAGCAGGCTTCCTCTCTGCCCACTGCAGTGATGAGTTAGAGGCTGCTACCCTCATCCTCTTTTAATGTGGGTTTAAACTCAGACCCTTGTTCTTACTCAGCCAGCCTTCTTACCTGCTGAACCATCTCCCCAGAATCCCAAAGTACCTCTAAAATTTTTTAATTATTATCTAAAATTAACCTCATCAATTTAAACTAATGAATATACTGTCTGTGGGGAAAATTAAGGTTCTTTGTCTTTGCTGTGTATTTTAATCTTCCTCTCTCCCTTCCTCCCTTGCAGCTTAATGTTGAAAAGGGCAGTTGCTAATGACCTTGATTAGTCTTTCTTATGACTAAACTAAGGAGTTAACTTCTGGACGTTCTAAATTCAACTAGTCTAAATTCTTGATAACCTGTTTAATGACATTTAGTCTTGTGTGATACATTAATATTCCCACAGATCATTGAAGAATTTGAGTGGCTTTTCACTAAGACCATAAAAAAAAGCTAAAGAAAGCCAGAGCTCCCTTGTGAGGCTCCTCTGAATTCTAGGTCCAGGATGGTGCTAGGAGGGTGTGACTTTTCTACTGTGGGTGCCTAGTTTATGGTTAATTCATTTCAGTGGCTTTGGTCTCTTGAGAGTGAAGAAAAGGGGGATACCTTTTATATTTTACCAACTGATTTTCAGTTTTCAGATCGGGTCTGTTTTTTGTTTGTTTTTTAATTTAACCACCAATCTCCCCGCCTCCCCCCCCCCCCCCAGTACTGGGAATCTAGTTCAGGGCTTGAGCCTCATCCCTTGCTTTTTAATATAAAAGTCATGATGTCCAGCCTAAGTTAGTGTTGCTCCTGACTTTTCCTTTAAACATGGCTGATGACAGTGTTGGATTACTAGATCAGTTAGAATATTATTGAAGTGTAAATGTAGACCTGAAATCGAAGGATTGCTTCTTGGCCTTTTGGCTAAGATCAAGTGTAGAACAGAATGGACTGTTAGAACTCTGAAGATTGAGATTGGGTGTGTCTCCAGAATGGTTTGTTGTTTGTTTGTTTAAAGCACCTGTACAGGTACAAAATCTCTCAACTTAATTCCAAATTCCAAAAGGCTGTGAAATGTTTTCTATTAGTCTCATCTGTTAGCATGGCTTGAACTGATTAAGACGCTATTTGTAGTCATTATGTATCTCATTGTATGTGGATATTCTTTATATATATATATATATATATATGCTTTAGAAATAACAGTTTGATCTCAGAGAGCTTCCCACATCAATGTGGAGATTTGATGCAGTAGACTGTGTTTTTACTCTGTAAGATGGGTGGGCCATGACAGAAGCTGCCGGAAGGCAGAAAAACAAGGAGTTATTCCAAGGAGCTGTCATTGCAAAGCAAGGCGTCTCGCTGGACGTCTGGCAGGGAGTAAGAAGCTCTGTCTGCCAAGAAAACCCTCAGGAAGGTGCGGCTCCAAGAGGCCAGACTGTGCAGAGCTCTATGCTGGGTATTCTGAGCAAGTTGTGTTATAGATTACACTGTGGAACCACGGTGGAGAGCCCTGGAGCTGTGGAACCAGAAAGCTGCGCTGGAATGCTGGGCCACGGTGTGGTCAAGGGCAAATCTGCGTGTTGACTAGAGTGAGAGCCATAAACCAGGGAAGGAAATAAACCACATCTAGTAGGGGAACGCGGAAGTTCTAGGTGGCGGATTGTGCAAGCAGCAAGTCCAAGGATAGACTTTGAAAAGTGAGTAAGAGTTCCTGTCCTGGCTTGTGAATTCTGCTGTGCTTGGGGTTGGGGTTGGTGGCATCTCATGTACTTTACAGTGCCTCGTTTCTCTGCTTTTAAAGATGCCCTATTGAATAGTGTTCCATTTCTTCCATCACTCTTAGCTGCCTAGCCAGGATTATTCCTCCTCTCGGGGGATTTGCCCTTTCACATTTAATGTAGTGCACTATTCCATTCTAGCTAAAATTGAGGTAACTGGATTATTAATCATGTCAGAATGGAATGAATAGGCTTTGAAGGATTTATGTCAGACTTATGAGTTCTCAAATAATGAATTGCTGTTTAGACCTCTTTGTTTTTATACTTTGTGGTATTGGAGTTTTGACTAGGTAGCAAGCGGCTAGGCTGCTGGACATTGTGACTGAGAGGAGTGTTGGGGAGAGGCTGACAGGTAACGCTTCCTTTACCTTAAAATGTCCAGAATGAGATCTCCCATCTCAAAATGAGACGGAAGAGTGTGGTATATGATACAGAGATGGTTTTTAAGGAGATAGAAGGCCATGGACACTGCACTAATACTTTAGGTGCTTACAGACCTGCTGTCTGGGTTGAGGAGGATATGGAAGCTAATTGAAAAACTTAGCACTTTAATGAAAAGCTCCAAAGTACTGGAGACATGGCGGAGTGAAGAGAAGAGAAAGAACAGCAGGTTGTAAAGTTTATTAGATGTGTCAGCACCTGTGTAGTCATTGCCATTAACAGCCGCCATTAGCAACAGTGTGGAGTAGATAAAGGAACGTAGATGTTGAAACTGGACATAGATGTCACTTTGTTGCACATAAATAGTATTTTAGCCTTGAGCAGGTTTTCTCCCTCTCTTCTGCCTTGAGAAGTTCTTTTTTTTCTTCATTTTTTCCTTTCTTTGCTAGTGATCAAACCCAGGGTCTCATGCCTGCTATGTAAGAGTTTTACCATGGAGGCACACCCAGCCTATAGACAGATTTCTTAATCCATTGTCTTTGTCTGTACTAATAATATGTAGACTCAGTGCCCAAGTCTGTAAATACTGACTGTTTTGGTGAGCTAAAGAGAGTGAGCTGGTTAGCTTTTGTCAACTTGATGCAAACAAGACTCACCTCAAGTGAAGAATTGTCCTGATTATTGGTTGATGTACGTGGGCACATGGACAGTGGGCAGTGCTATCCCCAGACATGTGGGCCTAGGTTGTATAAGAAAGGTGGCTGAGCAAGCCAGTAAGTAGTGTTCCTCCAGGCTCTGCTCCAGGTCTCCCTTCCCTTGATGACAGCCAACGATGGACGGATGAAGCAAATAAACCTTCTTTTCTCCAAGTTGGTTTTGGTCACTGGTTTGTTGGTTGAAAATCAAGACAGATTTTCACTGTGTAGCCCTGGCCATCCTGGAACTCACTCTGTAGACCATGCTAATTTCGAACTCACAGAGATCCTTCTGCCTCTGCCCCCTAAGTGCTGGGATTAAAAGTGTGCACCGCCACCAACCGGCATTGGTCAGTGTTTCATCACAGCATCAGAAAGTGAACTAGGGCAGAGGTTGGTACCAGAGGGTGGGGTGCTGCTGTCAGGGACCTGGCCTTGTGGACTGTGTTGTGCAGGATTTCAGAAGTTTGGGTTGGAGAAGCCATTCAGTGCTCAGAATCAGTGAGCTGTTGTGGGAACTTAGAAGAAGAGAATGCTGGGAGGAGTGCAGAGGCTGACTTGTGAAATTTCAGAGGGAAGCCAGAGAGTGTCTAAGACAATGAAGGCCATTTGTGTGATGTATTTGAATTAAGAATCTGTGGAAATAACACCTTTGATTTATGGACAATAGATGCTAATTAACTCAGGCTGAAGAAGCAGCTGTTATCAACAGGAGACCAGTACTACTGAGGTGAAATTTTCTGGCGAGCGTTTCCTCAGGGTCAGAACATAGAGGCTGTGGTTCAGAGCAGTTCAAGGCTGCATCTCCAACTCGCAGCTGAACCCAGTGATATGTGACTCCTGTGTAGTACTGGTTTGGGAGGCATGAAAGCGCGGAATTGGAGGGGATATGGCGAGAAGCTGAGGCTTGGCACCATGTAGCAGGTCAGAGTCTCTGAGAGCATGTTATCGCTGCCAGTGCCATGGGATGACCCCTGGGAACATCGGCAGGTGTGGAGTGGAGCTGGCCCGAGCCTGGGAGACAGGTGGTGTGTGTTGCAGGTGGCAGAGCAGCAGAAGTGGAACTAAGGAAGAGAGACGGCTGGCTCCGGTCACTCTGTCCAGACAGAAGCCCTGAAGTGCACAAGGAAGTGTTCTGGGTTGGGGAAAGATTGAACAATAGAAACCAACATTAAGAACATAATAATGAGAAACAGAAACTGTGTATCTGCCAGGCGTCATGGCGCATGCGTTTAATCCCAGCACTCTCACGGCAGAGGAAGATGGATCTCTGTGAGTTCGAGGCCAGTCTGGTCTATAATAGTGAGTTCCAGGACAGCCAGGGCTACACAGAGAAACCCTATCTTGGGAAAGAAAAACAAAACACACCTGCATATCTATTTTTTTTTTGAGGCTTTGCTAGCCAAAACTTTACATTCACTATGCCATTTAATCCTAACATTGAAATTTAACTAAGCACCACCAATGAAAACTGAATTGAACCTAAAGCCCCCTGCACACCCTAGACAAACACCCTACCGCTGAGCTACGTGCCCTCCTTTTACTTTGAGGCAGTCTCATGAATGAATGCTAAGACTAGCCTCAAACTCTAGTCTGGATAGGTTTTGGATTTGTGATCCTCCCTACCCTAGTTTTTTCTCCATTGCTATGATAATATACTGAACAAAACCAGCTTCGGGAGGAAAGTCAGGTCCATTTGACTCCATCCTTCCATCACAGCCCACCTTTAAGCCAAGGCAGGTGCTCCCGTAAGGAACCTGCAGTCAAGAACTGAAGCCGAGGCCACAAAGGAACACTGCTTACTGGCTTGCTCGGCTGCCTGCCCAGGGAGAGCATTGCTCACCTACATCAAGTAGCAGTCAGGATAGCTCTTTAGTTAGGTTCCCTGCTCAGGTGAGTCTCGTTTCTGTCCACTTGACAAAACTAACAACACAACTGACCACTTATCAACCTGACACACAAAGTCTTCTGTATTAAGCCATAACCTTTTCTTTCTTGTTTGTCCCTAAGACTTCATGTTAATTTCACATACATGTATGCACACACACACAGTCCAACCTTAAAAGTCCTCAGTCTTTAAATTTTTCAATGCTTTAAAAGTCCAAGTTCTCTTTAAAAATCCAACATCTCTGCCGGAGACTTGTCTCAGAGGTTAAGAGCACTGACTGCTCTTCCAGAGGACCCGGGTTCAATTCCTAGCATCTTCGTGGCAGCTCACACTTGTCTGTAACTCCAGTTCCAGGGCTTCTGACAGCCACACACAGACATACATGTGGATAAAATACCAATGAAAATAAAGCAAAAACAAATTACACATAAGAATCTGCCATCTCCACTGGGTGTTAATCCTAGCACCTGGGAGTCAGAGGCAGACAACTCTCTGGGAAGCCTACATTGAGAGTGATTTCTCCTCTTCTTTTTCTTTCTTTCTTTCTTTTCTTTTCTTTTTTTTTTTAAAGGATTTACTTATGTGTCTGAGTGTTTTGCGCGTGTGTGTGTGTGTGTGTGTGTGTGTATCGCCTGTATGTCTGGTACTCACAGAAGACATCAGATTTCTTGGAACTCAAGGTCTGGTCACATATGGCTGTGAGCACCATGTGAGTACTGGGAACGGAACCCAGGTCCTTTGCATGAACAACTGAGGCATTAAGGACTCTTAGCAGCTGAGCCATCTCTCCAGTCCTATCTGTGGTGCTTTGAATGAGAAATGTTCCCCCACAGTCTCCGGCATTTAAACACTTACTCCTGGTGGTGTAGCCTTGCTAGAAGTACAACACTGGCGAGGGCTTTTGCGATTAAGTTTGTGCTGCTTTGTCTTAGGCTTTCTATGGCTGTGAAGAGGCTCCATGACCACGACAGGGTGGCTGTTGACAGTCAGGGGTTCAGTCCTTCCTTACCACAGCAAGACATGGCGGTGTGCAGGCAGACATGGTGCTGGAGAGGTAGCCGCTACACGTTGATATGCAGGCAATACATTGGGAATCCAAGGAAGAAAGTAAATTCAGTGCCCACCCTTGACCCTTTCTCTCTCATTTCCTTCCAGTTATCTGTCCATGTGATTCCATTTCTTTCCTGGACCACCCTGTGTCCTATACTGTGGGCTGTGTCCCCCCGGTTCTTGGGGCATTGTGCATGTGCTGTCCCCTGGCCTTGTGTTGTGAAACGGTGAGAAAAACATTCTCCCAAGTTTGAGGAGAGTCTTAAAATCTCTGTCAGCAAGTGAATTTTTACTACATATGTTTGGTTTTTTTTTTTTTTCATTTATAGTAAAATAAGGTCTTTTGCTTTGGGAGTGTGGCAAGAAAACATAGACCTATTTGGTTATATTGGTGAATATTCAGAATTTCAAGAATCAAAATTTAAATTTATGATAACAGACCATTTGCAATTTGGAAAGGGTGTAAACATGCAGTTACTTAAAATAGAAGTACAGGATTTGGGGAGATGGATCAGCAGTCAAGAGTTTATACTGCTCTTGCCCAGGACCCCAAGTTTGGTTCCCAGCACCCACTTCAGGTGGCTCATAACCATCTTTAATCCCAGCTCCAGGGGATCTAATGTGAGCACCTAGAGTCAAAGCTATATACATTTCACACACATGCATAACTAAGAATAATTTTAAAATTTAACATTAAAAATAATTAAAACTTAGAAATTAGAAACAATTTCAGATAGCTGAAGTTGAAGTCAGTTGGTAAAGTGCTTGCCTAGGGTGTTGGAGATACTGGTTCAAACCTTGGCACCTAGTAAGCAGGCATGGTAGTACAAATCTGTGGTAGGTATGATGACTCTCAAGTTGTTGCCGCTAAAACGTCTGTAAAATAATTGCCCTTCTGCCAATTCTTTGACTGCAGAGCAGAAGCAATCGACAGCTTCTGAAGGGATCTAACACATACAGTTTATTTCTCAGGATTTTGAGACAAGGTCTTTCGTAGCCCAGGTTGGCCTCAAATTCTACGTAGCCAAGTGCAACATTGAACTCCTCACCCTCCGTCTCTTATCTCCCACGCATTGGAAATACTGGGGTAACCTTCCACCCCCAGTTCCATCTGCTTTAAAGCAGCTGCCTTAAGTGTCCTCAGATCTTCCACCTCTGTAAGCACTTCTTAGAAACCTCTCAGAAGCTGACTGAGGCCTTAGGAGATGAGGCAGGAGGATCAGGAGTTCAAGGCAATCCCGTCTCAAAACAAACACAAATAAGAAATTGTGTGTCTGGGTGATAGCCCTTGGCAAGTTTGCATGGTGCTTATGATAAAATTCTGCCTCGTGTCTTTTAAGGTCTCTTTTATTGGCATTTTTGTACTTTTCCTCACTGAGGCACAGTGACCTAGTACCTCAAGATATGCACAGTCAACCAGAAAGCCCCTCATTTTTCCCTCGTGGTGAAGCACCACCTAATGAATGCCTCGTGTGCCTTGGGAGAGCCTGTTCTGTGACCTGCTGTACACAGCCCTGATCACAAATGGGGATCAGAGGTGAGAAGGCTTGACTTCTGGCTGTGCTGTAGGTGATTACTGTTGATTTGGGGGTTTGTTTCAGTTTGAAAAGCTTAGATTTGTAAAAATGGTTTATATAGAGTTAATGTTTGTTCAGCCTGACTTTTAACAAAACCAGAGAAACTGAAGGCGGCAGCTGGGCTGAAGCTGCTCCGGTGCCCTTTGAGTAGAGAGAATAAAAGAAACGTGTTTGAAATGTAATCCAAGTGTCGTACAAGACTTGGCGGTTGACTCCTTCTGTACTTGGTTCCATTCGCTGATAGGTGGCTTACAGTACCTTATCTAGTGTCTGATGGGCTCCCGGTTGTTATTATCTTCTTTCCTTTAAAATAGTTTTATTTTATTATGTGTGCATTTAGGAAAGCTACCAGGTTTTCCACTTTCTTCCGCTTTCTCCTTTGTAAGGGAAGGCAATGAAAACACCTACTCCAAGGACTGGAAAACTGACTTGGTGCTTGAGAGCACATACTGTTCTTGCAGAGGACCCGAGTTCAGTTCTCAGCACCCAGGAAAGTTAAAGTGGATTAAACAAGGGGTGGGAGACATGGAATGGCGATTAAAAGTGCACTCTGCTCTTGCAGAGGACCCAGCACCCACTCAGACCGCTACAGCCACCCATAACCCCAGCTCCAGGGGTCCAACGTCTCTGACCTCCAGAGGCATTCACGTGTACACATAGACTTAGACAAATAATAAATTTCTGGAAAAATAACTACCTCATTGACATTATTATTTATACATTTATAAACATTGAGGTTTATTCAAGAAAATAAATGTTACACACTTAAAAGTATTAAGTAACCATCTTAGAAAGTGATCAGATTATATATTAGCAGCTGTTATAATTGCTGCTGGTGTTAGAGCTGGAACAGCAGTTTTATAAAGTCTTATTTCCAAGCGAACTAACTGTACTTTGAAAAATAGATCCCAACTAGGTGCTGCTTGGCTCTCGTCCAAACTGCTCAAGAGGAGAAAGTAGGAGGATTGCAAGTTTAAGGTTACCTTGACTAGCATATAGCAAGACTTCATCTACAAAAAGGAAGCTATGTCTAAAGATGTTGCTATATGTGTTCACTGTCAGTGGGTTAATCAGCTCATAGTCTCAACAGAAATATGAGTGGAAGAGGAAATTGGGAGAATGAAGTTCTTCGGTGTGTGTAGATAGAGTGTGGCTGTATTCCAGTTTAAAGGAGTCAGCACTGACTCTGCAGCCATCTTCCTAACGCCAGACTAGGTCAGAGCCTCTGTCTGCAAAGTGGTTTCCCTTCTCACCTTTGCCCGCAGGTGTGAGGAGCTCAGGAGTGGTGGAGATGGGTGGAAAGGTGAGGTTGCCAGAAGGAATGGGTGGCTGCTGCTTTTAAGAGTGGTTTGTGTGAGGGCTGCATGGGGGGCATTAGTGGGAACTCTGTGCCCTGCTTTGGGGCTCGAGCTTTTTTGCTGAATTATTTATTATCACATTGCGTTAGCTATTTTGCTTCTTGATAGATCATTTTACACCACAGTATTGCTGCTGTCTAAGGAAGGAAAAGGTCTTTGCGGCAGCACTGCCGGCCTCCTGATGAAAGGGGAATTTGATTCTTAAGATTGTCATTCGCCCTGGTGATTGCAGGAACATTTCTCTGTGTGCTAAGGTTATTTTCCCTCTAGAGTCTCAGATATTGAGGACAAAAGTTCTGTGTGCTTATTAGTAGGTTTATTCTAAGAAAAGTATTACGGGCACCTCTAAATTCCATCCTTAATTGTGACTATTTTAGCCAGTTCATTTTGGTAATTCTTTGCCCTTGTGTGAAAAAGCGTGGGAGACATGTGTAAGGGGGCTAAGCAGACAAATGCCGAAGCATGCTGTGATGGCCAGGAGGTGACCTGCCTTGTTCACTGAGGCACGGGCCCGTTTCTCCCTCCCAAAAGCAGGACTAATAGGCAGGTCGCCACGCCTACCTAGCATGTACAAGGATGGGTTCTAGGCTCCTAAATCTAATGATCACGCTTGTGTGGCAGATTCACTAACTACTGAGCCATCTCATCAGCCCCATTCTGGTAATTTATGAAAGGGAAAAGCTTTTTAAACAAGAAACTAGGATTCATGTTATTTCTGTAAAAATTTAGCAACATTGTTCAGATTGTTCTTTTGGTTGGTTTGTTTGGAAACAGGATTTCAGATAGCCCAGGGTGGCTGCAACTTAACTGTGTGTCTAAGGATAGATAATCCTTAGCCACTGCCTCTACTTCCCAAGTAGTGGGGTTACTCTACACCACCATGCCTGGATGTTTGTATTGTTCTTTGCCTGTATTGTGGTGTTCCCGCCAGATGAAATGGTGAACGGACGCTTAAAAGAAATCCCACACTAGCTCAGAACTGAGAGAGAGATAGTTATTTATTTAGGGGTAAACTTACAAATCAGGATTCTCTGCTTGGATGGTGGATGGAGATTGAATCCAAACAATCTGAACAAGCAAGAGGAAGGAGAAAAAAGGGAAGGACGCCGGTTCTGCTTCCACGTGTATAGTATAAGAGGCCGTGCCCCAGTTGGCGGGTAATCACAAGCAGCAGGTCTTCCTATAGCGTTTGCCCTTAAAAGTGACGCTTCTGAAAATAAGCTGAGTTGGGTTTTGTTTTGAGTGACTCTGGGTGCTATGTCATGGACAGTATTAGGCATGTGGGCAGAACTGTTGTTAGGGAAGAGGTCACCGATTGGGAAGATGGCTAAAGCACAGATGTGAGAAGAGATATAGCTGTACAGAGGTAGTTTTCTTCATCAAAGTTATATCCTGAACTCTAGACAGGTCCATAGCAGCTGACGTAAGATGAAGTGTGGAGTCTTCGTAGGTCTTTCTGATAGCTAGGAGTCACGGTCATCTGGTGGTGTAAGTGTGCTGTACTAGGAAGTGCTCAGAAAGGAATAAAATGAACTAAAAGCCTTCTTACATCTCACGCCTCCTTTTCTAATATATCTTACTGGCTCTTCTGTTAAGGTATTTAGTTTAGCTTAGGGAAACATGAGGCATGCATTTTTAATCTTTTAATTGCCTATAGCAGTCAGTCTATACTTCTGTGAAATATTTAAGTCATTTTTTGATGCATTAGAGAACTCATGTGTATGTGTACGTTCCTGTACATACGTGTGCTTAATGTTCTTGATAGCTGCTTCTCCTGTGAGCTGCTGTGGTTTCGTTTCCTAAAACGGGTCTCGCTGTGCTCCTAGCCAGGCCTCTGGCTCAAAAGCTACTCGCTCAGTTGCTTCAGTGCTGGGCTAGAGGTTTCCTCAGCACCTAGTTGTATTTTTGTTTGGTTTTTGTTCTGTTTTGTTTTTTTTTGAGACAGGGTTTCTCTGTGTAGCAGCCCTGGCTGTCCTGGAACTCCCGCTGTAGAACAGGCTGGCCTTGAACTCTGCCTCCCGAGTGCTGGGATTAAGGGTGTGCACCACCATACCCAACTAGAGTAGTAGTATTTTTAATAAAACTAATTTTACTTGGGGTGTGTGTGTGTGTGTGTGTGTGTGTGTGTGTGTGTGTGTGTGAAGTCAGAGGACAACTTGCAGGAGTCAGTCCTCTCTTCCTACTGTGTGAGCCCTGGAACCTGAACTTAAGCCGTCAGGCTAGGTGGCAAAGCCTTTACTTGCTGAGCCATGTCTCCAGCCCGCAAATGGTATATTATTTATTTATTTTGTGGGCAACTTTTAAAAACTGCTTAAATAATCCTTCTGCATTTTATTGTGATCTTTTTAAAGTACAAAAAAATAGAGACTAGTAAAGTGACTCCTCTCGTGTCCACTACTTCTTTGTTAATATTTTGCCATATTTTATGGGTGAATTGATCATTTAAAAATACGTTACTGCGGCATACTTAAGCACAACCTTCCTTAAAAATAAAACCATCCGGGCTGGAGAGATGGATCAGCGGTTAAGGGCATTGCCTGCTCTTCCAAAGGTCCTGAGTTCAATTCCCAGCAACCACATGGTGGCTCACAATCATCTGTAATGAGGTCTGGTGCTCTCTTCTGACCTGAAGGCATATACGCAGACAGAATATTGTATACTTAATAAATAAGTAAATATTTTTAAAAAATAAAAATAAATAAATAAAACCATCCCATGCTGATATCACCTGTTAAGATTAGCATGAATCTCTGTGCTGTGTGCAGTCTAGAAATACTTGGTGTACCAAGATGCCGGTGAATGTGTCTTGTTATCAAGGTTCCACTGGGTCTGGGTCACACAGATGTGACCCGAGCTTCACGGTTCTGGAGAAATCCCCCACGTACCCTCAGAAACATCTGTCACAGCTGAACTCCAGTAAAGTGACTCTGCTGGGTGCTCCTAAAACCCTCAAGCTGCAAATGTTCTTGATGAGACAAGACAGATGCTCCAGAGACCCACACAGGGTAGGTAGGTCAGCTTCTCCACAGAGTTTTAGTAGGATGGCTAGCTCTTTGGTCACTTGTTAAATACCTATGACACATTTTAATAAAAAGGTATCGAGCATGCAATGAGTACTGAAATCTAACACTGACCTCATTAGTTAACCCTGAAACATGGAGAACTTAAGTGGATTAACTCTTGGTTTTGGTGATTTTGTTTTGTTTTTGCCTGCTGGCAATCTGGCCTGTTTGACCCATCTGTACTTTTGAAAATAGATTCTGAATGGGAAGATGAATTTGGGTCAGCTAACTAGAACTTACTATTGGGAGCTTTCTGGGATTCACCCTGCAGCAGTTCTAAAGATAAATTTAGCTGTGCTTTCACTTCTTACAGAAACCTCCAGCACTCTGACTGCCTTCCTTTTACTCACCTTTCATAGTGCGTTGTTTTCCATTGCAGCTTTTGTTCCCTAGGTATCCTGACTGCTTTTATAAGTGAGAAGATTTGTGACCCGCTAAGAGAATTTGCTTCAAGGAATGGAACTAGCTCATAGCCTGCTGCTCAATGAAGAAGCATCCAACCAACTAGGTGAAGTCCAGAAGGCCGAGTTTATTTTCGAGTGGCTGAGATACTTGGAGAAGCTTTTGCTAGCAACCAACAGGGTGGGTAACATCACAAAAGCTGGTTTTGCTCTGTAATGTGCCAGAAATGTTTGGTTCCATTTGTTTTCTAGTTTTGTCTATAGTCCCCTATAGTTTGTGAAAGCTACAGTTTCTTAAGACTTAGCAGTGAAATATGGTAGACTCCTTGCCTCTTCTGAAATGTCACTTTAAACTTTACAAGTTTAAAAAAAAAAGCAAAAACCAATTAGCCACTATTTGTTGTTTTACTTTAAAAATATATGTAATGCTTGAACCGGGAATATAGTGTGCTGGCCTGGCACACGTGAAGCCTTGAGTCCAGCCTCCAGTACTGCAGAGCATGCGCACACACACATCACAACCCCTGTGTATTCTGTTTCATCTTCATTATCATTTGCAACTTGTGTTTCTCCAAATACATGAAGTCCTGATGTCCTGTGGTGCTAAATTATGCCCTTGGAATTTTCAGAAGCTGTGAGACCTGTGAGGAGAATAGGAGCTGAAAAGCTCTCTCTATTCCCTCTCCTAAAGCACATGATACAGATGCAAAGAAAGAAAACCGATTTCTCATGCTCTGTGCCTACACATTTGGACATGCTGCACACGGACAGGAGGTGGCAATCCTAGACACTCCAGCACCTAGCTCAAATGAGGACATTTTATATAACCACAGTGTTGTATGTAATGCAAAGTGATGGGAGCCTCGGTTGTACATACCCAGCATGCACACACGTGCGTCGCACACACGGATACATTTAGGATTTCGTAAAAGATAAATGTTGGTTAATTTAAAACTGATTTTAAATCATTTAAAAACCCTCCGAGCTCTGAAACAATTTATTGTTATCAGGCTCTATAACATATAAATATTTGATAAATTTGCTTATCTTCGAGAAGAAATTAAAAGCAAATTCTAGGTCTGGGAAAATAAGCTTAACAAAAGATAAAATTCTAGGGTTGAAAAATGGCTCAGTGGTTAAGAGCACCAGCTGATCTTCCAGAGGGCCTAGGTTTGATTCCCAGCACCCAAAGGCAGCTTCTAACTGTCTGTAACTCCAGTCCTAGGGGATCCAGTGCCCTCTTCTGGCTCCCATGGGCACTGGGTAACATGTGGTGCACCAGTACGCATGCGGTGCCTCTGCGCGGTCAAAATGCCAATATATTTAAGATTTAAAAAGAGACATCTTTTTTTTTTTTTTTTTCTTTGCCAGACAGGGTTTCTCTGTGTAACCCTGACTATCCTGGAACTGGCTCTGTAGATCAGACTGGTGTCGCTCAGTCAGTAATCCACCTGCCTCTAAGTTGTCCATCTAAGTGCTGGGACTAAAAGCATGTGCCACCACATCTGTCTGGAAAAAGTTTTTTTTTTTTTTTAGATAAAATTCTGTCTACTAATTGAACAAATACTAATTTGTGGAATTGAGGCCGGAGTGAGCACCTGAGTGTCATTAGTGTTGCAGTGACTTTTTCAGAGAGCACACTGTTAGATTTATACGCATTCACTTGTACAAAGAAAATTGCACTCTCTTTAGGAAGACTTGAATACATCAGGAAGCTGCTGCAGGATGAGCTCTTGTTTTGGGCTGTAGGCTGCTGCCTTACACCGATCACATAAGTGAATGGGGAGAGTTGACTCAGTAAGAAGTCACAAATCACGTGTCTTTCAAGTAGACTTAGAGGAAGGAGAACCCTGTCTCTGTTCATGGTCTGCGGTGTGTTTCAGAGTTTCCTTCTTGGTGACAACAAAGCAAAGAACCACTTGTTAGTATAGCACAGAACCTGCGTCTCCAGCTTACTTATGGGGATCCGCATTCAGAATAATCTGGAGTTTTCCTAGGGAAGGTCTGTACCGTGCAGTCACAGGGAGTCCTACTAACTTTCTGTCCTTTGTTACTTCCTTTGTAGGCCGATGTGAGGGAGAAGCAGAAGGCTCTTGTTGAACAGCTCTTGTCCTTACTCAACAGCTCCCCGGGGCCTCCCACACGCAAGCTCCTTGCTCAGAATCTAGCCATACTTTATAGTATTGGAGACACGTTTTCTGTTTATGAGACAATTGATAAGTGTAATGATCTTATTCGTAGCAAAGACGACTCTCCAAGTTACCTTCCTACCAAACTGTAAGTAAACATTAAAACCTAACAATACAAAATACTGTTTCTTTGTATGATTTTTCTGAATTATATATCCTGTTTAACACTTGTTTTGAAATAGAGCATAAATTCACTTTTTAATTTTTTTATATTTTTTAAATTTTTCTTTTATTTTATGAGACAGGGTCTCTCTATATAGTCCTGACTGTCCTGGAACTCCCTACGTAGATTTGACTGGCCTCGAACTCAAAGAAGTCTGCCTGTGTCTCCTGTATTTTTTAATTAAAGTCATTTATCACCTGCCCAGCTTGATTTCTAATCTATTAAAAAAAACAAATAAATAACATTCAGCCACGCAGTGGTGGCACACATCTTAATCCAAGCACTTTGGGAGACAGAGGCAGGTGACTCTGAGTTTGAGGCCAGCCTAGTCTACAGAGCAAGTTCCAGAACAGCCAGGGCTACCCAGAGAAAGCCTGTCTTGAAAAACCAAAACAAAGAAACAAAAGAAGAAGCACAATATTTTCCTATCAAGTAAGTCCTTTTGAACATATTTTAGGGGAGCTGGATAGATGAACCAGCAGTTAAGGTCCTTGTTGCTCTTGCAGAAGACCTAGCTTCCGTCCTCAGCATTTATATGTTGGCTCACAACTACCTGTAACCCCAATTCCAGGGGATTCGATGCCCTCTTTTAATCTCCACAGGCACCAAGAATGCATATGGTGCACATACATGCTTGCAGGCAAAACACCCTTACACATAAAATAATTCTTTAAAAAAAGTCAGAATCTAAGGATATACAACTCAGTAGTAGAAAGCATGCCTAGCATTCAGAAGGCACTGAATTAAGTAACAAGAATAAGATGGGAATGTCATTCATGGCGTAAAATGTACAAAAAGCCTTGGCTTCAATCGCTGATACTGTAATTAATAATAATAAACAAAAAAGACAATTAAGATGTGCCAAAAGTCTAGCTTTGAGTGAAAACATCTTCCTAAGTTTTTGGTAGGTGAGTGTTTAAGAATGTATTTTCAGTTCTTCAGATTTTGTTTATTCTTTTATTAGGTTCTTAGTAGTAAGCTAAGACAGAAGGAAATATAAATGGATGGCACTTCATCACAGTTAAAAGCATTCTAAGGAGGCGGAGAGATGGCTCAGTGGTGAAGAGTGTGAACTGCTCTTCCAGAAGACCTTGCTTGGATTCCTAGCACCTATAGTCAGGCAGTTCACACGTGCCTGTAACTCCAGCTCCAGGGCAAATCTGGTGTCTCCTTCTGCCTCTTTTGTGCACTTTGCTCACATGCACAAACCCAGGAACAGCCATACACATACCCACATAATTTTAAAAATTTTATCATTTGAGGAAACTCCCCCATAAAAAGCAGAACCACCGAGAATGGGAAAAGTTTGAATAGTCACGTTTACATAGTATTAAGATGTCTATACCACCACCTTTTTTGGTCGTGACTCTTTCCGATTTAAATGTTGTTTCAGTGCTGCTGTGGTGTGTTTGGGTGCCTTGTACAAGAAGTTGGGTAGAATACTGGCTAACGCCTTTACTGATACAGTGGGGAACATTCTGAAAGCAATGAAGAGTGCAGAGGTAAGTGCAACCAAAGAGCATCGTATGCGACTGTGCTTTCTGGAGTTAATAAAAGTTATATATTTTTTTAAACATGCAAAGATATCTGTGTAACTTTATCTATAAACTAAATATATCTAGACTGTATATGATGCCTGGAAAGTAGGTTGGTTATCTTACTGCCGCTGGAAAGGAATAAGCAGTGCATAGTTAGAGGGAAAGAGAAAAGGGTTGGGGGCGTACCTGGAGCCCACAGAGCACAGCCACAGCCTTTCCCTCCTGGTACTGCAGCATTGCTCCCGGGAGCACCTCTTGATTTTGAGACTGACTTAATTTAGTTTCCAAGATCCTATAATCTCGCAACAGCTATAGTCTATTTTAAATTAAACTCATCTGTTAATAAAAAAATTTAAGTTCTAGTATTTAAGACTAAATATTAAATTCCTAATATTTAGGGATAATGCTAAAAGATTACAACAGTTCTTTCTTTGTTTAGAGAAGCAGTCTAGAAAATAGCTCTTAAGTCGTTTATATACAAAGATAGACCAACTTCACATTTCTGAAATATTACAAGACAAAACACAAGGAAATGAAAAACAAACACCATTAAATTTAAGATTTGTACTAGAGTCAGAACCATAGGGTCTGAAGTCTGCATCACCAGACTGGTGAGGGCCCCCCAAGCAGATTACTTCCTAGCAGTGTTTTCCAAAAGACTGTAGATGTTTGGGAAGGCTTTCTGCATTGATAAATTGGGTTTCATTTTTGGAAGGGGAGATTCTCAACATGCCCCGCCTCTAGACAAAGAACTCCATACAGCTGATGTGTTCTGAGAGAGAATTAGTCTTCAGCAGTGCTGAGCCCACATCGGTTATCCAAGTGGTCAGCCCTGAAATTATACATATGAGCAAGCATGAAAAGGACTCACCAGGGTGTGAGTGTGTGGGTGTGTATGTGTGTGTGGGGAGGTGTAAAGGAGTCATTTTTATGAGTGTTTTTATTACTTGTATGTGTACCACATTCATGCCTGGTGTTCCTTGAAGGTCAGAAGAGGGATTGGATCCCGTGGAACTGGAGTTACATATGATTGTGAACTGTTGTGTGGGTGCTGGAAACCAAACCCGGGTCCTCTGCTAGAGCAGTCAGTGCTCTTAACCAATGAGCCATCTCTCCAGCCCCCATTCTTTGGGTTTTTGTTTTGGTTTTGGTTTTTGGAGCCTGATGCATGCTATTGATAAGGGCTCTCACTGAGGTGCAGCTGTGGTTCAGGTTTGAGCCTCAGAGTGCTGGGATTCTATTGTATTGAGATATGTACTGATAGTTCATTTTCAATAGAAAATTGTATGATTAGTGTTTGTTTTGTTTTTTGTGTTTTTGTTTTGCGAGACAAGATCTCTCTGTGTAGTCCTTGCTGTTCTGGAACTCGCTCTGTAGTCTTCCCTCTGCCTCCTAAGTGCTGGGATTAAAGGCGTGCACCACAACTGGTTAGTGTTTCCTAATGTCGGAATAAGTTGGTCAGTACATAAAGAAACCTGAATTTTCTTAAATCTGAAATAAATACAGTGTTTAGTGCTGCCCTTTGGGTGACCTTTCCCCGTTATTCTTTGCATTGTTCTTTTCTTTTTGGCAGTCTCAGGGCCGTTATGAGATCATGCTGAGTCTGCAGAGTATACTGACTGGCCTGGGTGCTGCTGCTGCACCGTGCCACCGGGATGTTTACAAAGCTGCTCGGTCCTGCTTAACAGACAGATCCATGGCTGTCCGTTGTGCTGCTGCCAAGGTAAAACCATCTGACTGCCACTTCTAAGCCGTGTACAAAGAGAGTGAGCTCCGCTATGGAAGCATTAGGGTGGCCACATGATGTTAGAGCTGTAGCCTTGGAAATTAGCTTGTGGGGTCTGGTGCTGATGTGAGGAACCACAGGCCAGAGGGTTCCCAGCTGCACCGTGTGCATCACCTGGATAGGAAGGTCTGGCTTCCACACTTACGGGTGCATTCTGCTTGTGTGTGCCCCCTCTCTGCAGGGCTGAACTGGATGTGTGTGTTAGTTATTGTTGCTCCAAATTGTTTTCATTTTTAAAAAGTTATCTTTGACGTAGTCTGGGCAGTAAGTACAGTGAAATCACTTACTGCTTGGATTATTACCACGTTGTCAGGTTTAGCAGGTTGACGCTGGGGGTTTGTTTGGTGTTTTTGTTTTCTTTTTTTTTTTAATGTGCTCTGAGAATTAGTAGGGGGTTGTTCTCTCATCTGAACCTAACATCTATATTTTGTTTTTTTTTTCTTCTTTTTCCTCACTAATCTGTGTGTACATTTGCATAGTGTCTTCTTGAACTCCAGAATGAGGCTGTCTTTATGTGGAGCACGGACCTAGACAGTGTGGCCACACTATGTTTTAAGTCCTTCGAAGGTTCCAATTACGATGTGAGGATTTCTGTTTCAAAGCTACTGGGCACAGTGTTGGCTAAGGCTGTGATTGCTAAGCATCCAGGAGCAGGTAAAGTTATTTAATTATTCTCAGAGTGTCTTCTTCACCTCTCCTCTGTTGATAAATACATGTAGAATTACAGCTACCTATTTTTAATATCTGAAAAGCAGACTATAAATCAGTTGCAGTTCATGAACATTGCTATAGGTCTTTAGATGCCATTCTCAAACAACTCAGTAAAAAACAGAGAGGAAAAAAACCCAAACAATTTTTGTGTGTGCTTTACTCAGTTATTGTCTTTTTAAAAAAATGAATTTTGCCTGGGTGTGATGACCTTTAACCCCAGCACTCGTAGGTGTGGGCAGGCGGTTCTCTAAGTTCAAGGTCAGCCTAGTCTGCAAATCAAGTTCCAGAACAGCCAGGACTACACAGAAAAACTGTATCTCAAAAACAAAACAAAACAAACAAACAAAGAATTTTGATGTAATTTTATTTAATAAGACATAAGGCCTAAAGCTTAAAAGTTATTTTAAGGCTATATTTTGTTATATCTGGCTTGTTAATGTCTAGATTGGTAAAGGGCATAGCTGATGTGGATAATTTCAAACAGATGTGTAGACTGTACTCTGTTTGGACAGTTTTCTTTTGTTAGTGTTGGTCCCTCTTTATATTCTCTGAGCTGTAAGCAAGGAGAGGATGTTTTTGAGAACGAAGATTCTATATACTATATACAGTATGTGCAAAGCGCTGATGAATAACTGAATACTTTATCCTGTATCCTCAAAGATAAAAACGCTCACAGAAATGAAACCGTAACTTCTCTAGACCTTGACTCAGATAACTCAGACCAGAAGGCATAGCCTGAGTGGTTTTAAGATGTGTGAAACCCTAAGGCCCATCCAGTTTAATCTAAATGCTTACTTTATCAGGCACTCTATGTAATTTGTATGTACATTATTTGAAAAACATTAATAAAGAAGTACTTCATTGTTATCTAGAGGGAAAGTCCACTGTTTCTCTAAAACATTGCTCCTCAGCTAGGGGTAAGAGAAGACGGAAGTGGCATCATGTTAGAATCATGGGGGAAACAATAGCAAACCTTTGGGTACAATCATCTCATTCTCCAAGTGAGACCCACAACCCTAACAGTCATAACAGGAAATTTCTTTTCACCGTGGTTTTTGTACTCTTGTGATTCACTCACACATTCTTATTTGGGGGGATCAGGCGGGCTATCCTGGGAAGAAGACACACACCCCAAACCAGAAAGAAAAGAATTGCATTTAAGAGATATAAAAACGGCACTGGGTCTTGTTTTGTCTGCATGTACTAGCTTTCTGGGATCCTAGTCTGTTTGGAAGCTCACCTTCCTAGACCTGTAGGGAGAGGGGAGGAACTTGCACTTCCCACAGGGCAGGAAACACTGACTGCTCTTAGGACTGGAGAGGAAGGAGGGGAAGGAGTTGGGGGGGGAGGAGAGGGAGTGGGGGAAATGGGAGGGTATGGGGAGGAGGGGAGGAAGTGGAAATTTTTATAAACAAATAAATAAATTTAAAAAAAGAGAGAGATATAAAAAGGAAGAAATTGAGGTTAGAACATATGTTTATTCAAACTCTCATAGCAATGTTAATTCCACACCTCCCTAGATTGTCCTTAGCAGTACTACACAGATGGAGTAAAAAGCACAGTGTAGAACTGCATAATAAAAGTGCAAAGAACTTAACCTCTGCCCTCCTATAGAATGAAATTCGACTAAGGAAAGGAAGAATCAGTTGTACCCACAGTGAAACTTTGGCCTATTCTTTTATTGGAGATTCATTTTGCATCTTTAAATTCTACTTTGTTGTGTATGATCTGCAAGTCTTAGTTGTGTTGTGTTTTTCACTTTGTTTTATTGAGAGTATCCCAGGGTAGCCTTGAACTTGTTACATAGTCGAGGATCATCTTGAACATCTGATTCTCCTCCATTATCTCCGAGTGCGGGGATCACAGGCATGTGTCAGCTTACAAGCTTTATGCAGTTCTGGGGATCAAACCCAGGGCTGTGTGCCCTTGAGGAAACTGTTCCAACTGAGTGCCGTCCACAGCCTGACTCACTTCCTACACGAGGTTCTTGTCATCTATCCATGCTTTGTGACACATTCCATAATTCCTTTGTAAAAAGACTCAGTATTATTCTGTTGTGTGTATACACTACATTTGATTTATCAGTGCACTAGTTGGTGGCCATTAAGATTGTTGCACATGTGTCTTAGCTGTTGAGAATAGTATTGCAGTAGATATAATTGCAGTAGATTAGTAGATATACTAATCTCTTTATTGGCCAGGCTTCTCTGAAGGAATGGACGTGATAGAATAAACATATCTATAAAAGGGATTTATTAAAGTGGCTTAGAGATTGTGGTCCAGATAGTTCAACAATGGCTGTCTCCTGACAGAAATGCCAAGGATCTGGTAGTTGTCCAGTCCACAAGACTGACTGCCTCAGCTGTCCTAATCTGGTGCCGGAGTCCCAGAGAGGTCCTAGAGAGCTGCCAGATTTCAGTCCACACTGGAGTCCTGAAGGCTTTAACACCAGGAAAGGAAATGGCTCAGCCACAGAACAGATGAACTTGCCCATAAGAATGAAGACAAACAGACAGAAATCAAAATCTTCCTTCTTCAGTGTCTTTTTATGTGGATGTCCACCAAAGAGGTGGCCCAGATTTATTTGAGGTCTTCCACCTCAAATATCCAAACAAGGAAAGTTCTCAGAATGTAAACATTTTCTGTCGTCAGCTGCTTCCAAATAAACACACTAAGGTTTATATTAATTACAAATGTTCAAACAATAGCTCAGGCTTGCTACTAGCTAACTCTTACATTTAAATTAACTCATATTTTCTTTTCCTTTTTTACCCTTGTATTTCTTGTCTATGCTCTGCCATCTAGCCTGGTACCCTTTCTCACTATGGCATCCCCATCTTGCTGCTCTCTGCATCTGCTGGTGACTCTAGGCGTCGTCCTTCTTTCCCGCATTCTTTGTCTGATGCTCTTGAGTAACCTGATTCTGTTGAGCTATTGACCTGTTAGCTTCTTTATTAAACCAGTCACAGCGACATATATTCATACAGTGTAAAGGAATATTCCACATCACAAGTGGTCCAGTTGCTTGAGTTTTAGTTAATTCTAGTTGTGGGCAAGTTGACAACCAAGATTAGCCATCATACTTTGGAATTCCAGTTTCAGTTCTCTCAAGTAAATAGTTACAAATGGGATGGCTATATCACACAGTGCTTCTAGTTTTAGTTTCTTATTTGGAATTTGTGGGTTTACCCCACCATGCCCAGTTTATAAAGCACCAGCGATAAAGTCCAAGGTTTGTCTGTGCTAGGTAAGCACTACATCCACAGAGCCTTCCTGGGTACTTAGTCCAAAATTCATGAGTCACCTTTGACTCCTCTGGTACTTAGCATCTGTTCAGCTGAACTATAAATTCATCCAGAGTTGAGACTCTGAAGCATGCTTAGTTCTGGGGCAGAGCCCCAGATTCAGGATGAGCCTTGAGCATCTGTAAAACCAGGAAGCATTTGTGTTATAGAGAGATGCGTCCAGCTCAAACCCAGTATCAAAATGGCTAGTGATAGAAACCCTTATAACTGTTGAATAAGAGATCTATGAGGCCATGCTGAGTCTAGGGCACCAGTAGACGGGAAGAGCTGCTTTCATGGGTAGCATGGCGGCTGGCCACTGCAGGGGGGGGGAGGGGTAAGACCTTTCTGCAGTTGTAGTGAAAATCTACACAGGTCTTCCTGGTGGATCCTGGATAGAAGCTATATAGCACTTTCAAATAATCTCAAGGCGAATACATTGAGAAGGCTAACCTTACCCAACTCTTCAAAGCTAAGCTACTTAGAGAAACTATTAGGTGGTTCTCCACCAGAACGCTGATGAAATACCGGACCCGTTGGAATCAGCCATTCTATAAAACAACTGGCCAAAAATCTATTCTTCAAAATGAAAAAGGAATGAAATGTGAGGAGCCTAGGTACAAAGTGTTTGGGAGTTGACTATACCCTTCTTGCAGCTTTTCTCTTTTTTTATTTTTGTAATTCGAGAAATGTAATCTTCTGAGACCCACCCTTCCCTTCCCTGACTCACCTTTGTCCCTTAGCTTGAATTTACAGATCACTTCTAGTGGCTCCATCTCGTGGCTCTGTCCCCTCTATAGTCTAGTGTCACCAGAGCAGCAGAAGGGTTGATAGCATCCTTCTTCTCCTGGCCTCTCCCCTTTGCTGTGCTGATCTACAAGGTCGATGTGCTCTCTCTTTGCCGCGCTCTCTCCCGTCTTCTCCTCTGGCCTGTCTGTTAGCTAACCTTCATGGCTCCATCCACCCTGCTTTGCTCGGACTCAGTGGGTACTCAGTATTGCTCTTTGAAACCTTTTTGCCTAGAAGAAAAGGCCTACAGACTGTTTCCCAGGTGTGCACATGCCTGATTGCCCTGCCCTTCTGCTCAGTTCACACACCCTGAGTCTATCTAGCATCACGCTCGCCGTCACCCAGTGTTCCCCACCTTACCTTCCGTCTCCGTGGCCAGGCACTGTTAATGGACTGTAATGTGTTGCTCGTATTTATTGTTCACCTTCCTGGGGTTTACACGCCCAGGGGAGGAGGTTTGTGCTGTTCATTGTGTTTCTTCAGATTCCTGCATAGATTCTCATTGGCCTCGGCTAGTTTTCTCTTCCTCAGACTCTGGAGTAGATGTTAATGAAAGTTAATTTCTCTGCTACTGTATGGTTTGAGTTTTGGGGTCTGAGCTTTTTACCACTAGTGCTCAGGTGGTAAGAGTAAAGATGGTAAAAATGAGGGTTTTTTTTTTTAAGGTCTTCTTTTTAAGGTGTTTATAATTAGAAATTCAGAAATATAGACAAAAGACATTCTTGAATTCCTGCCCTAACTGGCCTTTTCATTGTTAAAATCTAAGAACCAATTTTAGTAGTTGTTATGATCCTACTATTTCATTTAAGGGACTGATAAAATAATAAAAGTCATATTTGCCAGTTGAGAAATTTTAACAAGAAAGCATGATGGTTACCTTGTGTAAATTTTGTGAAAAGTTATAGAATATTTGGAAAAATTCATGTTTTGATTTTAGTATTTCTGTTTTTTAAAGATTTTTGTTAATTAATATATTTTTGGGGTTTTGTTTGTCTGTTTTTTCAAGACAGGGTTTCTCTGTGTAACAGCCCTGGCTGTCCTGGAACTAGCTCTCTGTAGACCAAGCTACCCTCAAACTCACAGAGATCCACCTGCCTCTGCCTCCCGAGTGCTGGGACTAAAGGCCTGCGCCACCACTGCCTGACTACTTTATTTTAATTGTGTGTTGTGTGTGTACAGGAGTTTGTGCCGATGAGTGTAGTTCCAGAGGCTTTGGAGTTGAAGTTACAGCCCCTACAGTGGCTGCTGGAACCAGTCTTGGGTTCTCTTAGAGCAGCCGTGCCATCTCTCCAGTCCCTTCTTCAGCTCTGCAGTGCGCTATCGCGTCGCGTCTTCATCTGTGATGATGCGTGCGCGTTTGGTTGGAGTTCCTCTTGTGCTGAGATCACTTGCTTGCCTTTTCATGTCTTTGAGGAAAGGAAGCCGTGGAGCAGGATCACGGAGTGGCGTAGCATGAAGATGTCCGTCAAAGGGCTTCGGGCTCTTTCCCCGGGGCTGAGGATTGAACCTACAGCTCTGTGTGTGTTCTAGGCAAGCATTGTACCGCACAGTACATCCCAGACCTTCCAGGGCTCATTCTGATAGACTGTTAAATCGTCATGTGCCTTTTTCTGTTTATTAATATATGGAATCTCCTGTGGACTTTGCATTACATTTGGATTTTTACTTTTTCTGTCAATATGCTTGCTTTGGCAACTAGAGGCCGTGTATGCCTGGCTGGAGGTGTAGCTCAGCAGCTGAGCATGCACTTAATGTGCACAGGTCCCTGGATGACTCTCCAGCCCCCAAAATAAAAGGATTGCACATTAAAGTTGAGTCTGTAAACTATGAATTGCTCTTTTGTTCTTTGTTGTAGCAGCCTCGAGGCAAAGTGCTCGCAGAGTCTCTCTGGAGGAAGTTCTGGAATTGCTGGGAACAGGGTTTCTGCGTGGGAGTTCAGGATTCCTCCGAGCCAGTGGAGATATGCTGAAAGGAAGCAGTTCGGTCAGCAGGGACGTGCGCGTGGGAGTCACTCAGGTCGGTGACCTACGGGTAACTCCCACTGGCCTGCACTGACAGTTTTAGTATCTGAGTCCATGGTGCGAGGTTGCTAATTATGTTCACCTTCACAGAGAGATACGGTGAAGCAAAAGTAGTTTTTGAAAACAAGGTTACAAGTTAAGAGACTCTTGTAACCCAAATATGATTTGTCATAAAAAGTTTTACTTATTTCCTTTAAATTATAATCAGTTTTTCCTCCTGGCACTGTCATGTATCTTAAGGCTTAACATCTCTTCCTCTGTGTTTATGTATGCTCATGCAGTACAGTTCAAATAGTAGTACTTATCATTTAATGTATCAAGATAACATGATTTTAACCCCTACAAAAGATTATGGTGTGCAGTCTATATTTTTGCTCTGTAATTTTCCATCCTAAGCACAAGTTTGGTTTTTTTTTAATATTTATTTATTTATTATCTATACAATATTCTGTCTGTGTGTATGCTTGCAGGCCAGAAGAGGGCACCAGACCCCATTACAGATGGTTGTGAGCCACCATGTGGTTGCTGGGAATTGAACTCAGGACCTTTGGAAGAGCAGGCAATGCTCTTAACCTCTGAGCCATCTCTCCAGCCCCCTAAGCACAAGTTTTAAAGCTAAATCCTTAGAAAGGTTTCTCATAATAAAACAATGCAAAAGGCACTGCATCCTCCTCCCAAGTCTTTTTCCTAAGTGTCATGATTCGGGAAGTTCATGCTGGACTGGAGGTGAAGCTCAGCTAGCAGGGGCACTTCCCTGCTGTGTACAGAGTCCTTGGCTGAATCCCTAAAATTTACTATGTCCAGCCAAAAATGAAGTCATTGCATGCTGAACATTTTAAATGAACAATTTAAAATAAACTAAATATCCACATGCTTCCTGATGGATTGTGCTGGATGGCCAGCTCCTGAAGGTGTGAGCTCTCCAGTGTGACTGTACTGTTTCCTTGTCATGTACTTCTTGAGAAGACTGCTGTCTTTGTACCTGGAGTCAGTAACTGTTGGCATTCTGGAGAGAAAGAGCAGCAAGATCTCACTGCAAACTCTCCCTCGCTTCTAGAACAATCCTTAGGAGTTACAGTGTTGGGGGTTAGCTCATACAATGTGCTCCTGTGTTTGAATTCAGCTTGCTTGTTCAGAAGGTTAAATAACTTCCAGCCTTTGTTCCCAGAAGCTAGGGACACATTTTACAAAGTATCTGGCAGTTTCTCTCTACTGAACATTAAACAGAGCCTGACAAAGTAGAGTAGAGGCACCACGTAGGTGGAGTCCGCATTGAGAGACTGGCGCGTCAGTCTTGCCATAGACAACTGCTCATGCTACACTAACGTCTCCCAAGTGACTAAGTCAGAAAGGAATATGATGTGTAGGGGAAATTCTGCACATTTTTGTGAACAAAAAAAAAAATGTTAATTTGAAATTGCTTTCTTTTTAGGCTTACGTGGTATTTGTTTCAACATTAGGAGGAGCTTGGCTAGAGAAGAATTTTGAAGTCTTTCTTTCTCATATCCTAAGCCTTGTGTCCCAGTTGAATTCTAAAGCCACCCAAACTCAGACTGATGCTGTCTGCTGTCGCCGTTGCGTTTCATTTATCCTTCGAGCGACTGTAGGAGGCCTTCTTGGAGAAAAGGCTCAAATTGCTGCTGCGAAGGATATCTGCCAGGCCATCTGGAAGCTAAAGAAAGTTGTGGGTATGGATCTACTAAGAGAGTCTGGCTCACCAGTATCAGACGCACCACCCTTTGAAAAAGCAGGGCTGCCATATTACTATAACAAAAATATTTTTAAAAACAGTTTATAGAAAAATATATAGCTCAATGAAAACAATAAAAAAGAATGAAAAAACCAGTTTATTATTTATTCGTGTGTATGTATAGCCGTATTCATGTGTGCTGTGTACACACATGCATGTTGAGTGCCCAAGGAGGCCAGAAGAGGGCATCAGATCCCCTGAATCTTGAGTGGTTGTGAGCCACCCAGCATGGGTGCTGGGAACCAAGTCCTCTGGAAGAGCAGCAAATGCTTTTAACAACTGAACTAACCACTTCTCCAGTCCCTTTACAAAAACTTTAAAATCTGGTCGTGACAGTTCCTCAGGATTCATGTTATGGTTCCTATAAAGTTCAAATTGCTGTTTTTAAACAGGCCATTTCAGGTTTTATATTGTCCACTCTGATCACCCTGATTTTCTTACACTTGGTCTTGGCTTAAAGGTGGAGAAGTATTAATCCTGAGTTTTCTTTTCCATTGTCCATAGCTGACAGGGTAACAAGGGATCTGATCATGTTGCTTGAATTGAATCTTAGTTTAGGGGCTGGAGAGTTGGCTCGGTGGTTTAGAGTCCTTGTTGTTCATACAGAGGACCTGGGTTCAATTCCCAGCACCCACATGGTGACTCATAACTGTTTGTAACTCCAGTCCCAAGGGATCTGACACCTTCATCTGACTTCAGGCACCAAAGCACATGCATGTTGCACACATATACATGCAGTCAAAGTGCTCATATGTGTAAGATAGTAAAATCAATGATCTAAAAAATTTTTTTCAAGATTTATCTTATTCCAAGGTCCGTTAATTTCCTATGTGATTGTGAATTTAAACACTCCACTTACCCTGGGTTTCCTACTGATCAAGTGGGTGTCCTGAATCACTTTGGCCCTTATGCCTTTTTGCTCTTATCGCTGACTTCCTATAACATTGTGTTTATAAATGTGATGCATAAGTGATTCCTGTGTTTCCATCAGATGCTGTGTTGAGTGATGGTAATTTGGAAACCCGGCTCAGTTCCACGGATGTAGCAGCCAGCCAACATGCGCTGGTTTGTGCATTACAAGAACTTGGAAATCTCATACACGGTCTTGGCACTACAGCCGCACCTTTGCTGCAGGAGTCCAGTACAGGTAACTGTTGCTTGTGACTATCTCAATACTGTATTCCACTTGTACTTGAGGAAGAAATCTCCTTCATATGAGTAAGCTAGAGCAAACATAAAGCAGCCATAGCTGGTAGCTTAGAACCACGAGTTAACTCAGCTCAAGGGATCTGATGCCCTCTTCCTGCCTCCAAGGGCACCTGCACATACACTCACACATAACACACACACAAAGTAAAACTTAAAAATGATAAATAAATGTTGTCCTCTTTTTTAATGGTTGTTGACTGAGTTTTCTGTTCTGCCCAGTTCCCACAGTCATTAGGTCCCAAAGAAAATCACACAGAGGTCTACATAAGTTATAAACTGATTGGTCCATTAGCTCAGGCTTCTTATTAACTCTTATAACTTATATTACCATTATTCTAGTATATGTTAGCCACATGGCTCGGTACCTTTTTCAGCAGGGCAGGTCACATCTTCCTTCTTCTGTGTCTGGACAGCACTGGGGAGGAATGGGCTTCCCAGAATACTCCTGCTCTTATTGACCCGCCCTCTACTTCCTGTCTGGTTGTCCCACCTATACTTCCTGCCTGGCTACTTGGCAATCAGTATTTATTTAAAACATAATTGACATATAGACCATTGTCCCATACCAAATGGTTTCTTGTAGTGAGGGGCTGTGGGCAGGCCTGCTTTTCGCCTCACCCGGCTCCCACACGGCTAGCTTAGTCCCAGAAAATAACAACACACAAATTGTATTCATTAAAACACTGCCTGGCCCATTATCTCTAGAGAGTTAGTTACTGGCTAACTCTCACATCTTGATTAACCCATTTCTAATAATCTGTGTAGCACCACGAGGTGGTGGCTTACCGGGAAAGATTCAGCATGTCTGACCTGGTGGCTGGCTCCATGACGTCTGGCTCATAGCCCTCTTCCCAGCATTCTGTTCTGTTTACTCTGCCTACCTAATTTTCTGTCCTATCAAGGGGCCAAGGCAGTCTCTTTATTGACCAATGAAAATAACACAATAGACAGATAACCCTCCTCCATCAGTTTCTGCCTTTTAATCTACAGCTATCCTAGTCTGCAACTGCAACTCACCTGCTCCCAGCAGTGGCTAGGCCACAAGAGCCTCAGCCTGGGAAATTCTGTTCCCTCAGGCACCAACCCTTTCAAAACTAAGAGAATTTATCTAAATCTCTGTCTCGCTAAAGAACTCAGATTCAAAGGTTGAGGTAGAATCCTGCTTCCCAGAGAGGCTGAATAGCAGTTCATCTCACATCTATCTCCCAAGGAGTCCTGTGCTTTTTCTTGCCCCTCCTTATAACCCCTTCTGGCTCCTCCTACGACTTCCTGTCAGCTAGTCACTGACTGAGCCTCTGGACTGCAGGTGAATTTTATTTAACCAAACACATCTTTGCATCATTAAACAAATGTTCCAGAGTATAAATAAAAGTAACACACCTTAAAATAATATTCTACAACAAACTAATGGATGGGTGGATATCTGAGGAGCTTTCTGTTGCTTTTTTTTTTTTTTAATTTGGTGGTTCGTTTGCCTTTTTCCCCTTTTGTAACTAAAGGTTGTTCTTTGGAGAGGTGTGATGAGATGCACACCTTTAATCTCAGCACTCAGAAGACAAAGGCCTCCATGGTGAGATCCTGTCTTTACAAAAAGATGAAAAAGTTATTTTCTAATTCTCCTCATTCCTCTTTCTGAAGACATTTACTGTAATGGAAAAACTTAGAAGAAAGCCTAGCCCTCTCTCCGCTGCAGTGGAAACCATACTATCTGTAGGGTTCCTCTCATCGGTGCCTCAAGGATCTTTATATAATAAGTAGTCTTCTGATAATAATTTTTCATATTTTAGAATAATTTGTCAACATTGTCATATCTTCAATAACAGGAAGTCCGCTGCTTTAAATAATGCAACTCAGTGGTTTCGAGAGTTCACAGTATATGATTACCACCCCTGCTTAACTACAGGATGTTTTTATCATCCCAAAAGAGAATCTGGCCCTGGCCATGCCCGCCGGCCCATCCCAGCCCCTGGTGACTCTACTTCCCAGTGCTGCCATTCCCTGCTTAGGGCCTCTCGTGTCACTGAATCCTGTAAGATGTGGTCTGTAGTGACTGGTGTCTTTTCTGTAATCCTTCCTGTGTCATGTTCCTGCTGAGTACCTTTGTGTTTGCATCATGTTTGTGTCTGTAAGCTCTTTAAATTTCTGTAGCAGTCGGCAGGAAACGTCCATATCTCAAAGGTCTGCTTGAATCATAGTAAAGAGAAACTTGTTCCTGTTCACTGTACTCTGTCATTTTGTAATGGGTTAGCGGGTTAGACCACCAAGGTCCTGGTGAAACCTCGATTTTAGAAGTTGCTCTTAGATAAGAGCCATGTGGTAAATAAGAAGCATTTTACCATGTCTGTAATGTGCTGGAGAGAGTTTTTAGAGGAGTAAGTAAGCTGGGAAGATGACTTAGAGGTGAAGAGAGTGGAACCCTGAGTTCCAGCCCAACACCCATGCAGGAAGCTCACAACTGCCTGCAACTCCAGCTCAGGGGATCTGGTGCCTCTGTCCTCTGCAGGCACCTGCACTCACATGAGCACACACATAATTAGAAACAGTAAAACAATCTCTTTTTAAAGGGGGGTTTGGACAAGGTCTGACTTCTTAAAGGTGATTTTGTTATGTACTGGTAATTTTTATGTTACTAGTACAGTACTGAATTACAAATGATCTAAAGGTAAATTATGAAAAACAGCAAGAAATAAAAGTTTTATTTGTGTATTGACTTGGCATAAGCCTATTTTAATGAGCTAATACGACAAGTGACCTCTCCATTAAAAAACAAAAACAGGTCAGTGGTGCTATGGCCTTTGATTCCAGCACTCTGGGCAGAAGCAGGTGGATCTCTTGAATTCAAGGCCAACCTGGTCTGCAGAGTTCCAGGACAGCCGTGGGTATTACACAGAAAAACCCTGTCTCAAAAAAACAAACAAAAAACAAAAGCAATTTAATTACATCTCACTTTTTTCATTGTAATTTGGTTTTTCATATAAGTAGTATATTTTATATATAGGTGGCTGTCTATTCTTTTGACTGTCTGGCTTAAATGAGTTCTGTCTGTGTACATAAGTTGTTTTGCTCTGTCCCTCCAGGCCTTCTGGATGGCGTCATTTCAATGACTCTGCACCCCAGCATTTCTGTTCGGCTGGCAGCAGCTTGGTGCTTGCACTGCATTGCTGTGGCGTTGCCTTCCCAGCTGACACCTCTCTTAGATCGTTGCCTAGACCGGATCACCTCACTTAAGTCTTCACCAGAAGCAGTGACTGGCTTTAGTTTTGCTGTGGCGGCTTTGCTAGGTGCAGTGGCACACTGTCCTTTGGGAATTCCTCATGAAAAGGGCAAGGTAATGATTTCATTCTCTATGTAGAGATACGTTCAGATTTTCCTGAAAATGGGTGGCTGTTGGTATGTCCCCAGTTAAAGTCATGTGCAACAGCTGTCTTAAACAACTGCCTGGTTACTCCTCATGTTGAACACTAGCAACAGTCTCTCTGGAAAATAATGGTTGTCCTCACTTTTCTCAAGGAATACTTCCTGACCTACAATGCAGGACTCACAGATGAGTATTTGTGTGGTGTGCGCAGGTCCTGGCTTTGACCCCACTGGGGTGGGGGAGGGGTTATGTCCCGTGCTTTGATTAGAAAGATCTCTGTGTAGTAACAGACTCTGCAGTATATCCAGCCTCGCCATGTATGTCTGTTTAAAATCCCACTGAATACTCTGCCTTCTCAATAGTGTATACATCTCCTGCTCTTTAAAAATACCATTACAAGCCTGACTGTGCTTACCTGTAAGGCCATAAGGATCAGGAGTTGGGGAGTAGCCTGGACTATTTAGTGGAACCCTGTCTCAAAAAAAAAAAAAAATGTAAAAGACAAATAGATTTATGAAAGAAAACCTAAGTGCCATTCAATAAACTTAGTTATTGTCAATATTGGTGTCGTCTGAATTAGTTTACATATAGTTGTATAAAGTAGATAAATAATTAATATTTTTAGGAGCTAAGATTTTCCATATAAAAAAAAGATGATTGCTATAATTACAGAATCAAGAATGTTAAATAGCCGAGCGATGGTGGCACATGCCTTTAATCCCAGCACTCGGGAGACAGAGATGGGTGGATCTCTGTGAGTTCGAGACCAGCCTGGTCTGCAAGAGCTAGTTCCAGGACAAACTTCAAAGCTACAGAAAAACCCTGTCTCGGAGGTGGGGAGAGAAAGAAGAAAGCTAAATAAAAGTTTATAAGTTAAATTGAAATTATCGCTGTGAACTCATAATTTTATTTCTTCTAAATAAATACTTACAGCCTCATTCTTTCTACTAAGCACCTAAAGCAGTAATTAACCAGTAATAGGGAATAGCTTAGTGATAAAACTGAGACTTGAAATGTCTTTTTCACTTCCCTCCAAAAGTAGTCAGGGTTCAGTGTGGTGGTGGCACACGCCTTTAATCTCAACACTCAGGAGGCAGAGGTAGGCAGATCTTTGAGTTCGAGGCCAGCCTAGTCTACAGAGTTAGTTCCAAGACAGCCAGGACTACACAGAGAGATCCTACCTCAAAAAAACAAACAAGCAAACAACAACAACAAAAGGAATCAGTTCTATTAAAAAATTCCAAACATCTCGTTAGTATTATCAGTGTCATTATAACAAACTAGGTAACTACTTGGAGAAGTACCTTTTCAAAATTTTCCTTTATCTTATATCTTATTTGTATGAGTGTTCCCCTGTCTGTGTATGTGTGTGCACCTCATTCATGCCTGGTGCCCACGGAGGTCAGAGGATAGTATTGGATCCCATGAAATTGGAGTTATGGATGATTGTAAACCACCATGTGAGTGCTGGGAACTGAACATGGGTATTCTGCAAGAGCAGTAGGTATTCTTACCTGCTGAGCCATCTCTCCAGCTCCTCCTCTTTTTAGTTATAATAGAGCTAACATGTTATCATCATTGTGTGTATTAATGAAGTTCGTCCTCAAATCTCATTAATTTTGACCTCATACATGTGAAATTTCTTCACATGCCCTCTTGTCCTGATTTGACTAAGTTGGACGTTTTGGCCTTTCTTTTTCTGAGTGTCATCTGTGAACTGTGGAAGCCGTGCTCAGCCTATAGGAACTGCCCTCTAGGAGCTGTGTATGCAGCTCCTGTGCTGCTGTCTGTCCAGATTGGTAGCAGAATCTTTCTCAGGCTCGGGACCCTTTAAACACACAGGATGCTCACCTTGGAATCCCTGATTATTCCCTGTTGTTTACACCATCTGGTTTAGAGACTTTTAATGTAATATTTTGTGGAATTCTGCTGCACTGCTCTTGGGAGGGCCATTATGAGCCTTTAAAGTCTCAGGTTTGTGTATAGAATTTTATAAAGGGAAGCTTCTATAATGAAGCTTTTCTGGTAATTACTGATTAAAGAGGTTAATTGCTTTAAGCGAAGTAAATGAGAAATCTAGACAGCAGTGTTTTGAATAGCCTACAGCATTGTCACGCATGCTTACAAAGAATTGTGCCTCTCTGTGTACAGTTTAGTCTTCTAGTATTTAACCTTGAAAACAATTGTTTGCAATTTCCTGTGTGCTCTCCTCCTATCATGGAGCCTGCACAGTTGGCCACTGTTGTACTTTATTATACATAAGAGTCCGTTTTCCCAGAGATTGTACTTAGTTTCTTTCACTTGCCTACTAATTTGTAAGCTGATTTTTATTACTTTGTTCTATACACAAACAGGTTATCATGGCATTAGCAGAGGATTTGCTGTGTTCTGCTGCTCAGAACAGTCGCCTGTCGCTACAACGCACACAAGCAGGGTGGTTGCTGATTGCTGCTCTCATGACGTTAGGTAACAGTGCCTTGAAGAATGTCCATAATAAGGAAATGATTTTGTTTTCTGGCTCTAAGGGTTGCTTTTAGTGTATATCAGGATTTAAATAACCAAACAAACATTTATCTTGCACTGGCTTTAAGAAGATGGCCAGGCTGGGCAGTGATGGTTCTCCCCTTGATCCCACACTCAGGAGGTAGAGGCAGGCAGATCTCTGAGAGTTCAACAGCAGCCAGGGCTTCATAGTTCCAGGCCAGCCAGAATTTCCTAGTGAGACCCTCTCTGAAAGAACACCTCCAAAAGATGCCTGACACAAACCAGAAGTAGCCTAGAAGCTCAACAACAGCCTGGGTAGCATAGGATGATCTCGTCTCAGACAAACAAGAAACCGGGTGAGCACTCACTACTTTACTCCCTAAAGTATTTGCAGATATCTTCCAGTTTCTCTGCTAGACCACCTTATCGGCCATAAATAGGAGAAATACATTTGTTTCATTTTTCAGAATCATACATGTCTATCTTTATAAGTTTCTGTAGTTAGAAGAATAGGCAAGAAAACTTCTCATAGCTTGGCAGTCTTCCTGCTCTGTGGCTGTTTTTTCATTCCTAACACCCACTGAGGTTCTATTCGGTATTAAAGGGTTGGAACTTTCTTAAGTTCCATTTATTAAACATCACTAACTGTTATATGGGTGTGGCTACTTACATCCAGTAACTATGAGACTTTAAATGTTACTACTCTGTCACAGTTAAGTTTCTAACATGAATTAGTGGAAGGATATGAAATAATTTGTAAGTTTAGGTAAATAAGTCATTGTGGATATGAAGTAATTTGATATAAAAAGAGCTTAAATTAAATAAGTAGTCTTCAGTAGAGAACAACTTCAATATTTTTAAGATTATTAAAGAAACTTATTAGACTAAAGAATCTGTTGAATCAGGTTTACCTGGCTTCCTCTGTAATGTGGACTTGTTTTGTTTTGTTCTATTTTGGTTTATTTGCCCCCTGATTTTCTGCCGTCTGTGAGCTGAGTAATTGCAGGAGTGTGTGGTATGGCTCTGGAAGTGTAAGGTGTTTACAGAGAATGTTGCTCCCTAGAATAAGTCTTCATTTTGCAATGTTTATTTGGTGTTTGGTGTTGTACTTGCCATGGTGATGGTGCTGATGGGTTAAAGGGGAAAATAAGTTTTTGTAAGATTTACTATTTGTTTTTTGTGTGCAGATATGTCTGTGTACTATATGAATGCCTGGTTCATACAGAGGCCAGAAGACGGTGTTAAATATCCTAGAACTGGAGTTGCAGATAGCTGTGAGCTGCCTTGTGGGTGCTGGGAATTAAACCCAGGTCCTGTGGGACAGCAGCCAATGCATTTAACTGCCTAGCCCACTTTCTGAATAAGTTATTTATTACTGTATTTTATGTGCATGTTTTGTCTCCATGTGTGTCTGTGTACCATGTGCATGCCTGCTTCCTGTGGAGGCCAGAAGAGGGTGTTAGAGCACCTGGAACTGGAGTTAGAAATTGTTGTGAACCACAATGTGGGTGCTGGGAATTGAACCCAGATCCTCTGGAAGAGCAGCTGGTGCTCTTAACCCCTGAACCATCTGTCCACACCCCCATACTCCATTAAGTTATTCAAAGTGTGGTGTGTGGATGTGGGGCTGGGGGAGGGGATGTGTGTTCGGTTGCAAAGACCTCAGGGAGCCTCAGGTATTTTCCTCCATTTTCACACCTTTTCACTTGAGGCTGGGTCTCTTTGAACCTGGATCTTGTGGGGCTTTTTATTGTTGTTAAGCTGACAGCCAGCAAAACCTGGTGATCCTCCTTTTCCATGAACTCAGTGTTGTAGTTCTAACCCTGGGGACATCTTCATCTTACATGGTCCTGAGACCCAACTTCCAGCCCTCATATGTGTGCAACAAGAACTCTTAACCCCTGAGTTTTCTGCCCCAGTAAATACACTGTCTTGAGAAAGCATTGCCCATGCAGTGTCATTGCCTGGAGGAAGGTTATACAGGGTTCTTTTCCTTAAAGCAAAAGAGAGGAGGAAGCCTGGCATGGTTGCAGAGTGGGCTGAGCTGAGATAGGAGGATTGCATATTTGAGGTTGGCATGGGCTAGTGAACAAGAGTTTATGTCAGAAAGAGGAGAGAGATTGATTTGTACATATTTATTGTATATCCATAACCACTACATAAAAATTTTAATTTCTTATGAATATTTAATTATTGTGTTTCCTTGGGCTCTATTTTTTGCGTTTGTCTCCCCACCCTTGAGTGTGTTAGATTTGTTGGGATGTGTGTGTCTTGGGATATATGTATATATGTTTATGTATATGCACACTTAGAGGAAGTGAGCATGAGTGTAAACACTAGAGACTGACATCTTACCTCTGTCAGCCACTAAAGTGTCTTTAGAAGCAGTGTATGTCACTGAATCTGGAGCTCACTGTTTGGCTGGACTGGCTGCCAGCTCCATAAACACACACTCACACACTCACACACACACACACACACACACACACTCACACACACAGAGAGAGAGAGAGAGAGAGAGAGAGAGAGAGAGAGAGAGAGAGACTGGGTAATACATCTTGCCCAGCTTTTTACATGGATGCTGGGTATCCTAAAGAGATCCTTATGCTTGTTCTGCAATTGTTAATAATTGAGCCATCTCCCTGGCCCCTACTCATTTCCTTTGTTATCAGTTTTTAGAATATTCTAAAATCCTAAGGCTAGGAACTCACCTCATGGTAGAGAACTTGCCTAGCATTCATAAAGTGCTAGGTTCAGTACCGAGTACTGCAAAAAATAAATTCATGGAATATTATATGTTCCTATGTTTCCAGTCAGTGCAGTCACTATTCCTTCTGACCCTTATCTTTGGCCAGCTGAAGGACCTGCAGTTTGTTCATATGTCCTTTTTTTCTTTTCTTTTTTACGAGACAAGGTTTCTTTATATAACAGCTCTGGTTGTCCTAGAACTCTCTCTGAGAACCAGGCTGCCTCGAACTCACAGAGATCTGTCTGCCTCTGCCTCCAAAGTGCTGAGATGAAAGGAAGTGTATCACCACTGCCCAGCTGTATGTCTTTTTTGAGACAGGATTTCTCTGTGTAGCTGTGGCTGTCCTGAATCTCACTCTGTAGACTCAGCCTCAAACTCAAAGATCCACCTGTCTCTATGAATCTTCAGACTGAATGAGTCAGAGATCCTGTCTCCACCCACCTTATATTCCTATTTCCATCTCCCTAGTGCTGAGATCAAAGACTTGATCCTCCCAAGTACTGGATCAAAGGCATGAGATCCCAAGTGCTGGATTCAAAGGTGTATGCCACCACTGCCTGACCTCTGTGACTAACTAGTGGCTAGTTCTGCCCTCTGATCTTTATGCAAGCTTTATTGGAGCACAGACTGTCACCACAGTAGCAGGCACCTTTACCTGATGAGCTATCTCGCCAGTCTGTTGTTGCTTTCAAATTTTGACCTCAGAGCAAATTGCTGTCAACATTTAACACTGGAAAGCTTGGCAGTGTGGTCCATGCCTGCAGTCTTAGCACTGGGAGGCTAAGGCAGGAGGATCATGAGTTCCAAGCCAGCCTGAGTTCCCAAATGCACCTCCCAAAATAAACAGGCTAGAGAGATGGCTCAGAAGCTAGGAGCGCTTGTTCTTACAGAGGACCTGAGTTTGGTTTCCAGCTCCCACAGTCGGGTAGCTCACTACTGCCTATAACTCCAACTTCAGGGATCTGCAACCTCTTCTGGCTTCCATGGGACACTGCACTTATATGCATACCCAAATACAGACACACAAATATACTTATAATTAAAAAATAAAACAAATTTACTCTGAGGATTGTCACAATGCTACTTGTTGCTGTAGCAATTGTACGTTCCACTTATATGGTACTTGTCAGTTTTTTCAAGGGCATTGAAATACATTCTGTCAGAGGAGACACAGTAGCTGGAAGTTGACACCCCAGCCCAAGCTTTGCTGTTCCATTCCTTGTTTTTTTTCTGTGCTCCAGCACTTCTAGTAGTGGTTCATTCAGTTGTAGATTCATTTGGAACCTGAAAACAGAAAGATACAAAACATTGCAGTTGTGAATTAAAATGCGTTCACCATAAGAGCTTCAGAGTCACCTTAGGTTCCTTTCACAGGCCCTGCCGTGGTCAGCCGTCATCTCGCTCGCGTTCTGCTGCTGTGGAAGTGTGTCTTTCCAGCATCTCCCAAAGATCTAGAAACAGAGAAAAGCCGAGGAGATTCGTTTACGTGGCAAGTAACCCTGGAGGGCCGAGCTGGCGCTCTCTGTGGTAGGTTGGCTGTCATCTCTCTCTCCTTCCCTTTATCTGTATGACCTGTGTGCTTCCTTTCACATAAAGAACAGGGTTCTGACTAGGGTCTCCATACCTGGATGAAATTGGTTAGCTGGTGACGACTGAGAGTGGCAGCTAGCCACATTAGAGAGGGGTGCCCTAGACTGAAAACTGTCAAGTACTGGGATTAAGTGCTTGGGCCACTATGCCCAGCTTTGACTTCTTTTTCTTTTTTTAAACTTCTGAGCTCCAGGGTAAATACAGCCCCAAGACAACAGCATTTTGTTAATTTACTAATTTCTTAGGGATCCCAGCATTTTTTTTAAATTATCTCATACAATACATATTGGCTATAATTTCTCCACTCCACTCCTCCATTTCCCTTCAGAAAAGAGCAGGCCTCCCAGGGGTGTCAACCAAACCCAACATAACAAGATACAGTAAGACTAGGCATGGGGCTGGAGAGATGGCTCAGCGGTTAAGAGCATTGCCTGCTCTTCCAAAGGTCCTGAGTTCAATTCCCAGCAACTACATAGTGGCTCACAACCATCTGTAATGAGGCCTGGTGCCCTCTTCAGACATGCACATAGACAGAATATTGTATACATAATAAATAAATAAATATTTTTTTAAAAAAAGACTAGGCACAAACCCTCATATTGAGACTGGACGAGGCAACCCAGTAGGAGGAAAAGGGTCCCAAAAGTAAGCAAAGAGTCAGAGACACCTCACTCCCATTTTCAGGAGTTCTTCAAAACACCAAGCTGACAACCATAGCATACATACAGAGGACCTAGTACAGATCATGCAGGCTCTATGATTGCTGCTTCAGTCTCTTTAAAACCCTATGAGCCCTGCTAGGTTAAGTCTGTGGGCCAAGGTCTCATGGTGTCCTCAACCCCTCTAGCTCCTACAATCCTTCATCCCTTTCTTTTGGGGTTCCCTAAGCTCCACCTAATGTTTGACTTGGTTCTCTGTATCTGCTCCCATCAGTTGTTGGTGATGATTGGGCTTGGCACCTATCTGTTCTTCTGCCTGACCAGAAAGTCTTGAAAAATATAGAGATGGAAGATACTAGCTTCCTTTTTAGCATTAGAATTTCAAGATGTTTTTTGTTTTGAGCAGTAACGTTGCTGATGGTATACATAGCTGAATGTTCTTGTTTCATGGCTGATTACACCATACCAAGTAAATGTCTGTTCTCATTTTCAGCTGTCAAGAGCCTCATTTCCCACTGTGGTGATCTCCTTACTGAGGAAGTAATTCAGCGCCTTCTGCCGCCACTTCCCTGTGCTGTGGATTTGCTGACTCAGTAAGGATTAACTGTTCGGACTGGTAGAGTTTCCTAAGAGCAGTTAGTTGCCCTCTGTATGCTATCCTAGATACATTGATAAGACAAGCCAATATGGTTGGTTATTTTTGCAGGGTAAGGCTATCATTTAGATGTGTGACTTTTCTTTTTTTTTAGGCTAGGATCTTGAGAGGAAATGCATATTAAAAGGGAAGGAAAATTACTTGGTGAATAATATACCTTCCATACAGGCAGATTTAACGAGAAATTAAATCTTAAGCCTGCTAACCTTTGCAGGTATGCATCTTATTGGTTTGTTAGTGCTGTTCTGTGTTCCTGAGTGCTAGATGCTTGTTAACACTTCCAGGTTTCTGTGTGCTTATCCTTCTCCTAAGCTGATTTAACATCTCTCTGATAAAGCGCAGGGAAAAGCCAGCACTTTTTATAGCATGTCTGTAAGTGTGAATGAGTGAGTGTATGTGTATATGTATATAAAACTTCCAGTCATAAGCACTAATTTCTAGATTACTAATGTATAGAGAAAAATCTTTCCAAAGGTTTTTAATGATATACTATTTTATGTATAAAGAAAATTACATTTAGGATATGACCTGTAAAGTACAATAATAGAGTAAACATCATTGAATCAAACACGGGTAGAGCAGGGGCCACAAACATTTGCTATTAAGGGCCTATTAATTTGCTATTAAATATATTTAGCTCTATAGGCTATAAGGCCTGCACTGAAATTGCTCAGCTCTTACAGCTCAGAAGGAATCACATGAGATGTGAGTAGAGAGACAGCATGACTTGACTTATGAGACGGACAAATGAGAACATAAGCAACAGGCGTGCCTTTGCTTTTAGGTTGTTTGTCCTCTTTGATTTATATGACTTTTTAGATATTTGCAATACTATTGCTATCCATTAAAATACTAAAATGTTTTTTATTAATATGTTCTTAAATGTCACATCTTTTACTTGTTGTTTTTTGGGAGGGAGGAGGTTGATTTAGGTGTTTTTGTTTTTTGATAGGGTCTCTCTATGTATCCCTGACTGTCCTAGAACCAGACTGACCTTGAACTCACAGAGATCCATATCTGCCTTTTCTCTCCAGTGCTGGGATTCAAGATGTGTATCACACACCAGCCCCCATCTTACATATTTTTGCTTTGATTTTCTTATATTTGAAGTTTTATTTTTTTATGCTTTACTCCATCTTAAGTTGGAGTTCCTGCTTAGAGTGAGGTAGAAGTCTGTCCCAGTGTATTTATACTGCTGTTCCTAAACGCTCAGCCAAGCCGACTCAGAGAACAGAAATATGTGTTTGCAGTGCTGGGGACTGCGAGTCTGCATCCAGGAGATGGCAGAATAATGTCTGGTAAGAACCTGCTGTCCATGATAAATTCTTCCTCCATCCTTTGAAAAAGGTGGATGGCATGTCCTCCTATGGCAGAAGGAACAGAAAGTCAAAAGGAGCAAACTACCTTTGTCAAAACATTTCATAAAGTCACTAATCATTCATGAGGGCAGAGGCAAAAGGCCCAACTGTAAGCAGAGACTGCTCATTTGTTTCCCGGCTGCCCAGACCTGAATAACGAAACTTTATTAATTACAACACGGTTTAGTCAATGGCTCAGACGTATTTCTAGCTAGCTCTTTATCCTAAATTAACCCATTTCTGCTACTCTGTGTATCATCACGAGACTGTGGCTTACCGAGTAATGTTCTGAGTGTCTGTCTCCTTTGGCAGCTATATAGCGTCTCCTTGACTCCTGCCCTCTCTATCTCTGTTCAAATTTCCTGCCTGGCTTTATTTACTCTGCTAAGCCATTGGCCGAAGCAGCTTTATTCATCAACCAATAAAAGCAACACGTATACAGAAGGCCATCCCACATCACCCAACCATCCAACAGTATTGGACTTAGAATTTATTTTTTATTAGTTAATTTCTTTGGGCTTAATGAATAGCATTTAATTAACTACCTCTGTGTGACTTTAAGCCACCAAGGCGCATTTAATCTTCTCTCACCTCTTCTGGAGAATTTGGAACCAGAAGTGCTGAGGCATGCCCTAATCCTAATAGGCAGTGCGGGTACCTCTATTTGCCCTTACCGCTCACTGCCCAGCACCCTCAGCTTAGCGAGGCTAATGCAGGCAGAGCTATGGACCCTCTTCAGCAGGAACGCCTTACAACAGCTTTCTCAAAGTCGCCTGGTTAACACTTGTGATCCGTATCCGTAGCATTCCCTCAGCACCTGGGTCTTCTGGTGTTAGCAGATGTGGCTGAGGCTACCCTCCTTCTGGATGGCGTGTCCACTGCCGAAAAAGGCAGGGGCTAAGTAAATGTTCAACACATGAGTTTTCAAGGACAGAAAATTCAGGCCAGGCAAAAGTCCGGTTTCATTTTCTTTTTCATGTGGGGAGCTCACTGTGCTTCACTTTAACAGTCTGCCCTTCTTCTGTGATTGCCATCACTCTCTCACGACTGCCTCCCGAAACACACGTGACTCTCTCTGTGCCCTTCATTGCCACCGCTGGTCTGCTTGCCTGCCTTTTTGTCAACACACCATCTTTGTAATGAATTACACCTTAGAGCAAGCCCTTCAACCTTCTTAAGATTTTTGGCATTTATACACTTTGGATCATCTCCTATTGAAATTTTTTTTGTAAACTGAATCTATACATAAATGTGAAGAAAATTTAAATTTTTATAGTACTTTGAACTTGATATTTCTCTATTATCGGGGTGTCTTACAAATAAAACTGTTATACTTTTAAAGACTCAGTTACCAGCTACTTTTGGTTGTTGCAGTTATTAAATAAGTGGTGTGTGTTTATATGATCTGTTCATTGGTACTGTATGAAAATGTAACTGAGTCACACGGCAGTGGCATACACCATTAATCCCAGCACCAGGAGACAGAGGCGAGTAGATCTCTAAGTTAGAGGCCAGCCTGGTCTACAAAATGAGTTCCAGGTCAGCGAAAGCTACATAGAAAAACGTTTTCTAGAAAGAAAGGAGAGAGGGAGGAAGGGAGGGAGGGAGGGAGGGAGGGAGGGAGGGAGGAAGGAAGGAAGGAAGGAAGGAAGGAAGGAAGGAAGGAAGGAAGGAAGGAAGGAAAAGAAAAACAATATATCTGATCTGTTTGTCAACCACCTTTCTGATCATTTCCATGTTAAAAACGAATGTGTAGGACTGGACAGATGCCTCAGAGGATGAAGCACTTGCTGCATGAGCACGAGAGCCAGAGTTTGGATCTTCTGATCCCATCCTAAAACCAGGGAGGCACACTCAGGAGGAGAGGTGGTGGGTCCCTGGGGAGAGCCATCTAGTTAGAGGGGCTAGAACTGGCAAGCTCTGGGCAGAGAGTAAGAAAACACTTGTTACCTCTACATACTCATGTACACACCAGTGTACCCACACATGTGTTGACACATGCACACACATAATTGTAGATCTAGATTTTGCCTCTCATAGTCCTTACTGTCATATTGTGTCTTCTAAGTGCTTATTCATTCTGTAAGTGCACTTGGCCACTTCATAGAGGCAGTGTGGATTTACAGGTAGAGCACACTTACAGTTCCAGCACATAGGAGGCAAATAATCACCACAAATTCAAAACTAGCCTGCACTCCAAAGCAAATTGCAGGTTATCCTGTCTTGCATAGTTAAGATCATGTTTTTAAAAAGCATACAAGTGAGTTGGGGAGATGGTTCAGTGGTCAAAAGCACTGGCTGCTCTTCCAGAGGACCCAGGTTCAATTCCCAGCATGCATTTTGCAGCACAAAACCATCTGTAATTCCAATTCCTGATGACTTGATGACCTCTTCTGGCCTCTACAGCACCAGGCATGCATGAGAAAATTTTGATTTATATTAAATTGTTAAATGTGATAAACTTTAAGAAACTTACTGATCAGTTTTATGAGCTTCTGGATATGGTTTTGTTATGGATTTCTTTATATGTAGTCATAGGTATTCTGTCCTGTTTCTTTCTTATATTATCTTTTCCATGAAGTATTGAAATGTTATTAACCCCATAGAATAAGGTTTCATCGAGAGAGTTTGTGTGTGATTAGAATGATCTGCCACATAAAAATTACTGAGGCCATCCATTTGAAATGTCTTCATTTTTTTGTTTGTTTTTTGTTTCGTTGTTGTTGTTTATTTTTTGTTGTTTGAGACAGGGTTTCTCTGTAGCTTTGGAGCCTGTCCTGGAACTAGCTTTTGTAGACCGGGCTGACCTCTAACTCAGAGATCTGCCTGCTTCTGCCTGCTGAGTGCTGGGATTAAAGGTGTGTGCTACCACCGCCCAGCTGAACCAGCTGAATTTTTTTTTTTTAATAATGCAAAATCCATTTCTTGTTTCTGACTTTGTAAGGTCTATTTGGGGAATGTTCTGTGCTCTTTGTCTGTTTCAGTAAAATTTGGCAAGTAAATTTTTCTAAAATATTTCCTAATACATCGTTATCTTTGGAGGTTTTGGCATGAAGTTGTGCCTAACGTTATCTCTTAAAATCTTACGTTTAAAGTTTTCTGTAACTGTAGTGTCCCTTTATTCTGTAGAAGTTTTAATCATGCTTTTTCTTGTCTTTCCTGTTGAGTCTCACTAAGGGCATACCTGTTAAGCTTTCTGAAAAATAGCCTTGTTCGTGTTAAAGTTTGGTTTTTTTTTAAATATTTATTTATTTATTTATTATATATACAGTGTTCTGTCTGTGTGTATGCTTGCATGCCCGAAGAGGGCAGAAGATCTCATTACAGATGGTTGTGAGCCACCATGTGGTTGCCGGGAATTGAACTCAGGACCTCTGGAAAGGCAGTCAGTGCTCTTAACCTCTGAGCCATCTCTCCAGCCCTAAAGTTTGTTTTTTATGTCTTCATTTTCCGTAACTTCTTTTTCTTAAACTCTTGTTCTTTTTTAAAAACCTTAGTTCTTTCATGACTATCAAGATGAAGTTTATAAAATAAAACCAATGTTCATTTTACTTTATTTATTGAATTAATTTTCTACCTAATAGATCTTTGTTTCTGGCAAGTGCCAAGTTGTAACTTTTGAAATTTTATAATAGAGTTTACGGTTTCCAGTATAATAAATACTTAACAGCCTTTGAAATAAAAGCTGACTTTTTGGTTTCACTTTATGAAGTCTGTCAGAAAAATTATTATTGTCGTTGTTTTGTTTGATTGTTTTGTTGGTTTGATTGCCGTGGCAGGAATAAAACCCAGGCCACATATGTCAGACAGGCACTTTACCCCTGAGCTGCATTCCTAGAATTTCGTGTAGACTTATGATGTCACCTTATTTTAAAACCATAAATTAGCACTAATGTTCATTAGCTTGTGTTTATATGTTGACCTTTTCCATGTTTATACATTTCCATATAACATACACACTAAGATACACTTTTTCTTTTGTTTTAAGGCTTTCTTCAATACTAAAAACATATGGAAATTCTTTGAAAACACCATCAGTAGTTTATAGACAGAGGCTTTATGAACTACTGATTTTATTACCTCCTGAGACCTATAAAGGTATGTGCCTTAAACCAAAATGTTTTGTTGTTTGTGACCAGTTTGATACCTAGAAATCAGTAGATGTTAAATGCTGACTGAGTGAATGAACAGTGATGGTTATTGTTTTTCTTACGTGTGTGTAGCTGAGGATGACCGTGAATTCCTGATCCTCCCACTTCTGCTTCCTGTGTGCTGGGATTGCAGGTTTGTGCCTTGTGTAAACCGTGGTTTTAAACCCGATGATGGTGGTGCACACCTTTAATCCCAGCACTCGCAAGGCAGAGACAGGTGGATCTCTGTGAGTTCAAGACCAGCCTGATCTACAGAGTGGGTTCCAGGACAGACTCTAAAGCTACAAAGAGAAACCTTGTCTCAAAAACCAAAAACAGACAGACATGGCTTTAGGATAATGCGTTGCTGCTCTAACTGAATAGTTGAAGGTGTTTATTTCAGAAGTTGAAACTTGACGTTTATACTCCTGGGACGTCTGTCTTCTTTTGAATACTTAAGCCATGTTTAGTTGCATGTTACTTCCTGCATTCTTTATGAAGCTCCATGTTTTTGCTCATCTCCTTTTACACATTAAAGTAATATAACATATGCCACATTAATTCAGAATACTAATATACAACACACTGTCTTGACTTTCATTATTATGTTTGTGTATGTATATACCAAAATGTTCACTATTGCCATGTGGGTTAAATGTCCTTAGAAAGAACTGCCAAAATTAGTTCATCACCATTACTCAGGAGCTATCAACTAACTCATTGTTTTATGTTCAGTGCTGCTCTAGAAATAGTAAATAACCATTACTTCATTTATCCTAGGATAATGTGATGGTCTGGTTACATTTTCCTCTCATGGTAAAGGCTTAGAGAGTTTATGAGTGTACTCAAACTTGTATCTAGTACATGGTGGGATTGAGACTGATGTATGAATTTGTCGGCTGGGTTTAGTGGCACACATTCTAATCTTTGAACTGGGAGCCCAACCTAGAATTGAGGAGATTGTGAGTTCAAGGCCAGCCTGTACTGCCCTGTACTGCATGGTGAGCTCTTATCTTAAAAAGACAAACCAAAAAAAAGTTTGTTTCATACTGCACTGCCTCCGCTAGAAACCTCAAAGGCAGTCCTATAATGCTGCCGATGTTTTTCTTAGTCAGTGTGTAGTGTTTTCAGTCTCTGCTGTGCTGTAAACCAGTTTGTTCCTGCTTATCTGTCTTCCTTTTTCTTTTGAGATGAAATGATGGTGGGTGTCCAGGAAGGCTTCCTTCCATGTCCTGGCTTCAAGCAATCCTCCTGTGTCATCCTCCTCCTTAGATGGAGTATACCACCTTGCCAGGCTAAATTTTTCTTCCTTGATGCTAATGAGTGAACCTAGGGACTTAAACATGCAGGGCAAGTGTCATAGCACTGGGCTACATACCCAGCGTTTTCAGTTGTTTTATTTTGTATGGAGATAACATCTCTATAAAGCCATGGCTGTCCTAGAGTCCCAGGCTGGCCTCAAACTCAGAGATCTGCCTGCCTCTGCCTCCAAGTGCAGGGATTAATACCATGCCCTGCTAGGTGTAGGTGTTTAGTTCTACAGATGTGTTTATACACAGTTATTAAATGCTTAAGGCGTGAAAGAATTGGACTCATGTACTTTTGTTCTTCCTGTAGTTTTATTTTAAGCAGTGGTAACATGTACTAACTGCTGCAAGTATAAGCTTCACGTTGTCATTTCACTATTGTGGATAACAGCTGAGCTGTTCATGTGTGGTGCAGTTACTGAAGATGAGAGGTAGAGTCTTAGGCTGTGAGACTTTAAAGTCGGTCAACCTGAGCTTTCCTTTATCCCATACTCTAAGGACAATAGCTACCAAATTGCTAATTGTTCTTTTTCTCTGACTCTACAGGGAACCTCAGTGCTATCCTCAAAGAGCTGGCTGCTGAACTGACTGCCCCTGACGCCCAAGCAGCAGCCTCTGCATGTTTACTTCCAGCCCTTTGTCACCCAGATGACCTTTTGATATTGAGTCCTTTGCTTCAAGAGACTGACCACAGGTTTATTGAAGAACAGGTATAATGGCTTTAGAATAATTCTTGAGGAGATTTTTGTCTTGAATGATTTTTTTTAACCCTTATTTACTTTTTCTGCCCCCATCCAGCTCCTGCTTGGTAATGGTGTTGCTTGTGGAAGTCTAGAATACGACCCTTACTCCATCTATGAGAAGGACGTAGGAGGAGACTCCGTGCCTAAGCCCCTGCCCCCAGCACTATCGGTGTCTAACTCCGCATCCAAGCTCTTCGGGGTTGTCTGTGCTAATGTAGAAGAAGCTGAGGGGTAAGTCTCTTCTGTGACTGCTTATCGTGAAGTGTGGCGTCTGTCTAACGAACTCAGAGGTCAGTCTCTTCTGTGACTGCTTATCGTGAAGCGTAGCGTGTGTCTAATGAACTCACTGCTGGTGGGGGAGGAGTGCCGTCAGAATGTCACCGGCGACGGGTGAGGTAAAGTCTGTTTTCACTGTAGATAACATTGATAAGAAATTACTAGATGCATCTGCCATAAGCCTGGCACACAGGAAATGGGGTTTTGAAAATACCAAAGGCTAATGAATGATTTCTCATTTAAGATGCCAGGTTCTTACCTGGTGACCTGGGCATAAACCTACGTCAGGGATCAAAGTCCAGTGCTCAGGAAACGCTGTTCTCAGAGAAACTAGACGACTGCGCTGATCGGGAGTTTACGGATTATCCCTCTTACCCACTCATGTTTTCTCTCCTTCCCTCTTCCCCCAACGTTTCACTCTAGACCACGACGCATTTGACTCAGATCGTGGTCTCTATTCTGTCATTTCATCTCATCGTGTCCCCTAGTGGATAGCAGTTCGATCCCTTGGTGGAAACTTCAGCAGTAGTCTGGCCATGGAGTAGTTTCTGAAGCAAGTCCAGTAGTTTGCTATGCATGGCCCACGTCTTCTGCAGACCTTCTAGTACCAAGAATGTCCTTCCCTTTACGACAGAGTGACTTTCTCTTGTAGACAAGTTTCTGATGTATTGTCTAGTTAGAGTTTCAAGGAGATGGTTTCTTATTTTATTACATTTAATGAAGTTTAAATTATTCTCGTCTTCCCTACCTAGGTTATAATAATATAATGAGTATTCAAGTATTTGAAAGGAGGTTTTATTTGTTGTAATTAAAATGTTCAGATATAACAAAAACAAAACCTGTTATCTGTTTTGATTTTTTTTTTTCTGTTTTGATTTGATGTGAATAAAAACAGTAGGCCATAGTTTGTGGCTTTTTGTTTTTTAAAGGAAATGGCATTGCAGGATCCCAGAAACAGAAAGTAGGTTGGCATAACTCGGTGGCTGTCATTAGAGAAACAGGAGAGATGCTGGTGACTAGAGTACCTGGTCTCTTGTGTCCCACTTTGGGCTCTCACTCATGACCGGTCTGACTGGACTCGTGTCTGTACAGGTGCATGTGCATGCGTATAGCGGCCAGAGGATAACCACCAGGTCATTTTTCAGATCACAGCCTACCTTCATTAAGTCTCTCAGGATGGGGGAGCCCACAGAGACAGCTGACCTGAGCTTGTGGGAGCTAATGGACACTGGACCAACAGTTAGGGAGCCTGCATGGGACCGACCTAGGCCCTCTGCAGGTGGCTGACAGTCGTGTAGCTTGGTCTCTTAGTAAGACTTCTGACAGTAGGAGCAGGCTCTCTCCCTGGCAGTTAGCTGACTTTTGATCACCTGTTCCCCATACTGGATTACCTGGGTATAAAGGGAGGAGCTCAGTTCTGCCCTGATTTGTGCCATGCTTTATGCAAGCCCACAGAAGGCCTATCCCTCTCTAAATGGAGATGGAGGAGGGGTGGATGGGGAGTGGGGTAGATGGGAAAAGGGAGGGGACTAGAGCAGAGAAGGGCAGGGAAACTGGTTGGTATACTAAATAAATGGAAAAAATGTTATTTAAATAAAATTTAAAAAAAAATAAGTCTCTCACTGGCCTGGAACTAGCTAAGTCGACCAGAGACCTTCTGTCTCTGTCTCCCCAGCACTGGGTTTCAGGGCCACCACTGGTTTTATATAAGTGCAGGGCACTAAATTCCTAACTGAGCATCTCCTCACTACAAATGCTTTCTTTTTCTTTTTGTGTTCTATTCTTATATTTTTAGAGAAGAGTGAGCTTAATTAAAGTATCTCTACTTAGCCAGTGTGGTGGTGCAGACCTGTGATCCTAGTGCAGGAAGGCTGAGGCAGGATAGTTCTCAGTACCAGTGGAGCATGAATAGACTGGGGGACCTTCTCCCCCTGAAAATACCAACAAACAGGCCGGGCGGTAGTGGCACATGTCTTTAATCCCAGCACTCGGGAGGCAGAGACAAGTAGATCTCTGTGAGTTCGAGGCAAGCCTAGTCTACAGAGCAAGGTCCAGGACAAGCTCCAAGCTACAGAGAGACCCTGTCTCAAAGAACAAAAAAAAAAACAAAAATAAAAAACAATCAACAAGTAAAATGAAAAAAGAAAAGTATCCATTTTTCAAATGTTTCAGAGCTTTTTATTCTTATTGTGACTGGTATTATGTTTAAACAGTAAGATTATTCTAATTTTAAAATAAATTCTTTACTGTATTTATGTACTTATAATTGAAATTATTGGGACTGGAAAGATGCTCAGAGATTAAGAGTGCGTATTACCCTATTAAAGGACCAGATTGTGAACCCCAGCAGCCACATCAACAGCTCCCAAGCACCGTAACTCCAGCCCCAGGAGTCTGAAGTCTGCTTTTGGCTCCTCACATGCTCATGCACAACATGTCCAGACACATATAAATAAAATACATTTTATACGGTGGGAGTCTGAGGACAGTTTGCAGGGGTCACTTCTCCTCTCCACTGTGTGGGAAGGGATTGCACTGGCTTTCTCAGACTTGGTGGCGAGCATCTTTACCCACCGAACCATCTTACTCCCCCAATCTTTTTTTAAAAGAATCTAGTATTATTATTTCATTCCGTTAGTTAGCGGTGAGGCGTGTGGAAATCAGTTTCTCCTCTGCCACGTGAGTTCCAAGGATCAAATTGTGATCCCATCTGTCCTGATGGTTCCATACGTTCCTGAGAAGGGGAGTGTGGTTTGAGGAAAGAAATAGACGAGGAACAGACAGAGTCAGAAGGGCATCCAGTGAGTACTGTGATCAGCCCCAGGTTTATTCCTCAGAGTTCTTATAATACCCGATCACGAGAGGAGGGCACAAGACTCCCGTGATACATAGAGCAAGCAAGTATAATCACCTCCCTACAAGTCAAAGCATCCTGTTGACTGGCCTTTGAAGAGTAAGGCATCCAGTAACCACACCTTTAGTCAAACATCTTGTTGTTTAACCTTGAAGGAGCAGGAATAGGTCTGAACTCTGACCTTTAGTCAAGATGGAACAGATCCACTTCTGTGGGCTCCACAAGAGTGAAGGCAACAAACTTTCCTTTATCCTCTGTTTATCTCATGGAACGGAAATTTTCTTTTGGACTAGGTGACTGTATTCTAACCATAGAAATCTAAAAATAAGAAAAGTTTACATTGCTAGTACTAAAGCACAAATGTTTATGTTTAAAGGGTGGGGTGGTTTATGTTGTTAATTTTGAGAGAGTCTTACTGTACCGTCCTGGCTACCTGAAGCTTACTGTGTAGCCCCGGCTGGCCTCAAATTCAACAGTCCTTCTGGGTTGGCTTCCTGTGTACTAGCATTGCAGTACCACCATAAATAGCTACCATATTTTTTATTAAGAAAAATTGCTGCCGAGCAGTGGTGACTTACGCCTTTAATCCCAGCACTTGGGAGGCAGAACCAGGAGGATCTCTGTGAGTTCAAGGCCAGCCTTGGCTACAAGAGCTAGTTCCAGGACAGGCTCTAAAGCTACAGAGAAATCTTGTCTCAAAAAACAAAACAAAAAAATTACAAATGGGATGGCGGCGGCGGCTGGGAGCGGGACGCCCAGAGAGGAGGAGGCTCCCGGAGGGGAGGCCGGGGCTACGCAGGCCCAAGCCCAGATGACTGCGCCCGGGGCTCGGCTCTCCAGGCTGCCTCTGACCAGAGTGAAGGCTCTGGTGAAGGCGGACCCTGACGTAACGCTCGCGGGACAGGAAGCCATCTTTATCCTGGCGCGTGCCGCGGAACTGTTCGTGGAGACCATCGCAAAGGATGCCTACTGCTGTGCTCAACAAGGAAAGAGGAAAACCCTCCAGAGGAGAGATTTGGATAATGCAATAGAAGCTGTGGATGAGTTTGCTTTTCTAGAAGGTACCTTGGATTGATTACGGAGCTGGATGACTCGGTGAGCCTTTGCTGCGTCCTTCATCTTTCCCTGTGCAAGCCTCAGCTTTGGAGAGAGTCTGCGCGTGCGCACAATCTTCTTCTTCTACTTTCCCCAAGCTGCAGAGATCTCCACAAAGTCTTCCCTTCCTCAGTCTGTCTTCCACAGCCTGGATGTAGCTGATGCTGCTTGGGGCAGCCATGAGAGGACTGTTCCGCATAAGTGTGGCTCAGTGAGTGAGGAGACCAGAATAAAGGTCTTTGGTCAGCTTCATTCCTGTGTTTTATGGTCCTGCCTTTGCTCTTGCCCTGTGACTGGAGAACCCTGTGGTCAGGCACAGACTTTTCCTCATCTACCAACCATCCTGAGTCAACGTTTTTATTAACTTTGTTCTTTCTCAGCATGTCATTGGAATGTGGGTCTATAATTTATGGGATACTGTACTCTTAGGAGTACAAATCAATAATTCATGTGTCATAAACAATTTCAACTGTAAAGTTCAGTGTTTTTTTTAATATTCATAGGTATATATAGCGACATTTTGAACATCTTGTGAACAGATTCACATGAGTCTTTTGTTTGACAAGATTTAGATTATGTTATTTAAATTTTATATATGCTATCGTATGTATTTGTACCTTTTCCTTTAAGTTGTGAGATATACATAATATAAAGCTTCCCATTTGAGCTGCTTTCCAGTGTGTTGCTCGGTGGCATTGACTATAGAGTGTCAACCGTTGTCCTCCTTCGCCTCCGGAGCTTTGTAGTAACGTTCTCAGCCTGGAACATGAGGTACATGGAACAGGGACTTCCTTTCCCTTTCCTTTCCTGTGCCTGTGTGAGGTGTGGGTGGTGTGTATGGAGTACTTAGAATGTTCAGGAAGGCAGCAGAAAGCCTTGGCTGGTGCTTCTTATAGTATTCTACAGTGTAGATATCTTTTAATACCAAGTCTGCAGGCTGTTTTCTCCAGAATAATAAACTCAGTTTTGTAACATGTTAAAAATAAACTTTCAGAAAAATACTAGGTTTATAGAAAAGTGTGTTTGGGTCCTGCTTACAGAGTTCCCATGGTGGACATTTCAGTGTTACCAGGAACTGACATTAATGGGTTACTGTTTGTTCAGTTCAGGTTTTTATTTGAATTTTGCTACTTTCCCATTAGTATCCTTTGTTTGGAGAGCTAATCCAGAGTATTAAATTATTCTTGCTTCTTTTGTCAAAAAAAAAAATTACAAATGGTCTCAAGCTCTCAAACAAAGACATTGGCAAAATAAATTATTCTATTGATAGACTGATACTAATATTTACTTAAAAGTGTTTTTCTGTAATCATTAATAAAATGGGGAAATGTGGGACAGTATGCTTAGAAAGAAAAAAGTAAGTCATAACACTGAAAAGTGCAGTGTAAGCCCAGTTTTCTGAAAATTATTTCCATAATCCTGGAGTGGGGGTCTAAAAATAAAAATAAAGATTCTGAAATCTTCCTAGATGCCAGGGTTGGAAGTGAACTTTGGAGTAGTGAGATGCTCTCAGCCCTTGGTGACCTGCAATTTTTATTAGCCTTCTTTTTCCATCAAACTTCCTGCACTTTTGGGCTTTTAAAAAGATCACACCCATATCTCCTTTACTTTGATAACAAAATTGCTACTGGACAGAACTGTAAGCCTTGTGACCTCAACACTCTGATAGAGATCTGGCCTGCAAGATGACTGGGCGTTGGGGGAGGGGTGAGGCCCCTCGCTGCTGTATTGACATCCTGAGTTCCATCCCTGGGATTCATGTCTAGGTGGAGAAGAGAGCCTGAAGGGCATTTCTCTGACTACACACATGCTGTGGCATACATATGTACTCCTCGTAAACAAGCAAATGGGAAGAAAAATCTCAAGGTAGAAAGAGAACCAGCACCATAAAGTTGTCCTGACACCCTTGACACACACACACACACACACACACACACACACACACACACACACAAATACACAAATAAATGAAGGTTTTAAAATGACAGAGATCTGATTCAGCACTCAGGGACACCCGAGTGTGGTAGGGTCTCCCCAGCTGGCACTGTTTGTACCTTCCTGATGCAGCTCTTTTATGCTGGTGTGATGGGTGCATGACCTCCAGCCACATCCCTAACACACGGGACATTTCAAGGTGCTGTTGCTGCCATCTTAATTCCAAGCCTACAAAATACTTCTTAGTATTGTTTCTGCTTTCTTAATTTAAATGGAGAGAAAGTGTTAACCCCAGAAACAGTGTTTTAGGGGGAAATTGATAGGGTGGTGGTATGGCTTGCCTCACAGGTAAAAGTCTTGAATCTCAACATAAGGAATTAAAACTTCTTTTTAAAAATTATTTATTTTATATGTATTGGTGTCTTTGCCTTCATATATGTCTGTGTGAAGGTGTTGGATCCTGCAGAACTGGAGTCACAGACAGTTGTGAGCTGCCATGTGGGTCCTGGGAATCGAACCCTAGTCCTCTGGAAGAGTATCAGTGCTCTTAGCCGCTGAACCATCTCTCCAGCCCCCAAAACCTCTGTTTTTAAATGGCATTAAAAAAAAAGAATGCCTTGAACTCACTACACAGCCCAGGCTGGCCGTAAACTCAGGATCCTCCTCTCTCATCCTCCTGACTATTAGAGTTGCAAACTTTGTGCCTTTCTGCCTGGTTTACATGAGCTCTTTGTAAAGAGGCAAAATTCTGTAATATTAAAGAGGTCATGTGTTACAAATGTTTGTGTAATTGTCAACATTGAATATATGAATTAGGATATTCTCAAATAATAGCATTCAGTTGGTCAGCTTTCTCTGAGTCTAATAAATACCTGTGATAACCAATTTATAATAAAGAACGTTTATTTTTGCTCACAAAGTGTTCAGTCAGTGGTTGATGCATGTCATGTTGGGACTGCCTGCCAGGGCAGAACCCCTACCACACAGCCAGGATGCAAAGGACTTGAAGACCCCGGTCCTTAGTCTTCTTGGAGGAGACAGCAGTGACCCAGAAACCTCCTAGTAGTTCCTACTTTACCTTGGCTCTAAGCTTGGGACCACGAACCCCTACCACACAGCCTTGGGAGCACCAACTACTAGAGTGTGTTCTCACAATTACAGCTACCGCAGGTAACCTAAGGAGCATAAAGTATGAGTTTTGAAAATGTTAAGGACTACATTTAAAGAGTTTTCCCCATGTTTCATAGACTGAAAGTCAGGAAGAGTGGGCAAAAAATTGTATGTAGATTACAGGTAATGAGTGAGGTAGCTGAATTTCCCAAGGGAAAAATAAAAAAATCTCTTGAGACAAGACAGTAGTAGTCTTTTTCATAAAACAATGGTTTTTTCCCCTGCTGCTGGAGTGGCCCTTTATAAAAATATTTTCCTATGGTTATGATGTGTCTTTTTTTTTCCTTGAAATGTTTAAGGTGTTGGATAACAGCTTCTCACTTTAGTAGTTGCCACCAAACAGGAACAGAATCAGCAGGTGTCCGGCGGCTCCGCAGCTGGTTGGCCAGCAGTCTCAGCTGCAGTTAACTCCTGTGGCTTCTGATTTCAGGACTCTGATACTGGAGCAGCTCTTGACCAGCATAAAGCACAGCAAAGGAGCGCGTCAGCAGACAGTTCAGTTGCATGTTGTTTGTGCCGTTTCTAATTTATTGAAGGTAATTTTACTTAAATTACTATCTACTTGGTATTTTGGAATTAAGTAAGTTTGTAGCTAAGTAGGCTTTATTATGATGCGTCTAGAGAAATTTATTATTCATTTTTCTTAATTTCTGATAAAAATATTTCAGGATGGAGAGTTGTCCTTTACTTTTTCTTCATATAAAACTTGTTAGTAAGCCAGGCAGTAGTGGCGCACACGCCTCTAATCCCAGCACTTGGGAGGCAGAGGCAGGCAGATCTCTAAGAGTTCAAGGCCAGCAAAGAGTTTCAAGGTCTGCAAAGTGAGTCGCAGGACAAGCCTTGGTTACATAGAGAAAACCTATCTCAAAAAAAAAAAAAAAAAAAAACAACAACAACAACTTGTTATCAACTGACCTTGACTCAGTGCAGCACCTTAGCTGACTAAACCTGACATCCTAGAATGGGCACCTGTGAGCTGTGGTCTATGGACCAAATCCAACTGCTGCCCTACAACATCTTACTCAGTAAAACATGATAGTGTCCATTTATTCATTTTATGGACCTCGTGAGTAGTGATTTCTGTGTTCTGTGTTTTCTTAAGTGATGAACTTACTTGATTGACAAGAATATATATTTCAAACTAAATCAGAAAATTTGCTGTAATTATACATTTTAATTGTTTTTCATCTACTTTAGTATGTGGCTGGCTCTAAACGAAGTTTAGGTCCAGAAGTAAGAAGACTTGTCCTTACATTAGTGTTGGGAGCCCTAGAAAGTCCCAACCCCCTTTTGAGATGTGCGGCTTCGGAAGCATGGGCTAGATTGGCCCAAGTGGTTGATGATGGAGCTTTTACAGCCGGATTAGCTCAAGTTAGCTTTGACAAGTAAGTGCGTCTCTTAGAGTTCCTGGGCTGTTAACAGAATGGGGTGTAGTCTGCTGTTTAATGGAACTCGTAAGAGTGTTGGCCTGCACTTTAACTAAAAAAGAAAATGTGTTGATGTGGATGTTATCAGATGAAAGGAAGCATCTTGGTCTGAAGACGGGAAGCTTTATGTGGATGTTATAGTTGGCCATATGCAGTCAGTAAATAGACTCTAGGCCAGTGGGGCAGCTCTGCCACATAAAGTCCATCTGCTACATATCAGGAGTCTGTAGGGAGGGAAAGCTGTAGGCTGCAGACCACAAGACCTTGTAGCCTTGGGAGGTCACTTTGGGAGGTTCAGTTATCTTGAACCATTCTGACGAGGCGGTCAGTAATATGATCCTACTTATTTAAGACTGTTTATTGAAAATGATACTAAAACAATTACAAATAAAGTCCATGATTATACCGGGTGTGGTAGCACATACTCATAAACTCCAGAAACAGAAGCCAGGCAGTGCTAGCACGTACCTCGGGAGGCAGAGGCAGGCAGATCTTTATGAGTATGAGGCCAGCCTGGTCTACACAGCAAGTTCCACGACAGCCAGAGCTACACAGAGAGATTCTGTCTCAAAATAAAAAGAAAGAAACAGAAGTAGAATTGCCACTGGCTTCCTTTCAGACAACTCCAGGCCTCATACCAAGACCCTGTCTCCAAAATGTTCATGCTTCTGAGTTTACTGTAAACACAATCAACTTGTTAGTAGCTGTGGTGGTAATGTGAGTACTTTGGCCCTGGCTCCATATTACTCTGTGGGATTCCAGCTGTCCTCTTAAAATGCAGCAGTGACAGCATAATCTCAGGGCCATTTGGAACAAAGCCAAGGAGCCTGAAGAGCATGTGAGACAGTCCCAGTAAATAATAATTTCCTTATAGTTTTACTATCAGCAGTCCTGAATTGAAGTGAGGGAATTAAAATGTAACCAAATATTGAAATATTACTAATGCCTACCCTATAAACTATGTATATACATATATACGTCACATATGATGTATATTTGTAGGTATGTTGTATGTAGTGTGTATATATGTGTGTGTGTGTATAGTGTGTGTGTGTGTGTGTGTGTATATATATATATCATGTAAGCACATATACTAAATTGTGTATATCTCTGAAATGGTATGGTGAGAAAATGGTAGGCTATGGTGGTGCACACCTTTAATCCCAACACTTAAAAGCAGAGGTAGGCAGATCTCTGTGTGTTCAAGGCCAGCTTGATCTACACAGTAAGACCCTCTCCTCTATTTTGGGGGGTGGGGTGGGGGACAGGACTTTTTGAGACAGGGTTTCTTCACGTAGCCTTGGCTGTCTGGAACTAGCTTGTAGGCTCACCCTGAGTGCTTTCATTAAAGGCATAGTCGATTAAAGGCATAGGCCACCACCTCCTAGCTTGAGACCCTGTCTTAAACTTTTTTTTAAAAGGAAAAGAAAATGTCTTACTTAGGGTTTCAATTGCTGTGAAGACACCATGACCACGGCAGCTCTTATAAAAGAAACCATTTAGTTGAGTGGCTTACAGTTTCAGAGGTGTAGTCCTTTGTCATCGTGGGAGACAAGGCAAGTGCAGGTAGACATGGTACCGGAGTAGGAGCTGAGAGCCAGCCCTACGTCTTGCACAGGTAACAAGAAGTGGTCTCTCTCACTGGATGTAGCTTTGGTATATATAAGACTTCAAAGCCAGTCTCCACAATGACATACTTTCTCCAACAAGACCACACCTATTCCAGTAAAACCACACCTCCTAATAGTGCTACTCCCTTTGGGGACCGTTTTCCTTCAGACCATCACAAGAAAGATACCTTTCTACTTTTCTGATGTGTGTGTGTGTGTGTGTGTATGTAGTTTTTCAAGACAAGGTTTCTCTGTGTAGCTTTGGAGCCTGTCCTGGAACTCACTCTGTAGACCAAGCTGACTGGCCTCAAACTCACAGAGATCTACCTGCCTCTGCCTCCCGAGTGCTGGACTAAAGGCATCGCCATCACCCAGCTTCTAATTATTCATATGAAAAGTTTCTAGGGTTAAACTTGGATAGTTGGCCCTCCCAGGCTAAGCCCTGCAGGCACTTTGGTTCAAGTTTATCTTTTCTGTACTTGTTTATATTTTTATTTCTGTAATTGCAGATTGAAGTCAGCAAGAGATGTGGTTACCAGAACAGGCCACTCGCTGGCCCTAGGATCCCTGCATAGGTACTTAGGGGGCATAGGGCCTCAGCACTTGAGCTCTTGTATTGGAGTCCTTTACACTTTGTCTCAGGACAGTACTTCTCCTGATGTGCAGGTGAGTCTCCTCACGGAACAACATCCTTTGAATCTGTGACTTCTTCATTCAGATTCTGCTTTTACTGACAACTGATACTCCATGTTAAATGTCAAAGCTGCTGTTAAGTTGGATAGATTTTAAAATTCAAATCTCTCTTCCACTCATACTCATGAGAGCCTAAAGTCAATCACATTCAGTGTCTTTGAAAAAGAAATCAGGGGCTGGAGAGATGACTCAGAGGTTAAGAGCACTGACTGCTCTTTCAGAGGTCCTGAGTTCAATTCCCAGCAACCACATGGTGGCTCACAGCCATCTTTAATGAGATCTGGTCCGCTCTTCTGGCCTACAAGCATACAGACAGACGGAACACTGTATACATACTAAATAAATAAATCTTTAAAAAAGAGAGAGAGAAAGAAGAAGGAATCAGTCTTTCATTAGACTAATAGCACTGAGCTTCTTGGGCACAGGACTGTGCAATGTTCTTCCAAACACACTGGTGGAGTTAGTTGGTCCTTCATGGGCTAGTTGGTCCTTCATGGGCAGGAAGCTTCTCCCTTAGAGGGGATCTGAGGCTTTCAGAAGCTAAGTACTTCTTCATGGCTGAGAACCTAATTGTTAATGAGATTTAAAAAAATAAAAATAAGAGATTCGAGACTGAAAATCCACTTTGACCAGTATACCATACATTTGTGTGTATTAGACTGTTTCTATCAACGTCACCATTCCTCTGGCATCTTAATCAAATGTAGAGTGATCTCTGCTCTCCTAATGGCCGTTCTGTAGTCTCACTACGTAGCCCTGTCTGACCTCACACTTGTAATCAGCTCTGCTGCCTCAGCCTCCTAAGTATCCCGCACTCTGCCTGTCTTCCTTATCCCTCCCACTTGTACATGTCCCTAATTTTCTCAGTAGCCTTCTAAAGGACCTTACTATTTTTTGATTGTTTGCTTTCCAGTCCTTTCTGAATGCGAAACCAGATTTGTCTAAAATGTTTTATTTTGTAGCCTCTCTGCTAAAGAATTTGTTAGGCTGCTTGTGACTTCTTTTGGTTTGTTGGTTTGGTTTGGTTTGATTTTTTTTTTTCAGGTGGGGATTGAACGCAGGGCTTTCTGTATGCCAGCAGCCCAGTGCTCTACCAATGACCCACATCCAGATAGGTACTCATTAAGTTCCCCAGGCTGGCCTTGAACTTGTTACTCTTATCTCCCAGCAGCCAGCTAGAAGCTCTTTTGTAGCAGTTTAGGTTTTGTAATACAAAATCCAATTGCTGTGATGACGGAGGGGAAATGTCCTGTTCACGTCTGACAGAACTCTTTGTTCACTTTGTATAATGAAGAGTCAAGCATTCACGAAAGTAGGGAAAGCCTGTGATGTACCTATTTCCTTTCTATTCAAATTCAGAAGTTAGCAGACAAGGCCACTTTGGCTCCTCTGTCCTAGAATATGCATTGTTATATGTGAAGGCACACACCTGTTATAGTGTACATGTATTAAGTGTACATGTCTGTGAAGAAATGCATAGACTGAAAAGCCATCACAGGCAGCTGGATCAAAAAGCTACACTCCGCTGGTGCTGTCTCATGGTGAACTGTCTGCCCCACAGAGATAACAGCTACCCTGTGTGAGACAGTCAGACTAGCTTTATTGTCTTATAGTTTACATAAATGGAATTATACAGAGTATACTCTCTGATGTCCAGCTTTCTTTGTTCATTCTTATTATTTATATGAACAGTAAACAAAGTATATTTATTCAAGCTGCTAGCCAAAGTATCATTGTCTTTGATAGTGTTACTGCTCGGCTATCTCTAGGTGTATCATTCTAAATTTGATGATTGTCTGAATTGGCTTTGTATTTGATATTTAAAGATAAGGATTTTCTTGGCTAGAGAGATGGCTCAGTGGTTAAGAGCAATTGTTTTTCTTATAGAGGACCTGAGTTCAGTTCTCACCACTCACAACCATCTGTAACTCTTGTTCTAAGACACCCTATACCCTCTTCTAGCCAATCTGGCCACCAGGTTTGCATGTGGTACACCTATATACATGTAGACAAAATACTCATGCACATGATATAAAAATAAATAAACTTGGGGCTGGAGAGATGGCTCAGAGGTTAAGAGCATTGCCTGCTCTTCCAAAGGTCCTGAGTTCAGTTCCCAGCAACCACATGGTGGCTCACTACCATCTGTAATGAGGTCTGGTGCCCTCTTCTGGCCTGCAGCATACACACAGTTCAAATATTGTATACATAATAAATAAATAAATATTTATAAATAAATAAACAAACAAACAAATAAACTCATAGGGTTCACTTATTCTCTTTCCAAATTAGCAGTGACACAACCATCTGCTTTTTCCATTGCTTTTTAATTTGCTAAACAAAGACCAGTTTGGTGCCTTTTGTGTTTTGCGATGCTGCTATGGCATGTTTATTTCCTTTCTGCCTTTGCAGACCTGGGCCCTTCATTCTCTCTCCCTGACCATCGACTCCGCCGGTGCACTCTATCACGTCCATGTGGAGCCTACCCTGTCTCTCATCACCATGCTGCTGTTAAATGTGCCTCCAACACATGCCGAAGTTCACCAGAGTCTTGGCCGCTGCTTGAACGCCCTTATTACCACATTAGGCCCAGAGCTACAAGGTATGCAGAGGCCGTTTCCATGGTGTTTTACATGGAGGTACACACATGGAGATAAGTTCACGTCTTAGTCTCTGTGCTTAGCATGTAGCAGGGGCTCGATATGTCTTGTCGGATGAAGTTTTCAGTTCAATCGGCCTGTTGTCTCTCTCCTACCCTGAAAAGATAAAAGTGCCATATTTAGAGAGATTTGTCTTAAAAATACTTGCCTAAATAATTTAAGTGGCAAATATGAAGTACAGTAGCATAAAGAACTCTTCTCTCTGAGAAATAAATAAATCTGAAGACTCAGATAGTTAAACCTCTTCAAATCACATGGAATATGATTATAATGTATGAAAATAACACTCAAATAATACCAGCAATGTTCAGTTGATTGGCAGTGTCTAATTCTACTTTTTACCAAATTTTGCTTTTCATGAATATTTAATAAAACCTGTAAATAGTTTTGAATTCTTCTAACAAACACTTCATTTAGAACAAACTCATTAGGCTGATGAGATGGCTCAGAAAGCAAAGGCACTTCTTGCCACACCCCTGAGTTTGAGCCCCATGATCCGTCTGGTGGGGAGAGAGGACCAGCTGCTCCCCAGGTTGTCCTTTGACCTCCACACACTGACTGTTACATGCTCACCTGCCCACGTAAATACGCAAAAAAAGAGTCATTTTTTAAAAAGGTTTAAGAATAAGATAATCTATCAGTACTATCTTACTATTCTTCATCTGCCGTGTGTGTGTGTGTGTGTGTGTGTGTGTGTGTGTGTGTGTGTCATACAAAGGCCTCCCACATTCTAAGCATATGCTTAGCCATTGACCCATGTCCCAGTCCATGTTTCTGCTTTTGAGGTAGAAATTTGATTTGACAAATCTATGAAGTAATTTTAATGAATTTTAAAGTCTTATATATGTTTAAAGACTAATAGTTTTATAGGCCAGTAATTATTTTAAAAAAAAAAAAAGCTCTGGCTTTTAATAACGTCAGCTTTTGGCTTTTACTGATTTCAGGTAACAATACTTCCATGTCTACCTTAAGGACTTCCTGTCTGCTGGGTTGCGCAGTGATGCAAGATAACCCAGGCTGCCTGGTCCAGGCTCAGGCCATCTCTTGCCTTCAGCAGCTTCACATGTTTGCTCCACGGCATGTCAACTTGTCTAGCCTGGTCAGCTGCCTCTGTGTGAGTATGAAACGAGTTCCTAGTTTGTGAGGCTTGAATTTATTCCAATTTGATTATTTTCTAGACTGTGTAAAAAATATGCTATACATATGGCTGTTAGTTTTAGAAAAAGGAAGGGCCACTTTCATGTATCTGCCTCTAAGCCTGACATACATGGGTTCACTTTTCTGCTATTGGTGTTGAACATAAGTCCTGGAATATTCATTCGTGAATGGGGACACTTACCGCGAGTGTTTGTGTGGCCTCTGCTGCTCTGAGCACATCACAGTTCTGTCTCAGAGCGGTGACGGAGTTCGGAGATGGCAGAGTGGGTGAGAGTGCTTGCTCTGTGAGTGTGAGCACATGAGTTGAGCTCACCGCACCCACATGCAAGCTCAGCTGCAACTCTGGCATAGAGACAGGTAGGTCCTGGGAGCTCACAGGCCAACCAGTGCCACTGAAATATCAAACCCTAGGCTCAGTGAGGCTCAAGGGAGTAAATGCGGTAGAGCGTCATAGAGTAGGACACTGGAAGCTGTGTGATGACCTACAGCCTTCCATACAGTCCCACACACACATACACAGAGAATGAGAATGAGAAAATAAAATACCTTTCTGTAACATTTATATGTAACACATCAATATCTGGGTCTTTATCTAACAAATGCAGAAAAATAAAGCCAGCCAACCAGAAGTTCTGATCAAGTGGTTCATTAACCGTCTTCACTTTTATGATTTTCTTTTGGCATAGCCAGTGTCCATCTAAACTTGCCTCAAAAATTGAGCTCCAGGATATCAATAAATATGGTCCAACACAAAATTGCAAGCCTACCTAAAATGTTATTTGTAGGTTCTTTTTGTTGTTGGAAGGGCGTTGTTTTTGTTGTTTTGTTTCTATCTTGACTGTGTAGTTCCAAGCATGGATGTCGTAGGCGGTGTGTCACGGCGTCAGCTTTCATTTCAAAGCTTGAGGCAAAGTATGTAGTATTTCAGAGCTTAAAAGATGCACCTAAAACTCTGTTAGATTATCCCATCTTTTGTAAAATGATATGTGTATGATTAAAGCAAGTCTTTAAAGGATAGTCTGAGAACCACAGCATCAAGCCATTTACTAAATTTAGTCATGGCTTAGTTTGCTCTCCTCTCTCCTGAATTCCTTGCCCAATTGCTATCTTCATTATTTATTACTGTCCTGGTAAGCTTTATGGCCTGATCATAGGCATACTTTTGTCACTCCCTAGTCTTCCATACCCTCTTCCAGGCTTGGCCATGTCATTTGTTAAATCAAGGATTACACAGATGCTGATATAGTGAGACATGGACTACACATTGAAATAGCATTGGCATGTCTGAAGCAATGCATAATATTAATTATTGATGCTAATTGTCATATAAAACTTTAAAAAGATAATATGACTAGCAATGATATGATATGAATCTGTTGTGTGCTGGGAACAGCAAGGGAAAAGATTTTTATCTTCACTATTCAAAAGCAAGTTCTCCCAAGATATTAATTTCTACATGCAAGGAATTTTTTCAGACTTGTTATTGAAAAAAGTATTTTATTTATTGCAAGTTGATCTGACATTAAGGAAATGGTAGTGCTTCTGTATTTAAATGAAGATTAAGCCCCTGCCTGATACGTGAACTCTTTTACTGAAGTTTACTAAGAAGCAGAATAAGATTACCACCCACTAATCCATGATGACTGAGGCCTCATCAGGGTTATTACCTTTTTCCTTTCTCATGCCAAAAAAAAAAAGCTACGTGGCCAGCAGTGGTGGCACACGCCTTTAATTCCAGCACTTGAGAGGCAGAGGCAAGTGGATTTCTGTGAGTTCGAGGCCAGCCTGGTCTACAAGAGCTAGTTCCAGGACAGACTCCAAACCTACAGAGAAACCCTGTCTTGAAAAACTAAAAAGAGGACTGGAGAGATGGCTCAGTGGTTAAGAGTATTGCCTGCTCTTCTGAAGGTCCTGAGTTCAGTTCCCAGCAACCACATGGTGGCTCTCAACCATCTGTAATGAGATCTGGTACCCTCTTCTGAAGTGCAGACATACATGCAGACAGAATGCTGAGAATACTGTGTACATAATAAATAAATAGATTTAAAAAAAAAGAAAAACTAAAAAGGAAAAAAAAGTTACATATGGAAAACAGTCTGCTACATTTAAAATAGGAATCATATTTTAAAATGGCTTTCATTATGTTATATTAAAGTAATAATTTGATTAGCAATTTATTCTAAATTTATAGATTGAATTTATTATATTTTACAGTATTTCCCTAAATAAAGAAATTGTATGACATCATTGGGCAGGAGTCATACACTAAAGGATCCCTGCTAACTACACGCTGTCTCTCTTCTGTCTGAACTTGGACTTGGCGACACTAGCGCTTCTGAGCACTGTGCTGAGGTGAACTGTGTAAGCGCAGTCCAGCTTGCTCCTCCCACACGTCTCCTGGGCCTGCTTTGGCTCTGAGGCATAGGAGCTTCAGGGAGAGCCTTATTAGTAAAGTGGGCATTCATCCAGTCCTTGCCTGGTTCATATCTTTACATCTGGAATTTGTAATTCATCTATTTTCAAGATCTTAGCTCAACTCTTACCAAGTTAGAAAATAAAATGTTTGTGGCCTCGTTTTTAGACTGACGCTAAGCCATTTGAAGGGTAGCTCAGCCTTTCTATTTGAACGCTTAGCTGATGTTGTCATAGTCGTCCTAATACTTATCTTTTGATTTTGTCATGACTGGTCTGTCATTTGTTTTTTGTGCAGGAGATCTTGTTGGATAATTCTGTGTTGGTAGGTCCCTGACCCCTGACCCCTGACCTTGTTGAGATTTGCAGTGCTGTTTTTCATATTGTTTTGGTTGCAGATGTTTTCCCTGCATTTCTGTGTTAACCATTAATGCACAAGCCAGTATGCATAGCATGTTTCTTGGTGTTTATTTAATATTCGTGTCAACAAATCCTTCCTAACCTTCTGCAGCTGGTACACTTGCTCCTTGCACTAAATTTTGCAATATTTTATTTAACATATTCATTTCATAAAGAAATTATAATTATGGTTTGATTTGATGTCTGTGTTTTGCCTGCTTCGTTTGCCTGCCGTAACCCAGCCTACATTTCTTTTCCCAGTTGACATGCTGGAGAATGACATAGAGATGTGAAGCCTCTCCTTTGCTCTGTGTGATCGCCCCCAACTTCTTTTATGAAACACATGAAGAGTATTTCTCAGCATGCTTTATTTTTTAAAGGATTGTTTATTTGATGAATGCTGCACCTTCCTTGTGTTACATGCTCGTAAAATTCCAATCAAAATAACTAATATATTATTTATTTTTACTTAAATTTTCATATACAGTACTGTTTCTAATCATTGGCGTTAACTACGACAATAATCTGGGGCACGAGTAGACTTGCTCTTTGTGTTTTAACTTCTGTGTGGTTCTGTATAGTAGTTCTAACAAGAGAAGCCTTAAACCTGACTGTGGTGGCATTACCTTGAGGAATCTGTGTTTCACTGATGACTACCTAATACCTTTGGCTTATAAACTTAGAACCGGGCCTTCTCTGCATGTGTTCCTATACAGCGGACAGAACCTGCCACCACCCGTCTTGTTTTCCTCTGAATTTAGGCTCACTTTCTGCAGCAAATCCACCCACTTCAGTCCTGTTTTCCTGCATACACCACATCACCAGGTCTCTGTCATAGCTGTGCCATGTTTGTCGAGTTTTCACGTGAAAATCACTGTGTCAGTGCGCAGTGAACTGAAGTGAAGCTCTGCAGAAAACACACGTGAGGCTCTGGGTCCAGCCTTCCGCTCCTCCGGACATAAGTTATTGTAGGGAAAAATACATTTTATGTTACTCAGGAGAGCCTTAAGTCAGCCTTTGTCTCCAGGATTGGGGTTTTAAGTAGAGGCTGAGACAGGAAAATTGTGAGTTTAAGGCCAGCCTGGGCTGCATGGCAAATTCCCACTCAAAAGAAAAAAAAAAAAAAAACTAGCCCAGCAGTGGTGGCACATATCTTTAATCGCAGCACTTGGGAAGCAGACACAGACAGGTATCTGTGAGTTTGAGGCCAACCTGATCTACAGAGTGAGTTCCAGGACAGCCAAGGCCACACAAAGGAACTCTGTCTCAAAAGAAAAAAACAGAAAAAAAGAAAGAAATTTGTATCCAGAAACTTCTGACTTACAATTGATTATTTGAAGTACACTGCCAAGCTTATCATTTGCTACAGAGAAATATATATAGCTGCTGCCAAACCCATTGTGATTTTCATATGTTATCTGTATACATATGTTACAAGTATGTAGACATGTATGTAAAAGTTGCTGTTCTTTGGTGTTACTAAAGCATTTTTTCTGAGAGACTGGAGTACTGGCTGCTCTTCCAGGGGACCTGAGTTCAATTCCCAGCACCCACATTGCAGCTCACAGCTGTCTGTAATTGCAGTTCCAGGAGATCCAGCACCCTCACACAGGCAAAACACCAGTGCACACACAATAAAAAGAAATAGGTCGTTTTTAAATTTTTTTAATTTAAATATTGTTTCTGATCAATTTTCCTGAGTGAAATTTATTTGAAAATGCACTTTCTCTGTGATACTGTTGTGAGGAGCCACACCTGTCAATCACTGAGTCTCGAGTGTCCCTGTTTGTGGGTCCGGTGGCAAGCACTTGGCATGTTACTCTATGTTAACTCGGCAGTAGTTCTGTGGAAGTAAGATCCAGAGAGGCTAAATAGCTTGCCCAGGCCACACAGTGAGCAAGTGATAGGTGGAGGGTTCATACTGAGGCTTCCTGACTCCAGAGCTTCCAGCTGAACCCATGCACTGTTTTGCCTATGTCACTGTGAATGTGTTCACTTCATAGGGAGCCATAAGCATAATTGCATGAATACAATGTGTAAGTCCTTCCCATTGTGTTTCTTTTATCTCAAAACTATTTTTATCTTTGCCTTCTAAGTTTGTCATAGCTGTTGCTTGGGTGTGTGTGTGTGTGTGTATGTGTGTGTGTGTGTACTGAATAATTTAGTATGTGTATTATTCTGAATACTCATATTCAATGTGTATTGAGCTGTTTTGAGTTGTAATTGTGTATTCTAGAACAGTTGAAAAAGTTTCACTGTATTTGATAAATTGTGTCCAGCCCACTAATAAGCTAAAAAGAATCAGAAAGTCCAGTGAATATGTACTGAGTGCCACCAAGAGTCTTAGCTTTCATTCCCCACATCTCATCTTTCAGGTGAATCTTTGTAGCCCCTACCTGTTGCTGAGAAGAGCGGTGCTGGCTTGTTTGCGGCAGCTGGTGCAGAGGGAAGCAGCTGAAGTTTCAGAGCATGCGGTCCTGCTGGCCAGGGACAGCAGGGACCTGGCTGCAGGTGATTCTTTTCTTCAGTAATAAGGATTTCCATGTATACATGAATTTTCAAGTGATGAGTGTCTTAGGGTTTCTCTTACTGTGAAGAGACACCATGAGCATGGCAACTCTTATAAAGGAAAACATTTAATTGGGGTGGCTTGATTACAGTTCAGAGGTTTAGTCCATTAGCATCATTAAGGGGAGCGTGGCAGCGTGCAGGCAGACTTGGTGCTGAAGAAGTAGCTGAGAGTACTACATTTTGCAGGCAACAGAAAGTGGTGTGAGACACTGGGCGGTGTCTTGAGCATTTGTGAGACCTCGAAGCCCACCTTTAGTGATAGTAGCACAGTTCCTCCAACAAAACCACACCTGCTCTAACAAGGTCATACTCCTAATAGTGCCACTCCCTTTGGGGAAACAATTTCTTTCAGACCACCACAACTTGTAAAGGCTGGGCAGCGGTGGCGCACACCTTTAATCCCAGCACTCGGGAGGCAGAGGCGGGTGGATCTCTGAATTTGAGGCCAGCACTGTCTACAGAGTGAGCTCCTGGACAGCCAGGGGTATACAGAGAAACCCTGTCTTAAAAAATAAAAACAAAACCACAATAAAGTATATGTAAAGCTTAATGCGTAGGGAGTTTGAAACCCGCTGCAAAAGTAACCCCTTACAGTTACCATTTCACCTCGTGACAACAGCGGCTTAGACCAGTGATTCTCAAATTGCGGCTAACCAGCAGTGTCTCCCTCATGTGAGAACTTGTTAGAAATACCTATTAGTTCTTAGCGGGGTGGTGGTGGTGCACACCTTTAATCCCATCTGGAAGGCAGAGGCAGGCAGATCTCTGTGAGTTCGAGGCCAGTCTGGTCTACAAGAGCTAGCTCCAAGACAGGCTCCAATGCTATAGAGGAACCCTGTCTCAATCAACAAAAAGGAAAAAAAGAAAGGGGGGGGGGAGAAAAGAAAAAAAATACCTTTTAGTTCTTACCCCAGCTCTGGACTTGAAATCTGGGAGTCAGAGCCCGGCGAGCTGTGTCTCTGTGAGCTGTGTCTCTGTGAGCTGTGTTTCTGTGAGCTGTGTCTCTGTGAGCTGTGTTTCTGTGAGCTGTTTTGCAGTCCTTCATTGATAGCTCAAGGATCCTGACTGACCTCAGGGGTTGTTCACAGCAGCAGGATGTCTGAGCAAAAGGCAATTGCCACCAAGCCTGATGACCTGAATGTGGTCTCAGAACTCATACAGTGGAAGGGAAAACTGAGTCCCGCACATTGTCCTTTGCCACACATGCACAGTTGTGCCTAAACAGCACTAAGTAGACAAACATTTAAAGAATTGATAAATGAAATTAGTCCCCAAATAATTTTTCATACATGCTTGCCTTCCACCAAAACAACGCTTTAATAAAATGGAGATGAATCCTGCTATACGTTAAAAGATTTTTTTGTCCCTTCTTCATTGTAAAGCAGAATTTAATATTGTTTAGTAAAATTTGTTGGTTTTCTTCTTTATTTATGCGCAGCAAATGCTCTTAACTATAGAGCCATTTCTATAACCTCAGTAACATTTAAATATATGTCCAGTTTTATTTTGTGCATTGCTAAGAATTGAACCTAGCACCTCAGGCATTCTGGACAAGTGCTCTGTCACTGAGTCACATTCCTGACCCATATCCCTCCATTTTAGAACTGATAAAAGTAACTCAAACTCAATATAATTTTAACTGTAAGTAATAATGTTATCATATTCTTGTATGTATATTTCCAAAAATACTGTCATACATTTCAAAAGTCACAGCTTTTGCAAAGCTTCCCAGCTAAAACTTTCAGGTCTGTAATGTGTTTATCAAAGCCTCTCCTGATTATTCTGTTAGTACATTGAAATGTTTGTGCTGGGTGACGGTGGGTCTGGAAGGAATTAGGGGGACGAGTGGAAGGGCAAATATGAATCAAAATTGTTGCATGCATGTGTGCTGGCTTTTACACGTTAGCTTGACACAAGCTAAAGTCACCTGAGAGGAGAGAACCTCAATTGAGAAATTGGCTCTATAAGATCAGGCAGTAGGCAAACCTATAGAACATTTTCTTAATTGGTGATTGATTGGAGTGGGGGTATCCACCCATTGTGGTGGTACCATCTCTGAGCTCATGGTCCTGACTGCTATAAAAAGTCAGACTGAGCTAGCCAGTGAGCAGCACCTCTCCATGGCCTCTGCATCAGCTCCTGCCTCCAGGATCCTGCCCTGTTTGAGTTCCTGTCCTGACTTCCTTTGTTGAGGAACAGTGATATGGAAGTGTGAGCCAGATAAACCCTTTCCTCCCCAAGTTGCTTTGGTCATGGTGTTTCATCACAGCAACAGTGACCCTAACTAGGACAGCATGTGGGAAATTCTTACAAGTTAATAAAAATAGTACGTTTTGGAAAAACTCTGCTGACTTAGGTTACTCAACATGACTGTTGAGTTGTATTAACATCAGATCTTTCCCCAAAGGAACTTTTTAGTTTTTATTTACAACCAAAATTGTCCGTATCTATTGCTTTAGCTTTTGCTGGTGTAAACATGTTCTTAGTAGTATTAAGTTATGTGCGCACACACGCATATACATACAAACATACACAGAGAAGTGGAAGAGGGAGTAGTTAGGAAGGCAATTTGTTGTTGTTGTTGTTGTTCGAGGCAGAATTTCTCCCTATAACAGCCCTAACTGTCTGGGAACTCGCTCTGTAGACCAAGCTGGCCTTGAACCTCAAGTGCTCGAATTAAAAGCATGCACCATTACTACACACACACCCCAGGGGGGCAATTTTCTGTATTTTTTTAAAAGGATGTATTTATTATGTTTTATTTTGTGTGTTTGCAAGTGAGAGAGAACATCAGCTGCTGAGCAAATGCGCGTCCTCGGCGAGAGCAGCCAGCGCCCTTACCCTCCAAGCCGCTCTCCATCTCCAGAGCCTTCATTTCTCTTTACATTTTTTTAAAAATGCTTTTTGGCCAGGAAAAAATAAAATACTGCATTAGCTATGTGAGTAAAATTACAGTGGGAAACTCATTTTCTTATTCCTTTAAAAATTTTTAATGCTTGGTGCTGGAGAGATGTCCAGCAGTTCAGAGTGCTTGTTCTTACAGAGGATCCAAGTTCAGTTCCCAGCACTCACATGGTGACACACAACCATCCATGACTCCAGTCAATGGATCCAATGCTCCCTTCCTGCCCCTACAAGCCCCAGGCACGCATATAGTGCATACATAGACATGCAGACAAAACACTCATACATATAATATAAATCTAAAAAATTTCTAAATAAAAATTTAATATTTAAAACTAATTGAAAAGTTAAAAGAACCATGCAGTGAATACATAATTGGCCTTATCTAATATCTTTATGATGCTCACTGTATATGTGTCTCCATCCATATTTACAACACTGATTTTTGTCATGTCATTTCAAAGCAGGCTGTAGGCCTCACAGTTAAGTCTACATCCTTCACCTTGCATTCCCAAGAAGGGCATTGTCTTCCACGCAAGACCCTATTTTCCAACCCAAGAAAATCAACAGTGATTTAGTACTATCATGAATTTATAGTCCCAAAGCCCCAGTCTGTGACTGTCTTTATTCAACATTAGTTAGTATATCTTCTTATGCTAATCTGAAATATCCCTACTGCTCCCTTTTGATCTTTAAAAGATAATTCTACTTTTAGAATGTAAGTGATTTCATAAATGCTAAGCTGAGCTAAATCTTCAAGAGAAACTCTACTGGTTTTTGACTTTTTCAGAATTAAAGAAGTAAATGAAAGATTGAAGCTGTTTTTCTCCTTTGAGTTGCTGTGTTACTCTTTGGTGGGAATATTGTATAATGATGTATATTAATTCAAAGGTTGAACCCTATTCACCAATAAGTAGTTGTTTTCTGTTTAATGTGTTTAAAAAAAAATTAAGGAACTAGCAGGGTGGTTCAGTAGGGATAGGCTCTTGCCGCTAAACTTATGGCCCGAGTTCAGTTCCTGGAACCCACACTTGTCATCTGACCTCCACACGTGCATGATGCACACACAACCACTAATTAACTAATTAATTAGATGTGATTTTTTAACTATTTAGATCCTTTAACTGGATTTGGTGATACAGTCCTGTAATTTGCCTACTCGGGAGACTGAGGCAGGAGGATCTCAAGTTCAAAACTTAACCTGGATTCATTCCCCAGTCGCACTCAACAAATCAGAGCCTGTATACTAGAACAAGGAAACTTATTGATCGTGTTTACTGGTTTGAATTTAACTTTAAACCAAAAAATAAAAGAATTCTAATCAATAATAGATAAAATATGTGTATGCATTCTGAATTGCTACATTGATCATTAATTAGATAATATTTACTTAATTAAGATGACATTAACAACTTTAAAATTTTTTCATTGCACTTATATGTGGGTTTGTACACGTGTGAAAGTCAGGTGTTCTCTCAATTCACAGATAGTCAAGTGGTTCTCTCATTTCCTTCATGTGGGTTCCAGGGTCGTCACACTTATCAGCAAGGATCTCTATCCACTGAATTGTCTGGGTGGCCTTATATCATTAGCTCTTAAAAGAGTTAATAAAGTTTCTTTTTTTTTTTTAACGACTATGCAGGATTGTAAGTAACACCAGAGGTCGACTGTGAATTAGTTTCAACTTCAGTAGATTAAGCACAATGTCTAGGCTAATCTTTGAAGTACATTGATAGGTTGTATTTAGTAACCGCTGAACTTGTGTGCTTCCCAAATGACAGTTCTGTCTTCTGTGTTACTTAGATCATCGGTTTTCTTCTTGGCAGATGCTAACATCAAAGAAGTGGGCCTTGAAGGGGCGCTGCTGGCCTTACTAGATAAAGAAACAGACAAAAGCTTATGCCAGGATATCAGAGAGACTTTACATCACATGCTGACCTCTATGGCAGTGGAGAAGCTCTCCTTTTGGTTAAAACTTTGTAGAGATGTGCTTGCTGCATCAGCTGGTGAGTACTGGGAATTGCTAATTACAGCAGTAAAATCAGAAGAAGAAGCCTAGTTGGAAATGGTCTGCCATTGACAACTGTTTCACTTCTCTGTTTAAGTACTGTGTGGTCATTGCTTTCTTCAAATGCCGTATCTTATTAGAGTTCTCTTGAATTTCCACAACATAAATATAATGATTAGCTTGTTTTTTTCTTCTTTTGTCTTAAATAATTTTTTTCTGTAATAATTTTTTTGTCTTTTTGAAAAAAGATTTATTTTTGTATGTGACTGCGTAGGGATTTGTGCATGTGTGGGTGTAATGCTCTCAGAGTCCAGAAAAAGGCATTGGGTCCCCTAGAGCTGGGGTTGCAGGTGATAGTGAGTTTGGGTGTTGGGAACCATTTTTTTTTTTTTAAACCAAGTCTTACTATGTAGGCTAGTCTCACAGGCATCTGCCTGGTTTTGTCTCCCAAATGCTGGAATGAAGGTTGTGTACCACCACACTTGGCTTTTTGTTTTTGTTTTTGTTCTTTTTGTTTTGGTTTGGTTTGGCTTGATTTGGTTTGGTTTTGGTTTATTTTATTTTGCTTTTAGAGACAAGGTTTCTCTGTGTTCCAAACAGCCTTGATTGCAGGAACTGACTTTGTCAAGCAGGCTGACCTCAAAATCAGAGCTCCCAGGCCTCTGCCTCCCAAGTGCTGGGCTAAAGGTATTCTCCCCCAGGCTGCAGAGATGACTCAGAGGTTAAGAGCACTGACTGCTCTTCCAGAGGTCTTGAGTACAATTCCCAAGGTGGCTCACAACCATCTATAATGAGATCTGTTGTCAAGGCATATATGCAGACAGAACACTGTGTATATAATAAATAAATAAATTTTTTAAAAAAAAGGTATTCACCACCATGCCTGGCAGCTTTTTTTGCTTTTTGACCAGAATTCCTGTTCCACAGGCAGGCCTTAATCTGTGTGACTCTTGAGCTCCTCACCTGCCTCCACCTCCGGCAGATGGGGCTCTAGGAATGCACCGCCATCAGGGCAGGAAGCATGACAGTGTGCAGGCATACAGGGTGCTGGAGAGGGAGATGAGGGTTCTACATCTTGATCCACAGACAGCAGAAGGAGACTGTGTGTCACGCTGGGTGTAGCTTGAGCATAGGAGACCTCAAAGCTGGCCCCACAGTGACACAATTCTTCCAACAAGATCACAAGAAGACCACGTTTCCTAATAGTGCCCCTCTCTATGGGCCTATGGGGGCTATTTTCTTTCAAACCACCACATAGTTATATCATTTCTTTGCATATATTATAAATTATTGAGAGATTGCTACATGTCATCATAATAGAAGAGTTACCATAGTTCACATTTTGTGATTCTGTGAGGCCTTGTGCTGTGTAATGATTCGACAGTACCAACACCCAATTACTGTTTTTTGTTTTGTTTTGATTCTTTATTCTTTGGGTGCCCACCACCCAGCTTCCAAATAAATCACATGGAGTCTTATTCTGTCTTTATTCTTTCTTATAAATGACTTAGGTTGGCTTGTTTCTAATCGTTTTTTGTTTGGTTGGTTGGTTTGGTTTTTTGAGACAGGTTTTTCTCTGTGTAACAGCCCTGACTGTCCTAGAACTAGCTCTTGTAGACCAGGCTGGCCTCTAACTCACAAAGAACCACCTGGGTCTGCCTCCTGAGTACTGGGATTAAAGGCAGGCGCCACCACCACCCTTCTCTAGTCAGCTTTTCTTAAATTAGCTCATCTACCTTTTGCCTCTGGACTTTTACCTTTTTCTGCTCTATATTCTCTTACTCCATGTCTGCCTTACTGGGTGGTGGGGTGACTGGGTGGTGGGGTGACTGGCCCCACGTGTCCTCCTCCTTTTCTTGCTCCTCTATCTCTCTTCCCAGATTTCTCCTCCTGTTTATTCTCTTTACCTGTCAGCCCTGCCTATTCTTTCTTCTGCCTCGCTATTGGCTGTTCAGCTCTTTTTTAGGCCAATCAGGTGTTTCAGATATGTTCCACAGCATAAAAGAATGTAACACATCTTTAGCTAACATTGCACAACACTCAGTAGTTGACATTTTGAACAGTCTGCTCTCTCCACAGTTAATTATGATATTTTCAAATGGTGTTAGATCTGTATTAGTCAAGAGTAACAGGATTTGCAGAATGATCCTGTCTATGTGTATATATAGAAAGGAGATTTACTAGAATGGCTTGCAGACTGTGGTACACCTAATCCAACAATGGGAACCTACTAATCGATAGTTCAAGAATCCAGTAGTTGTTCAGTTTGCGAGGCTGGATGTCTCAGCTGATCTACAGTGTATGCCAGAATCCCAAAGAAGTAGGCTTTGATGCCACTGAAGTAGCCGACGTGCTAGAAAGGTGAGAGCCAGCAGGCAAAGAGCTGCAGCTTCCTCCTTCCGTGTCCTCACACAGGCTGCTAGCAGGTGTCGCCCAGAGTAGATCTCGATTAAAGGCTTGTCCTCCTACCTCAAAGATCTGGATTAGAAGTGATAGTCATTCTTCAAATTAACCGGAAATCCCTCACAGGTGTGTCTCCCATTGTTGGGTTTTAGTTGATTCAAGATGTAGTCAAGTTTACACCCAAGAATAGCATCACAGATGCCCAATGTGGGCTGCATGCCTGTGATCCCATCCCGTGGAGATACTGGCCGAAGGATATGGACTTCAAAGCCAGTCAATCTCAACTGCATAATGTGTTTGGGACCAGATAGTCTACCTGAAACACAAACAAAGCTGGGATGACGGCGCATGCCTGTAATCGCAGGTCTGGGGAGAAGGAGGCAGGAAGATCAGAAATTAAATGTCATCCTTAGCCACATAGCAAGTTTGAGGCCAGCCTGGGATGCATGAGAGACCCTGTCTCAAAAAAAATTAAATTAAATTTAAAAATAAAATTAAAGAATTCAATAAATATTGAAAACCATGTTATTTAAGTAATGTCTTAGCTTAATAAAAAAATGTGTGTTTGAGGTCTTAAACTGTGTCTCCTTAATTTAAGTGAAAATGAGAAGAGAAAAAAAATTTCATTGTCAAAATGATTTTTTTTTATATGCATTAGTGTTTTACCAGCATGTGTGTCTGTGTGAGGATGTCAGATCCCCTAGAACTGGAGTTACGGTTTAAGCTGCCACGTGGTTGCTGGGAATTGAATTCAGAACCTCTCTGGAAGAGCCGGTGTTCTTAACCACCAGTCTCTCCAACCCCAAAAAGTAATTTTTTTAATCTAATGTATTTTTTTTGTTTTTGTTTTTTAAAATATTTATTTATTTATTATGTATACAATATTCTGTCTGCGTGTATGCCTACAGGCCAGAAGAGGGCACCAGACCTCATTACAGATGGTTGTGAGCCACCATGTGGTTGCTGGGAACTGAACTCAGGACCTTTGGAAGACAGGGCAATGCTCTTAACCTCTGAGCCATCTCTCCAGCTCCCTTGTTTTTGTTTTTTGAGACAGGGTTTCTCTGTAGGTTTGAAGCCTGTCCTGGAACTAGCTCTTGTAGACCAGGCCTCGAACTCACAGAGATCCTCCTGCCTCTGCCTCCCAAGTGGTAGGATTAAAGGCCTGCACCACCACCTCCTGGCTCTGATTTAGCCTTTTAACTCACCCTCTGAATAGGCTGGATTATTCCCTTTTACGGAGGAAGCTTTCTTGAAGAAATTAGTAACTTACTTAAAGACACAGATTCAGCTTTTTCGTTGTCTGTTTCACTTTCAAACCTACTTATTTTCTCAGTGTCCCGACACCTTCCAGTGTAGTCAGCAGAGGTCCCTCGTGGGTAAACTATGTGAAAGGAAAAAGTACTGTGGCATTCCTAGAGATTTTATCTGTTTTGTCTGATTTGACTTCTTTTTTTTATTTTTTTAATTTTATTAATTATATATACAGTATTGTGCCTGCATGTACACCTGCATGCCAGAAGAGGGCACCAGATCTCATTACAGATGGCTGTGAGCCACCCGGTGGTTGCTGGGTATTGAACTCAGGACTCTGGAAGACCCAACCTCTGAGCTATCTCTCCAGCCCCAATTTGACTTCTTAGTGGTTGATCCTCCTGTGACCTATATGTCTATAACTTAAGACCTGGTAAGGACTTCTGCTTTGAAAGAAAATGTAGCTCTGGCTGGGGATCTAGTTCAGTGGTAGAGCACTGCCTTCCACATGTGCTAGCCCGAGGTCGTCCCCAGGGAACGAAGAAAAGAGCAGTCTCTAATTTGTGGGGACAGATGGTTCAGAGTCAGGTTCGTCCTCAGCTACATAGCGAATTCATTGCCATCCTGGGCTGCATGAAACCCTATCTCAAACCAAAAAACTTAATTTTTAAAAATATGTACATAATTAGATTTATTTTTTTCTATTATTTTTTATATTTAATTTTTTTCTGCTCTTTCTGCCTCTACTCCCTGACTGGGATCCTGGTGTGCACCACCATGCCCAGCTTTTCTTAAGTTTGAATTTGTATTCCCTGAGGCTCCCGACTCAGCTGTGCTTTGTCAATAACATTTCATTTTGTTTGCTCTGGCACCTCCCTGACCAAAAGTCACAGAAAAGGATCCCATACCTAACGTTTTCATTCAGTAGCTCATGGCTTCTGGGAACAGTAGCCATCTAATACCTAAGCAGGTTACCTTCGTTCAAACTCATTAACACACACATACACACACTTAATTAACAACCCAAAGAAGGTCACTTACCATGATATATATTTACTATCCCTGCTTCGACTCCTTTTCCCCCAGTATTTTCCACCTCTGCTTTCATATGACATTTGTTCCACTCTCCTCTCACCCTCTCAAGGGCCTTTCTGAACTCCTGGCATCTACAGACACTCCAAATTAAACATACAAATCTCAAAATTTGAAACTAGGATCCTTATGAGAGAGAACATGAGCCATTTGTCTTTCTGGACCTGTTTCAACTCAGTATATTTCCAATTCTGTGTTCCTACAGAGTTCATAATTTCATTTTTCCTTTCAGCTGGATAAAATCCCATTTATACATACACTGTATGTATACATACCACATTTTCTTACCCATTCATCAGCTAACAATATCTAGACTGACAGAGCAACAGTGAGCCTGGGTGAGCAGGAACCTCTGTGCTAGGACATGGAGTCCTTGGGGTAATTCCTAGAAATGGTGTAGCTGGATCATCTGGTAATTCCCTTCTAGCCTTTTAAGAAAGATACATGCTGTCGGGCAGTGGTGGCGCAGGCCTTTAATCCCAGCACTCGGGAGGCAGAGGCAGGTGGATCTCTGTGAGTTCGAGGCCAGCTTGGTCTACACAGTGAGTTCCAGGACAGGCTTCGAAGCTACAGAGAAACCCTGTCCCGAGAGAGAGAGAGAGAGAGAGAGAGAGAGAGAGAGAGAGAGAGAGAGAGAGAGAGAGAGAGGGAGGGAGGAAACTTCCATGCTGATTTCCATAGTGTCTGTCTGTTTGCACTTTTGCTAACAGTGAACAAGGTTCCTCTTTCCCCACGTATGTGTAAGAGTGGAGATTAAAGAACAGGAACCAGAGGTGGGAAGAATACTTAGGGAGCTAACTGCTGCCATCGTGGGAAACATAAGGTCTCTGTGGTTCTAGCAGACTGCATCTGGTACTGTGTGAGGGGCTGAGTGGATACCATGTTCACTGCAGCCCTCTTTTGTTCTGGCATGTGGAACGGGGGGGACTATAAATCTTTTCCTGGTGATTTCTTTATACCCCTGCCTTCTATCTTGACCTCTTTTGATACTGCAGGTCTGGTTTGTTCTCTCATTGGTGTTTTGTCTTTTTATTAATGCTCTGTAGGTTGACTTCATCCTTTCTTATTGGGAAAATGTTTTTCCATCTCTGTAAACTGTTTTTTTGTTTTTGTTGTTGTCGTCGTTGTTAGTGGCTTGAACTCATCTGCTTGTCTCTATCTTCACAAGGAACTTTCTGGTTCTCATCACCACATCTGGTTCTGTATAGACTTTGTATTCACAGTGTGTTCTTGGCTAAAACTTTGTTAGTGAGTTCTTTGCTATTCTAACACACACCAAAAAAAAATGTGGAAAATATTGACACATACAAGATACTTTAAGAATAATAGGTTGGGGGCTGGAGAGATGGCTCAGAGGTTAAGAGCACTGGCTGCTCTTACAAAGGTCCTGAGCTCAATTCCCAACAACGACATGGTGGCTCACAGCCATCTGTAATGAGATCTGGTGCCTTCTTCTGGCCCGCAGACATACAAGCAGGCAGAACACTGTATACATACTAAATAAATAAATAGTCTTTTTATAAAGATTAATAGGTTGGTTTGTTTTATGGCATTCATTCCATTTAGTTTATGAGGTTAACAGTAGCCAGTTAGCAAGTGCAGGCTTGATGGTGTATGTCTTTAGTCCCTATACCCTGCAGGCAGAGGCAGGCAGATCTCTAGGAGTTCAGAACCAACTACCACACTGACCCTGTATCAAAAGAAAAAGTTAACAGTTAATAAGAGACAGTTCCCTAGTTGGTAACTAGAAACTTTGAGACTATAATGGTCAAACAAAAGTGTGTGTGTGTGTGTCCCCAGACTATTTCAGTAGGTTCAAGAATCTCCTTAAACCCACTTAAGGCCTTAATGTTGAGATTTTGAATTTTATTAAGTACAGCCATCTTCATGCAAGGGATTAACAATTATCACAGAACGTGGTAATTTTGTCAGCATTATTGGGGTGTGTGATGATTGGGGTGCACATGGACAAGTACACATCTGTGAGGTCAGAGTGACAGCTCATACTGTTGCCAGTTGCTGTGAGACCTAATTATCTCATGTTATCATGAAGTTCTATGATTGATTAATAGTAATTCTAGTCTGCATTTGGAGTTGTGTTTTATGTTCTTTAATAGCTGTGTCTTCCAATTAATTGTAATTACTTATGTTTTCCCTTGACGAAGATTTCACAGCTGTAACTTGCCTGGATACAATGCAAGAGGAAGACGGAGACAGAGGTGACGATGCCTCGGTTTTGACCAGCAGAAGTGATGGGAAACCACACCCTTTCAGTAATCCTAGATGGGCCACCAGAGTCTTTGCTGCCGACTGTGTCTGTAGAATAATTAACCAGTGTGAAAATGCAAACCGCGCCCATTTTGACATCGCTTTGGCACAGGAAATGAAAAAAAGTGATTCGAGAAGTAAGTGGCCCGGGAGCGGAACAGCCGAGGTGAAAGCAGAGAGCTGACTGCTGTGGTTCCCACCTAAAGTAAAGCCTCGGCACTGCCGGGCCTTCTCGCTGGACCAGCCCACCGCCTTCCTGCAGTGTATTCAGATAATAAGATATTATTACAGGTTCAGTTCCTGGAACCTGTGTGGCAGAAGGGAAGAACCAGTTCCTGGAGGTTGCGTGCACTGTGGCACACTTGTCCATGATACACATGTGCACATGCACACACACACACATTAGGAAATGTAGTATTTTTTAAAAAATTTAAATCAAAATGTTGATATTACCAGTCTGAATATACATTGTGTTTATAGTTTTCAAGCAAGCATTTATTTATTTTTATTTTTTAAAAAAGAAAGTAAACTATCTTTTTTCATTACATACCAATCCAAGTTCCCACTCCCTCCCTTCCTCCCATTCCCTCCACATACCCTCCGACCCTACCCCCACCCAGTCTTCAGAGAGGGTAAAACACATTGCTTTGGGGCCGGTCCAAGGCCCTCCCTACTATATATAGGCTGAGCAAGGTATCATCCAAAGGAAATCAGTTCTCAAAAAGCCAGTACACGCAATAGGGATAAATCCTGGTGCCACTGCCAGTGGTCCTCAGTCTGCCCCAGCAATTCAACTGTCAATCACATTCAGAGGGACTAGTTTGGTCCTATGCTTATTCCCAGTCCAGCTGGAGTTGATGATATTTTCATGTATGTTTGGGATGAATGTAGTTTTAGACACTAACGATACAAAATCAGTGTGCTATTCACTGATACTCTCTGACTCCATGCTAGAAATGAAGACTGTAGTTGGCTTTTACTAAGAGGTGGTGGTTTTTATTGTGGACTCTAACATGTTTTCTAGGTAAACGCTGGTTTCCTAAGTACTACTGGAAAACTTAAATGATTTACTTTTGTTTCTTCTCAGAATTTTTATAGCAAGAATATGCTTTAGGAATGAAAGGAATTTGCATTTTTCATTTCTGTAGCTAGAGTTGTTTTTATATATTTCTGTTTGACAAGACATGAAAAACATAATCCATATAAAGAGCTACATGGAATGTTTTAAAGTCCCTTGTCACCAACTTGGCATAAAGAGAATGAATTACTGCCAAATTTGTCACAACCCAAGCTCTGCTAAGTACAATTAATGTGCTTTTATCAGACAGTCTGGACAAAGTGTTTATTGAGGAAACTGCTAGCACTTGTTCTTAAAGACTGTTAATTCTGCTTTGGGCTTTTGCATAGCTATATATATAGTTTTTTGGTTTCAGATGGTTTTGTGTATATTTGAGTGTACATTAAATTTAGCCTGAAAGTCTATTTAACACAGGATGAAACAGAGCAGTAAATCAAATCAAGAGAGCCTAAAAGCAAGTGTGGGCTGTGAAATAAGGAGAGAACATTATCACGTAACGCAAATCTTAGTTTCAGCTTATTATTCATGATAATGCAGATTTATTTATCTTCTAGATGATTTTTTGGTGCTCCATCTTGCTGACCTAATTCGCATGGCTTTTATGGCTGCGACAGACCATAGTGACCAGCTCCGTCTCTCTGGCCTTGACACGCTCTTGGTTGTTATTCGGCGGTTTGCAGATATTGCAGAGCCCGAGTTTCCAGGTCATGTTATCCTGGAACAGTATCAAGCCAATGTAAGCGTCACCTGTCCAGGCTCTCCTGGTACTACTACTAACACACCGATGACAGCTACGAAGTCGTCTCATGTCACCTTTTAGTTCATAAAGACTCTCTTCTAACCGTGGTCCTTAACCAGTGCAGAGAAAATATAGTATTTGTAGAAAAAGTCTAATAGCTAGTGTTTGATAAAAGCTTCAAGTAAAAGCAAAATCACGTGTTTAAAATAGTAGCTTATAACCTTAAGGATTAATTTGTATAACTAAAACCTTTTTAATTTACAGGAATGGACATTTTTTAGTAGGAAATTTTTTTGCAAAATTTCTGAGTAAGCAACATAACAATAAATAATCAGGCTACGTACATGCTTTGCCTTCCTTACTCTTAGACTAGAGTACTACATGCAGCCTCCCTTGGGATTTATTTTTCTACATTTAGAAAAGAACCTGATTTCATCTCTGATGTTATGATCTTTCTGTGTTTAATAGTCCAAAAATAGAGGTAGAACCGCCCATTTTGTAATCTGTCGGTTGACTGACAGGTAGTTTGTGATGGTTAGAAGTAAGCAGACTTCTGTAGAAGTCTCAGAACAGTTCTGAGTCTGTAGAACAGTTCTCAGTTGGGTGACCAGCTCCATCACTTCTTCCCAGCAAACAAAACCAGTGTGAGCATGGGGATATAGCCAAAGAGAGGGGCTGCAGTGCATGGAATTACCATGTTGGAACAGTACTATACCAGCTTGGTTATGTCCTCACAGAACTCCAGGTGCACGAAACACAGTTTGGCAAGAAACTGGGGGATTCTCCACTCTGGCTTTACTCCAAGTACACTCCCACACACACACACATACACACACACACACACACACACACACACACCTCTGATTGGTAACAAGACGATTCTTCCCACACTCAGATCTTTACACAGAAAATAATCCCTCTTTAGCAAAAGTCTTGAGAGATTTGGGTACCTGCAGCCAGTTACTAGCTCCACAGCAAAACGCAGACCTTCCCTAAAGGCAGAAATGTGCTGTCCCACGGGGCAGACAGGAGTAATGGGCCGTGAAACCTATCCTGAATGGATGATTTCCAGTGTTGATGTTTGTCAAATCCTTTGATTCCTTATCAGGTTGGAGCAGCTCTTAGACCAGCCTTCACTTCAGAGACACCACCTGACATCACTGCCAAAGCGTGTCAGGTAAGCGGTTACAAAGTGGAAACTTAAGAGGCAGAGTCCAGAGCCAGCCTGGGCTACGTTCTGAGTTCCAGTCTCAAGGCTGTTCCTTACAGTCTCAGAGTCACATCGGTACACCCTTTTCCTTTCCTTTGGACATTTGGGAAACAGCCAGCTTCTTCCCCAGTGATGGTGCCCCAGGCTGCGAGAGTCCCAGTTTACCAGAACAGTGTATGTTGATGAGCTTGTCAGTGTTTCTTCTGTTCCTGTCACAACTGGGTGTGGTGGCGCATGCCTCTAATCCCAGCACTCAGGAGGCAGGCAGATCTAACACTGATTTCCAGGCCAACCTGTTCTACACAGTGAGTTTTAGGACATCCAGGGCCAAAACCCTGTCTTGAAAAACCAAAAAATAAAGTAAAAATATTGCCACAGTAAGTCATCCCGCATAGGGCCTGTCAGTGGATACACTACAGAAAAGTCATCCCGCATAGGGCCTGTCAGTGGATACACTACAGAAAAGGGGCAGATTAATAAAACACACCAGCAATGTATGCAAGCAAGCACCTGCTTTCCCCATTATCCAGAGCTATGTGATACAGCTGGAAACAGCAGGCATCCTTGGCATATGGTGTCAGCCACTTAGTGTCCAGCCCATTAGGCGACCTGAAGGAATAAGTTATAGACAGAACACAGAAACTTAGCTTGCAACAGTTCCTTCATCTTTCTTTTTCTTTTCATTATTCTTAGAGGATGTCTCATGCTACAGTTGAGTGCGGGCCCTCATGTGTGCCATCTACAGTATGTGTTCTAACACCGAGAAGCCTTCCCAGCATCTACCTTGTTTTTATCTGGTTGAATTTTGGAGCTATTTGAGTGCAGTCAGTATTAAGGAAATTTTGTTCAAAGCCCTTAATTTAGCATCTCTTTGTATGAGTGTTCTTTTTATAAACCACCTGAAATCTTAGTAAATGAGACAAGAATTAAATAAATATATGTAGGCTAGGTGGTGGTGGCACATGCCTTTAGTCCCAGCACTCAGGAGGCAGAGGCAGGCGGATCTCTGTGAGTTCTAGGCCAGCCTGGTCTGCAGAGTGAGTTCCAGGACAGGCTCCAAAGTTACACAGAGAAACCTTATCTTGAATAACCCCAAATGAATAAAGGAATGAATGAATGTGTAGGTGTTCTTCTCTATGTAAATAGAGTTCTCTTCTGAGCAGTGGTGGCACACACCTTTAATCCCAGCATTTGGGAGGCAAAGGCAGGAAAATCTCTGTGAGTTCTAGGCCAGCCTGGCCTACAGGGTTCCAGGACATCCAGGGCTATTACACAGAAAAACTCTGTCTTGAAAAACAAATAAACAAAATGGGGTTCTGTATCAAGGACTCTATCACAAATAGAAAATACATGTAGTGCCTCAGTTCCAGCCGCTGTTCCTGGGCACCAGAGCAGCTGACTTGCTCCCCTTGTGATGGTGTGATTGAGAGTAGGGCTGTGACTTTCTGCCTCCTCCCAGAATCACAAGAGTAGATTTGTGCTCCCTGTTGGTAGAAAGTACAGTTTTTCTTAACTTACTGCCTTTGCAAATAATAAAGTTTAAAAATAGCTAGTCAGAGCAACTGTATATGGACAAGGCAAAAATATTTTTCTCTAGAAAGAGAGCTACCATGGCATCTGGAAAAACACAAAGTCCCTTAAAAATTTAGCAAACTTTAGTTAGACATTGCAGATTTTACTCCCTCTGGTTTTGCGTTGTGAGTTTGTCAGTTAGTTTAGAACCAGGGTCTCTCTCTGCTGTCCTGACTGACCTGGACTCACTATATAGGTCAGCCTGTCCTCAGATTCACAGAGATTTTCCAGCCTCTGCCTCCTGAGTACTGAAATTAAAAGCATCTACTTCCAGACCTGTTGTAGCCCTGGCTGGCCCTAAACTAGCCAAATCTGACCTGAAACTCCTGCCTCTGCCTCCCTACTGCTGGGATGTAGGCATAAGCCACAATAGTCGACCTGCATTGCAAAATATGAATAGTGTTTAGTTGTGGTGATTTTGACTTGTTTTTTAAATAAAAATAAACTGTTATTAGAAGGATCAAAATCTTTCTTAACATCCAGGATTGTTGCTCAGTAAGAGAACACTTGCCTGGCATGTGTGAGAGTCTGCGTCCAATCCCTCGCACTGCTAAAACAAAAATGAAAATGAAGCCTTCCTTGGAGTGTTGTGTTTTGTTTTGCTTTCTGACGGGGTCTCACTGTGTAGTTCTCATGACCTGGAACTTGCTATGTAGACAAGGCTGACCTCACAAAGATCCCCCTGCCTTTGCTTCCCAAGCGCTGAAACTAAAGGCATGCACCAACACACCCAGCTTCGTCAGGGTTCTAAATGTTAAGTCTTTGTCTTTTAACTAAGTCACATTAGTTAACTACATAGTCTCTTAATTTTAAATACTGAGATAAGATACTAAAGATTAGAATGTTATTTAAAATATTTATCCAGAAGTTTGTGGTTATGGATTCATGGTTTACTTTATGTGTATTGTCTCTCACGCTCTTCATCTTACACCCTAAAGAGCACTGTTTTATTGCTTCAGCCTTAGTCTCTGTTCATTTTTGAAGTCTCAGCTTTTCTTTTTTTTTAATATTTTATTTAATTTTATGTGCATTGGTGTGAGGGTGTCAGATTCCCTGCAACTGAGTTACAGACAGGTGTGAGCTGTCATGTGGGTACTGGGAATTGAACCTGGATCTTCTGGAAGGCAGCCAGTGTTCTTAACCACTGAGCCACTTCTCCAGCCCCCGAAGTCTCAGCTTTTGATTCTTTGTCTGCTGCATTCTATTAGGTTTTTTGATTTAAAAAAAAAAAATTTGGACTGGGAAGATAGCTCAACAATTAAGAGCACAGGATGCTCTTCCTGAGGACCCGGGTTCAATTCCCAGCACTCACACCTGTGTGTAACTCCAGGTCCAGAGGATCTGACATATTTACACAGGTGTAGAAGCAGGCAAAACACCAATGCACATAAAATAAAAATAAATAAATCATTTAAAAATAAAGAAAAACATATTTCCATGGCTAGTTCCTAAGATTTGGGTGGGCTCTGCTAAGCTCACTACTACTGACTACTGCTCTCCTCGAAACCAGGTTTGCAGCGCGTGGATAGCCAGTGGAGTTGTACGCGACCTCAGTGATCTCCGCAGAGTCCATCAGCTGCTTGTCTCCTCCCTGATGAAAGTGCAGGCTGGGAAAGAAGCTCTCAGTCACCTGTATAACGAGAGCGCTTCCACCATGGAGATCTTGGCTGTGCTGAAAGCCTGGGCGGAGGTTGGTGTTTGCAGTGGGAATTATGGCAGGTGTCAGACACCCGTAAACACTGTGGGCTGTAAATACAATTATACAAAGTCCTATTTGTTAGGATTCCGGATGGGAGGAACCTTGGCAGCACGTGGGAGCCCACAGCTAGTGAGGGACAGACAAATATGCTGTGTATACAGAGCTTATGTGGAGAATTTATTGAGAGAAGAGGGAAGGGAAGGAGAGAGGGATGGGGGGGGTAAAGACCTGCTTGCAGAAAGAGAGCAGGAATGGGTGGATCTTGTCTCTTAAAGGGACCCTGGTCTGGCCAGGGTGCTGCCTCAGTGAATCCTGCCAGGTAGCAGGGGCCAGCATAATGCTTGAATCCTAACACTGTTGGCAGGGGAGGTTTCTTGTTGATCTCTATGTGTTTGCCAAGAATTGAAGCCAGGTCCTTGATTGAACCAGGCATGGTAGGTAAAGCCCATAATGCTGAGCCATACCCTAACCTGGGTTGGTTTAGGGCATTTGGTTTGGTTTGGTTTGGTTTGGTGGTTGTTTTGGTTTTGTTGTTGGTATCGTTTGGAGTTTTCGTTTTGTTTTTGAGGCAAGGTCCTCCCATGTAGCTGAGACTGGTGAGGAGACTGATTCTTTCCTCTGCCTCTCCAATGCTGAGATACCACCTGTGTCACAGTGCTGAGTAGTAGCCAATTGCAAGGAAACCAAAGAAGTCTAAGTGAGATGTGCTTATATATTAATTGACAAGTGGCAAGCAGTCTAAAGAGTCAATGAATTAAAGCAGTTATGAATTAAAGATAAACTATAGAAACCCGGGTAGTGGTGGTGCAAGCCTTTATTCACAGCACTTGTAAGGCAGAGGCAGGTGGATCACTGAGTTCAAGGCCAGCCTGGTCTACAGAGCTAGATCCAGGACAGGCTCCAAAGCTACAGAGAAGAGAAACTAACTGAATTAAATTCGTCACTTTTTTTTAAGTTTTGTTTTTGTGGGTTTTTTTGTTTGTTTGTTTGTTTGTTTTTTGAGACAGGGTTTCTCTGTAACTTTGGGGGAGATCCACCTACCTTTGCCTACTGAGTGCTGGGATTAAAGGTGTACGCCGCCATCACCTGGCAAATTTGTCCAATTTGCCATTATTTTGGCGTAACACCACGTACGTATTTCACAGTGTTTTCATTTGTTTTGTTTCAAAGTTAGCTCTTTTAGGTTTTAGTGTTACAGGACTAAAGTTATTCTTTAGTTCATGAATCTACTTAAATAAACCTTTTTATAGTGGCTTAATGGTGATTTTAGTAAGCGTATTTTCAGCACCCGCAGTTGAATAGAGAAGTGGCTGTCTGCAGCCACGTGACGAGGGGATTAGGTTAACCTGGAGTGCTGTTGTTTGTAGCTGCCGTGGCTGTTGAAGTGCATGGTGGCAGGATGTGTATGTGATGTATGAATGTTTTGCCTGCATGTATATGTGTTCACTACACGTGTGATTGTTGTCTGTGGAGGTCAGAATAGTGCATTGGCTCCCCAGAACTGGAGTTACAGATCGTTGCAAGCTACCATATAGCTGTTAGGAATTGAACCCAGGTTTTGCAAAAGTAGCCAGTTGTAACATGGTGGGCCTGCTTATTGGGGTTTCTGTCCTGCCCAGTTTCCACAGCTGGCAATTCCCAAAGAAAATCACACAGAGATCTTCATAAGATTATAAACTGATTAGCCCATTAACTCAGGCTCCTTATTGGCTCTTATCACTTATATTAGCCCATTATTCTTATCTATGTTAGCCACATGGCTCGGTACCTTTCTCAGTAGGGCAGGTCACATCTTGCTTCTTCCATGATCTGGGTAGGACTCGGAGGAATGGGCTTCCTCCTTCCCAGAATTCTCCTGTTCTCATTGCCCACCTCTACTTCCTGGTTGACCCACCTATAGCCAGTGCTCTTAATTGCTGAGCCAACTCTTCTTTCCCAGAAATGATTTTTTTATCTTTCTACAATCTGTATGTATTTATACATACATGCCTTTTTTAAATAATTTCAACACTTTATTTTTGCTAATCATAATGATGTGTGTTTCTTTTGAGTGTGTGCTGCCAGTGCATGTGTGGGTGGTGGTAGATGCCAGAAGAGGGTGTGAGGTCTACTCACTCCCGCCTCCCCCCCCCCCCCCCCCCCCGCTCGAGTTACAGGTAATGGTGAGCCACTTGATGTAAGTGTTGGGAATCAAACTCAGATCCTCTAGAAGTGCAATGTGTGCTCTTAACCACTGAGCCATCTCTCCAACCCTACATGCCTTCTTGATACCACAGTTCATTTCAAGTTGAATGTTCTCACATGATAATATTGTATTGCTTCATCAGATACGAGATTTTACTTCTACCTATAAACTTTTAACAGGTCTACATAATTGCTGTACAAAGACATAAAAGTCACAAACAAACTTCAAAGACTCCTATTAACTCAGAAGACAGTGTGAGAAGTGGGTCCCCTTCCGCTGATGGTCTTCTTGACTTGGTCTGCACAGACCTGGGCACACTAAGCAAACTCTGGCTTGCTGCCCTGCAGGATTTTGCTCTCTTAACTTTGCCTGCAGAATTTGCCTCTCAACTTCCTGTTGAAGGTAAGGAGGTAGAATAAGTTGCTAATTCCTAGAGTGACAGTAACTTTTACCCCAATATTTCTCCTAGAGTATGCGCGTATGTGATGCTTAGCTGAAATATTTTCCCCCGGGACAATGTGTATTCCTGGGGTAAGCAGCTAAGAGTTGCATTAATGTAGACAACTAGAAATTTGCTCTATTTTGTTTTTTGAGACAGGGTTTCTCTGTGTAATGTGGCTGGCTGTCCTGGAACTCACTCTGTAGACCATGCTGGCCTCTAACAATAAGATGAGTCGGAAAGCTGGGCATTGGTGGCCCGTGCTGTTAATCCCAACAGAGGCATAAGGATCTCTGTGAGTTCAAGGCCAACCTGGTTTATAGAGCGAGTTCCAGGACAGGCCCCAAAGCTACAGAGAAACCTTGTCTCAGAAAACAAACAAACAAACAAAAAAAGAAAAAGAAAAGCAGATGAGTCACCAACAGAGTATAGAGAAGGTTTATGTGTGTCAAGCCTGAGAACAGACAGCTCATCAGTGCTGATAAAATCAGAAAGTACCTCCTGGGGGGTGGGGGAGCTTGGGCACTGCCAGGGAGAGTTACAGAAGCACTTGCTGAGCAGCAGAGGTTAGCCACAGTCTTTCCCTGTTCCCACCTCTGCTTCCTCCTTTGGCAGGCGGTACTTTCTACACAGCGGAGACGAGTGAAAACGCAAAGCTGCATTACCACAGCTCCTGGGCACTCATCCTCCATGCTGCAGCGCTGTGGCTCACCAGCACAGGTTTCACTGACCCCGATGAAGGCGCTGCCAATCTCTCCAGGCCTGTAACTCCTACGTCCATGTGTCAGGGCTCATCGTCGTCTGGGGCTGCGGTGAAGTCCCCGGAGGATGTCTACACTGACAGGTTCCATCTGATTTTAGGTCAGCAAAGGGGCTGGCAGTGCTAGAGGACTTTCCCTTGAGTTGTGCCTCCTGCTGTGACTGTCACCTCGTTCCTTGCTGGGTGTTAGTGACATCATTAATGAAACTAGGTATTGTGTTGTTGGGCAGTGGTGGCACACGCCTTTAATCCCTGCACTCGGGAGGCAGAGGCAGGCAGATCTCTGTGAGTTTGAGGCCAGCCTGGTCTACAAGAGCTAGTTCCAGGACAGGTCCCAAGGCTACAGAAAAACCCTGACTTGAAAAAACAAAAACAAAAAAAAAGAAAGAAAGAAAGAAAGAAAGAAAGAAAGAAAGAAAGAAAGAAAGAAAGAAAGAAAGAAACTAGGTATTGTGTATATTTTATAAAATTAAAAATTGTATTATAATAAGTCTAAAATCCTATTACAAGTTGGCTTCAGTGTCAAGTTGATAAATAACAGAAATTACAAGAGAAGTTTAGTCCCTTTCTACAAAAGTTTTGTTTGATTGGTCGAAGAGGGGGGTCGTTTTGTGACAGGATCTCAGTATGTAGCCCAGGCTGACCTAGAACTCCTTCCTCATCCCCAAGTCTGAAATTACAAAATTCTGCCACCCCATCCGGCTTTCCTTAGTTTTGTTTGTTTTGTTTTATGTGTATGTATGTGCGTGCCTGCCTGCTGTGACTGTTGACTGTGCCTGTGAGCGTGCACGTGTGTGCGTGCCTGCCTGCTGTGACTGTGCCTGTGAGCGTGCACGTGTGTGCGTGCCTGCCTGCTGTGACTGTGCCTGTGAGCGCATACACCCACTGGAGCCAGGAGGCAGCTCTGGTCCTCTAAAGGGCATTGTGTGCACTTGACCACTGAGCTGTCTCTGCAGCCGTTCCACAGTTTTTACAAGAGGAGTGCTCCTACTGATATTCTGAATTTCTCACTATATACATTTAAAAAAATGGAATGTACAGGCATGTTTTCATTGTGTTGCTCCGAAAAGTTTCAAAAACGTATGCCCAGTGACTTTTTAAAAAGAACATCAGGAGGCTCCATGGTTACAAGCTATTGCTGCTTCTCTAGGACCTAAATTCAGTTCCCAGAACCAACTTCAGGCTACCGACAGTCGCCTGTAACTCCAGCTCCGGGTCTCTGTAGGCTCAGCACGTGCGCGCGCACACACATGCACATACACACACACACACACACACACAGATGCTTTTCTAATTTTAAAATTATTATTTTATTCTATGTGTACGGTGTTTTGCTTGCATGTATTCTGCCCACCACTTATAATCCAGGTGTCAGCTGCTCTGGAACTTGAGCTGTAGTCAGTTGTGATCGCCATGTGGATGCTGGAGATCAAACCCAGGTCCTCCGGAAGAGCAGCCGGTGTTCATTAACCACTGAGCCATCTCTTCAGCCACTAAAATTATTTTTAATTAATAAAGAAACAAAGAAAATTATCCAAGTGTGGTAGCATATACGTTTAATCCCATCACTTGGGAGGTAAAGACAGCAAGATGCGGAACTGAAGACAAGCCCAAGGCCAGCCCCGACTGGGTGACTGTGACTGCATGTCACACCCACACACAGATCTAAAGCTGTCTTACTATTTCCTTGTGTGAAGTCGCTGCGTGTGTCTTCCCGCACTGCACTTATCCAACAGTCTGGACGAAGACTCAGACTTCTTCTCTGCCTTCCCCAGGAATCAGCGTAGAGTTCCTGTGCTCCCTGCGCTCAGATGCCGCCATGGAGAGCATCACCGCCTGCCTGCGGGCACTGCAGGTCCTTCTCGATGTCCCGTGGCCCAGATCTAAAATCGGCAGTGACCAGGTGATACATTGTGCTGTGCGTAGGCCTCTGTGGGCTTCAGAGGACAGGAATGTGTTCGGGTTACTACGGTAGGCGAGCTCAGCAAAGACCACTGAAGGAAGAATGGCACAGCTGGCCCTGCCATGCCACGAGGACTTGGTAACCCGGGAACAGCCAAGCCTCTGGCCGTGCAGGGAGGACCTGTGTTGCTTTGTCCAGCATAGTAGCCACTGTTGTGTGTGGCGATCATTTTTCTTTTCTCTGGACCCCAGTCTGTTCACTGTCTCCAGCTCATCGTGCATTTCCCCTCAGAGACAATGTACATGGTGCACATCGCTGTCCCTTTGAAAATACCCGTCGTCCGGGTCCTCTGCCTGCTCTTCAGTCTGGCTATGGCACGAGGATGGCTGCAGAGTGCGGCCCTTCCTCTGCTTCTTAGAGGAAATGGGGGCTGGGGAGGCACTTTAGCAGTGTGTACCGTTTGTCTTACTGCTGGTTCTGTGATTTTCTAAGCTCTTACTTAATTAGTACTACCACTACTTAAGCTTAAAGCACGAGTTGGAGTTTTATCTGAGTTAAATTGACCTTGACTAAATTATAAACTGTGTTGTGATTATTTCCGTTTTCTTTTTTTCTGGTGGGAGGTGGCTTTTTTTTTCAAGATAGAGTCTAAGTAACCCTGGCTAACCTGGAACTCACTATGTAGACCAGGCTGGCCTCGAACTCATAGGTGCATCTGCGTCTGAAAGATGTGTGCTTCTGCATCTGGCTGCTTTCTGTATGCATTCAAACAAATATTTTTTTACATTATTTGTAAATGGGAGCCCTCAGAGGTATAGGCCCTTGTGAGCAGCCCAAGTGAGTGCTGGGAACCAAATGCCAGTCCTCTGCTGCAATAAGTACTTTCAACTCCTAAGCCATCGCTCCAACCCTCAAACAAGCATTTATTAATGACAAATTCACTCAGTTTATTCCAAAATGAAAGACAGCAACCAGAATAACTAATGACAGAGAAGGGAGGTGCTGGAGAGAAGGAGGCGCTGGAGAGAAGGGAGGTGCTGGAGAGAAGGAGGCGCTGGAGAGAAGGGAGGTGCTGGAGAGAAGGAGGTGCTGGAGAGAAGGGAGGTGCTGGAGAGAAGGAGGCGCTGGAGAGAAGGAGGCACTGGAGAGAAGGAGGCGCTGGAGAGAGGGAGGTGCTGGAGAGAAGGGAGGTGCTGGAGAGAAGGGAGGTGCTGGAGAGAAGGAGGCGCTGGAGAGAGGGAGGCTCTGGAGAGAGGGCTCCAGTGGTTAAGAACATTTGCTCGCTGTGCAGAGACCCCGGTTCAGTTCCTAGCACCACTCACAACCACCTGTTCCTCCAGTTTCACGGGATCTGATGCTCTTTTCTGACCAACTCCAATGCCATATGTTGGTTCAGGTGAAATATTCATACACATAAAATAAAACTCAAGGCCAGGCAGTGGTGGCGCATGCCTTTAATCCCAGCACTTAGAAGGCAGAGGCAGGCGGATCTCTGTGAGTTCGAGGCCAGCCTCGTCCACAAGAGCTAGTTCCAGTACAGGCACCAAAAACTACAGAGAAACCCTGTCTCGAAAATCAATCAAAAAAAAAAAAGAAAAAAAATTTAAAAAATGAAACTCAATAAAATCTTAGAGAAAGGAAGGGGACATGGAGCAGGGATTTCCCAGGGTGTTATAAAGAACTACTTTAGCATTACTTCTCCTTTGTTCTTTATTACAAGGAAGCTTTTATATTAGCCATAGAGTCTATGTGGCAGGCAGCCTTTATGCATTTGTCTGTGACTCCAGTATCCTTTTCGAACTTGAATGGAAACGATCTTTTATTATAGTACCATCTCCCACCAAAATGAGCCAGGAAATGTTCTGAGATTGGTTAAAATGTTACAAACCAGACATGGTGATGTACACCTGAAATTCTAGCATTGTGGGGACAGAGGCAGGAGGATTGAGAGGTCAGGGTCATCCTTGGCAAGTTTGTGGTCAGGCAGGGCTACACAAGACTGTCTCAAAACTAGCAAAAGAAGTGTTGATATCTACCATTATTGCTATGGTAATAAATTTATTTTTAAAAAAGAATTTATTGGGGCTAGAGAGATGGCTCAGGTTAAGAGCATTGGCTACTCTTTCAGAGGTCTATGTTCAATTTCCAGCAACCACATGATGACCTACAGTCATCTATAATGAGGTGCAGTGCCCTCTTCTATGGTGCAGACATACATGGAGGCAGAATGCTGTATACGTAATAAATAAATATTTTTTTTTTTGTCACGGCACTTAGCGTTGTTACTTTTGCACACACAGAAGTGTCGTTTCCAGTAACGTCCACATCCACTCTGTGTTCTGACAGGACTTGGTTAGCATTGTTACTTTTGCACACACACAAGTGTCGTTTCCAGTAACGTCCACTTTGTGTTCTGGCAGGACTTGGGTATTGAATTGCTGAATGTACTACACCGAGTAATTCTGACCAGAGAGTCGCCTTCCATTCAGTTGGCTTCTCTTGAAGTGGTAAGGCAGATTATCTGTGCTGCTCAAGAACATGTGAAGGAAAAGAGACGAAGCGCAGAAGGTAAGTATTAACTCTTAGTGACACAGCACCCCCCGTATTCCAGTTCTGGAGCTGCAGTCAAACCGAGCACTGTACAGTGCAGTGCAGCGGTGTTTTTAGGAGTATTGCTCGGTATTGTTGTGCAGTCTTAATCCTGTTAGAACTAGGGCAGAGGGAGCATATGCAGAGATAGGCAGCGAGGGACAGGGTACAGCTTCTAATGGCGTCAGAGACATGGATTCTGATCTTAGTGTGCAGCCTCTGTCAATCCTTAATTTGACAGAGTCACCGTTGGAGTTACTATTGTCAGGTTCTCATTTGTAACGAAAGGAGCTAAGTTCAAACCAGCACTGTTTAAGGCTGAATGAATTATAAAGATTGTTTTGTTTTGTTCTATCCATTGCAGTGGGAAGTCATAGTGAAGGCAGCACGTTTAACTTGAGAACTGCTTTTTCCTTCAGCTTTTCACACCTCACACTTGAGCCACTACATGCATTTCCCTCCAGAAATAAGGACATTGCCATCTACTTGAAGCCAAACAGCAGCATTTCTCAAGCCACTGTTCCCTGTCTTTTAGTTGATGATGGAGCCTCCGAAAAGGAAACCGTGCCAGAATTTGGTGAAGGGAAGGACACAGGAGGACTTGTGCCTGGGAAGTCGTTGGTCTTTGCGACCCTGGAATTGTGTGTCTGCATCCTCGTTAGACAACTCCCAGAACTAAACCCTCAGTTGACAGGTAGCCCAAGAGTAACAGCTGCAAAGCCACAGACCCTGTCAGAGGAAGGAAGTAGACTGGTCACAGCTGCCCTGGTCATCCTCGCTGAGCTCCCTGCGGTGTGCTCTCCTGAAGGTATGCTGTGTAGTGCAGTTGTCCCCAGAGCAGTGGCTCTCAGCCTTCCTGATGCTGGGCCCCTTTAATAACAGCTCCTCATGCTGTGCTGACCCCCAACCATAAAATTGTTTCATTGCTACTTCATAACTGTAATTTCTTTACTGTTATGAATTGTAATGTAAATAACTGATATGTGGCCCCCAGTGAGGCTGTGACCCACAGGTTGCAAATCACTGCCCTAGAGGGCGAGAAATGGCCTAGTTGCTGGTTATTTCCCATTGAATGACTACAGATCCAACTATTTGAGTAGTTTTTTATAATCTGATAAGGTTAATTTTATAGTTTTTGTTCCACCAAAAAGTAAAAGTGAAATAAGTATCTAATATGACAGATGAGCACTTTTGCTGTGAGTGACATTGTTACTCTGGCGCAGGCACTGAACCCAGGTCTGACAGTATCGTAGATCAAGCAGTAGTCCTGGGCATCCTTTCAGTGCACAGTGTCTGGTGGATAGTTCTGGCTCGGCGATGACAGATTTGTCCCGGTGCCCTGTTCTGTTGGAGACCAAATCTGTTCAGGTCTTTCAGAGCTTTTAGGGCTCTCCGTAGGTGCTGCTGAATCCACTGCGTCCCAGAAGGCTTCTCTTCATCCTGCTGTTTGCAGGCGTTCATGCTCTCTGTGAGCCAGAATGGCCTAATGCTGGGTCAGGGAGGCCCACTCGGCCACCACATACGTGCTGGTCAGAGACAACTTTTTGGGAGTCCGTTCTTCCTACTCTGTTCCTGTCACTGTGGTGTGTCCCGTAGGCAGCTTATCTACAAGCTTCAGGTGACTCTGCCTCCATCTCGCTAGGGATGTTAGAGCTGCACATGCCCACCACTACATCCAGCTTTGGTTATGGTTCTAAGGATTAAGTCCAGGGCATCAGGCTTTTCAAATGTCTTCTTTCAAGGTTCAGCTCCAGTCTCACTGTATAAGAAATTGTTTCCCTGAAACCTGCTCATACTGAGTTTTCTTTGTGTGTATATATGCTATTTCTATTCCAAGATCTATAGTGTTCTCCAACATGTAAATGCATTATATGTAGCTAATGTATATAAAAGTTAATATGTATATAAATGTATCTTAATTCCAATTAAAATTTGTGTTCTATACCAAATCTAGCACAGGAACTGAGAAAGTCACTCAGTTGGTAAAGTGCCCGCCATGCAAGCCTGAGAGTTGAGTTTAGATCCCCAGAACCCTCATAAGAGCTGAGCATGGCAGGGCAGTGCACATCTGTAACTCAGAAGAGCCAAGCAGGGCAGTGCAGTGCGCATCTGTAACTCAGAAGAGCCGAGCATGGCAGTGCACATCTGTAACTCAGAAGAGCTGAGCATGGCAGTGCAGTGCACATCTGTAACTCAGAAGAGCTGAGCATGGCAGTGCAGTGCAGTGCACATCTGTAACTCAGAAGAGCTGAGCATGGCAGGGCACATCTGTAACTCAGAAGAGCTGAGCATGGCAGGGCAGTGCACATCTGTAACTCAGAAGAGCTGAGCATGGCAGGGCAGTGCACATCTGTAACTCAGAAGAGCTGAGCATGGCAGGGCAGTGCACATCTGTAACTCAGAAGAGCTGAGCATGGCAGGGCAGTGCACATCTGTAACTCAGAAGAGCCGAGCAGGGCAGTGCTCATCTGTAACTCAGAAGAGCCAACATGGCAGGGCAGTGCACATCTGTAACTCAGAAGAGCTGAGCATGGCAGGGCAGTGCACATCTGTAACTCTGAAGAGCCGAGCACAGCAGTGCAGTGCACATCTATAACTCAGAAGAGCCAGCACGGCAGTGCGCATCTGTAACTCAGAAGAGCCAGCACGGCAGTGCGCATCTGTAACTCAGTGCTGAGGGAGAGGGAAAAGGCAGAAACAAGGAGACTGCAGGAGCTCATGGGGCAGCCATCCTAGCCGTTGATGAGCTCCAGGTTCAGTGAGGGACTGTCTCAGAAAATAAGGAAAGAAAAGATACCCAGTATGACTCTGGGCTACACACACACACACACACACACACACACACACACACAAATATTTTTTAAATCTGTCACATAGTGTTGGTAAAGGTGCTTTCCACCAAGCCTGACAACCCAGAGTTCAGTCCCAGAACCAACATGGTAGAAGGAGAGAACTGATTTCTGCAAGTTGACCTCTGACCTCCATATGCACACTGTGGTGTGTATGCACCCCTACACATAATAAATAAATACAAAAGAATTTTTAGTTTAAAGATCTGTGGGCCAGCAGTGATGGAATCTCAGCACTCAGGAGGCAGAGGCAGGTAGATCACCAAGTTCAAGGCCGGCCTGATCTAGAGACAGGACAGCTAGAGCCATACAGAGAAACCTTGTCTAGAAAAATGGGTGGGTGGGTGGGGAGAGAAAGAGAGACAGAGAGAAGAGTTGAGTTTTACTAAGAAATGGCCAGAAAAGTTTAATTTGCTTTTTCCTGGTACTGTCGGGCTTCATGTTCTTGAGACAGGTACCTGGCCATTGTGATATATCCCTGCTCTCTCCCCCCACCCACCCTTTTTTTTTAACCTACATTTTGAAACAGGATCTCACTAACTTGCTTATGTTGATCTTGAATTTTGTCTCCAGCTCAAGCTACAGAATGACTCTGTTACCTCAGACTCGAGTGTCCTGTGCCCCCATGTTAACATTAAATTGACCTGATGTCAACTCTTTAGTGGCTATGAAACCTGTTTCTTTGCTGTTTTGTTTTTTCTCAAGACAGGGTTTCTCTGTGTAGTCTTGACTGTCCTGAAACTCACTCTGTAGACCAGGCTGGCCTCATTCACAGAGATCTGCCTGCCACTACCACCCGGCACCAACTGTAAAATCTTAGTTGATGGGGAGATGGTTCAGATGAGCAGATGATTGTCTTGCAGGCTTAAGGACTTGAGCTGGATCCCAAGAACCACATTAAAGAGAGCTGGGCATGCCAGCACACACTCGTAGTACCAGTACTAGGAAGGAAGAGAAGGCTGGGGGCTAGCCAGTGTAGGCTGATGACAGACTCTTGTTTTTGTCTTTTTAATTTAATTGAGTTACTGAATTCTGTGAACGGTTGTACTTTATACGAAATGCTCTAGGGTTTTTTTCTGTGGGTGGTGCTGAAGAACAAACCCACAGCACATGTGCAGTAGTGCAGAGCTGTGTGTGCTCTGGGCCCAGAGACATGGTAGCCGACACAGGAAGCCTCTAAGACTGGTACTCCTTGACAACTGTTTTTCTAGCTGTATGTATTTCATTTTATGTGTATGGGTGTTTTGCCAGAACATATATCTGTGTACCATGTGCATTCCTGGTTCTCATGGGGGTCGGAAGAGGGCATTATCCCAGGTCGGTGCAAGAGCGGCAAGTGCTCTTAACTGACGAGCCGTCTCTGCAGTCCTCCTTGAGGACTTTAGAAAACATACCTGCTGAAAGGCGTGTTACTTCTTTCTTTCTTACAGGAAGCATCTCAATTCTCCCTACTATATTGTACCTTGCAATTGGAGTCCTCAGAGAAACTGCTGTGAAGTTACCTGGGGGCCAGTTGTCCTCAACAGTCACAGCCTCCCTGCAAGCTCTGAAAGGAATATTAACTTCTCCGATGGCCCGAGCAGAGAAGAGCCATGCAGCTTGGACCAGCCTCCTGCAGAATGCCCTAGCGACCGTGCTTGACTGTTGGAGTCCAGGTCAGCAGAACTGTTGGCAGGTTTGAAAGGGAAGGGCGCAGCTCAGCTGATTACATTTGGTAGATTGTGTTGTGTATTCAGTGGATGTGGAGGAGTTCAGAGATACCTTAGCCCCGCCTTCCCTGTCCTCTTTCCGGTTGGCATGATTCACTCAGTTTGAGTTTGGGCAGCAGGAAGAGGACCCAAATCAAGATGGGAAGAGATTCAAAAGAATTCAGTCCAGAAGCCTAAGGAAAGAAAAGTGCTGGCGCAGGCCTTTAATCCCAGCAGAGAGGCAGGCGGATCTCTGAGTTCAGAGGCCAGCCTAGCCTGATCTACAGAGAGTTTTCCAGGGCTACACAGAGAAACCCTGTCTTTGAAAACCAAAAGAAAAAAGATAAATAAAAGAGTCAGAGCAGAGTGACGAGCAGGGGATGCTTTGGTGCAGGTGAGAGCTGAAGACAGAAGTCCAGATGGGCTCCTCCTGGACAGACCTCAAAAGGAAGACAGATAGGGTCGATGTGTTGTTGTTTCCCAGAGACAACCAGAGTCTTGCTGTGAACTCAGCAGCACCCGGCTTGGTGCTTGCATTGGAGGACCATGTCATCACATCTGGCAAGAAGGTTTTATGTTCAGAGCCCCACTAGTGAAACTTCATATTTAAGAGATAAAAGGAGTTGAAGAATGGACTGAACCAGGATTAGAAAGCAGGATGGAATAAAATACAGCACAGTTTGACTAAATTGACAACACATTGAAATCGTTCCCCTCTGCCAGCATAAGGGAGGAAGGCAGGGAAAGAGAAGAGTTAGTTTTCATGTTATCCATCATAGCAAACTTCCCTTTCTGCACAGATCATAATATGTTTGCTCTCAGCTGTGTATCAAGCCAGGACTTAGATATTAGACCAACTATTAACATCGATTATTAGGAGCTGATCATAAATGGTAAGCGTTTGCCGTGTGACAGGTCGCTTCCCAGCTGGGCCTACTGCTATCTGTCTTCCCAACTTTTGGCAGTAGAAGCAGGAAAATCAGGAGTTCAAGACCATCCTTGGTTAAACAGTGAGTTCAGGGCTAGCCTGCCCAGGCCAGACCCTGCCTTATACAAACAAACAGAAAATAAATAAATAAGTTTAAAATTTTTTTTACAAAATTAGTGGCATAAAAGAGAAAAACATGTATTACTTATTAGGCCCAAGACTTGACCTCTCCTGAAGTCACTACTAGGACCTTGGCCTGGTTGCCCCTCGCAGATCAGATTCCAAGATGACTCACTCAGAGAACTGTTGGCAAGGGACTGTTCTTTACTTCGTGGACCTCAAGAGAGGCCCACAGCTAAGCACACTTTACATCCATCCCCAGTAAGTGAAGGGCCAGTAGGGGAGATTAGGCATGGGAAGAGGACCCAGGTGATGTTAAAGCTGGGCTGATGAGCTGAGGATGCTGCAGTTTCGGGTTGCTGCTGATGAGGAGCAGGAGAACCACCTGGAGCCACTGTCTTCTCTGGAGTCAGACTACTTTCCTGCCTTCGTGTGTCGTGAGCAAATGACCAAACTTCTGTTTCTCACACATAAAGTGCCGCTGCTGGGGTTAAATGTCACCTGGTACCTGGCAGCACTCAGGCCCTGCCGTGTGGTTTCCTTTGCTGCCTGCGTGCCGATTCACTCACCCATGAAATGCCCTTTGATGGCATTTCTGTCTCGGTTGTCCGCCTCAGTGGTCCCCTCCAGACTCCATTCACCCGATGTAGCCCTGGCTACCTTTGACTTCTCTTGCAGATGGCCTTAAATTCCAGACTCCACCACCCCAGCCTCCCAAGTGCTAAGATTACAGGCTTGAACCGCACATTCCTGCTTCCTGTGGGTTTTGTTGTTGTTGTTTTGTTTGTTTTCATTTGATTTGGTTTGGTTTTTCAAGAGAGAGTTCTTTGTGTAGCCTTGGCTGTCCTAGAACTGGCTCTGTAGACCAGGCTGGCCCAAACTCGCAGAGACTAGAAACTGCAGGGTGTTTCTGGTTTTTGTTTTTGTTTTTTTTATGTTTTATAGGCATGGACCTTGTTACTAGATGAACCTGAAGTCAATATTTGATCCCCACTTGATAGTGAAGTTGTAGTCTCATCGCCTAAGAGGACTGAGTGCCTGGCGCATGTTTTTTAAGTATTTATTGAATTAATATAACCGATCTATGCTTATGCATGTCATTTGTTTCTATGCAACGACCTTCTCATGGGCTGGGTGTGCAGCTCAGCTTATGGAGTTCTTGTCTGACATATATGTGCCCTGGATTCTGTCCCTGCACTGCATACACTTGCCATGCTGGCCCCACCTGTAAACCCAGCACTCAGGAGCTGCGGGAGAGGAAATGTCATCAGCCACATATTAAGGCTATGTGAGACCTTGTTTCCTTGGTGGTGGGGATTGTTTTTAAATCATATCACTTGATCTTAGGCAGAAGCCCAAGAAGCTTTAAAAAAAAAAAACTTAATTTAGTAAGTTAAGTTTGATACTTTTCCCTTTCAAAATAATATGTAGCTACTTCACTAAAAATATTTAATTAGAATATCACTATATTTAATTAGAATATCACTTTGAAAAATGAAGATAACTTATTTAAACAAAAAATGGTACACACCTGTAACCCTAGTCTAAGCACTGGGCAATGGACAGGAAGACCACTGAAAACTGAAGCCAGTCTGGTATGTGTATTGAGATCTAGCCAAGGCTACAGAGGGAAACCATGTCTCAAAAGTAGACCACAAATGTAGGCTAGTAGGCTAGCATGCATGAAGCCCTGGATTCAGTCCCAGGAACTCATAAACCAGCTGTGGTATTATATACTTGTAATCTCAGCATTTGAGAAATGAAGACAGGAAGATCAAAAATTCACTTCTTTAATCCTAGGAGGCAGGCAGATCTCTGAGTTCAAGGCCAAACCTGGTCTACAGAGAAACAGGGTTATCCTCAGCTACAGAGCAAGTTGAAGCTAGCCTAAGCTACATGAGACCCTGCCTCAAAAAAAAAGAAAGAAGGAAAGAAGGAGAAAAAGAAATTCATTCACACCGCAGTGTGGCCTCCACACTCCTGAGGAGTGGACTATGTAGACAGAGCGCTGAGATAATTACCCGGCGCCAGTATTAACAACATGCGGAGGAAATACAGAACAGTGGTGCAGGCACCAGCAGGCACCTACAGCAGCGACAGCAGGCCGTGTGTAGTGATGTGTATGTGCCAGTCACCCAGGAGGATCTACTGAGGCCTGCATAGCCCATCTGTCTCAGAAACAAGCAAAAACTCACATCATAGAGCACTGTACTAATACATGGGAGTAACATGTAACCTACACATAAAGGTTAGCTCACCCAATCCTCATGTCCCACTGACTATGAGAAAACTGAAGATAGACATATATGTCCAAAGTCAGCCGGTCTCAGATGTGAGCTAGTCCACCCCCACTCCGCGCACCCGAGAGGCTTAAAAACCTAGGGCCTTGCCTGTGCCATCATACTTCACCATGGAGCTGCACCCCCAGCCTTCAGGGGTTCTTAGAGTCGGTTTGTGTGGGGGGGACAGAAATGGAGCTACCAAACTAAAGAGAGACGCAGCAGTGAATAGGACCTCCTAATGCCCATTTCTCTTCAGTGGACGGAGCGCGTCAGGAGCTTGATGAAGTCAGTCTTCTTACTGCCGTCACGGTGTTTATTCTGTCTACCAGTCCGGAAGTGACGACCGTCCCCTGCCTTCAGAAGAGCTGCATTGAGAAATTCAAGGCTGCCCTGGAGAGCAGAGACCCTGAGGTAAACATCTTTTATAGTAGAGAGCTCTTTCCAGTAGGAATCTGTCTAGACGTGCAGACTTTGTCTTTATGATTGTCATACATACACTGTGCTTTGTGATTTTGCTTGTTTCTACAAAAAGTATCCCGGGAGGACTGGATTTGTGGCTCCATAAGTAGGGTGCATCTCTAGCACACACAGCCCTCGGAGTGATCCCCAGCACTGTATAAATACAGCATGGTAGCACAGGCCTGCAATCCCAGCCCTAGGGGATAGAGGCTAGTATCGGAAGGGAGTTTAAGGCCAGCCTAGGCTACAAGAGACTGTCTCAAAACAAGAGGAGCCGCTGGGCAGTGGTGACACATACCTTTCTTTAATCCCGGCACTCGGGAGGCAGAGGCAGACGGATCTCTGTGAGTTCTGAGGCCAGCCTGGTCTGCAGAGCGAGTTCCTAGACAGCTAGGGCTACACAGAGGGACCCAGCCTTGAAAAAGAAAAGACAACAAACAAACAAACAAAATGGTGTAACTTGCCAGGAATGGTAGCCATTTCTGTAATCCTAGCTCTGGGGACACTAAGAGGAGGAATGAGGAATGCCCTGGACCCAAGACCAGTCCCGTCCACACGGGGTGTTTCAGGCCAGCCAGGATTCCCTCCCCAGTGAAAACTGTCAGGGGAGGGGAGATGGCTCAGCAGTTAATAGCACTCCCTGCCCTCCCAAGAGTTCAGTTCCCAGCACTCACACTGGCAGCGCACAGCATTTGTATCCCCAGCTCCAGAGGGCCGATGCCTCTTCTGGCCTCCATGGACACTTCACTCGTTCCCATATCCACACACATACACACAATTAAAAATATAATCAATCATTCATGCGGCTTTTTAGATTTACAGTTTATTCTTGTCTGACCTCACTAGGTACAAATGAAGACCTATCAGCTCCTACATTCCATTTTTCAGTATCCAAATCCAGCCATTTCCTACCCGTACATTTACTCTCTAGCGTCTTCCATTGTGGAGAAATTGCAGGAGATAGACAAGAGAAAACCTGAAGACACCGCGGAACTGCACATCTTTCAAGAAGGAATAAAGGTCCTAGGGGCTTTGGTCACCGTTGCCGAAGAACAGCACCGTGAGTGTCAGCGCTAAGTCCCAGCTCTCTCCCCGGTGTCTGTGAACACACTATATTTCTTGTCCTTTCCTCAGAAGGCTCTTAGGAGAGACCACAATGGCCTCTGTAGTTTCTCAAAATCTAGTTTCTCAAGTGCCTGGGGGAGCAGGATCTCTTGGGGCTAAGGGTTTGTCAGGACCCTGTCTCAAAAACAACAGATAAAAAAGATCACCAGAGCCTGGTGGTGGTGGTGCACGCCTTTAATCCCAACACTTGAAGAGCTGGTTCCAAGACAGGCTCCAAAGCTACAAAGAAACTTTGTCTTGAAAAAAACAAAAAAATAAAAAAGATCACCAAGTATGGTGGCACGTGTCTGTAATTGTAGCACTCTTGAAGTGGAGATAAGAGGACCACCACCAACCTGGGCTACAGGAAGAGGCTGTCCTAAAAAGGATAAAGGGACAGGGCGATCTCAGGGGGCCCAGCCCTAGATGCAGAGCTACAAGCAGCTAACACTGAGAGAGTACACTCAGTCTTCCCTAGAGATGAGCCCCCAAAAGCAAGTGCTCAGCCCTGAAAACATTATGTGCGAGCAACATTAAATCGACTCAGCAGGTTTTATTTATGTATTCATTTTTGACGTGTACACACACACACACACACACACACAAAACAATTTTTCTTAAAAAGGAGCCATGACTTTGAAATAGAGTTGGGAACATGGGAGAGGCTAAAAAGAAATGATGTGGATATAGGAGACATGAAATTTTTAATTAAGTTAATTTTTAAAAGAGAGAGCTGGAGAGCTAGCTCAATCATTGAAGTTCTTGCCTTGCCAGCGTGAGGACCTGGCTTCAATCATCAGAGCCCAGTAATCCCAGCGCTCAGGGGATAGGAAGCCTTCGTGTCATCTTCGGTGAAGTTGGGGCCAGACTAGTCCTGAAACCAGAAAAGGCCGGGTGGTATGTTGGTGAAGGTTGCTTGTAATCCCAGTGCCAAAGAGTCAGAAACAGGCGATTCCCAGGGCTTCCTGGCAGCCTAACCTACATGGTGAGCTCTGGCCTCCACCTGCCATGTGCTCTAAACACGCATGCCCACACGCACACGCACCATAAGCAGGTATGATAATCCCATATTCAAATAATATAATGTGAGGAGAGTTGGGGTTATTTTCGCCCCAAGTGAAGCTCATTAACCTTCCTGGTTCCCCCTTCCTCCCCCACAGGCTCCCAGCTGGTGGCCTGCCTTCTGCCGGTTCTTATCTCCTTCCTTCTGGATGAGAAGGCGCTGGGATCCGCATCTTCAGTTAGGAGAAGTCTGCACGACTTCGCTTTGCAGAATCTCATGCAGATTGGGCCTCAGCATTCATCAGTGTTTAGGAATGTCATGGCTTCCTCCCCAGCCCTGAAAGCCAGGCTGGAGGCTGCTGTGAAGGGCAATCAGGAAAGCATCCGAGTGGAGCCGCCTTCTAAGCATGCCAAGAGCCTGGGCAGGAACTCAAGCATCCAATTAAAGACTAACTTCCTGTGACGCTGCTCCTCTGGAACACTGGGCACCTTAATGTAACACTTGATTGTTTCCTTGTTCGGGGGACAAAAGTGAAGCTGGAGACACAAGTGCACTTGGAGATCTGACCGATGGCTCTAACTCAGGAGTGACTGAAAACTGAACATTCCCGGCAGGTTTGGTTTGGTTTGGTCTCCCCTGACTGAGACCATGGAGCTGTCAGAATTCTTGCCAGGCATTTCAAGAAAGTGCCAAAGATCCCAATTACTAAGTAATCCACAGGTTTGCGAATGAGGGAATTTCCTCTAAGAGTCCGTCTGTCCGACTCTGACAGACGTCAGTGTACTGTCTCAGCTCCCACCCCGCACCCCAGTGCTAGTGTGAATCCTGCCCTATTCAGTACTAGCATCAAACTCCATTGCGTTTCTCAAGCCACATGCAGGATGAGAGCAGGGAATGAGGCAAAGTTCTACACCAGCTGGCTCCAGACCAGCTAGGACTATATAAGACTTCCCGCAAAAAAGAAATTAATTAACAAACAAGCTCATTAATATTAATAATGGCAACAGTAAATAAGTGGTCGAAACACTATTTCAGAACCAGCTCTAGAATTACCCACAGATATTGGGGCAGGTAGCTTCAGCGTCCCCGTAGGGCTTGAGGCTGCGCTCTCTTCAGCCAGTGTACACAGGGCTTTTATATTTGTAAGCCTCCCGCCCCCCGCTGCTCCTCAGTGGATTTCCTGTCACCTCTGTTCCATTCGTTTGTCTCCCATTCGTGGAAGTCATTCATATTGAGAGCTTAATGTAGATTCGTGTCTATATCGATATGGGATTATATGAATGTCAAATTTAGTACGGCAAATTTAGAATTTCGATGAATACAAATATGTTTTTTAACACAGAATGTATTTTAATATAAAATATAATGATAAAATCATATTGGTGGAAAAATATTTTTGGCTGTGTTCATGACCACTAACTTGCCTCCACTTCAGTATTGTACTGCGTGAGTCAGCCGTGTATCAGAGCAATGCAGTGTCCTGTTCTGATCTACAGACTGTAGGACAGGCATGCGCAGAGCTGAGAAGACTGCTTCGAGCAGGAGCCACGCGATGGACTCTATTTTATTGTTTGTATGTAAATTCTGCTGTAAAGCTTTCAGAGTACAGAACATCTGATGGACTCTAACACTACGGTCAACTTTTCTATGTTCCACAAATAAAGCTAATTTCTGTAATGTTCTTGTGTCTTGAATTATTTCATCCAGGAAAGGTGACCAGTTTTTCTCACAGGCTCATAGCAGTCCCCCTTAACTTGGCTTTGGTCCCCCAGAGAGCCCTCTGCAGTGGTGTAGAGTGTCTTCCTGTCGGGCTCGGAGATTGGTTTGCTGTTCTCCTCATCTGAAATGCCCTTCATTCTCCCTGGTTCTTTCTGTGGCTGTGGAATCCATCTCCTTCCAGGCCTGGGTTAACGGCGTCTTGTGTTGTACCAGGTTTAACTTCTAACCTCACCCGTCTGTGTTGCTGTCTGTCACTACTCCAGTATAGTCCATCAGTCCAGTGTACTGCCAGCTTACCTCCGTCTGGATGGCTTCCTCAGAGGGAGAGATTGTGCCCAGTAATCCTGCCTCTGGGTCATCAACTATGGGCATCATTCTGAGTGATGGATGACCAGCAACAGCACCTACATTGCTCTGGTGTGAGCCAGAGTTGGGCTCAGGAGCATACCCCTTTACTAAGAAGAGTGCAGCCTTGGTGCTCTCCAGATAGAATCTGTTAGTTTGGCTGTTAGACGCTGTCTTAGTGACTGTTCGCTCACTCGCTGTGAAGAGACACCATGAGCAAGGCAATTCTCATAAAAGAAAGCATTTCACTGGGGCTTGTGTACAGTTTCAAAGGGGTAGGGTAGTCCATTAACCTCATGGCAGGAAGGATAAACACGCATCTGGAGCAGGGACTGAGAGCTACCTCCTGCTCCCCAGGCAGCAGGCAGAGAGACATTGGACAAGGAGTGACTTTGGAACCTCAGAGCCCACCCCCCAGTGACACACCTCCTCCTCTGAGGCCTCACTGAATCCTTCCAGACAGCCCATAGAATGGGAACTTAAGCATGCAATATATGAGCCTGTGTGGGGGTAAAGAGGCTTTTATTACTTTATCCATTTTTAATTGTTTCATTTGGTTAATATTATGATTTCTGCTCATTTTGGTGGCATAATGCTTTTAAATCCATCATCTTAGTTGACAGTGCTAACTCTTTAGATTTATCTGAGAATATTACTGATAAGAAAACTGTTAATGGCCGCGAGCTTGAACCTGTCTTTACTGTGCTGGCATCCGCAATGGAGACTTGCAGCATGACCCTATCAAACTAAGGCTTCCTTTAGGACAGCTGTTCTCAACCTGGGGGTCACGATCCCTTTGGAGTCTGATGACCTTAAAACCATCAGAAAACATAGATGTTTACATTATGATTCATAACAGTAGCAAAAAAACACAGATGTTTACAGTAGCAAAGTTACAGTTAGCAATGTAAATAATTTTATGGTTGGGGGCATCACAGCATGAGGAACTATATCTTGAAGGGTCCCAACATTAGGAAGGTTGAGAATCACTGTTTTAGGGGCTTATGCATTCCTTGTTGAAGGACTTTCAGTGAACTATCTTGGTCAAACTTTTCTTTTCTTTTTAAATATTTATTTATTTATTATGTATATAATATTCTGTCTGTGTGTATGCCTGCAGGCCAGAAGAGGGCACCAGACCCCATTACAGATGGTTGTGAGCCACCATGTGGTTGCTGGGAATTGAACTCAGGACCTTTGGAAGAGCAGGCAATGCTCTTAACCTCTGAGCCATCTCTCCAGCCCCTCAAACTTTTCTTGTAACCAAACTTTCTACTAATAAAGTAGTTTATTCTATGTAACCCATTGCTTAAAAGTTTGTCATAGAAGCCGGGTGGGTGGTGGTGGTGCATGCCTTTAATCCCAGCACTCGGGAGGCAGAGGCAGGCAGATCTCTGTGATTTCGAGGCCAGCCTAGTCTACAAGAGCTAGTTCCAGGACAGGCTTCAAAACTACAGAGAAACTCTGTCTAGAGGGGAAAAAAAGAAGTTTGTCATACAAAGGGTTAATATTGGGTATACATACAAATTTCTACTAATAAATCATGGAAACAGAATTTTTAATTCTGCAAAGTAAACAGTCACCAACAACTTGTGAAAAGAACATTAAGTCACTTTTAAAAGGAAAAGGGTAAGGGACTAGAGAGATGGCTCAGCGGTTAAGAGCATAGCCTGCTCTTCCAAAGGTCCTGAGTTCAATTCCCAGCAATCACATGGTGGCTCACAGAATATTGTATACATAATAAATAAATAAATATTTAAAAAAAGGAAAAGGGTAGCCTGGGTACAGTATGTGATGGCACACATCTTTAATCCCAGCACTCAGGAGACAGAGACAGGTGAATCACTGTGAGTTCAGGCCAGCCTGGTCTACCTACCAAGTTCTAGGAAAGCCAGGGCTACACAGAAACAACAAAAAGGAAAGGGGCTGAGGATGTGGCTCAGTTGGCAGAGCGCCTGCCCAGCATTCCTGAAGCTCAGGGTTCAGTCCCCGGCTCCAAATCAGGAGAATCAGAAGTTCAAGGATATCCTCAGCTACATAGTGACTTAGAGACCACTAGGAAGTCTGCAAGGATAGAAAGGAAACTGAGCCTCCGGAGAAACTGCAGCGAAATAATTCATAGGATTGAGTTTAGGGAGCAGCACTTGGTGGAAAAGACTCCAAATCCAAGAGCCTTTGCTACAGTTTGCAAGAGAATCCCCTTTGGCTTCTAATTGTAGTATTGGCTTTGGTTATGAGGGAAGAAATTCTTTTCTTAAACTAAACGGATACAAAGACTCCAAAAACCTATAAAATTAAAATGTATCAGGAGCTGGAACGATGGTTCAGTGTTTAAGAGCCCTGGCTGCTCTCACAGAGAACCCAGGTTCGATTGCCAGCATCCAGAGGGTGGCTCACAAAGTCTGTAACTTCGGTCCATGAATGTAGCGCCCTCTTAAGACCTCCTTGGGTACCGCACCTGTGTACACAAGAGCCTTTTTTTGTCAAGTTGTTTTCCTTCCTTATTTTTACATTTATTTAGTGTATGTGCGCATGAGCAGAGGTCAGAGAACAACTTGCAGGAATCAGTCCTTCCATTGTGTAAGTCCCAGGGATCAACAGACAGGTCTAAAGGAAGCGAGCTAAAGTGCCTTGGCTTGAGAACCACCATTTTGACTCCATTTTACCTGCAGGGTGAAGTAAAACTCAGGTTCCCAAGCTCTAGGGGAACTGAGAACTTTGCAGTGATTGACCAAGCTCATCCTGAAGCCATACGAATGTCATTGGTTCTCCAGAGGCATTGTGGCTGTTCCTAACATCAGAAAGAACAAATGAATCAGATTGGTTGGACAGAAAGGCCAACTGTGTCTGCTGACAATGATGGAACCCACAAGGAAAGTCCCAGTCTTTGATTCATGATTAGGAAAAATCATAACTGTAACTTGGAAACAAAGGTTTGTGGGTTTTGTGCTTATAAGCCCTGCTTCTGCTGCTGCTCGGGTCTGCTGGGAGAAGCAAGGTTCCCGGGTCCTTGGCCTGGAGCGCTGATTGATTGGTGACTCACTTGTGTGATCATTATTAAAATCCTTAGAAATCTCTAAGTTTTGTCACTCTTCCTCATGGCACACAACAGGCGAGGTATAACAGACCATCAGGCTTGGCAGCAAGGCCTTTGCCCTTGAACCATCTCGCCAGCCAAAGCCTTATGTTTTATAATCAATCAATCACGACGGACTGGGGGTAGGAGGCTCCCCACTTCTTGAGCCATAAGGGACAGCAGCTAGATTTTGTTTCAACCCAAAGCTTTTCTAAAAATAGACCCCCTAGCTTAGGGAACTAACTGCTTTTGCTTTGCTGATCAACAGGCCTATTGTGAGCCCACATCAGTTGGAAACCAGTCAGGCCTTGCCCTCGAGCCCGGATCACTGCGGCTCTGGTTGCTGGGCTTTCAGGGCAGATTCTCTTCATTGACAGCCATTCTTATTTATGAATCTTGAGAAAATTTTCCAGGAACTGGGTGTGTGTGGTGGTTCATGCCTGGAATGTCAGGAGACCGAGGGTAGGGAAGATCACTAGTGTCACCCTGACTAGCTTGGAACTCACTACATAGACCAGGCTAGACCAGGCTGGCCACAAACTCAGAGACCTACCTGCCTGCCAAGTGTTGGTACTGAGGGTCTGTGCCACAACATGCAACTGGTTTGCAGGTTTAGGCGAGGTGAAAACATATTGTGTACATAGGAGGCTTTTGTTAATTTGTTTACATTGATTTATTATGTACGTATACAGTGTTCTGCCTGCATGTATGCCTGCAGGCCAGAAGAAGGCGCCACATCTCATTGCAGATTGCTGTGAGCCACCATGTGGTTGCTGGGAATTGAACTCAGGACCTCTGGAAGAGCAGCCAGTGCTCTTAACCACTGAGCTGTCTCTCCAGCTATATATAGGTTTTTACCAAAGTCTAAAGCTGTATTGCTTAGAAGCCAGTTTTGGTAGCAAGCGGATAGCCTACCTTTAGCTGCCTTGCTCAGTGGTGCTATTTCAAGTCTAAAACACAACCGCTCCTGTGCTGTCTTCCTATGCCTGATAACCACAGTATGGTGCTGCGGCTCCTTAGGGCACCACCCTGCCTTCTGAGTTTCACTGTTCTCATCTTCTGACTTAGGGTTCCTACTGCTGTGAAGACACACCATGACCACAACAACTCTTAGAGAGGAAACATTTCACTGAAGCGGCAGCTCACAGTTGCAGAAGTTCCGTCCATTACCATCATGGTGGGGAGCACGACCACATCCCCACAGACAAGATGCTGGCTACGTCTTGATCAGAAGGCCACAAACAGGAAGTCACTTGTGACCCTGGGAATACCTTGAGCATAGAACTTCCTCCAACAAGGCTGCACCTACTCCAACGAAGCCACACCTCCTAATAGTGCCATCCGCTGCCAGCTTATAGGGGCCAATTACATTCAAACCATCACAGCAACGAAACATTTGTCCATGTCCCTATTTAATAGTGGGGGTTCCTTGAGACAGGGCATCTGAGAACACTTAGCATCTGAAAACTTACTCTCCCACTGCTGTGAGCTACAGGTATGAGCTGGGCTGTACAGAGGACCTCAGAGCCCCGTTTATAAACATGCCTGAGAGCAAGAATGACCTGGAGAGTCATGCCACCCCACCCCATAAGGGACATGTCTGAATCCAGAGATGCCTGACACAGCGCACTGCTGAACCCTTCCTATACATACAGCTCCCATAAAGTTTAACTCATAAACTAGACTTGGTGAGATATTAGCAGTGACAATGTAGAACATTTATAATAATGTAATGGTCACTGAAAGTGGATAAATCGTTTCTGTAGGGCCAGTGGGATGACTTGGCAGGTTAAGGCACTTGCCACCAAGTCTGATGTCGTGGGTTTGATCCCATGGAACCTATAGAGTAGAAGAAAAGAATGAACTCCTGAAACTTGTCCTCTGACCTCCACAAGTAAGCCATGATACATGTATATACACAATAAATCAATGTAAAAATAAAGATTTTTAAAATGGTCATTGCATGGTGATGTATGCCTTTAATTCCAGCACTTGAGAGAAAGAGGCAGGCAGACCTCTGTGAATTTGAGGCTAGTTGGGGCTACATAGTGAAACCCTATTTTTAAAAATAAAAAAGCCAAATGGTAGTGGTCCATGCCTTTAATCCTAACACTTGGGAGGCAGAGGTAGAGGATCTCTGAATTTGAGACCAGCTTGGTCTACAGAGCGAGTTCCAGAGCAGCCAGGGTTACACAGAGAAATCCTTTCTTGGAAAAAACAAAAACAAAACAAAAGATTATTTCTAGAGTTTTCCTTTTAATATTCTAGACTTGTCAAGGATAACAACAAGACATTAGAAACAAAACCTGGGTGAGGGCAGAATGTAATTCTAATAAATAAATCAGGAATTCACAAAAGTGAGTAAGTCTCTTTTTCCACTTTTGTTGGGTTGTCCCTTGTTTGTTTTGCTTTTTTTGTGACAGAGCCTTATCATGTAGCCCAGGCTGAAACTCCACATCCTCCTACCCAAGCCCAGGTTCTTATGGGACACTTAAGATCCCAAAGATAGGGGTTAGAGAGATGGCTCAGAGGTTAAGAGCACTGACTGTTCTTCCGGAGGTCCTGAGTTCAATTCCCAGCAACCATATGGTGGCTCACAACCATCTGTAATGAGATCTGGTGCCCTCTTCTGGCCTGCAGGCATGGAGGCTGAACACTGTGTACATAATAAATAAATTAATTTAAAAAAATCCCAAAGATGATGTCTCTCCCATGTTGGTGCGGATTTAAGCATAGTATGCCTGGGAAATCTTAAAAGACTTATTTCATTTTCTTGTAGATGTCTTAGTTAGGGTTTTTATTGTTGTGAAGAGACACCATGATTATAGCAACTCTTTCTGTTTGTTTGTTTGTTTTTCAAGACAGGGTTTCTCTGTAGCTTTGGAGCCTGTCCTGGAACTCACTCTATAGACCAGGCTGGCCTCGAACTCACAGAGATCCATCAGCCTCTGCCTCCCGAGGGCTGGGATTAAAGGCATGCGCCACCACCACCCAGCTAGATCATGGCAACTCTTATAAAGGAAAACATTTAATTGAGGGGCTTGCTTACAGTTTCAGAGGCTCAATCCATTATCATCATGAAGGGGAACATGGTGGTGTGCAGGCAGACATGGTGCTGGAGTAGATGAGTCCTTCATCTTGCAGGCAACAGGAAGTCAACTGTCACACTCAGGGAAGCAAGCTTGAGCAAAAATCATCTCAAAGTCCACCCCCACAGTGACACATTTCTCCCAACATGGCTGCACTTCCTAATAGTGCTACTTCCTTTGGGGGCCATTTTTTTCAGATCACCAGAGTGGTGGTAGTGGGTTTTCCTTCTCTCTCTCTCTCTCTCTCTCTCTCTCTCTCTCTCTCTCTCTCTCTCTCTTCAGACAGTACGGTATAATTGGGTAGCCCTGACTGACCTACAGCTGGATAGGTAGCCCAGACTGGCCTCCAACTCAGAGATCTCCCTGCCTCTACCTCCCAAATGCTGGGATTACATGATGGTGCTGCTACACCTGACTGAGGACGCAGTTTAAAGGAGAATAGGCTTGTATGTTCTGAATGGTACATTGATCTTGTGTGTGTGCGCATGCACTTGCCATGGAGCACACATGGAGTACATGGGGTTCTCCCATGGGGTTCTCCCCTTCTCCTATGGCTTTCAGATCAAACTCAGGGTGTCAGGCTCAGCAGTCAGCACCCTTACCCATCTCACTGGCCTGGATAGTTCCTTTAGACTCCTGGTTTAAGGATAGGGCCCTTTGAGGCAACCATAGCACACAGCTGCTTAAGGTAGATCAGGAAGCAGGGAAGTGGATGAGAGTGGGCTCCAAACCTCAAAGTCCCCAGTGACCCATCTCATCCAGCTAGGTTTCCCCTCCTAAAGGCGTCACAGTCACCCAAAGCAATCTGACCCACTAGGGACACGGTACTCAGTCAAATGTAGGAGCCTATTGGGGGGGCATCTTAGATCCAAAACTGTAATACTCTGACGCTACTGCCATGAATAAGTTCAAGTTCAGCCTGTACAATTCAGAAGACCGTCTCAAAGAGTCACAAGCATTCTGGGGATGCGGCACTACGGTAACCCTGATTAGGTTTGACGGTCAATTTGACACAGCCTAGAGCCTTCTGAGAAGGGAGCTTAGATCAGATTGGCCCTTGGGTATTACTGTTGGGAGTTGTCTTGATTGCTTACTGATATAGAAGAGCCAAGTTCTTTGTGCATGGCAACATCCCTAGGTACGCAGTCCTGAACTGTGTAAGAAAGGTATCATTTAAAAAAGAGAGAGAGAGAGGTTGGGCAATGGTGGCTAACACCTTTGATCCCAGCACTTTGGAGGAAGAGGTAAATAGATCTCTGAGTTCAAGACCAGCATGCTTTACAGAGCAAGTTCCAGGATAGCCAAGACCACACAGAGAAACCCTGTCTTAAAAAACCAAAATAAATAAATAAATAAATAAAAAAAGGAAAGAACTGAATAGAAAAGGAAAGAACTGTCGGGTGGTGGCAGCACGTGCCTTTAATCCCAGCACTCAGGAGTTCAAGGCCAGCCTGGCCTACAAGAATGAAGCACGATCCCCCTCTGTATGCTGTGAAAATGTTTTATTGCCATTGGTTAATAAAGAAGCTGATTTCAGCCAAAGGCTTGACAGAGTAAAGCCAGGTGGAAAATTTGAATAGAGATGTAGAGAGAGAGTAGGCAGAGTCAGGGAGACACCATGCAGCTGCCAAAAAAGACAGATGCCCCGAACCTTACAGTAAACGACAAGCCTCATGGTAAAATGCAAACTAATAGGAATGGGTTAATTTAAGATGTAAGAGTTAGTTAAGAAGAATCCTGAGCTAACAGGCCAACCAGTTTTAATTAATAGAGTTTCAGTGTGATTATTTCGGGTCTGGGCGGCCGAGAAACGAATAAGCAGCCTCTGCCTACACAAGAGCTAGTTCCAGGACAGGCTCCAAAGCTACAGAGAAACCCTGTCTGGGGAAAAAGAAGGAAGGGAGGGAGGGAGGGACGGAGGGAGGGAGAGAGGGAAGGAGGGAGGAAGGAAGGAAGGACAAGGAGCAGAAGAAAGCTGGTTGAGTATAAGTGGGCCTGCCAGTGAGCCAGCAGCCAGCAGGCAGCATCCTCCGTGATTTCTGCTGTGCTTCTTTGGGTGTGAAGTGAATTCCTTGGTTGGAGGTAACATGCGGACCAGTATGCCACCAGCCTTCAGTTCCTCCCTTGAGTTTCCTCAATGATGGACTGTGATCTGGAATTATAAATTGAAATCAACCCCTTCCTCCTCTAAATTGCTTCTCACAGCATGAGAACAAAACAGAACAGTGGTGCGGCCTTTGCCCACCAGGCATAATTGCCCTGGGTTCAACTTTCAGTGACAGAAAGAAGGGGGGGGCGAATGGGAGGGAGGGAGGGAGGGAGGGAAAGAGGGAGGGAGGGAGGGAAAGAGGGAGGAAGGAAGGAAGAAAGGAAGGAAGGAAGGAAGGAAGGAAGGAAGGAAGGAAGGAAGGAAGGAGTAAATAAAGGGAAACATACCCCCACACACACACCAAGACACTGCCAAGCTCACCAAAAACAAGGACAGGAAGCAACCTGAAGAGCTGCTGCATCCATGAGATGCCGGAGGAGACACAGGGCTAAATGTTACGTGGCATCCTCATCGCTAACCTGCATAAAGTGTGAGCACGGATTCAAAGGCGGCAAGGGCACTATAGTACCGTGAGATGTTAGCAGTAGGGCAAGCAGGCATGTGGTATATGAAAAACTTCACAATTTTCTTTTTTTCTTTTTTATTTTATGTGCCTTGATGTTATTTTGTCTGCATGTGTGTCTGTGTGTGCATGTCAGATCTTGGAGTGACAGACAGTTGTGAACTGATATGTGGGTGCTGGGAGTTGGATCCAGACCCATTGGTGTTATGCCCAAATCCACGAAGTCCCCCAAAAGCCAACAAGGAGACCGAGTCCTGTGTGTAAAAGCAAAAGAGCCTTTATTTTATGCAAGTTTGCAAACTTGGTCTCTCCGTATGTCCAACGTATAAATGGAATTAACGGACAGCCCCAAGCTCAGTTAGAATAGGGTTTTATAGTAGTAAAGGTGGGGGTGAGAGATTTCTGAGGTTCAGGACTCCTGATTGGCTGACATTTGTCTAGGGGTGTCCTGGTGAGTGTGTGCTGGCAAGTGGTCCTATCTACAGCGTTTGGAACGTCAGGCATTTCCTTTGGACGGTCTGTTTTTGGGTGGTGCTCAGGTAATCTCAGCTTGCTCTTCCTGCAGCCAGGTATTGCTTCAGGGTAAACTGAGACTGAGGCCTCTTATTAAACTGAGTCCTACTCTGGCAGGTGATAATGGTTGGAAGTAAAGAACTTCCTTTGGGTGGTCTGTTCATATTTAGCTTATCATGGCTGGCTCCTACAGCTGGAAGAGCAGCCAGTGGTCTTAACTGCTGAGCCATCTCTCCAGCCCCCCACAACTTTCTTTTCCTTCAGCACTAGGAAGAGAGGGTAGTGTACATGCTGGTTCTGCCGCTGAACTATATCCCAGCTCCTTTTCATTTTGAGAAACAGTTTCCTTAAGTTGCCTAAACTGACCTTGAATTTATAATGGTCCTTGCCTCTGACCCTAGAGTAACTGGGGTTTCAGGAGAGTACTGTCAGGCCAGCTTCCGTACAGCCTTTCTGTAAACTGGAAACTATTCTAAGTGGAAAAGCTTGGGGGTTTTGTTTGTCTGGTTGGTTGGTTGGTTGGTTGGTTGGTTGGTTTTTCGAGACAGGGTTTCTCTGTAGCTTTGGAACCTGTCCTAAAACTCATTCTGTAGACCAGGCTGGTCTTGAACTCACAAAGATCTGCCTGTCTCTGGCTCCTGAGTGCTGGAATTAAAGGCGTGCACCACCACCGCCCAGTAAAACGCTTGGTTTTTGGAGTGCTGACTCAGCACACAGGTTATATTCTGCTGCCCTTTTACCTCACCCGTCTTTTCTCATCCACCCGCCCCCAACTCCACACACACCCCAGTGCTAGGGATCAAACTCAGGGCCGGTGCAGGCTAAGCAAGCGCTCTACCCCTGAGCTACACGCCAGACCCTGTTTGCTTGTGATAGGTCATCCCAAGCTCACTCGTTTTGTATGCTGTTGGTAGCTTTTAGAAACAAAATCTTGTGTAGCCCAGGCGAGCCTCAACCTCACTGAGGACTCTGAACTCTTGATCTTCCTGCTTTATCCCGCAGCATCAGGACTGCAGGAATCTGCCACCACACCCAACTCCACAATCCCATTCTTTCAGTACTGCCCTAAAGTCGGCGGCCGGTCCAGGCATCCACCCAAAGCAGTAAAGCTGCCTGCTAAGTTTGCTGATTGACATCATCACACGGATTTGCAAAGTAGGTCAACTCAGTTTCTGTTCACCCGCATTGTCAGAGATTAGTCGGAACGGGTGACCTGTTTCAGGTCACCAGCAGGAAAAGGTGTGGTGGGATGGAAAAGGAGGTACTCCGCTTCCACTTGAGGAGTAACACCCCAAACAAGTGTCAGAAGACCTTAGTCACTTCCAGTTTGTTTACACCGCTGCCTTCAGACGGATCGCTTCCTCGGGCTTCCTCCCAAATCAAAACCAAGTGTCATGCCATGATAAAAAGTGTGTTCCCAACCCCTGGCTGCCAACAGGCGTTCTCCTGGTTTAATTCCCAGCAGGTCACATGTCTCATGCCTTGCCTGTTCCCTCAGCGCACATGGCGCCGTGCCTCTCCAGGCAAACAGCCCAAACACACGCACAACCTCAGAGAGACACAGCGGTGCTCAGTGAAGGGATGGTAAAGAGCCCTGCATAACAGATTAGTGATCCCTTCGGAATCCATGCTGCTTTGTGAAATCTGTGTCCAGGGGAGAAAACTGACAAAGAAAACATCAAGCCCCAGATCTGGAGGGACAAAGGGTACTGCTGGGCTCCCTCGCAGACCTCAGGAAACACGTGCACATGAATGTCAGGTGATAACCATGTCTCCTTACGTGGTCATGACCACATGGGGGTGTCTCCATGGTTACCTTTCTTCTCTTGTCAGAAGAACTACAATGCTTTTCTATTGACCATGTTTTTTCTCTGAGCACAGGAAAATAATACTTCCTTGTCTTTGGTGTTTACGCCCTCCGCCATATTCCTTTGTGTGCTCTGCCGTGGCGTTGCTCGGCACGTAGTCTTTGCACAATCCTGTTTGCTTACCCACTGCTGTTACTCACTGAGCTGCCTGCTCCCTGCTCACACTGTTTTGTTCCGAGTCCAGAAACAGACTTCATTTCACCGTTGCCTAATGAGTACCTGAGTGAACTCCATCGCTAATTAGGGATGAGTGTATCTGTGATAAACATGTCCCTGAATGTTGAAAACAACCAGGACAGAACCATGAGCCCCTGTTCTGTACAGTGCTCCACTGGAAAACAAGAATGTCCCAGCATTACAAAGAATGTGAACCCTACCACCCTGGGATCTGGCCTCTAGACTTAGGTCTGTTGATGCCAATTTGTACTAGCGTGGGCAAGTGGGCCTCCTGGCTTGTAGTTTCTTTTCTGCAGAAGAGTTGAAGGCTGGCCAATCATTTCAGGTTCCGAAGGCTCCTAGTTTTAGACTAAAAGGTCTGTGTATCCCAAGGGCCTTCTCAGTCCCAGCTAAGCTTGCTCGGGGCAGTGCATGTGCTGGGTACCAGACAAGCAGAGAATCTTTCTGGTTCTGATTCTTGAGAATCTAAGCCACAGATGTTTCTCCAGGCAAGCTGGGCAAGCCGTGGAGAGGTGAGCTGAGTCACAGGGAGGAGGTTTGGTGGCTGTATGCAAAAATCTTGGAAGACGTCCTGCCCCGTGACCTCTGACTCACCTGGGGCAGGACACCGACACGTCACTAACATCTTACAGGAAGAGATCAGTGAAGACTGAAATGCTCAGGCAAAAAGGGCCCTTGGGTTTTCCAATAGAAAAGGAATTCAAAAACAATCGACTAATATGTTTGTAAGAAAGGCGGCTGCTGGCCTCCTTGCAAGGGATCCAATAACCTCGGAGGCTCCATCTTCAACTGGCTGGTATCATGGCCTCCATCCCTGGGAAGGTTCCTTCCCCTGTTTAGACTGTACTCGAATGGCTCAGCGGTTAGACCTAGCACCCCCAGACACAGATGTCAGCACAAGAGATTTCTAATGGAGGCTAAAGTGACCAGACAGGCAAGTGAGCGTCGGCCGCAGTGTGGACAACTGAATCTGTTGTCCTGTTGACAAGACTTTTGGCATCCAGCTCTTCGGGTGCCTTGAATCAAGGAGCAAGACAGCTGAAGTCAGGTTTTGAGCAGATTGTCTACTCTGCAAGGAGCTACGGAGTTGCCAGCTGGCCCTTCGTTGGCTGGAAGAAATATGGCTTGCCTCCGATTCATATTTAATTTAAGAGCAAACTTCATAATCATCTTTTTCATTTTCTTTGTGCCTGATCTAATTTTGGCCTCCTGCTTAAGTCAACTCCTCATTTCAGTCTCACCTCATAGAATAAATCTGGCCCAACTGGCTCCTCAGAAGGTCCTGCAGCAGCTGGATCCCAAACAGCCCCCCGATTATTGAGCAGCAGTGACAGATCGCTCACAGCTCGGGGAGAAAGTCAAAAGAGAGAGATTAACGCCAGCTATTTAAGGAACCAAGTAGCAAATCAAAGAACTTTTGAAACTCAGCAAATTAAAGTGCAGCTATTTCAAGTCTCTTCCCATTCCCTGACCAATGTGAGACACAGTTTAAAAAAAAAAAAAAAAAAAAAAAAAAAAAAGGCAAGTCAAACTGGTTCAAATGCACAGTAAAATCAAGCCAAACTGGTTTCGGAAGCAAGCAGACCGAGTCACAATACTGTCCCCAAGAAGCGTTTCCTCACCTCCTTTTCTGTGAGCTCAGTGTTAACAAAATCTCATGTTGCTAGCAGAAGAAGCATTAACCACCAAAGTCCACGAGTTAATTATCTGGAGACCAATTATGACTCAAATGAAAAAGCTTGTTTACCCACAACCAAGATTAGTCCAGAGGATTCTAGACAGTTCCTTCTTTGGTCAGCACAGAAGAGACAGGCTGAATGAGCATGCTAGGCATTGAGCACATTCCGTGTTCCCTAATGGACTGTGAACATAGTAAAAGGAACCTCGTTCACAGGCTCTGCGTACCCAGGCTGCCAAGGTTCTCATCATTGGCAGGATTGTGCTACCTTGTGCCACCCTTGAGCTTTTCATTCCTCACCTGTGGTGATGAGAAAGCATCTTTAAACCCCTCTTCAGAGCCAGGAGGTGGTGGCTATGCACACCTTTAATCCCAGCACTCAGGAGGCAAAGGCAGGTGGATCTTTGTGAGTTCAAGGTCAGCCTAGTCTACAGAGTGAGGTCCAGGACAGTCAGGACTATGAACAGAGAAACTTTGTCCTGAAAAACAGAAATAAAACAAAAACACTTGTTCAGTCATGTTTCTGACAGTTAGAGGACTGAGCAGTCCTGGTAGGGAGGGCCTCACCAGATCCACGCCGGGGTTTGTGCTGTTCACATTTCCCTCTGAGGTACGCTGATTCCTGCCCATCTGCTCTTCCTGAAAGATTGAGACCGTGGAGAATGAGCTCATGAAAAGTCTTGGTTTTCTCAGCACATGGATTGCTTGTTTGAGATGTCTCATGTAGCGCAGGCTGCCTTTGAATTCTCCATCTTCTTGGCTCCCCTTCACTGGGCTTATGAGCACCAGTGAACCTGGTTCCATCTAGAAGCCCTGAGCCACTGCGTCACCCAGAGCTGGAAACAGTAGGTCTTGAGTCGGTCTTTCTACAGTGAATTTGTACTCTTCCCTCTCTTTGGTTTTCTCTGAATCCAGGGTTGCTCTGAGGCTTTTTTTGTTTGTTTATTTTTTGGTTTTTCTAGACAGGGTTTCTCTGTAGCTTTGGAGCCTGTCCTGGAACTAGCTCTTATAGACCAGGATGGCCTCGAACTCACGGAGATCTGCTTGCCTCTGTCACCACTGCCAGGCAAGGCTCGATTTTGTAGTGAGTCATGTAATTGACCCTGACGTTGTTCATCCACCCTTTACCCGAGCTATTTCTCCATTTCGTTGGTTGGTTTGTTCATCTGAGGAAGGTGTTCGAGTCTAGATCTCTCTAAGACTCCAGAGGCTGTAAACCTGGAGCATGTTTTAAAAGCAGATGTTAATCTGGGTAACAGGAAAAGGTTGGGACCGTCCTGGGCAGTTTCACGTGACAGCCTTCCTTGTTCAAGTCACGTCCTCCTGTGTTTATGCCTACATGGGCCTTACACACTGAAGTCAGAGAGGAGGGCCCCATGGAGATTTTCTCTCTCTACCTTCCTAGCCGGCTTTAGAAACACCCTCCACATCGCTTGTGTTTTGGTATACAGAATTTAGGTCTTTCTTTTCCAAGGAGTAGTTTCGTCACCACGGTCTGTACTACCTAGCCTTTCGACCAGTAAGTGGAACAGCAACAATAACAAAAAGACAGTCGATATGTCTAAAAGTTGTGGGGTTTTTTTTTTCTGATGTAATGAACGGGGATGGGAGAGGGTGAGGCGGCTCAGTGGATAAAGGTGCTTGCTATCAAGTCTGAGGATCTGAGTTCAGTTCCCAGAACCCATATAGTGGGAAGAGAGAGTCAACTCCAAGTGACCTCCTTACATGTCTCCCTGACCCCCCACAAATAAATCAACAAGTATATATTTTTAAAAGGATATGCATGTGAGCTGTTTCTTAAATCATCCTGTTTTTGTCTTGTGTGTTCTGCTCTTGCGTTTCCTCTCTCTCTCTCTCTCTCTCTTTCTCTTTCTCTCTCTCGCAGTGTTTCTCTGTGTCACAGTCCTAGCTGTCCTGGAACTAGCTCTTGTAGACCAGGCTGGCCTTGAACTCATGGAGATCCATCTGCCCGAGTGCTGGAAAAAGTGTAAGGCACCATGCCCAGCTTTCTCTTGTCTCTCTTACCTTGTGGTTTCTTTCGCCCATTTTTTTTCCTTTTTTCACCAGGGGCATGGCCAAGGCTTACCAGCCATACTAGGCAGGAGCTCCAGCACTGAGCTATATCCTCAACCATTTTTTAATTCTTTTTTAAATTTTTTATTTATTTTATGTGTGTGAGTGTTTTTTTTAAAATATTTATTTATCATGTATACAATATTCTGTCTGTGTGTATGCCTGTAGGCCAGAAGAGGGCACCAGACCCCATTCCAGATGGTTGTGAGCCACCATGTGGTTGCTGGGAATTGAACTCAGGACCTTTGGAAGAGGAGGCAGTGCTCTTAACCTCTGAGCCATCTCTCCAGCCCCGTGTGTGAGTGTTTTGCTCCCATGTATGTCTGTGCAACTCGTGAGCATGTCTGGCACAGACAAGGGCATTGTACTCCCCAGAACTGGAGTTATAGACAGTTGTGAGCCAACATGTGTGTGATGGGCCTCAAGCCCTGGCCCTCTGTAAAGAACTGCTGAGCCATCTCTCCAGGCCTTAACTGTTGATGGGACAGAGTTTCTCTGTACAACCCTGGCTATCCGGGGCTCACTCTGTAGACCAGGCTGGCCTCAAGCTCAGAGATCTGCCTGCCTCTGCTGCTGTGAGCCAACATCGCCCAACTTTCAGCCCCTAATTATTTTAAGATCGAGACCTGCTAACTTATGCAGCCTGACCTTACTCTGTAGCCCAAGTGGTCCTCAACTTTTGATCCCCCTGCCTCAACTGCTGGAGCAGCTGCGAGTCCCGTCAGGCCTGTCCTTCCTCTCACTTCTGTCTTGCTTGGCTCACCTTTCCTCCTCTTTTTCTTTCATCCTACTTTTTTTGTGTGGGGAAAAAATAAGGATTTGCTTCTGTGTTCAGAGGAACAGCTCAAAAGAATACACATAAGGAAAACTCGACTCCGGAGAGCAGAGGGGTGGGGGCACGTGTCGGCTGCTCTGTTCAAGGCTGATTCTCACCGCCCTGCGCTGGAGAGCTAGCCAGCCCCCTTTTCCTGTCTCCTTAGCTGTAACTAGGCGTCAGGTGCCAGCAGCACTTTTATTTCTCAGGGATATTGTTTAAAGTCTTCATAGCCATGCCTGGCACATGGGAACTGTCCGTTCTTGGGACCATTTGGAGTCCTGGCCTCCAGCTGCTCTTCCTTGCTAGAGATCTTTACTTTCCTTCTGATTTGAGTTACTAAAGGCTGTGTCAAAGTTGTTTACCAGCTCTGCTTCACGAGTATGTGTTGCCTGGGCCTTGAGGATCAGAGGATAAGGTTTTCACCTGTTGGCCCACCTGACTGTTGGGTATATTAAGCCTCCATGGTGCTATTGAATAAAAGGGTCTCTTACCAGTGACTAGAGGTCCATGTCTCTGTCTCTGTGTGTCTTTGTATGTTTCAACCTCCAGCCCTTTGCCCGAAGCTCGCGAACTATATGGTAGCGCTGTAGTCTGTATATTTCAGTTCTCTTTTTCTAAGTGCACGGCTGCTTTCTTTTCATCGATGTGTTTATACTTTTTAAAAAAGACTTATTTATTATGTATACAGTGTTCTGTCTGCATGGATGCCTGCAGGCCAGAAGAGGGCACCAGATCTCATACAGATGGTTGTGAACCACTATGTGGTTTTTGGGAATGGAATTCAGGATCCTCTGGAAGAGCAGCCAGTGCTCTTAACCACTGAGTCATCTCTCCAGCCCCCTTGATGTGTTTTAAAGCATAAATGGCTGACCATGGTAGCGTGCACCTGTGATCTCTACACTCCAGGGGCAAAGGCAGGAGGAGTAAGGGCTTGTCACCACTATGCAGCAAGTTCAAGGCCAGCCTGGGGCACACAGGACTCTCATTTAAAAATAATAATTGATAAGCAGTCTTAGAAATGCGGTAGTTGTCTCTTTCTGGCCACCTTTTGTTACCACAATAGCTTTCTTCTCTTCCCCTCTCCTTTCCTTCCCGGCTTCTTAATCCTCTTTCCCTTGCTCTCCTCTCCTCTTCTCTTCTCTTCTCTTCTCTTCTCTTCTCTTCTCTTCTCTTCTCTTCTCTTCTCTTCTCTTCTCTTCTCTCTCTCTCTCTCTCTCTCTCTCTCTCTCTCTCTCTCTCTCTCTCTCTCCTGTCTCTATCTTTTAAATTTTATTTTGCAGCCGGGCAGTGGTGGCGCACACCTTTAATCCCAGCACTCAGGAGGCATCTGTGAGTTTGAGGCCAGCCTGGTCGACAAGAGCTAGCTCCAGGACAGGCACCAAAGCTACAGAGAAACCCTGTCTCGAAAAAACAACAACAACAAAAAAGAAAACAATAAGCCTCAGCATGTTTATTTGGGGAGCTGGGTGGCAGGCCCCCAAAGAGCCAAAGGGTAAAAACTAACCAATCACAGGAGTCAGAAGACAGCTTCAAGGGGCTGGTAGGGTCAGGGGATGGAGTTCAGGTGGCGAGACTTGTCAACAAGTGCTTTGCCAGCTGAACCGTCGGTGTCTTTCCTGCCTCCCAGAGCCGCCACTGCAGGCACAAGCCATGCCAAGCTTGGTGGCGTGCATCTGTTAGTCCCAGCATGTGGAAGGCTGTGGTGGGAAGAAAAATCACGGAAAGTCTTTGCAGGTTAGCCTGAGTTATACAGTTAGACCCCGTCTCAAAAACAAACACAAAGGACAAGAGAAAGGGTCCAGTGTTAGGAGCGTGAACCCAGCTCGGTTCCCAGCATCCACATCCAGCAGCCCACAACTGTGGGTAACTCCAGGTCCAGGATGTCTGAGACCCCGACCCTCCCGGGGCACATTCATACACAATCATGTATACATGGTTACAAATACAGAACTAACAATTAAAGAGGAAAATGTGTAGTGTTACACATCTACCATTACAGAATGGAGTTATTTTGATGGGGAATGTAGCTCAGTTGACAGAGTATTTGTCCAGCATGCATGAAGCCCTAATGCTCCATCCCCAGTATCTCATAAACCAGGTATAAACTCTCAGCACTCTGGAGTGGACGTAATGCTGCAACCCTTTAATGCAGTTCCTCAGGTTATGGTGACGCCAGCCATAAAAGTATTTTTGTTGCTACTGTAATTTTGCTACTATTATGATAATATAATATTATCATATTATGTAATGTAAATATTTGATATTTACAGGATATCCGATATCAAACCCCTGTGAGAGGGTCATTTGACCCCACAAGGCGTCACACCCACAGGTGATGTAGGCTGTTCTAAATGAAATGCTTTTCATCCCTTGTGGTCAATTCTGCATGTGCCAGTCTTCTAGAAGTGAGTTCCTGAAGTCGAAACGGTTTGGTGGGGGCAATTCTCCACAGGGCGCTTCCCCCAAAGTAGAGTATTGAACAACAGGCCAGAAGTTTCTGTTAGTGCTTTGGCTTAGTTTTGGTTTATTCAAGATCAGTTCTCACTGTTTGGCCAAGGCTGGCCTGGGATTTTCTCTGTAAACTAGACTGGCTTTGAACTCACAGAGATCTGCCTGCCTCTGCCTCCCGAGTGCTGGGATTCAAGACGTATGCCACGATGACTGGTCTTGTAGAGCTGGCGGAGCACTAAGTCAGTGAGTGAGTCTTGTGGATGGAAATGTAGTAGTCAAGCCATTCTGCTTTAAATGAATAAGTTCCAGAGACAATAAAATACATTCTGCTTTAAAAGGTAAATGCAGAAACAATAAAATTATATTGGGACAGTGGTGGCCCGTTCCTTTAATCTCAGCCCTCAGGAGGCAGAGGCCAGCAGATCTCTGTGAGTTCAAGGCCACCCTGGTCTACAGAATGAGTTCCAGGACAGCCAAGATTATGTAGAGAAACTCTGTCTTGAAAATCAATAATAATAATAATAATAACAATAATAACATAATAATTCTTTAAGTTTGTCTTCAATGGATAGAAATATTCATGAGATTTAATTCCAGTACAGTGGGGGACCTGTGATATCAGCACTTGGGAGAAAGAGATGGGAGAAAAAGAAGTTCAAGGTCATCCCCAACTATATAGAGTTTAAGATCAGGGCCAGGAGTGATGGCTCAGCAGGTAAGAACACTGGCTGCTCTTCCAGAGGACCTGGATTCAATTCCCAGCATCCACATGGCAGCTCACAACTGTCTGGAACTACAGCTCCAGGGGATCTGCCACCTTCATACAGGTGTACATGCAGACAAAACACTGATGTGCATAAAATAAATAAATAACTTTTTTTGAAATATAGTTTAAGACCAGCCTGGGTTAAATGAGACCCAATATCAAAGAAGGAAGAAGAGGAGGAGCAGGAAAAGGGAAAACCCTTAATGTTAAGGGTCAGCTTCAGCTTCAGAACTGAGTCAGCTTGGGAGACTCTTAAGGAAGCCTGTGCCTTTGTGTATCCCGTGCCCTTTCCCAGTGGACTGCGTGCCTGTTCCACACATGTGTGGATGGCGCAAGTGAAGCTTCAGGCAAGGGTTTCATTGCCCCACCTTCTCCCCCCTCTACCCCAGAAAGCCTTAATCTATGAGCACAGCTTTTAATTTCAGTATCAAGGTTTTGCTTCTGAGAAGCAAGGTTTCCTAGAAAGCCAAATGCAAAAGCCTTACAAGGAAATGATTTGAATGGCATGTTCTACGAAAGTTAACACACACTATCCTTTGACACCAGTCTTTTTTGTGGGGAGGGTTTCAAGACAAGGTTTTTTCTTGTATAACCCGGACAGTCCTGGAACTCACATAGATCAGGCTGTCCTTGAACTCAGAGACTCCCCTGCCTCTGCCTGCCAACTGCGTGTGACACCAAACCATGGCAGCTCTTAGAAAATGAAAGCGTTTAGTTGGGGCTTGCTGACAGTTTCAGAGGCTGCAGGGAGCATGACAGTTTCCAGGCAGACCCTACAGCTGAGAGTTCTCTGTCTGGCTTTGTAGGGAGCAGGATGAGAGCCCCTGGACCTCAAGGCCCACCCCCAGTGATGCGCTTCCTCCAACAAGGCCACACCTCCCTGGTGATTGAGCCTATGGAGCCACCGTACCCACCTCCAAACTAGTGACGGCTTTCTGCCATCCTCAGGAGCACTGGTTATCAACCTGTGGGCCTCGACCCTTTCAGGGTCGCATATCAGATTTCCTGTATATCATATATGATATATGATATATAACAGTAGCAAAATTGCAGTTATGAAGTAGCAACAAAAATTATTTTATGGTTGGGGGTCATCACAACATGAGGAGCTGTGTTAAAGGGTTGGAGGATTAGGAAGATTGAGAACCACTGCTCTAGAGTGTTAAGATTATAGTGTTTACCTCCCCCCAGGCTGCTCTTAATTCTCTAACCCCTAAATTATTACGTCTCAGGTCTCTTCCCCATCCACTTTTGTGTGTGTGTGTGTGTATGTGTGTGTGACTGTGAATGGATACATGTGTGGGGGTGGATATGTGTGTGTATGTATGTGTGTATGTATATTTGTACATGTGTGTATGTGCATGCCTGTATAAGTGAGTGTGTGTATGTATATGTGTGTATGTATTTGGATATGTGTATTTTCATATGTGTGCATGCATGTGGATTTGTATGTATATGTGTGTGTGTGTATTTATGTATGTCTGTGTGTATGATAGCTATTCCTGGTTGGGTTGTCAACTTGATCACATCTGGAATTAACTAAAATTAAAACAATGACTGAGTATAACTGTGAGGGATTTTTGCTTAATTAAATCATTTGTAGTGGGAAGATTCTCCTTTTATCTTTTATTTATTTTTAATTTAATTTTAATTAATTAATTATTTTTTCTTTTTCAAGATGGGATTTCTTTGTGTAGTCTTGGCGGTCCTGAAACTAGCTCTGTAGACCAGGCTGGCCTCTGCCTCCCAAGTGCTTGGATTAAAGGCGTGTGTTACCACCACCTGGCAAGGGAAGATTCACTTTTAATCTGGATAGTTGAGTTCTAATCTGGGTATTTGAGATGGGGAAGCATACATTTAATCCAGAAATCCAGATCTTTTATTTATTTATTTATTTATTTATTTATTGAGATGGGAAGACTCACTTCTAATCTGGGCTACACCTTCTGCTGGCAGCCTAGACAAGGACATGAGAGAGGGAAGTTTCTTTCTTTGCCTGCTTGCTCTCACCTTGCTAGCTGGTCCATTCCTTCCCTAGCATTAGAGCCTGCTTCTTCAGGACTCCAGTGTATACTGGAGACCAGCCGAGTCATCCAGACTCAGGGACCAAACAACTACTGGATTCTTGGACCTTCTGTTCGTAGGCGGCCATCGTGGGATTAGCTGGACTGCAGTCTGTAAGTCAGTCCATTAAATCCCCTTTCTGTACATATATAGAGATATTCCTTCTATAAGTTCTTACTCCAGAGAACCCTGACCAATATAGTATGTGTGTGAGTAGGTACATGTAGATATATGTGTATATGTACATATGTGTGTGCACGCATTTGTGTAAATAAGTGTGTGTTGCATGTTTGTGTGGATGGGCATGTGTGCATCTGTGAATGTATATATGTGTATGTGTGTATGCATGTGGATGGATGTGTATATATGACTGTATATGTATGTGTGTATGTATGTGTGTACATGCATATATATGCATGTGTGGAAACCAAAGACCAACGTAAGGTGTTATTCTTTTTTTTTCCTTTTATTTTTCTCCTCTTTCCCTTTTTCTTTTAGGAAAAGTGTTTTCACTGAGCCTGGAACTCACTGATTACGGCAGACTGGCTGGCAGTGAGTCCCAGGGAATCTCTTGACTCCACCTCCCCTGTGTTGGATTACAACTTTATACCACCATGCCCCTGGGGTCTATGGATCAGACTCCTGGTGCTAGCAAGGCATGCACTTTACTAACTAAGCCATCCCCCTACCCCATTCTTATTACTGCTTATTGATTATTTGTCTGTATTACTTGCACAAAATAAAAGGGGTTTTGCCATATCTTTGAAGTTTTTCTCCATAAATATTTTTTAGATTAATCTGATATTTTCCCACATTCTAAAGAAAGAAATGAACTCAACACATTGATCAACAACAATTCACTAAAGAACTTGAACATGCAATTTTTATTGAAAACATTATTTATTTTAATAGTAATATTGTTTGTTCTTTGATTTTTTCCCATTATTCATGGTCACTTCAATAAAATGTTTCTAATATATTTGTGAAGTATTTGACATTTTGCCAATTAATTAATCTTCTCAAATTTTCTCTGGATTAAATATTATTCAAAAAAACAAAAATTTTCAAGATAGGGTCTTACCATACAGCTCCGGCTGTCCTGGAACTAACGATGTAGAACCAGCCTGGTTTTAAATTTACAGAGCTCCTCTTGCCTCTGCCGCCCAAGTGCTGAGATTAAAAACATGAGTCAACACGCCTGACAACATTATCCATTGTTTAGGAGATTGTGAACATGTTCATTATTGAAATGTATAAAAATATCCTTACTCATCATTGCTGGTTCTTTAAACACGATACATTTCTGATAGCATGAGTTGAAAGACGAGATGGAAGAAGGTAGAAAACAATGTCAGCAAGATGTAGGCTAGGATCTAGCTTCAGCAATAACTGTTTCAGAGCATCTGAGGGTCCGCTAGAGAAAATGCCTTCCCCACGGCAGGCAGTAGGCAGCAAGCTTGCTACACCTCAGGTTCAGTTTCAGAGGGTTGTTTCCTGATCTGTCTCCCAAACTTCACTAGCCATAGGTGAGTCTGAACAAGGGCAGTGTCTCCCAGGCTGCTAATGATCATTTTTCTGACTTGGCTTCCTATTTTTATTTTATTTATACACCTCTTATCTTCTAGCTTTTCAACCCCTTATTTCCCCCACTTCCCTTCCTTTAGAAGTGCCCGTCAGCTTCCTGACTCCCGATGCGGAGATAATTATTATGTAATCCGTGTTATGCAGGGCAATGGTTAGATGCAAAAGAATTTCAGATATCAAGGTCACAGAGAAGAGCACAAGTCAAAAACTGAGAAGCACAGATCTGGGGATGGTTCTTGTCCTAGACGGAGTGCACGCTGAGGTTACACAAGGCCCAGAGACCCAGCACCAAAACAAAGAGAACAGCAGAAAACTCCAGGAACGGAAGACACAGTCCTGAAATTCAGCTTTAACTTGTGCTTCCAGGTGGCAGCCATCTTGCATCTAATTTTTGCTTTTGATCAAAAAGTCAATGAGTCAATGAGGATCTGCCACTAAATTAAAATAATTAAGGTGGGTCTCAGAACTTCCTGAAGTATAGTTTTCCCTCAGATATTAATGTTTTAAAATCATATTGGAAAACTGGGTTTTCCCGTTCCCTGCCAGCCAAACAGAGCACAGTGGGCTGTGTGCAGAGGAATCTTAAGTGGCTGCTACCCAGCCTCACTGCTAAGTACACAGTGCCCTAAGAAGGAAGCCCTGGGTGAATGTGTCCTGTGCTGACACGGTCACAGGCATGTCAAGGATCCCAGGGCCTCAGACTCACCTTCCCTGGGTGAGGCTCAGAGACGTGGCAAGGTCTTCCTCTTGACCATGTATAAGTGTTTGTGAAGGATTGACCAGAGTGTGCAAAGGCTATCAATCACTGCTTCCTCCTCCCCTGTGTAGACCAGGCTGGCCTCAAACTCACAGAGATCCATCTGCCTCTGCCTCCCTGCGTGCTGGGATTGAAGGTGTGCGCCAGCACCGCCCAGCCGTTCAGCCATCAACAAAACATCTTCACACAGTGTACAACTATCCCACAACAGTGTTGGGAAATTTTCTGTGGTGCTTACCAAGCTGTGGATTCCCGAGTTCCAAACCCAAAGAATGGGACTGAGTAGTTATCCAGAGAGGCGCGGGAAATCTCTTAATTCACTCTCTTCATACACACTGCTGCTGCAGCTGATAGAAACCACTCCTTAGTGGGTCCTCCCACGTGACCTGAAAGCCAGCCCCGTTCCTGGCTCCATCACTGTCCAGTCAGTATTTTTGCTGCTAAGTATTTTGGATGTTAGATATTGAAGAGAGAGCTTTGAATGTGCTAAGCATGCATCTTAACGCTGAGTTATGCCCCAGCTCAGTTACTATTGTTGTTGTTTGCTTGTTTTGTTATGGTTTGAAACATTGTGTATACAACCCAGACTAACTTACACCTCTTATTTTTGTTGATTTACATTTTTATTTTATTTTTGAAACAGGTTCTCATTATGTAGCCTTGGTTGGCCTGGAACTCGTAGAGATCCGCCTGCCTCTGCCTCCCAAGTGCTATGATTGAAAGCATTCACCACCAAGCAAAATCTTTTAACATTTTATTTTACTTATTATTGCTTTTATTTTTTATTTTGGTTGGTTTTCTGGCAGATTTTGTTTTGTTTTGTTTTGCCTTGAGACTGTTTCTCTGTGTAGCCCTGACTGTCCTGGAACTCTATCTGTAGACCAGGCTGGTCTTGAACTCAGAGATTTGTCTGTCTCTGCCTCCCAAGTGCCGGGATTAAAAGCATGCACCACCACCCCCCATTTTATTGCTGCTATTATTGTTAATGACTGTGCTAGGGGGGATACATACATGCCTCAGCATGTGTGTGAGGTCAGAGGACAACTTCTGGAAGTTGTTTCCTTCCTTTGACTCTAAATTGAGGGACTGAATGAAGTTGTCAAGTTTGGCATGGTAAGCATTTTCACCCACTAAGACATCTTGCCGGCCGTTGGCTTCAGACTCTTAATCATCCTACGGCATCCTCCCAAGTGCTGGCAGTGTGCCAGGTGCTGACTGGGCTATTTTTAACATGGTTTAGCTTCTACATTGTTGGAGCCAAGATCGATCAATCTGACCAACCTGACTCCTGGAGTGCATAAAGATGAAGATAATTAGGCCAGTGGTGGGCACACACCTTTAATGCCAGCACTTGAGAGACAGAGGCAGGCGGATCTCTGTGAGTTCAAGGCCAGCCTGGTCTACAGAGTGAGTTCCAGGCCAGCCTGGTCTACAGAGTGAGTTCCAGGACAGCCGGGGCTACACAGAAAAACCCTATCTCAAAAAACCAAAATAACAACAAAAATTAACCAAACAACAATGTACAAATTAGAAACTAAAACCAAATAATGGGGCTGGCAGAGGAAACCAGAGATGAAGAGAGTTATTGTCTTAGTTAGGGTTCCTATTGCTCCGACAAAGGACCATGACCAAAGTATAAGTTGTGGAGAAAAGGGCTTATTTGGCTTATATTTCAGCATTGCTTTTCATCACTGAAAGAAATCCGAACAGGAACTCAAACAGGGTAGGAACCTGGAGACAGGAGCTGATGCAGAGGCCATGGAGGGGAGCTGCTTACTGGCTTGCTCTCTATGGCTTGCTCAACCTGTTTTCTCATAGAACCCAGGATCAGCAGCCCAGGGGTGGCACTGCTCACCATGGGCTGGGCTTTCTCCCATTGATCACTAAATGAGAAAATAAATGCCTTCCAGTATTACAGGAAATACATGGAGGCATTTCCTCAACCAAGGCTCCTTCCTCTGAGGACTCTAGCTTGTGTCAAGTTGACCCACAAAACCAGCCAGTGACCTTGCCCAGGAAAACCAGATCAAACTGGATACCATTCTAGGCTACAGCTTCTCAAAGCTCTACTACTTTTGGGCTAGGGACTGCCACTCCAGAGCACACTTCCAGACTAGACAGTGGCTCCCCGCTGTGGGCCCCTGCCTACGTGGGTGTCTCTAGCCTGATAAGGTTTGGAGTAGAAACAAGCCAATGCTTTCCACAAACATCAGAGAACCAGCTCACCAAACATGCAAGTCACTGACCAACACTATCAAATCATTTTTTCTAGACTTAGTTTTAATTATAAATAGGTGTTTGTGCACATGAGTGTAGGTACCTGCGAAAGCCCTAAGAGCGAGTTAGAGCCCCTGTGTCTTCACCAGGATTTCTACTGCTATGAAGAGACACCATACCATGGCAAATCTTAGGAAGGAAAACATTTAATTGGGGTTGGCTTATAGCTCTGAGGTTTGGTCCATCATCATCATGATGGGAAGCATGGCGGAATGCAGGCAGACATGGTGCTGGAGAAGTTGAAAGTTCTACATCTGTATCCACAGACAACAGGAAGAGACTGAGACACACTGGGCCTAGCTTGAGCGTCTGAAACCTCAAAGTCCACCCCGCCCCCCCCCACACCCCTACCCCACTGACAGGCTTCCTCAAAACCACACCTACTGCAACAAGGCCACACCTCCTAACAGGAACACGCCCATGGTGGGTCACATTTTCATTCAAACCTCCACACCCTGGAACAGAGTTAAGGGCAGTTGTGAGCTGTTCAGTGTGGATGCTGGGAACAGAATTCAAGTAGACCCCCCCCCTTTTTTGGTTTTTCGAGACAGGGTTTCTCTGTATAGCCCTAGCTGTCCTGGTACTCGCTCTGTAGACCAGGCTGACCTCGAACTCACAGAGATCTGCCTGCCTTTGCCTCCCAAGTGCTGGGATTAACCACCACCCAGCTGTACTATCCATTCTTAACCTCCAGCCTTCTCTCCATCCCTGGCATATTCTAATTTAAGGGAAACTAAAACATTTATGCAGTAACTAAACATTTAGGCTCTCAGTTCGTGGTGTGGAGGAAGAAAACAGGATGTGTACGGGGAAAGCAACCCAGTGGGCTTCTAAGTCGCAGGCAATGTTTTATTTGTGAGTCCGGTAGGATCACTCAGCTGTTCTTTGAAATACTCCTATATGCTTTTTTATTTGTCTGTTCTTTGAGTTGGGGGGTCTCATGTTGCTCTGACTGACCTCAAAATTGCTATAAAGCCATGGCTAGCCTGGAACTCCTTTCTGATGATCCTCCTGCCTCCACCCCCTCCTGTGCAGCACGGGATTATAAACAGTCACTGTCAAGCAAATATGTCCCCACATATTTACTTTATATATGTTTCGTAGGAAGCTTTATTTCAATTATGTTCATTTTGGTGTTATGTATAAAAAATAGAATGGAGCCAGGTATGGTGGCGCACGCTTTTAATCCCAGCAGAGGCAGATGGATCTTTGAGAGCTCAAGGCCAGCCTGATCTACAAAGTGATTTCCAGGACAGCCAGAGCTGTTACATAAAAAAAACCTTGTTTCAAAAAACCAAAAACAACAAAACAAAACAAACAAACAAAAATAATGAAAGCAGTCTATTTGTGGGAATAATTAAAGTGAAATATGACAAATGGAACATTGTTTAATTGCTTCAAATATGGCTAAGGAGAAAAAGATTATAGGTTATTGAAACTCATGAGACCAAAACGTACAAGCACACGATGACCTCAATGATTAGCTAGCTCTTAGTAAAATGGATTATAAATCCTCCCATGCTTTATTTTACTAATTTTCTACAATACAGAAATTTCCTCCTGTTGTTGTTTTGTTTAGGTATTTGTCTTTTAGAGAGAGTTGTACTGTGTAGCCCCAGGCTGGCTTCGAATTCACAGGTCTGTCTCAGTCTCACCGTGTTGGGATGCACTTGGTTTAATTTTAACAATTAAGCATTTCATTACCAAAAGAAAATAGACTGTTATCTGGGTACGTCGGAACACGTTAGTAAGAGAGGTGGAGGCAAGATCAAGGGTTCAAGATCATTCTCAGTTCCCCTGAACACAATGAGCCCACCTTGGGCTACAGGAGATGTTGTCTCAACAAAGAAAAAAGAATAAAGCATGTTTTAGTTCCCAATAAACCAATATGCCCAGAAATTACACTGACCTCGTGCAGGAGAAAGTTTTCATGGGAAACAATAAAGGCCACAAAACCACTTTCTCTCACACGATCTGCCCTGCGCCCCAGTGTTTGCCTAGAACGAGTTCCCCTCTTCCTGATTCCCCATTGGCCAGCTGGCCTTTCCATCACCGGTGACCTCCAGTATCTTGGTCACACATACAGCCTAGTGTGAAAAACTGAGTAATCCTGAACCTGGGGCTTGCTGCCTGCCTAAGCAACCTTTCACACAGTGCCCACTGCTCCCGGTTGCACAACGGGTTTGACTGCCAGCGATAAACGATAAACGCCAGGTTTACATTTGACTCCAGCCACCCCCGGGGCCAGCAGCCTGATCCTGTAAACAGCACCCAGTCCTTTAGAAAGACTTTCCGTCCTGTCCCGCGGAGGAATGTTGTGTAAGGCCGGGGAGGGGCGGAGGAGGAAGGGGAGGGCCTGAGTCAACTGAGGCTGCCGGGGAGCTTTCTGCTTTCTGCTCTGTTTAGAAAGGAATTGTAGAGCCCGGCTGATGGGCTGTCTGCAAAGAAGCTCATTTGGTGAATTAGAATGTAAGAGCTAGAATAAACTAACCAGCTCCCTTTATAGGCTCCTGTTTGCACATCACTAATCTCTGGTTGGAGCCGGTCCTCCCTCCACCCCTCGAAAACAGGCCAATTGGGGAAAAGCAACTGTCCTCCTCCTAAAATCTTCTGTAAGTTTAATCGTTTTGCAGATTGGGTTGTACTTACTTCACTACTATGAAAAGATTTTAAGAGGCACTGAAAGCTGCCTCTTAAAAAAAAAAAAAACCCACACAGGTTAGGGATTCGGGTGATTTTTTTCTTAAATATGTCTTCCTCAGATCTTGAAGTCCGTGGGAATATCGAGCGCATGAATTTGGTCTGTTTATTGAAGCTAGGCTTACTGTGTCTCTCTGAGTACAAGCGGGACAATGAAAAAGACCTATGCAGTTTTGTTTGCTAGTAAGATTTCAGACCACGAGTGAAAGGACTGTTTGCTTTAGCTTAAGAAAGCAAGACTCCTGTAGGAAACTGCTTCCAAGTGTGAAGGAGCATCCCTTCCTCCCCTTTGGTTAAAAGAGATGTTTTGGGTAGCTAGCAGAGAGAAGGCTAGCCGACCACTGAGAAAATAGGATCATATGAACATTGATTGCTAGGCAAGCACTCTGCCACTGAGCTAGACCCCCGGCGTACATATGGAAAGTTCTGCAGTGGTTAAGATTGCTGTCAGCCCGGGCGGTGGTGGCGCACACCTTTAATCCCAGCACTGGGGAGACAGAGTCAGGTGGATCTCTGTGAGTTCGAGGCCAGCCTGGTCTATGAAGCGAGTTCCAGGGCTGTTTCGAAAAACCAAATAAGTAAATAAAAATTCTTGCAGAGATTGCTGTCTATCAGTCTAGCTAGCTGCATTTCGCCAAGACTGAGCAGGACAATGTGAGCTTTTCAGAACGGGATTCACTTCATAGTAGTTGAATTATGTCTATGTGCTAACCAGGTCATCTGTTAAGCATGCTCTTTCATTAATGTTTAGGGAACACGTTGGCCTCAGAAGAGAAAAAAAAATAAAAAACAGACAAAAACGCCTCAGTCTGGACCATGCTTCCAACCTGAACAGGAGTAAAAGGCCAAAAAGTTCAGCTCTGAATAATGAACCACCAACTTCTGGAATGGTGATGGTGTCCCCTCTAAAATTCTAAGAGTCCCTCTTCTTCTCTCTCCCCCACCTCTTCCTTCCACCTTCCTCCCTCTTTCTATGCTTCTTACTTTAGTTTCTGTTTGTTGTGGTAGGAACCTCACTGCTGCCTAGACCTTGCTCTGCAATCAGCCCTTCTGCCTGAGTCACCTGCATGCTGGAGTGACAAGGCCATCACCCCCTACCAGCACACAAGAGGTTTTTATTTCTTCTTTACTGGGGCTCAGAGCCACGCCGTTGAGCATTAGGTGTGTGTAAATGCTCGCCCACTAATTGCACTGCTGGTCCTGAAGCAGACCTCTAGATCACTGGGTTGCAGGCCCTAAATGATATCGGCCCTATCCCTTCTAAGTCAATATCTGGCCCATTAAAAATCATCCAAGAAGCTGATGCAGGAGCCCTGAGAGTTTACAACTATCCTGGGCTGTATTGCATCACCAGGGCTTGTCTCCCAAAACCTAGAACCTGATAGGAAAAGTCAACTTTAGACCCAGTGAAATGGAGATTAAGACAAGAGACTGCATCTGTTTTTGGAGAATCATCTAGTCTTAACCCTGTGAAAAAACTCTGTATTTTAAAACGAATTCACCTAGGACTGGGTATTTATTCTATTGTTGAGCAATCAGTAAAGATTTCTTTGAGTTGTATTTTTTTTTTTCATGGAAACGTACCCCGAAAGCAATTTGAGAGATGAAGGATTTTTTTTTATTATAGCATATTGCAAACAGCAGTGAATCTTCTGAAGTAGCTTTCAATTTTTTTTTATTTAATCATAATTACTTTTATCTTTGTTGTTGGATTAGGAGTTGACAATATTATAAGGCTTTTGACCTTCTTTTGGAACGTAATCTTACCAAGACTAAAATTACAAAAGCCTCTCGGGCCTGCCTGCGGTGAGCCTGGGAAGCGACACAGGAAATCAGTCAATCACTGCCAGATGCGTTTTCTCCCCAAGTGAGGCAAGGCAGCTGAAGCCTGGACAGCCACTCGGTGGCTTAATCCGGATTACAGAACCAGTCTTTGGGCTAAAAGCCATTAGTGGATACTAAGGCTTCTGATAAAAGCCCATTAGGCCTTCCACTAAGTCACTTGGCTTTAGATAATTATTGTACAAAAACTACTGAAAATGGAAAAGTAGACTGAAAAATGGAAGTAAAGCAGGTAGAATTTCAATATTTGAGAAACTTTATTTTACATTAGATTTACGATGCACAGAGTAAAGGCTGATCCATTAGTGTAGAGGTGACTGTAAATGCAACATTTGTAACTCTTCTTATCACGGAAGAGACAACTGCACAAGACAATCTTTCTACTAAAATTAAATTGCTTTTAATTTGATTACGGTTCTTGCTTGTTTGTTTTGTCCTTTTGCGATCTGGGGACTGAACCCAGGGCCTCAGAGATGCTAGACAAATGCTGCACCTGGGACCCTGAATTATTGTCCCGCTTTGCATGGTTTTTGTTTTTGTTATTGAGACAAGATTTCACTTTGTGTCCCTGGCAGTTCTTGAACTCGCTCTGTACACCAGAGTTGCCTTGAATTCACAGAGATCCACCCACCTCTGTCTCCCTGAGTAATGGGATTAAAGGCATGCACTTCTACTGCCCAGCACATGTATATAGTTTTATTAGGTTTTCAGTTGGATTAGTTTTTGGAGGTTGTCCTGGGGATTACAATTAGCATCTTTTTAAAAATTAAATCATTTATTTTTGAGTTTATAATGTAATCACATCATTCCCCCCTTCCCTTTCCTCTTTCCAAACAATCCCATATACCCCCTTGCTCTCTTTTAGATAAATGACCTTTTTTCACTTATTGTTACTACATGCTTTTATGTATATACATATATTCCTAAATATAACTTGTTCAGTCTGTAAAAGGTTACTTGCATGTACATTTACAGAACTGACCATTTGATATTGGGTAATCAATGGATTTCCCTGGAGAAGATTCTATTTCTATTCCATATATATATAGTGCTCTGCCTGCCTGCATGTTTCCTCATATATATATATATATATATGTATATATATTAGGAGGTATGACCTTGCTGGAGTAGGTGTGGTCTTATGGAAGAAAGTGTGTCACTGTGGAAATGGGCTTTGAGGTATCATGTATACTCAAATTGGAAGTATTTCATACCACTTCCTGTTGCCTGTGAGTTAAGATGTTGAACTCTCAGCTCCTTCTCCAGCACCCTGTCTGCCTGCACACTGCCTTGCTTCTGGCCATGATGATAATGCACTAAACCTCTGAACTGTAAGCAAACCACCACAATGAAATGTTTTTCTTCATAAGAGTGGCCATGTCCCTTTACAACAATAGAAATCCTAAAACACTACACCCGACAACAAAGACCAAATTTGACTCAGAATTAATCCTAAATGGGGCAAAATGGACACTTTCAAGGTAGAGGGAGGAGGATCAAGAATTCAAAATTATTTTTAACTACAAACTACTTCAAGACCTGTATGGATTACTTAAAGCCCCATGTTAAAAAGACAACACCAAAAACAAACAAATATACCTACAACCCCAGTACTCTGGAGGCTTAGGCCAAAGGACTGTAGTGTGTTTGAGGCCAGCCCCAGTTACATAATTCAGGAGACCTTGAATTATGGGTTACAAAAGACCCTATCTCAAAAGCAAACAAACAAAGAAAATGATAAGCTTCAGGGTATTTGAATTATATTTTAATAAAGTAGTTACGTCTGTACCTCTTTGTTATTTAGATAACTGAAAATAAATCTTGAAAATCTTGGAATGTAATAAATCTTGGAAATGTAATAAAGCTTGGAAATCATATGACCATAATGGGTTTCAAAGAAAAGAAGTATAGATAGCAGTTGGTTGCAAATTTTGAGGGCTTCATTCACTTTGTGAGAGAGCACCCCGCCTCTCCTCTAGAATGCCGCAGCGTGCCCACATTTCTAACCACACGCCCAGTCTGAGCTGGCACCAGCCACTGGCATGTACCCAGTGAGTCAAACAGTGCTCCTTGGCCGCGTTTACATTAATACTAAATCCTGATCTTCCAGGTCTTGGTGTTTGGGAAGGAGGGAGCATACGTATGTATGTTATTATTTGTGTGTGTGTGCATGTGTGCACAGGAGTGCATGTGTGTGTGTGTGTGTGTGTGTGTGTGTGTGTGGAGTGTGTGTGTAATATAGGTCAGAGGACAATTTGCAGGAGTTGGTTCTCTATCGTGTAGATTTCATGGATCAAACTTGGGTCATAAACCTTGGTGGCAAGTGCTTCTACCAGCTGAGACAACTCTATGGCCCCTGCACCTCGGTTTTTGAGACAGGGTCTCTTACTGCACTTGTACTCACCGTTTGGGGCTATACTGGATGGTTAGGGAGTCTGGGGATTTTCTTGTCCCCTTAGCACTAGCCCTGGGGTTAGAGATAACATACATGTACCAGTCTTTTTATATGGCGCTGGGGATCAAAACTCAAGTTATCCTGCTTGTGTGGCAAGCTCTTGACCTGCTGGTACCAAAGTAAGTTTTAGACAAAAGGATTCAGATAACTGGCAGCAAGGGACCTCCAGGGAAGCAGGAGATAATTTGGGTTTGAACAACCTAGGTAGATTCTTTCTCCTTCCCGGAGCGGCTTTCCTTTCCAGATAAAGGCTTGCCAGTTTACTCTGCTCTCTGGTCTGAGTAGAAGTGTAATTCTCACGCTAATGTACATGGATCTACTTTTTCCGGCTAGCCAACAGGAGTAAAAACGACTCTCAGAGTAAAATGAACTAGGATGCTGACTGAGAGATGAATTTAGACAAGATAAAACGTCCAAAGAAGAAAGCCGGGTGGCGGTGGTGGCGCACGCCTTTAATCCCAGCACTCAGGAGGCAGAGGCAGGTGGATCTCTGTGAGTTCGAGGCCAGCCTGGTCTGCAAGAGCTAGTCCCAGGACAGGCACCAAAGCTACAGAGAACCTTGTCTTAAAAAAACAAAAATAAATAAATAAATAGAACAAAGAAAAAAAATAGATAAAAACTTAAAAGTCCCTAAGACTAGTTTATCTTCAGATTTCCTTCATATTGGTTAACAATAAGATTATGGTATAATTAGTCTATGATATACGTGTGTGTGTGTGTGTGTGTGTGTGTGTGTGTGAGTGTGTGTGTTTTATATGCTTACTTTCCGAGACAGGGTTTTACATATTCCAGGCTGGCTTCAAACTCTCCGTGTAGGTAAGCTTGACCTTTAATTTCCGGTTCTTGCCTGCTGGGATTACGGGCCTTTGCTGGATGCCCGGATTTACACAGTGCTGAGGATCAGTCTCATGGTTTGTGTACCCTAGCCACATATGCTACCAAGGCCTCATCTATAAAGATTTTAGGAGGACTCATGGCAGCCTGGTCACACATGCGGGGCACCAGGCCATGTGGGGGCCCAGGCTGCACAGCTGTCATAGCAGGTAGTACTGGGTTCCAGGAAAAGTCCTAAACAGACACCACTCAGGAACAGACCATCCAACGGAAATTCCTAACGTTCCAACCATTAGATATAGGGCTACCTGCCAGCACACACCCATCGCTTTTCACCAGGACACCCCTAGACAAATGTCAGCCAATCAGGGGTCTTGAACCTTAGAAGTCCCTCACCCCCACCTTTGCTACTACAAAAACCAACCCCAATTGAGCTCAGGGCTCTCTGATCACTCCAATACACTGGACTCACATAGAGTCCGAGTTTGCAAACTTGTGTAAGAATAAAGACTCTTGCTTTTAATTACAGGATTCAGTCTCCTAGTTGGTTTTGGGGGGGTACTCCGTGATTTGGGCATAACAATTAGTGTGGATCTCTAAGCAACTGGGATTCTTTCAGAAACCATTGCAACCATTATATTGTCTTCTGAGACAAACACAATCAATAATAATCAATTATTTGATCTAGAAGGATAGTTTTCAAAATCTGGCACCAGTTATGCACCTTCCCCCAAACATGTCTTTGCAACTGATAATGATAGGCTTCATAAAAATTGAGCTACTGAAAATTTTCTATATGATCAACTTTTGCAAATGAGGTTCCACTTTTCCTTAACTAAGCTCATCGCATGACTCTCACGCATGTTAACTATGCCAAAGCCGGACAACAGACTTTTCATTTACTGGCAAGAAAAAAAATTTCCTCAAGACAAAAGGAACAGGATGTTAGCAAATTATGGAAGAGTTTATTAGCCTTGGAACAGGAACAACTGACTTGGGACACAGAGTACTCCGCATTTTCAACTTCTGTGTGGCTTTTGTCTCTACTACCAAGGGGTATGGCGGCTCTGGTGAATCATTTAACAAACTGTCAAAATCCTACGATTTAAATGCATCTTTTAAGAAAATTTTTTAGAAAAGCAACAGTGATTCCTAGAAGACAGATTATTACTAAGAATTAGTCATTGTAAGCTAAACTTTCTGTCATTAAAAAACACTTTTTATTCTGAAATAAGTTTAGGGTTATAAAAATGACAAATAAAATGGGATTAGCTTGGTGGCACATGCCTGTAATCCTAACACTTGAGAGGCAGAGCCAAGATGATCTCAGTGAGTCCAAGGCCAGCCTGATCTATTGAGTAAGGTACCCGTTGCAAGTGCTACATAGTAAGATTCTGTCATAAAACCACAATGAAAGTTGCAAAAGTTATGTGAAAAGTTTCTATACCCTGATAAGCCTCTCCACCGATGCAGCAATCAAATCAGACCAAATCAAACCAAGTTAGAAAAAGCCCAGGTTTAATGGATAAAAATGTTCTCAGATGGTTTTCCAGCTCCCCCCTCCCATCCGTACCCCACAAGAGGAGAGTCTGTTTTCTGGGGGCCAGTTTAAATACCCTGTGGGAGTGATCGTGAACACTTCTGGGGGAGAGGGTCATCATTTGGTGGGCTTTCTGAGATGCAGCAGGGTCTGGAGAGAGGGGGCTTGGGGTGGAGCTTCGATTCGAACATTCCAGACACTTTGGGTAAATGGCTGCCAGGGGCTAGGGTGAAGCTTCTACCAGAACATTATTTTAAAAATTCCTACTCAAACTGGTCAATGATGGCACATGCCTTTTACTCCCAGGACTCAGGAGGCTGAGGCAGGCAGACCTCTGTGAGTTCAAGACCAGCCTTGTCTACATAATGAGTTTCAGGCTAGTCAGGGCTACAAAGTGAGACCCTGTCTCAAAAAAAAAAAACCCACCAAAATTATATATATTTTATGTATATATATATATAAAATTAGGGTTTTTTGGAGACAGGGTTTCTCAGTGCAATAGCCCTGGCTTTCCCGAGGCTCACTTTGTAGACCAGGCTGTCCTTGAAGTCTGCTTCCTGAGATTAAAGGCAAGTGCCAGGGCTGGAGAGATGGCTCAGAGGTTAAGAGCATTGCCTGCTCTTTCAAAGGTCCTGAGTTCAATTCCCAGCAACCACATGGTGGCTCACAACCATCTGTAATGAGGTCTGGTGCCCTCTTCTGGCTTGCAGACATACACACAGACAGAATATTGTATGCATAATAAATAAATATTTAAAAAAAAAAAAAAAGGCAAGTGCCACCATGCCCAGCTATTTATTATTTTTAGGTGTGTATGATGTGTAAGTGTGGGTGCTTGCATGCCTGGCACGGATGTGGAGGCTAAGAACAAAGCTTTTACGACAGCCTCTATCTAGTGGATTATTATAGCAGCTGAATTGCGCTGGGCTGTCTGACCGGCTCCAGTGAATGTTGGGGAAGGGTGTTGAATAAACTTTGCCTGTGGGGTATCTTATTATTTTTTTAATATGATTTATTTTATGCGTATTGTTGTTTCGCCTGTATGTATGTCTATTTGAGGCTATCAGATCCCCCAGGAGTGGTGTTACAGACAATTGTAAGCTGTCACGTGTGGGTGCTGGGAGTTAAAATCTGGTGTCTTGGAAGAGCAGCCACTGAGTCATCTCTCCAGCCCCCAAACGACACCTTATTATTTCTGCTTTGGAGATGCTCAAATTGTGAATCCTGATTCAACGAACTCCTCTCTCCCTTTAGGAATGATCTTATTCTTGGGTTTGAGTAGTTTTCAGTAAGTTTTGACAACAGTCTTTTATTAGATATGGTGTTTCCAAGTCCTTCTCCCCCTGGGGAACTTTGGAGGTTTCTGATGTGGCCCATTCAGTCTGTAAGGTAGAATCCAGGCATCCGTGTATGGGCAAACACAGACTGATGCTTCTAAACAGCTCTACTAGTCAGCAGGAAGATATGAGCTTCCGAGGAATGTGTGATGATGCACTCATGCTGCAGCACCCAGGAAGCTGAGGCAGGAGGTTACTGACGCTGAGGCCAGCCTGGGTTACATAAGTATGGTCTTATTTCAAAACAAACAGACATACAAACAAAACAAACAAAAGCAAAAACAAAACCAAATAAAAAAATCCAGGACAAAAAAAGACACCAAACAAATAAATGAGCAAATGAGCTACCAAGCTATGAAAAAACACAGAAGATTCCAAGGAGTATCAGTGGATTAAGGAGCCCTTCTGAAAGGGCTGTATGTACACTCCGATTTCAACTATACGGTATTTTGGAAAGAACAAAACCATAAACAGAGGGTAATGGGAACTCTCTGTACTTCCACCTGGCTGGCCAGGAACACGATATGTAGACCAAGGTAGTTGTAACTTACTGTGTGTACTTTCTGTTCAATTTGCTGTGGATCTAAAACTCTCCTAAAAAAACAACAAAACAAACTTTTGCGGGTGAATCTAATGTGCAGCTGTGGTTGAAAATTACTAGGCTTGGTCTTTGCAGACGGTCTTTTTAAAAAATTAAGTTATCTATTGCTATTTTTGTTCAAAGGTTGAATAAATGAAAGTTCAGTAAGGAGTGTGGGGCATAGTTTTGGTAATCTCACAAACCAAGGGGCTCTAGATCTAAGAGGTATGTTTGTTAATGGAATCATAAATAGATCTCCATGTGCACCCCTAGAGGCAGGTGCTTTTTCCCCCTCTTCTTCCACTACCCCACTCCTTGCACCACCGCAGCCATCGACGACAAGTCGCGACCTCATTAGGTAGCCAAGGATGACCTTGAACTCCAGATCCTTCAGCCCCCTCCAGGTCCCCAGTGTCCCAGCCACGGGCGGGCGCCACTCTCAGCGACCAGTTTTTTTGATTTTTCAATGTCCGTGAAATAAAACTTTGAAAGGAATAACTATGCAAGTACGAATGATCACAAGCCGCAGGGGGAAAAAAAAAATTGAGAAGTCCTGGGGCTGCTGCTTCCCGGGGCTCCGAGGGGGCCGCCAGGAGGCACGCGTCCCATCTGCACCGAGGCGATAACGCCGAGCTGCCTTCCCCGGCTCGCCGCGAAGCGCTCGGCTGAAACCGCAGGGCGCTCGTCCTCAGACGTTCGAGGGCAGGGGCGGGGTGACCCGAGGCCCGACCCCGTGGCCTCCGCTCCGCGGGACTCCGAAGACCCGCGCCGGGGGAGGCGGGCGGGGCCTGCGCGAAGCAGCTGCCGGCGGCGCGCGCCGATTGACAGCGCGGCCAGGCCGGCTCCCGGAGGCCTGAGGAAGAGCTGTAGCCGTCCGCCCCAGGGAGCCCCGGGGCGTCCCCCGCCGTCGTCCATCGTCGTCCCGCTCGGCCGGTCTCCGCAGCGCCCCAGGTGGCCGCGGGCAGGGCGGCCGGGAGGCGTTCGCTCCGCCTCCGCCCGCGCGGCCTCCGCCAGCCTCCCCGCCCGGCGCCCGGTCGAGCCTTCTCCTGCCCCCGCCCGGCTGGCGATGGACGCGGCCTCTCCCCGCTGCCAGGGGCAGCTGCGCGCGGGCCTCGCTTTGAACCGCAGGGCCTGAGGAGCCGCGTGCTGAGAGGGTCGGGACCCGCGCTGGCCGCCGCCGCCGCCGCCGCCGCCGCCGCCGCCGTCGCTCGGGAGGAGCTCTCGCTTCCTTGTCACCGGGTCCCCGCGGAGGAAGGGGAGGGACGAGACGCGGCTTTTCCTGTGCCGCCTGCCTGGCTCGACCTGCGCGGCCTGCGGCTTCCTGGGAACGTGAAGGCCGCGGTCGGGCCTGGCTCCGCCCGCGGCCTGCTTGTTGGAGCTGGACCGGAGCTGTTTGGGACGCCGAGCCGGGGTAAGAGGCTACGGGGAGGGCAGGCGGGGGCGCCGGGCGCCGTCGGCGGGGTGGTGGGCCTGGCCTGCGCGAGGATCCGGGCGGCCGAGCCCAGTGGCGGGTGCGAAGCTGGACCCCGGCGCCGTGAGGTCGGCCACTGCCGCCGCCTCCTCTCCGTCTCGGACCCTTTGTTCCCCTCCCCGGGCCCTTACGGGGCTTGGTTTGCTGGCGCCGGAGCTCCGGCTGCGCTCCCCTTGTCCTTGATCAGCCTCTGCCGCCCGATCGAGGACGGGGACCGGGGACCGGGGACGTCCCGCTGGGCCTCCGAGTTCCGGGAGCCCCGCAGCGCGGCCGCTCGGCTGCTTCCTCTCGAGCACGCAGGCTGGCTGGCTGCTTCCCCAGAACTTCGCCCTCCTCCCGCAGGCAGGTAGCTGACTTAGCCGGCTTGGGTGTCAGCGGCTCGGCCTCGGCCTCGGGCAGGCCCAGGATGGTGGGGCAGCCCCCGGGGCGCCGCCGATGGTTGCCCACCGCGACCCGCCTCTTGGTTCCCACACCGGCAGGTGGATTGCGTGCGACCCCAGGCTGTCCTGTGGTCAGGCGCTTAACGAAGAGATTTGTAATGACTCGTCTACCTAAACTACTTCTCGTTTTAGTTTTTTTTTCCCTTTTTAATGAAAAATAACTCCCCCATTGTGTGGGAACCGAGAGTGGCTTATTTTTTTTTCTTGGCTTCGTAACCTGTTAGTTGCATTTACTTTAAGTATTCAAAAAAAGTTTTAAGAACACTCGCCAAGACTGCCAGAAGTTCTAACCAGTATTGCCCCCCCATAGGTAGATTTCATATCTAATTACTGTTTGTATTTGGATATATTTTGGAGTGAGTTTGCGAATTCAAAATTTGTGAAGTTGTTGCTGAGAAAGGAGATATTCAATTTGAAGGGGAATTGGATCAGAATGTGTATATAGTTTCCTTACGAGTACTGGATATGACCCGTATCGGAATCCCAGTTTTTATTTTGTTTTGTTTTTCGGGCGGGGGTGTGGGGTGTTGCAGGGAGACATTTGCTGGTAAAACAACTTTTTTGTAGGTGTTCTTTGCTTTTTGGCACGGACATTGCTGATAACAGTAGTGGGTTCCAAAGCTTATTCCACTGTCTGACAGAGACAGCTCTGGTTTCTGGCTAACTAGCAACCTAGTCAGCATGAACTCTTGTGTTAAATTGTTTTGTGTTTAGTGTACCTGAACATTAAGCTCAGGAAGTAGAGGAAAGTTGAAAACGGCTACATTATAGTATACTTTTTGTGGTAATACACTTGGGAAAGTTTTTAAAGTCATGTGTATTTGTTTATGCTTTTGTGTGTGTGTGCCTGTGTGTATGTGCATGCTATAGAGCAATACGGAAATCAGAGGACGACTGTAGGTGTGTGTGTGTGTGTGTGTGTGTGTATACTAGTTTGACGACCTTACAAACACTTTGGATGTACAGGAAAAAACTGTAAACACAGGCTGATCAGTTCTGAGCCTTTGAAAACCCATTTTTCCATTTTTAACTTAGACAAGGAGGTGTTTCAAAGACCATGGCCGACGTGGATCCCGACACGTTGCTGGAGTGGCTGCAGATGGGGCAGGGAGATGAAAGGGACATGCAGCTGATAGCCCTGGAACAGCTCTGCATGCTGCTTTTGATGTCCGACAACGTGGATCGCTGTTTTGAAACGTAAGTGCATTCCTTCATCAGCTTCCTCTAGGGTCGCTGCCGTGACATCTGGTTCCAGCCATTTGCTGACTTTAGTTTGTATGAAAACGTCACCAGTGAATTTTTAAATGTCCTTTTGGACATTTCTGCAGTCGTCTGTTTACTTTGCTGAGGAATAAAAGGTGGCGGGAAATGGAACCCTAGTAATGATAATTGTGGTTATGTAAATACATACCTGTTGAATGACTGTGAATTAGGAATACTAATATTAACCCATAACTTGGTTGAGTCAGTTAGGAAACATCTCATAAACTGAGGAGAATATACATGTTTATCTTCTTTAAAGCTGGTTCTGTCTGTGTGGCTGACTAGGAGAGTAAGAGTGGAACCGCCTGTTTCTTTGGTTTTCATATGCCATTGCGCTTTTGTTAAAATAACTTTCTGGTTTGTAAAGTTCATTTTGAGAAGGTACATTGATTGTTACATAGAGTGTGTGTGTGTTTGCGCATGTGTGCTTGCGTGCGTGCCATGGCAAGCATGTAGAAACCAGAGCACAACTTGAGGGAGTTGATTTCTCATGTGGGTTCCAGGCTTGAGCTAAAGTTGTCAGGTTTATGGTAAGTACCTTTACCAGCCAAGCCATTTCACCACCCCAAATCTGGGGAGTTTCAAATAGTTTCATTCAGAGATGATAATAGAGTTTGCTTAAAAATATAAAAAAAGTCGCTACTAGATAGGCCACTAAAGTCATGTTTTCCTCTTGTGTGATTCTAGTTCAGTAAAAGAATAAATGTTGTTCTGAGTTCATTTATGTTTACAGTTCTGAATTCCAATAAGTCATTACAAACTTTTTATATATACTTTAATGCTATTTAGAGGTAATTAGAAAATATTTGAGATATTAGCCTAAAGCTTGGCATAATTAATGCCTTTGAGGTGGAAACGTACTATATTACTTGCTAAATCTATACTATCTTTTCAACTTGTTTTCTCTTGAGTTTTAAGAGTAATAGTTTTTGAGTAATAGTTTGGAATAGTTTGGAATTTTGTTAAAACAGTATTATTTTAGCTGGATATGGTAGTTCTTGCTTTTAATCCCAGTGCTGGGGAGCTGGAGGTAGAAGAAGCAGAAATTAAAGGTCATCAATACATAGTGCAGCAAACTCTCTTGTTGGACTGTCTTGTATGGTACTGCCAGCTCCCCAGTAATGATGTTGAGGCTTAATATTAGTTATGAAAGCTTGGCCTTAGGTTAGGCTCTTTCCCAACTAGCTCTTATAACTTAATTAACCAATACTTTTTAAATCTGTGTTCTGCCACGTGGCTCGGTTACATCTACTTAGTATGGCACAACTGACTTGCTCTAAGTCTGCTGGTGAAATCTGTCTTCCTAGATTCCTCTTCCCAGTTTCTCTGCCCACAAGTCTCGCCTATTGTCTCCTGCTGAGCTATTGACCATTTAGCTCTTTAATAAACTGATCAGAAGACACCTTAGGCAGAGATACCTCTTTACAGTGTAAACAAATATTCCTGAAACAACACAGTTAGTCCAAGCCAGTCTGAGCTACTGGAAACCCTATCTCAAAAAAAATCTCAAAGCAAGGGTGTCCTGGGATATGGCTCGATGAGTAAAGGTACTTATTCCAAGTCTGAGGATGAGGATGTGAGTTCAGTGCCCAGAATCTGTGTTATAGAAGGAGAGAACCTGTTTTGGTAAGTTGTTCTCTAACATGTTTTTTTTTTTAAATTTTATGATTTATTTATCTTTTATTTTATGTGCATTGGTGTGAAGGTGTCAGGTCCCCTGGAACTGGATTTTCAGACAGTTGTGAGCTGCCATGTGGTTGCTGGGAATTGAACTCAGGACCTCCGGAAGAGTAGTCAGTGCTCTTAACCTCTGAGCCATCTCTCCAGCCCCTCTCTAACATGTTTGAACACAGAGTTGATAGAAGCCCTTATAATAAACTAATAAGCTTCCACATCGTAGGGGTTGGCTTAACTCCTTTTATCAGTAGCTTTTTTTTTTTAATTTCAAGACAGGGTTTCTCTGTGTAGTTCTGTCTGTCCTGAAACTCATTCTGTAGACCAGACTGGCCTTGAACTCACAGAGATCCTTCCAACTGCTGGGATTAAATGAGTATGCCACCACCACCAGGAGATCAGTAGATTCTTAAGAGAATAACTTAGTTTCTCCTTGATAACCTATTTTAGTAGGATTTATAGAAACATACGGTAGAAGTATTCGTATGTTTCATTACATAGTCACCGTCGGATTGAGAGTTACTGTTTTGTTTAAAGGTTTATTTTTGCTTCTGTGTATGCGTGTCTGCATTCATGCCGTGTGCCTGAAGAGGCCACTTGGCCTTCCCTGGACTGGAGTTACAGGTGGCGGTGAGCAACCTGATGTGGGTGCTGGGGTCCAGCCCAGTTCCTCTGCAGGATCTTTGAGTGTTCTTAACTGCTGAGCCAGTGCTTCACTTTGTGCATTTAAAAAGTCATTCTTGTCACCTCCCACCCCTGTAGGGGGGGCAGCATTGTAGTATGGGGTTGAAAACCTGCTGGGGGAGAAAGTCACACTTGCCTGTTAAGTGTTACTTTATATTTTCTCTTTAGTTCTCTCTCTCTCTCTCTCTCTCTCTCTCTCTCTCTCTCTCTCTCTCACACACACACACACACACACACACACACACACACACACACGGTGGCTTGTTTTTGTTGTTTTGTTTTTTCGAGATAGGGTTTCTCTGTGTAACAACTCTAATTGTCCTAGAACTAGCTTTGTGGACCAGGCTGGCCTCACAGAGATCCACCTGCCTCTGCTTCCTGAGTGCTGGTTTTAAAGGCATGCACCACCACTGCCTGACTGAGTGCGTTTTTGTTTTTGTTTTTTGTTTTTTTTAAAAGAAATATTGAGGTTTTCCTTTTCTTTAAACATTGTGATTTATTATTGTGTGTGCTTGTGCACACGCGCACCAAATTGGTTCTTGGTATTCACCACTGACCTGAGTTCAATACCTGAGATCTGCATGGCCTTAAAGAAGATAAACATATATGTTCTTCTCCATGTATGAGAGGCTTCAAGAGTTCCTCCTGCTCCTTCTGCCCCCACCTCCCAAGTTTGGCATTAAAGGTGTGTGCTACCATATCCAGCTAAAATAATACTGTGTTAGCAAAAATCCAAACTGTTATGTAGAAACCACTGAAAAGGCAATGTAGATTTAGCAGGTAGTATAGTCTGTCCCAGGGATTGGACCCAGTCTGTCCTGTTGATGGCAGGTGCCTCTGTCTGCTGAGTTGTGGCACTGGCCCTAGTAGAGGTGTTTATAACAGCAGTTAAAGAAACTGTTACTGCATTAAAACAGTTTAGAGAAGAGTTCCAAAAAAATTACATTTATGCATGTATTTATTTGTGTGTACATGCATGTAGAAGTTGATTTTTTTTTTTCCCTTCTACCATGTAGATCCCAGCTAGTGGACTCAAGTAAGCAAGCTTGGTGGCAGGTGCCATCTACTGAGCCATCATTGACGTAAAGAAATATATATATATATATGTATGTATATATATATATATGTATATATATATGAAGATTTGTTTGTTTTTAGCTGGGCATAGTGGTGCTTGTCTTTGATTCCAGCAGAAGCAGGTGGATGTCTGTGAGTTCAAGGCCAGCCTGGTCTACTTGAGTGAGTTCAAGGGCACCTAGATTGTTACACAGAGAAACGCTATCTAGAAACAAACGATTTGTTTTTATTTCATGTGTATGTGATTGAAATGAGGTAATTCAGCCAGTGCTTTCACCAGTTTAGACCACTTGCTGCCCTGTTTCCCCTTGAGTCTTGGTTTGCTTTCGTCATTCTTTAGCCATGTAGTTATTTTTGGTTATGACATTATGGCCATAGGTTCAAGTTCTTTTTATACAAGATTTACTTTTATTGTACGTGTATGAATGTTTTGCCTGTGCGTATGCACATGTGGCTTGAAGTGTCAGATCCCCTGCTACTGGAGTTGTAGATGGCTGTGAGGCACCATGTGGGTGCTGGGAACTGAACCCAGGTTCTCTGCAGGAACAGCAAGTGTCCTTAACCATCCAGCCTTTATTTTTCAGTCCCGACACTCAAATTCTTACAGTCTCGTTGTCTACTTAGCTTCTGTTCCTCCGTAAAATGGCTGTGTGGTCTCAGTGGGGATTAGTGGAGAGGATTTGTGGGAAAAGTGTTTCAAGGGAAGTCATATGATAAGCTTGAATTATATTTTGGCACATTATTTCTTGAAACAGTGATAAATTTGTGAGTCTTTCTTGTTCTTAAACAGGTTCTCATGCATCCTGGGTTGGGCTGAAATTTGTTTGCTAGCCAAGAAGGGCTTCAGTTCTGCCTCGTCCTCTCCAGCGCTGGGATTGCAAGTTTGTGCCACCATATACCCAGCTTTTGTTTGGTTTTTGAAGCAGTGTTATCACTATAGCTCAGTCTGGCCTAAGACCCACCATGTAATGCAGGCTGGCTCCCAACAGAAGGTGATCCCTGAGGGCTGGGATTCCACTTGTGCACCACAGCTGACTTCTCTTCTGCCTCAGCTTCCTCAGGACCAGAATTGCAGGCACCAGCCCCCTCTATCCAGCTTTTAAAGTCTTTTAAAGTCAACAAATAGGGCAGGTGAAAACCAAGACAGGTTTTAGGAGACAGGATTTCTCTGTAGCTCTGACTGTCCTGGAACTCACTCTGTAGACCAGGATGGCCTTGAACTCACAGAGTTCCACCTGCCTTTGGCTCTCAAGTGTTGGGAGCAAAGGTGTGCGCCACTACAGCCTAACAAATTTTCTACAGCCATAGACAATCTTCCAACTTGATTTGTTAAAGTTAATGGTCTGGTTATGTCTAATAAATCAAGACATGCCCACATATTTGATACATTTTGCCTGGTTTCTTTGGATTGAAAGTGTGCATCTGTACAGTTAGGAAAGGCGCATACTGCATTGAAAACCATGGTTTTTGAACTGGGCTAGAGCTGAGTTCAGAATTCTGCCTTCATTGCAAAGCCGTCATGGAATAGACTTTTGAGCCTGATTCCTAATCCTTGTTGGGTTTTGATGAAAATCAAGTGAGGCTAATACATGTGAAATACTAATGTGGTGCTTTTTGCATAATAGTTAAATGATTTTCTCCTTGGAATTGTTCTGAATCTCTATGGGCTTGTTTGACTGTCCTTTTGGAGTTAACGAATATGCTTTTAGTGTTCAATCTCCAAGCACTGTAAATTGGCTCAGCTGTTGAAGGCTGGGACCGTAGTTTGATCCCTGAAACCGACTGGGAGAATAAACCTGACTCTTGCAATTTGTCGTTTGACTTTGACACATATACACAATAGCAAATAGCCACACTCAAGTAAATAACAAAACAAAAAAACTCATACTACAACAGATCAAGAGCAGAAGCAAATGCACCAAGTTTTTTTCCATTAAGGCAAGCTGTAGGGAGAGAGATTTATAAAAGGACTAATTCTTACCTTACCGCCACTCTTCTCTCAAATGCTTTATTTAGTCATTTTTATTTTAACTTCATTTTTTTACAAGCTATAGTTAAGACATAAGAAGCTTACTATTCTCAATTTTATTTTTTTAATGAAGCAGAGTTGGGGTACTTTTTCTAATTTTAAAAAATGATTTAATTTTGTGTGCATTGTTGTTTTGCATGTATGTATGTATGTGTGAAAATGTCAAATCCCCTGGAGCTGGCGTTACTGACAGGTGTGAGCTGTCATGTGAGTGCTGGAATTGAACCCCGATTCTCTGGAAGAGTAGACAGCATTTTTAGCTGCTTAGTCATCTCTTCAGCCTCACTTTTTCAGTTATATTTTATTTATTGTATGTGTGTCTAGGGTAAGTGCCGCAGGATGCTGGTGGAGGTCAGGTGGTCTGCAGGGGTTCTTTCCTTCTGCCGTGTCAGTCGTATTCCGCAAGTGTCTTAAAAGCCTATTGTTTTGGAGACAGGGTTTCTCTGTAGCCCTGCCTGGCCTGGAACTTATTTTATAGACCAGATTAGCCTCAGACACAGATCCACCTACCTCTGCCTCCTGAGTACTGAAATTAAAGGTGTGCACCCCCACACCTTGCCTAAAGACTGCAGATTGTAGCATGAGGGCTCATAAAGAAGTCATTGTGTGATGTGCACCTGAGCGCTTGGCTAGAGACTTCTCAGCCTTTGGGTGTGGGTACTTAGGGAGGCCATCAGGAGCCTTTTTAACTTAAATTTTATTATGTATTTATTTATCATTATGTATATGTATACATGCGTGGGGAGGCAGTACATATGATTGTCATGACATGGATGTACCAGTGAGAGGACAGTTTTGTGGAGTTGGTTTCCTGCTAATTTTATATGAATTCTGAGAATCAAACTCAGGTCATCAGGCTTGTCAACAAGCACCTTTACCAGATGAGGCATCTTACCAGCCTGACCCATTCTTTTTTGAGACAAGGACTCCCAGTGGAGCATGAAACTTGCCAGTTAGACTAGGCTGTCTGACCTCAAGCTCTCCATTCTGGGAATATATAAACCCATGACAGCATGCCCTGCTTTTTTTCGCCCTTCTTATTAAAAAAAATTATAATGTGTGTGTGTGTCTGTGTCTGTGTCTGTCTGTCTGTCTGTCTGTTATGCAAGTGGACCACATGTAAGGACAGCATTCTAGAGTTAGTTTTCTCCTACCAAATGGGACTCAGGAATCAAAATCAGATCTTCAGGCCATTTTAGCTTTTTTTTTTTTTTTCTTTTTTAAACCCACCTGAGATCCTGAGATAGGGTTTCTCTGTAGCTTTGGAGCCTGTCCTGGAACTAGCTCTTGTAGACCAGGCTACCTCGAACTCACAGATATCTGTCTCCCTCTGCCTCCCGAGTGCTGGGATTAAAGGCGTGTACCACTACTGCCTGGCCGGTCCATTTAAAAAATCATTTTCAGTTATGTATGTTTGAATGTGGGTGTGTATGTGCACGAGTGTAGATGCTTTCGGAGGCCAGGCATGTTAGATGCCCTAGAGCTGTCTAGAGACAGTTGTGAGCCGTCTGATGCGAGGGCTGGGAACCAAACTCTGATCCTCTACCAGCAGAGCAAGTGCTGTTAACCACTGAGTCATCTCTGCAGCCCTCAAAAGACATTTTAACAGATTTTAAGCCTGGATGCTTTGGGAAAATGAGACATACACAAGTGTGGGAAGCCCGTGCTTCCCTGGGGAGTTGCCAGGGGTTATTTTAGATTAAACTCTCAGTACATTTTTAAATCCCCCAGATTCACTTTGAGTATAGTAAATAGAGGACCTGAACAACACATACGATGATTGTTTAGGATTCATAATTTTTAAATCCTAACAAGTTCCTATGACTATCACTTTCCTGCAAGTGTACAGCTCATGGTAACCTGACATGCTCAAATTGTGCCTGCAGCTGTCCCCGAAGTAATCAGTCCCCTAGCCTTCAGTCATCTCATTACCACATTAACCTTTTCACTATATTTATTTATGTTTTTTGCAGCAGGGTCTCTTGTAGCCCATACTGGTCTCAAACTGGCTGTGCAGCCAAGAATGACCTTAAACTCTCAGCCCACTGCTCCACCGTCCAGACGCTGGGATCACGAGTGTATGATGCAGGGATGGTTTGAGGGGTGCTGGGGGTCCAGCTCCGTGCATGTTCGGCAAGCTCTCTACCGACCGGGCCATAGCCCCAGCCCGGGAGAAACGCTTTGTCTTTTATAGTTATTGGTTTATTTCTGTAATTTAGGGCCCACTTGTAATTTTTAAACTTATTAACATGACTTTTTCTTCAACATCCACCACTAAGCTATCACAAATATCATGAACAAATCCAACTCCAGTTTTTGGCTAGGGGAGTGGTGGTGTACTCCTGTAATCTCAGCATTTCAGAGGCCAAGATAGGATAATTGCTGCAAATTAGGGCAATTTAGCCTGGGCTAAGACCCTGTCACAAAACAAACCTTTCATTATTGTCCTGTGACGGGTGCCATCCCCCTCTTCTTCCTTTGACACTCTCAAACTCTGTGGTTCAGTAGATCCAGGCTATTTTGCCTTTTAAAATTCTCTCCAAACTGTTGTTTTCTTTTACCTTTTTTTGTGATGTCTGTGGAAGAGAGAAGTAAGATAGAACCTTGCCATGTAGCCCTGGCTGACCTGGAACTTGCTGTGTGGTCAAGGATGGTGAATTCTGATCTAGCAGAATGCTGGGATTGTGTAGTGCTGGAGACTGGATTTAGGACTTCGGGCCCTCTAGGCAAGAAACCTACTACCAAGTTAGTTTCCAGCTTCCTCAGCCCCTTTGAAAATCTTTGCATTTTGAGTCAGAGCTTATTGGTTAGGCTGACCATGAATTTACTCTAGCCCAGGCAGGCCTTGAACTTGGAGATCCTGCTTTAGCTCCCAAATAGCTGGGATTATAGTCTTGAACCACCAGACCTGCTTGATCTGTGTTATACTGAGGGGATGACTCATCTGTATTTAATTTTCTAATATATTCCATTGGTCATGTGGAAAATACTTTCCACTGGTTGTACAGATATTTTAAATGTTGACATATTTCATCTTAACAGTACAAAAGCTCACATTTGTTACTATGACTACTAATTATATAAAAAGTCTTTATTGGGATGCTGTCAGCTCTTTGTGGCAATTATATTCTCCAGAGTGGTAGTTTTTGTTTGAAAGTGTGAATGTTTTTATGATTGGTAACAAGCCCCATTGCTTGTTTTTCTTGCATTAAAAGGTTTGCTTCATTACATTTTTAAGAAAATGTTTACCAGATAGCTTGATCATACCTTATTTATAAATTTGTTTTTTGCGTGTGTGTGCCTAGCTGCCTTGAGTCTTGTGGAGGTCAAAGGTAAACATGGCTGTCCATGGCCTGAGTCCTTTGGAATTGAACTCAGGTTATCAGGCTTGGTGGCCAGTTCCTTTACTTGCTGAATGACCTCACCAGTGTTTGCTAGATATCTAAGCCTCTACAATCAGTTTGTTTGGTAGTTCTTGAATAAAATGTTATTGCAAGAAAATAGCCACTGGTTCAGTTCTCAGACAGTTGAGCAGGTATTTTTCACTAACAAGCTATTATATTATTCTTTGGTTATGTAGAAGTTATTTGTGCTTTCTTCTCATTTTCTTTGTAGAATAATTGAAAGGTTTATATCTGAAGGGTTCAGGTTTAGTAAGATTAATAATTTTGTTGCTCCATCGAAGTTCTTCTTTGAAATTGGCTTTTATTTCCTGTTAGTTCCTGGCAGTGAAGAGTGCAGTTACTAGTATTAACTGTACTTGTGAGTTTTCACTGTAGTAACTCGTGTTAGCTAGTATTAACTAGTATTAAATGTAACTACTGCCCTCAACACAGTGAAGCTCCGGTAAGTTAGTTTTGTTTTGTTTTTTTGTTTGTCTGTTTGTTTTGGAAAGAGGTTCTCAACTGTGTAACCCTGGCTAGCCTGGAATTCTTTTGTAAAATCAAGCTGAACTCACGGTGATACACCTGCCTCTGCCTCCCAAGTGCTGGGGTTAAAGAAGGGGTACCACCTCCTGCAGCTTTATCCTGCCTTGCTTTCACTTCCTATGCATAGGAGACAGTGACTCAAGGAGAGAAAGGAAGTCTCATTGAATACAGTGAGGTCAGGAGCATGAAGTCTGAAGATGTCCTTTGTATTTAGCGTCTTTCTCAAGTGGGCTGACCGCCAGGGCTGGATTTGAAAGGGCTGATGTGAAGACAGATCTTTGTTTAGGGCAGCACTGCTGTTCTCTGGGGATCAGGCCTTGTCTTCGGTAAGAGCTCCAGCTTTGAGTCCTTGATGTACACGATGGGAATCACCTGGGCTTCTCGTTAAACCAACATTCTGATCAAGTTGGTCAATATTCTTTCTTTTTTTTTAAATTAATTTTATTTTGTGTGCTTGAGTGTTTTGCCTGCATGTGTGTCTGCATCGTGTGTGTGCCTGGTGTTCTCAGAGGCCAGGAGAGGCCTCAGATCCCCAGAACTGGATTTACACACTTTTGAGCTGCCATGTGGATGCTGGGAATCAAACCTGGGTCCTACAAAAGCAACAAGTGCTTTCAACCCCTGAACCGTCTTCAGCCTTGGTCTGTATTCCTAACATGATTCTAGGAAACACAGCAAGAGTTTGTCAGAAAGTTCCACAAACCTGTAATCCCAGCATTTGAAAAGCTGAGGCAGGAGGGTCACTTAAGAATTTGCAACCAGCCGGGGCCTTCCTATATATAAGCTGCTTTGGCTGCTTAGAGCTTGCTCTGTAGGCCAGGCTGGCCTCAAACTCAGAGATCTGCCTGCCTTTCCCTTTGAGCTCTGCTATTAAAGGTGTCTATCACTAGACCTAGATCAATCATAGGCCTTAAATTGTTTTAGATTTAATAAGGAAAAATGGGAAAGAACTCCAGAGAGTGGGAAGAACTCCAGGGGAGGAAACATGCTTCTGCTTCTTTTGATCTTTTTGATTTTAAGCCTAGGACTAAATGCTTGAGTTGTCTGTCTAGCCCCTCTTCCTTCCTTCCTTCCTTCCTTCCTTCCTTCCTTCCTTCCTTCCTTCCTTCCTTCCTTCCTTCCTTCCCTCCCTCCCTCCCTCCCTCCCTCCCTCCCTCCTTCCCTCCTTCCTTCCTTCCTTCCTTTCCCCCTTTTTTTTTAAACAAAGGAAGTAACCCATAGACAGCTAAAAATTCCCAAAGATATTTAAAAATCCCATTCACAATAGTTTCAAAAGGAAAAACAAAACTGCAGTAAAGAACCAACAAATTAGACTTGTGTAATGAAGATCTATAGAAGCCTCTAGAAGATGGAAAGCACTGCCGTGCTTTGGGGGACAGAATTCTACCGGAAAGTGCTGCGTTACTGGAATGTCCGCAGATGCAATCACAATCCAAAGACTCTTTATATAGCAGAGAAACATGGTTGTAAAATTCAGATGGAAATTTCAAAAGACTTTAAAAAAATATTTATTTGTTTATTATATATACAATATTCTTGTCTGTGTGTCTGCCTGCAGGCCAGAAGAGGGCGTCAGATCTCATTTCAGGTGGTTGTGAGCCACTGTGTGGTTGCTGGGAATTGAACTCAGGACCTTTGGAAGAGCAGGCAATGCTCTTAACCGCTGAGCCATCTCTCTAGCCCCCTTCAAAAGACTTTTAAGAGCTGTAGTATTCCTAAGCAGAATGAGCAAGGCTGGAGACCCATAGTAACTGAGCTTAAATTATACTCCAGAGCCATAATGACAGCATGGTCTTGCTCCAAAAACAGACATGTAAACTATAGAATAGAGGGCTCAGAAATCAACTATATAGCTCCAGTGTATTAGGGACAGAACTGGTAGAGTATAATACATTATAGGCTGGGAAGTACAACAGTGGTGGTCTTCACACCAGAGAGGCTGAGTCTGTCTAGTTGCCTCAACAGTCCCAGGCTGATCTGAAGCCCTGGCAGAGACTCCCGTGAAACCCCTGGTCTTCAGTTTATGTTAGAAGGTTAAAGACACTGATGTCAGTAGAAAGTGGCAGTAGTACAACAGATAGTTGTACTTGCTAGCTCTATGGGAAGGGGACCTTCTGGGAACAGGCAAAAGGAAAGGCTTTTTACCTCTGACTTCTTTTTATCTAGTTGGAAAAGTGGTACCCACATTTAGGGTGACTCTTCCTACTTTGCATAACCTGATGAAGAAAATCCCCTAACAGCTGTGTCCAGAGTTTTTGTCTTAGTTGGTTTCAGGTCCAGTTAAGTTGATCGCCAAAGTGAACTATCTAAATAGACAACTAATTGTTTTTTTTTTTTTAAAGATTTATTTATTTATTATGTATACAACATTCTGCCTCCATGTATGCCCGCATGCCAGAAGAGGGCACCAGATCTCATTATGGATGGTTGTGAGCCACCATGTGGTTGCTGGGAATTGAACTCAGGACCTCTGGAAGAACAGTGAGTGCTCTTAACCTCTGAGCCATCTCTCCAGCCCTAGACAACTAATTTGTGACAGTTGTCAGGAACATACATTGGAAAAAAGACCTTCTCTTTGGTGCTGGTAAAATTGATTTTCCACACGCAGAGAGTAAAATTACATAAAATTACATCCATCACTCTTTTTGTGGCTTTTTTGTTCTTGTTGTTGTTGTTGTTTTTTGAAACAGGGTTTCTCCGGATCCAACATAGTAACCACTGAGAAACACTTCTGATTTGTAATGTCTCTCTTTATGCTTACCTACCACGTCTTAATGTTGTAAATATAAACATAAGCCTCTAACTTTATTTCATTATAGTAGTAATTTCGTGGTGCATGATTTTTTAAATCCTGTTTTTATTTATTTTACAAAATCTTAGTGTGTGTGTATGTGTGTAATGTATGTTTACGTGTGTGTACATGCACCCTGGTTCTTTTCTTTTACCTTGGGGCCCTAGGGACTGAACTCAGATCATCAGGGTTGGCATTTAACTCTGAACCATCTCACTTTCCCCTTTTAGTTTTATTTATTTTACATGTGCATGTACATCTGTGCACCATGTGTGTTTCTGGCACCCAGAGACGCCAGAAGAGGGCATCAGATCCCCTGGACACTGGAGTTGCAGATGGTTGTGAGCTGCCATGTGGGTGTCGAGAACTGAACCTGAGTATTAAACACTGAACATCAAGTGCTTTTAGCCACTCGACCTCCCCCCAGCTTCCCAGGGATTCCTTTTTTAGTTTTTTTCTTTCTCTCCTTCCTTTAACCCCTTAGCTCCCCGCAGCTCTTTTAATCAGTCTTCTAACTAGAAAGCTAGGACTGTTGAGATTTTATCCATGTTTTGCCCTGCCCTCCATTCTGTTATTTTGTCCCGTGTCCACAGTGGTCACCCTCAGGATGAAAGTGGTGAGAAAATAGGTGTGGGGAGTTAAAAATAACACTTGGATCATAGGAGCCTTATTCTAAGTTTCCAGGGGTTCCGAGGCGTGTGCTGGAGCCAGCTTTGGATCCAGATTAGGAAGAAAGCACTGAGAAATCTCCCCACGTCTTCTGCCTTGCTTTAAGATTCTTTTCCTTTACCGTTTGTTGTGTTCTTCTGCCACACAGGCTTGGGATGTGGCTTTGCCACAGGTATATTAACTTTCTATAGCTGTGACAGAATTCTCTTTTTTTAAGTTTTTTTATTTATTTTTTACTTCTATGTGCATTAGTATTTTGCCTGCATGTATATCTCTGTGAGGGTGTCAGATCTTGGAATTACGGACAGTTGTTAGCTGCCGTGTGGATGCTGGGAAATGAACCCAGTTCCTCTGGAAGATCAATCAGTGCTCTTAACCACTGAGCCATCTCTCTAGTCCCATAGCAGAATTCTTAAGACCAGCATGAAAGGAAAGGTTTATCGGTTCAGTGTGAAGAGTTTAGTACATGTTCTGGCTTTATTGCTTCAGAGCCAATGACCAGCAGAATATAATGTCAGGGATCCCAGGACAGAGCATAGCTGTTCTCCTGTGACAGTTTGGAAGTTAAAAGAATTTTTTCTTTTCTTTTTGGTCTTTTTAGGACAAGACAAGGTTTCTGTGTATAGCCTTGGTTTTCCTGGAACTCCCTCTATAGTAGACCAGACTGGCCTTGAACCTAGAGATTTGCCTGCCTCTGCCTTCCAAGTTCTGAGATTAAAGGTGTGAGCTACTACAGCTAAAGGTGTGAGCTACTACAGCGGAACTGGAAGCTAAAGAAAAGGACCGGAGCCCTAATAGTCTCTGCAATTGCCTGCCAGTGGTGACCCTGCTTCCTCTACTGGGCCTTATCCCCTAAATACTTTACAGTGTCCATCATGCTTTGACTACATGAACCTCAGGACAGTCCAGAGCTAAGCTATAAGTAGAGGCCGAAGTGTGAGAGAAAAGAGAAAAGGAAGGAAGAGATGGCTCTGGTTGGAAGGTGCATTGCTCTTACATGAAATGGAGTTTGGTTCTAGCTCAGTTTCCAGCACTCACTCTGAGTGAGAACTGTGTGTAAGCCAGCTCTATGAGTTTTTTGAGGAAAAAAAGTTGTTTTTTTTTTTTTTGAAGCAAGTTTTCTGAAGAAAGGTTGAAATCAACCTCAGATGCTATATTTTTGTTCTGATCTCCTTTCCAGTCCCTCTGTTGTTGGACGGTTTTCTGAGTCCTCAGGTAGTTGATTTTTGCAATCCACCCAGCGTCTGTGTCTGTAATCGTGGAATGTGATAGGCTGTAATACGCTTATGCCATGTTGATTGCCACCAAAGTTTAACTGGTCTGTGATGGACTAATTACAGGTACTCTTTGACTTAAGATGGGGTTGTGGCCCAGTAAATCTCTTGTTAGTTGAAAATAACGTCAGCTAGAAATGCATTTAACACATCCAAACTAACTGGTATCCGTACTGTAGCAAAGAGATTGTTAGGAATGTGTATTTTTGGTGTTATATAAAGAAATATATTGTCAAAATGAAAATCACTCAGCAAGGCAGTCTATTTGCAGAAAGGGTGTGCCAAACTCAGACCAGTTATCAGGCATGCCCGGCCAGAATGGTCTCTAGTTTTTCTTCCTGTCTTAGGTGGTGATTGGCTCATCCTGTTGGTGGAAGTTTACTTTACAGTCTGTGCAATTGGCAAATTAGCATAAAGGAGCAGCAGGCTCTCTTGTTGGGCTAACTTCCTTTGGTAGAAAGGATAGACTATATGGTGTGGGTTGTTTACTCTCATGATGTTGTGATGTTGTGGTTGACTGGGAGCTAATGTGGCCTTTGCAGAACACAAGAGGATATTTCTAGCCCAGGAAAAGGTCAGCATTCAAAAATTGCATTAGGCATTCTCCTGAGTATGTATTGCTTTCATATCATTGTGATCAAAATAGTTTTTTGTCTTTTTGTTGTTGTTGTTGTTGTTGTTGTTTTTTCAAGGCAAGTTTTTCTCTGTGTAGCTCTAACTGCCCTGGAACTCGCTTTGTAGACCAGGCTGACTTTGAAATTACAGAGATCTCTGTGCCTTTGCCGCTTGAGTGCTGGGATTAAAGCTGTGTGCCACCACTGCCTGGCATGCTTGGTTTCTTGAGACAGGAATTTCCTTTGTAACCCAGGCTAGCTTTGAGCTCACAGTGTGGGCTAAGATAGTCTCAAATTCTTGATCTTCTTTCTTTAACTTCCTGAGTTCTGGAATTACAGGTGTGTGTCACTGTGCCAGGGGTAGGTTTAAGACTTTAACGTTTCGTTTCTGTTCATCTCTGTAATAAAAACCTTCATGCATATGGAGGCCCAGTGTTGATGCTGACAGTCTTCCTCAGTAGCTTTTACCTCAGTCAAACCCCAAATTACACATCCAGTCAATGAATTGGTTTAGAGTCCTTTCAGCTAGTCTGTATTTTTTGTTTTTGTTTTGTTTTGTTTTTGAGACAGGGTTTCTCTGTGTAGCTTTGGAGCCTGTCCTGGAACTTGCTCTGTAGACCAGGCTGGCTTTGAATTCACAGGGATCTGCCTGCCTCTGCCTCCCAAGTGCTGGGATTAAAGGCGTGAGCCACCACTGCCCAGCCTGTATTTTTTTTTAAATTTTTTTACCTATTAAGTAACAGTGTTTTGTCGGAGCTGGAGAGATGGCTAACTTAAAAATGTTAGCGTGTTTTGTGTATGTTTGTGTGTGTTTCTGTGTTATGTGTATGTGTGTCAGGGAGAGGTATGTACCTATGGAAACCTCAGGTTAATGTTGGTGTCCTTCTCAGACCATCTTATTTTTTGAGACAGAGTCTCAAATAATTCCCTGATTGGCTAATCTACCTGGCTACCAAGTTTCAGAGATCCCCAGCTGTGTCTCATCAGTGCTCTTGGGGCCAGGCTTTCTCCTTGGCTGGTGGAGATCTGAACTGCTATTCTCATGCTTATGTGGTAAGCACTTCACCACTGAAACCTCCTCAGTTTCCCTAATTAGTAAAGTTAAATACCTGTGAATACACTCCTAATGCCTTAGTGTTGAAAAGTAAGGGGGCCTGGTGTGGTGGCGCACACCTAAATCCCAGCATTTGGGAAGCAAGTGGATCTCGAGGCCAGCCTGGTCTACAGAGGCAGATCAGGACAGCCGAGACTACACAGAGAAACCCTGTTTGAGGGTGAGAGAGGGAGAAAAGTGGACAGAGATAGAGATAACTAGAGACCATCTCACATGCACACCAGGTGTTTGGTACTTTCCCTGAAAATCTCATGAAACAAAAGCCATGGTGAAGCTTGCCTGGAACCCTGGAATCCAAGCCATGGTTAATTACAGGCCAGCTGGGCTGCATAGTAAACACTTGTCTCAGGAAACTGAAAGGGGGAAGAAAATATACGAAGCAGATTTTCATTATGGTTGGCATAAACTAAGCTGTATATTGTGTGGAGCATCTTAGTTTCTTTTTTTTTTCCTGAAAAAAAAAAAAGTTAACCACACCAAGAATTAGATGTCTGATGTTAAAGCTTCATGGGCTTTGTCTTTCTTTTTCCTTGGGTTCTATGTATGCAACCCAGCTAGGGTGTGCACTGCTAGACGGGCGGCACTCTCTGTTGGGGTAGATTCTTGGCACCTCTCTCTGAAACTGGTTTCTCATAGTGCTTGATCAGAGGTTCTTCCTGTTTTGGAGGACACAGCAGACATTAGCATCATTTCATAAATTAAAGAAACCGCTTGTTTCCCTATTAAGTGTCTTACTGTTCTAGCACTGTGAAAAGATACCATGGCAAACGTGACTTACAAGTGAAAGCATTTATTGGCTGGCTTACAGTTTTAGGGGGTTCGTTAAGGTGAGAAACATGGCAGGCAGACAGGCAGCCTGCCTTTGGAGCAGTAGCTGAGAGCTTACATCTTCTCCACAAGACAGAGACAGAGAGACAGGGCTTGGCTTGGGCTTTTGAAACCTGAAAGCCTGCCCCCGCTGATCCACCTTCTCAGCTGGGAGATCACAGCTCCTAACCTTCCTAAGCAGTCCAGCTGGGACCCAGACATCCAAATACGTGAGCCTTCAAACCACGACAGTAAGTTTATGCTAAACATTTCTGTTTCTAGTTTTCTTCTTGAAACAAGTAGCCCTGTTGGCTTAGAGCTCCCTATGTAGTCAGGATGGCTTGAAGTCTCAAGGCTCTCCTGCCTCCACCTTCTGAGTGCAGGGATTACAGTGTATGCCGTCACATTGGTGTCATACAGAGTTGGGAACTGAACCCAGGACTTCATCTGTGCTAGGTGAGCGTTCTACCAAATAAGCTACATTCCTTCCCCCTAAATATTTTGTCTTAAAACTTTTTTCTTTTTTTTTTTGAGAAGATCTCACTATATAGTTTAGGTTCTTAACCTCCTTCAGTCTCAAGTGCTAGATTGTAAGAGTGTACTACCATGCCTAACAAAACACATTTTTTAGACTATAATGTTTTGGGGGTAGCATCAATTCTATTACAGTTTTGTCTCTGTTTTACTAACTGCATATGCAGAGAACAACAGTGCTTTAGATTCTGATAATTCTTGGCAAGATTGTTACCTTACCTAAGAACTAGGGGATGCATTCCTGTAATCTGCCTCAAAGTATTAAATAGCTGATTTGGAAATATATCAGACTATATTGTCATAGGTTGTCCATGCTCTGGCTAGTAAAAATCACTTGTGTTTAAAGTTGATTGCTTAGTCACTGAGTGAAAAAGTCACCTAAAATCTTTTATAATGTCCCTGCTTCTGGACCTTTAAATTAAAAATCATCTAAGTTATCAGGTATGAAAAAAATAGAGGGCTGCCAGCTGTGGGGGTGCACACTTTTAGTCCCAGCACTGACTGAAGAGGCAGAGGCATGCAGATCTCTGTGAGTTCAAGGCCAGCCTGGTCTATATAAAGAGTTTGAGGCCAGTATGTAGTGAGATTCTGTCATTTAAAAAAGAAAAAGAAAAGCAAAAGAAAAAAAAAAAAAGAAGGGCCTACTACATTGTTCAGTGAGTAAAGACGTGTGCTGCCAAGGGTAACTACATGCGTGATCCTCAGTGCCCATTTGGCGGAAGAAGAGAATCAACTCCATTGCCTTTTGACAATGAATGAATAAAATCAATATAATAAAAAAATGAAATTAAGAACAGTTATTATACAGTAATTTTTTTGTTTAGTTTTGTTTGGCATCAAATTCTTGAACTGTTGTTAGCAGTGGTTGTGAGCCAGCACGTGGGTGCTAGGAGCCGAGTCTCAGGACTGCGCCATCCATCCAGCCCCATAGAACCGGAGCTCTCACTGATACCTCGCTCACTCTGGTCTGCATTCGTCTCTTTTAAATTATTTTATTTTGGGTATACATGTGTTTTTCCTGCATGTATGTCTGTGTGCGCTATGCATATATAAAGCCTGCAGAATCCAGAAGAGGACATTTAACTGGAGTTACAGATGATTGTGAACTGCTTTGTAGGTGCAGGAAGTTGAACCCAGGTCCTCCGGAAGAGCAGCTAGAACTGTTAGCCACTGAGTTATCTCTCCAGCTCCCTGTTTTTAATGAAAGTATATTAGCCAAGCAGTGGTGGCGCACGCCTCTAATCCCAGCACTTGGGAGGCAGAGGTAGGTGGATCTCTGTGAGTTCGAGGCCAGCCTGGTCTACAAGAGCGAGTTCCAGGACAGCCAGGGCTATGCAGAGAAACCCTGTCTCGAAAAACAAAAACAAAAAGTATCGGGCTAGAGAGATGACTCAGAGGTTAAGAGCACTAGCTATTCTTCCAGAAGTCCTGAGGTCAGTACCCAGCAACCACATGGTGCCTCCCAGGTACCTATAATGAGATCTGGTGCCCTCTTCTGGCATATAGGCATCCATACAGGCAGAACATTGTATACGCAATCAATCAATCAATCAATCAATCTTTAAAAAACAAAACAAAAAGTATCTTATATAAGTGTATGAACAAGCATTGGACTATTCAAAGAGGGGAAGTGAGATAGTATTAGTTTATTGTGGGCCAGGTGCTGAAATTGCTTTAATTTCTCCTTTATGATAACCATGTAAAATGATGTCATTTCTATATTGTCTTTACTTTACACATGAGCAAATAGACTTAGACCGCAGAACTGCTGTTTCCTGCTGTGCCTGGCCATCTAGACCATGACTGGGGCGAGTGGGGTGGTGGAGAGGGAACGGTGCTTGCCGTCAGGCTGATGACCTCTGTTTGTTGCTCTGGACGCTTATGGTGGGAGGCGAGAGTTGATTCCACATGTGGTCCTCTGACCCTTAACTCTGAGCTGTGGCACATGTGCACCTACATGCATATGCACACGCACATGCCAGTAAACAATGAATGTCATTAAAAAAGACCGTGAACCAGTGCCTGGTCTTGAAATAGAGACATTAACTGTGGTGTGCACTGGTTTTATTAGATGTAAGGAACCGTGAATACTTAATTGTTGGAGGAGAGTAGGATTTCAAATTAGTGCTGTTGCTGTAAGGTGTTCCAACTCGCTATTTGCATAGTGATGAGATTTGTTGTATTATAGTGGAAACAGAAGCAGTGTGGAAATACCACCTCATATTTACATATAACATTAAGCATAATGTTAATATCTTGTTTGTCGATCCTAATCATATTATGATGTCTTCCACTACAGATGCCCCCCTCGTACTTTCCTACCAGCTCTCTGCAAAATCTTTCTTGATGAGAGTGCCCCAGACAATGTGTTAGAGGTGACAGCCCGAGCCATAACATACTACCTGGATGTGTCTGCAGAATGCACCCGAAGGATTGTAGGAGTAGACGGAGCTATAAAAGCACTTTGTAATCGTTTGGTGGTGGTTGAACTTAACAACAGGACCAGCCGAGATTTAGCTGAACAATGTGTAAAGGTAAATATTACTTACATCATTTGGAAAATAAAAAGTTTCACTGAGAAAGTAGAAATAAGCCACCATTCTTTTGAGAGCGGTGCAAAGCATTAGAATTGACAGTCAGGTGGTACCGGAGCCCTGGAAGAGCTGGGGATGAAACCGCTGGATGGCAGCTGTGGGGTGAGATGCTTGCCTGTTATGCTTCCTGCTGCTCAGTTCCGGTAGTCACTAGGCTTGAGAGAAGCTCCTCATGCTTCTGCCCAGAGTTTCTGTGTATACAAACAGTGGCAAAGCTCATCATGACAAGCAACAGTAGCACCCATACAGGCAGTCTTGTAAGCACTCTTCAGGATAGTTCTGTAGGTGCTGCCATTAACATCATATCTACTTTACATATGCAAAAAACCAGTACACTGAGCAGGTAGTGGTGACCCTGCCAAGATTTAAAGCTTAGAGGTCTGGTTTTAGAACCCTCGGACTTAGCTATTTTGCTATAATCTCTAGAGTAAACTGTTTTAGGGGCTACAGAGCTGGCTTAGCAATTTAGAGAACTTGCTGCTCTTGCAGAGAACCTGAGTTTGTTCGTCGCACCCACACTGGGTGTCTTCTAGCCCTTCGTAACTCTGGTTCTAGGAGAATCTAATTCTTCTGATCTCCAGGGTACCTGCACTTGTGAGAGCATGTGTACACACACACACACACACACACACACACAGTATCAAGTCAGTAGTTTATTAGAAATATTTAGTGAGCATGTTTATATATATTATATTGTTTTATTTTATATTTTTGAGTCAGGGTCTTTCTATGTAGTCCATTATGTTTTATAATGTTCTACATTTTAGATTTGGTTCTGATTGATTTTATTTTTTTCTTTTTCTGATTGTTTTGAAAATAGGGTCTCACTATGTATCCCCAGCTGGCCTCAAAATCACAGAGTACTACTTGCCTTTAACTTCCTTTAGAAAGCTTTATTTGTGGTGTGCGCCATGCATGCTGTTTCTTGTTGCATAATTTGTATTTTGTAGCATTGAAAGGTGTATATTTTAAACTCCTATTACTGGTAATAGAAAAACAGTGACCAAAGGAAGCCTGAGACCCTTGTTTGACTGTTGATTCCAATTCAGCTGTCTTCCTGGAGTAGCAGCTCCTAGAAAGGGTAGCAACAGGTGCGCTTTCTAAGAGCACTGAAGTCAAGGCTGTTTGTGTAACTCTCCTGAAAACAGCCAGGACAGGGTCACATGATATCACTTCTTTACAGCTCTAAACGCCAATCCTGGTGAGTGAGGTCTGATTTTATTGACCATTTCATTCTTTTCTCTCTTTTCCCCATGTAGCATAGGTTAGCATTGTCCTTACTATGCAGCCAAGAGTTCCCGATCCTTCTGCCTGAGTTTCCCAAGTGCTGACATGACAGGCTTGCACCGCCCCACCTGACTTATATCAGTTATTTTTCATTGACTATAGGTTGCATTTATAATGCTTTCTATATATTGGATTAAATAAAAATAAGGTTGATAGAAAATTTAATTTCACTGTTTCACCTTACCGTTTGGAATGTCGCTCTTACATTTGGAGTCTGTTCTGCTCTCTGTGATGCTGACAACTACAGTCAGTGTTGCCTTCCTCTGTTAATTTTGTGTCACTGTTGTAGGTGTTGGAACTGATATGCACTCGTGAGTCAGGAGCAGTCTTTGAGGCTGGGGGTTTGAATTGTGTTCTTACCTTCATTCGTGACAGCGGACACCTGGTTCATAAAGATACCTTACACTCTGCGATGGCTGTGGTCTCAAGACTCTGTGGCAAAATGGAACCTCAGGATTCTTCTTTAGAAATTTGTGTAGAGTCTCTGTCTAGTTTGTTAAAACATGAAGACCATCAGGTAAGTAAATTGTATTGTAGCCACTGAGTTTTCAGAAAGAATTTTGTAATATTCCCTCTTTAGAATTGTGGTAGATTAAAATTTGAGGTTTTCACTTGGCTTACTTATCTAATATTTCTACACCATAAGCTTTTGGAAGAACAATAAGGTGTTTTAAGGTGGGCGTTGTGGTCCAGGCCTTTAATCCTAAACACTCAGAAAACAGACAAGCAGATCTTGGGTTTGAGTCTGGTCTTGTCTATGGGCTGTGCTCCCAGGCCAGACAGAGTCACACAGCGAGACACTGTCATAGAAACCAACAAAACAAACCTGTTTAATTATGACAGTGATATAATTACTAAAATTTAAATGTTACAGAGATAACCATTTTTCTAGCTGTACTTGTATTCAGTAACATTTTGTTGACTTAGTACAGTATTTACTGAATACAATAGGCTAGATCTTACCAAAGTAAAGTAACCTAGTATTTATATAATATTATTTGTAAGGTTTTGTTGAATTGCTATACTTTAAAAAATAAAACTAGTTTTCATGCCTTTTTTTCTACTTAGATATTATCTCACCTGCAATTTGTACATAATAACAATTTATATTTCAGCGTAATTACTGTCTATTTACCTCCTTTATATGCCCTACCTCATTTGAGCACACAGATGGGTTATGGGGAGTATTAATAAACTGTTTTGCAGATGAGGACACAGGCCTTTGACAGGTACATTTCTTTCTCAGATCATGAGATAAAGGGAAAGTGGAACTGCCATTCAAATTTAGATACTTCAGATAAAGTATCTCTTTGCCCTAGCTGCTTTCCATTTGGTGTTTGTATGGAAATGACTTGATGCTGGCTCTCCTGAGGATGTGTTACCTACTTTGCTCCTGCACCGTTAGGTTTCAGATGGAGCTCTGCGCTGTTTTGCATCACTAGCTGACCGGTTTACTCGTCGTGGAGTGGATCCGGCTCCCTTGGCCAAGCATGGGTTAACTGAAGAGCTGTTGTCACGAATGGCAGCTGCTGGTGGTACCGTGTCAGGACCATCTTCAGCATGCAAACCAGGCCGCAGCACCACGGGAGCCCCCTCTACAACTGCAGATTCCAAGTTGAGTAACCAGGTGTCGACGATTGTCAGTCTTCTCTCAACACTGTGCAGAGGCTCTCCACTGGTCACACACGTAAGAATACTTCTCATGCCTTGCCTTTTATCCATTCAGAAAAAGCCACTTTGTATGATGCAAATATTAGATGTTTTTCTCCATTCTCTTTTTAGGATCTTCTGAGGTCAGAGCTTCCAGATTCTATTGAAAGTGCATTGCAGGGTGATGAAAGATGTGTGCTTGACACCATGCGTTTGGTCGACCTCCTCTTGGTGCTATTATTTGAAGGACGAAAGGCCTTGCCCAAGTCTAGTGCTGGATCTACGGGCAGAATCCCAGGACTACGAAGATTGGATAGTTCTGGGGAACGCTCTCATCGGCAGCTTATAGACTGTATTCGAAGTAAAGATACTGATGCACTCATAGATGCAATTGACACAGGAGGTCAGACATTTTTCTCTTAAAAATAAAAACCATAGCCAAGTATGGTGTCAATGCCTTTTAATCCTGGTTCTTGATAGCCGAGGCAGGTAGATCTCTGTGAGTTCGGGGCCAGCCTGGTCCATAGAGCTAGTTCCAGGACAGGCTCCAAAGCTACAGAGAAACCCTGTCTCAAAAAACCAAAAAAACAAAACAAAACAAAACAAACCAACAACAACAACAAAAACACAGAGAAACCCTATCTCAAAACAAAACACATAAATGAATGAGTGAATGAATGAATGAATGAATAAATAAATAAATGCCATAAGATAAGGAACCATAGGCCATTTCTAGTTCATAGTTTTTGGACCAGATGCTTAGCTTGCTAGCTGTTTAAATAGTCTCTCCTATGTGTAGCTGTGCAGTTACCGCCTGGTGCGCGGTAGTACTTGAGTGCACGTTCACTGAGGAAGTTGAGTGTCTATAAAGTTGGAAATTTACCCATTTTATAATCTGAAAGTAAGATTCCTGACCAGTTCTTTTAATTTATTCATTTTTATTTTTGTTATGTGTATGGGTGTTTATTTGCCTTCATGTATGTAAGTGTGATGGTGCAGTTAGCGGTCAGAAGTTGGATTCCTTAGAACTGGAGTTCTAGGTGGTTGGGAGCCGCTCTGTGACTGCTGGGAATCGAACCTTGGTGTTTAGAAAGCACAACAAGAACTCTTGTGCATCGTCTCTCTAGCCCTTTTTATAGAATTTTGATACAGATTTTAAGTACTAAGGTTAAGAGAAGGGTGCCCAAGAAGAAAGTAAGATGCATGCACAGGTAGATGTGAGCTTCTCAAAGGAGTCATGCTGTTTTTCCATCCTTGTTTCATGTTTGTTTTTAATGTTTAAAACCATGTAATCGTTCAGTGATTCAGTGCCTCCATCCTCCCTCATTTCTCAGTTTTACTCTGCGACTCTGACCAGCCTGGAACTTGGCAATGTAGACTAAACTGGTTTCAACTCCTAGTGATTGATTCTCTTGCCTCTGCCTCATGAATGCTGGGGTTGTAGGTGCATGCCACCATACCTGGACTGTTTTAACCTTTTTATAATACTTTTTTTTAGTTGACCTTAGGTTTTCTGCTTGTTTATTGCTTTATACTGGACTCAAATATGTAAAAATCTTATCTCTGTACTTATGAAATATTCATAGCAATCAGAGTTGTTTAAACTTTAGAAAAGTTGAGTGTTTTATTGTCCTTAAAAACAAAAGATTTTCTGTTTTTTCAACTTTCAGCCTTTGAAGTAAATTTTATGGATGATGTGGGTCAGACTCTGTTAAACTGGGCCTCTGCATTTGGAACTCAGGAAATGGTAAGCCAGTAAAAGGTGGTGTGTGAATTTCAGTGTTGAAGGATTATTAGAGCAACTTTGTGGTTTTTTGTCATATTCCAGGTGGAATTTCTTTGTGAGAGAGGTGCTGATATAAATAGAGGCCAAAGGTCATCATCATTACACTATGCTGCGTGTTTTGGAAGACCTCAAGTAGCAAAGGTAAAAGCCAGGGTTTTCAAAATGTTGTTATCTTGTGCTCTGTGTGTGTGTGTGTGTGTGTGTGTGTGTGAGAGAGAGAGAGAGAGAGAGAGAGAGACTGTCTGTCTGCATGTGCATGTGATGGCACGTATGTTGGTCAGAGGACAACTCTCAGGAGTCACTTTCCATCAGGCCGGTCAGAGGCGGAACACGGGTCACTAGGTTTGGTGGCAAGCCCCTTTCCCCATTGAGCTGTCTTACCAGCCCCATGCTGTTAAAAGCATGGATTTCTAACAACTATGTGATTCAGAAATTAGAATGACAAAAAATATCATTCTGATAAGTTTATATTATTTCTGTGCTATCTACATCGATTTCTCCCATTTTCCAGAATAACTGGTTTTAATTAGTTTTTAAAAATTGTTTGCAGTGTTTCTTAAGAAAAAATATTAGTATTTTCCACTTTTGAGATTCCTTTCTATACTTTGAGAAACTGAAATTCATGAGCTGGAGAGATGGCCCAGCACTTAGAGCGTTGGCTGCTCTTCCAGTGGAGTTGGGTTCAATTTCTCAACACCCATGTGGCGGCTTACAACCGTCTGTGTCTCTGGTACCAGGTGATCTGACAGCCTCCTCGGGCATCATGTACACACATGGTGCAGATATACATATAGGCAAAATGCCCATATACTTAAAATAATAATAAACCATTAAAAAGGAGATGGAATGAAGGTGTTCGTATCAGGTATGTGGTGGGGGCTCTAGTCTGTTGATTGTGACATAATGTGGCATAATGAAAGACTAGAATGCTCTGAGGTCAGGTATAGCTGGATTCAAGTGTCAGCCCGTGTATAAAAACGGCTGTTCTTAAGTTTGTCTTGAGGTTTTGTCCGAATTGTTGGGAGAATTAGGAAAAGATAACACACGCTGATCAGTGTAATAGTCAGTGCATCTTAGGTGTTTGAGGGACAGCTGCTGTTACTGCCAACCATCTCATGGAGAGAGAGTGTTCTGGTAGTAACCCAGGAGTGGCCTTCTCACTAGAGAGCCGGTCTCTTCCAGCTCAGTCTGGCAGTTTGAACTGGCTAGATTTTAGAGGGAGCCAGGCCTCTACTGATACTGGTAACAGTCAGTAAGCAAAACACTTAGAGTTTTTGTTTTAGAGAGAATCCTTTCCCCTCCATTCACTCCCCTTCTGAGCATCAAACCTAGTGTAGAACATTTGGTGCCAGCTCTGTTTGAGGTGTTTTTAAATTGTATCAATTCTGTCATCGAAAAAAGTGTTTGAACATTATGATTAAATAATCATGAGGTTATAAAATGTTTAATAGGAATAGTGGAAAGGACAGATCTCGATGTTTTGGTCGAAGAATTGGTAATTGACATTGTATTGTGAGATTGATGGCCAGCACATAGGCCGAGTAGTACTTCTGTTAAAGTCAAAAACTGGGAGGAGAGAGGGAGTGTGACAGATTCAGATTTCAGTACATCTTATTTGAGGGGTAGTAAATAATCAAGTGAAATTTATAGGTTTTGAGATATGGATATCAGTCTTTAAAGGAATAGGTACAGAGTGAGGTTTGTATTAGTGTCTGTAAGATTAATTCTGGGAAGCTTTTTATCTTGTTTGTTTGTTTGTTTTGAGACAGAGTTTTTATGACTAGCCCTCACTGTCCTTGAACTTACTTTGTAGACCAGTCTGGCCTCAAACTGAGAGGTCCTCCTGCCTCCCAAATGCCGAGATTAAAGGCATGTGCTACCACTGCCCAGTTCTGGCAAGCCTTTAAAAATTATTTTATTTTATTTATTTTATTTTATTTTATATGTCTGTGTGTGCTTGAGTGTATGTATGTATGTACCACTTGTTTTCAGGAGCTGTTGTAGGTCAGAAGAGGGAATAGGATCTCTGCAACCAGATTGATTACAGGTGGTTATGAGCCACGTGTTATTGTGGGAACTGTACCCAGTAAGTGTTCTTAACTGCTTAGCCATCTCTCCAGCGTATGGAAAACCTTTCAGCTGTAGAGCTGAATGATACAAGAAATGCTGTTGAATTTAAATTAAACACTTTTCTTCATAAGACTCTTTTACGGCATGGTGCAAATCCGGATCTAAGAGATGAAGACGGGAAAACACCATTGGATAAAGCTCGAGAGAGAGGCCACAGTGAAGTAGTAGCTATTCTTCAGTCTCCAGGTGAGCTGTGTGTGCTGTCCCAGGCCTTCAGCTTCCCCTCCACAGACTTACTAACAGTATAGAAATGAACCACTCTTAGAAAGCCAAATAATTCTGCATTGTGTGTGTGTGTGTGCAAACAGTGGATAAATCTTCAACATCTTATTGTTCTGTGCCCTTAAAAAAATCTTATTATTAATTTTTATTTATGTGAATGTTTATGTGTCTGTGCATGTGAATGCAGAGCCTGTGGAAGCCAGGAATGAGATCCCCTGGAGTTGACGTTAGAGCTGGTTGTGAGCTGCCTGACATGAGTCCTGGGAACTGGGCTCAGGTCCTCTGAAAGAGCAATGCATGCTCTTAAACAAAGTGATTCCCCTAGGCCCTTTTCTATGTTCTTCAGACTAGTTGTATAAGTTCAGAATGAAAAAAAAAATCTAAATTTAAAAGATTTGGGATTGTCATATAGAGAATAATTAGAAACTATGTAACTAGAATGATTTGATTATTTTGAAATTTTCAGAATAGGTAGGGCTTTTTTGTTTGCAATGCTGAGAATTGAACATTGTTCCCTAGGTAATTTTAGTTTGAAATGAGTATGTATTAACATTTTTTTCCTTGAAAGACATTGTATTTCAAAATGCATTTTAAAAAATACTGCTTTGTAGGTGATTGGATGTGTCCAGTCAACAAAGGGGATGACAAGAAAAAGAAAGACACGAGTAAAGATGAAGAAGAATGTAATGAGCCCAGAGGAGACCCAGAAATGGCACCAATCTACTTGAAGAGGTTATTACCTGTGTTTGCACAGACGTTCCAGCAGACTATGTTGCCTTCAATAAGGTAGCTATTCATACTGTGCTTAAATTATCCTGATGCTGTGATTATATCTCGTTTTTGAGAAGGATCTGACATTTGTCTTAAAAAATATATAGTAATATAAATTAAGTTGAAAGTGAGAGTATCATCTTTTCTGGTTTATTTTATATTTTGAAATATGGTGTCACTATATAGCCCTAACTAATCTAGAACTCAGTATGTAGACCAGACTGGCCCTGAACTCTCAGAGAGCTGCCTTTTAGCTGGCTTTCTTTTGGGCCGCCAACCCTGAGACTTAATATTAGTTATGAATGCTCAGCTTTAGTTTATGTTGTTTTTTGTAGCTCTTAGAGTTAAATTAAGCTGTTTCTGTTCTTCTATGTTTTACCTAGGGGCTTTACCCTTTCTTTGCTTCTGTACGTCTACTCCTTGTTTAGTTGTCTGGTTGGTTAACTGCCTGGCTGGCCCTGGTTGTCTCCTCCTCTCTTTCCATTATTTTCTCCTCTCATCCTCTTGTTCTTGTTCTCTCTGCCTGCCAGCCCCGCCTATCCGTCTATGCCTAGCCTTTGGCCATTCAGCTTTTTATTAAACCAATCAGGTGCCTTAAACAGGCAAGGTGAACAGCAGCACATCTTTACGTGATTAAACAAATGCAGTGTAAACCAACACAGCATACCTTTACATAGTTTAAAGTAGTATTCCGCAACTTAAGCAAATGCAGCACACCGTTACACAGATAAAGTAGCTACCGCACATACACACACCCACACAGTTAAAATAGTCACAAACACATACCTCGTCATACAGTTAAATTAGTCACACACACCCAAACACACCCCTTTATACAGTTAAAGTAGTAACACACAAACACCCCCAACACTTCTTTATAAAGTTAAAATAGTCACACACACCCAAACACACCTCTTTATACAGTTAAAGTAGTCACACACAAACACCCCCCAAACACTTCTTTATAAAGTTAAAATAGTCACACACACACAAACACACCTTTTTAAACAGTTAAAGTAGTCACACACATATACACACCCACAGACCTCTTTATACAGTTAAAGTCACACACATACATATCTCTTTATACAGTTAAAGTAGTGTCTCTCTCTCTATCTCACACACACACACACACACACACACACACACACACACACACACACACCTCTCTCCCGCCACCACATACATCTTCCCTCCAGGGCTGGGGTAAAGATTTTTCACATCCACTCTTTGCTTCTAGTTTAAGAGACAGTGTGTGAAAGTTAATAGTCTTCAAGCTTGTGTCCACAAATGAGAACACACGTGTCATGTGTCGTTTTGGGTCAGGATTATCTCACTCATAATGATTGCTGAGAGTTCCATGCATTTACCTGTGAATTTCACTGGGGGTGGGGCATCTGAACAATATTCTATTGTTTGTGTCCTGCATTTTCATTATCCACTCACTAGTTTTCTGGACATGTGTACAGTTTAGAACAGCCGTGAACATGGATGAGCATGATATCTCTAGAGTAAGATATGAGTCCTTTGGTGTTTTCCACAGGTATGGTACAGCTAGCTCATCTGATGGCTCTGTTTCTAGCTCCTGAGGAACTGCCATGCTGTACATAGTTAACACTCCTATCAGTACTGAGTAGATGCTACCCCTTTAGCATGTCCACATGGGCATTTGGTTTTTGATGTTTTTAGAACCATCTAGACAAGTCCATGCTCAAATTTTTAATTGAGTTTTTTCTTCATGCTTAGACTTTCTTGTTTTGTATGTTCTAGATACTAACCCTGTCATGTATAGCTGGCAAAGTAGTCTTCTCTTTCTGTAGACCACCTCGTCACTAAAATGACAGTGCCCTTCTCTGCACCGAAGCTTCATACCTTCGTGCTGCCTCAGGCTAATCTCCAATTTGCAGTCCTCTTGCCTCAGATTCCTGCGTGCTAAAACTGTAGGTGTGAACCATTGCACCTGGCTTCCTAGCCTTTAAAATCAGTTCGCAAGTGTGGAGGCTGTCCTCACGCACACTCAGTCCATAGAAGTGGTTTTGTTTGTTTGTTTAGTTTTTATTTTTATTTATTTTTCTTTTGAGATAGGGTTTCTCTGTAGCTTTGGAGCCTGTCCTGGAACTAGCTCTTGTAGACCAGGCTGGCCTCAAACTCACAGAGATCTGCCTGCCTCTGCCTCCTGAGTGTTGGGATTAAAGGTGTGCGCCATCACTACTCGGCTCCATAGAAGTATTTTAAGTGCTTAATGAAGAATTAAGAATTAAGAAAGAATGAAGAATTCTTTCTGTATTTAAAAAAGTGTTTTCCCCAAAATGATGCTATTTTTTTTAAATATATTTTTATTTTATGTTCATTGGTGTTTTGCCTATATGTTTGTCTGTGTGAGATTGTCAGATCTTGGAGTTACAGATAGTTGTTAGTGGCCGTGTGGGTACTGGGAATTGAACCTGGGGCCTCTGTAAGAGCAGTCAGTGCTCTTAACCACTGAGCCATATCTCCAGCTCCAAGATGCTACTTTTAAATGAACTTAACTTATAAAATATTGTTGAATGGGATGTTTGTAAATATATAACATTTGTGTATATTTATAAAAATATAGTATGCCAATAGAGATGAGCAAATTGTTATTTATGTGTTCTTAGACTTTCTTTGTAAAACTGAGATAATAAAACCAACTTCATGTGGTTTGTGTATGGTTTAAAAGAGTTGTAATGTTTTAAATTATGTGAAGTAATTCCTGCCTCATAATGGGTCCGTGTGTGTGTGTGTGTGTGTGTGTGTGTATGTGTGTGTGTGAGACAGAGAGAGAGAGAGACAGAGACAGAGAAAAAAAGTATTTTCAGGCTTTTTACCTCATTTTTCTAAGGTTAACATGCTGTGCCAGCAGTCAAGCAGATTAAATGTAATATAGAATAGTATTTAACAAGATTATTAGGGATGATTAGCATAATATATTACCTAAGCAGTAAACTTAAAGTGTTGTAATGGCGTAGTCTTAAGTTTTTGGTATTCTTAAGTGTATGCTTTTCATTAGTGCTTATAAAATTGTTGGACACTTAAGTTTTTTCTAATGCATGACTGAATATTTATCTAATTTGAGCTTTGTTGGTTTCATAAATTCTTTCTTCCCTTCTTAAGGAAAGCCAGTCTTGCTCTAATTCGAAAAATGATTCATTTTTGCTCTGAAGCACTGCTAAAAGAAGTCTGTGATTCTGATGTTGGTCACAATTTGCCCACAACACTAGTGGAAATCACTGCAACTGTGCTTGATCAAGAGGTTCGTTTCTCATAGCTGTAATTCCTTTGGAGATTTGTCAGTAGCAGTCAGCATTCCCTCGTTCAGACCACAGTAGTGTCCACCAGGAGACAGGATGGATGACATGTTCTCCTTGCTGGCGCTGTTCTCATGTGCTCCTCTTTTTCCTCCCCAGGATGACGATGACGGCCACTTGCTAGCTTTGCAGATCATAAGGGATTTGGTAGATAAAGGTGGTGATATTTTTTTAGATCAGCTGGCCAGGCTCGGTGTAATTAGCAAAGTATCAGCTTTGGCAGGCCCTTCTTCTGATGATGAGAACGAAGAGGAATCGAAACCAGAAAAAGTGAGTGGTCCTCATTGTGATATGAGAACAGGGTTTGTTTAGGGAATTATGTTTAACTTAGGATGATTTTTATAATTGCAATATAAAAATAATAATGTAGGGGACTGGAGAGATGGCTCAGAGGTTAAGAGCATTGCCTGCTCTTCCAGAGGTCCTGAGTTCAATTCCCAGCAACCATATGGTGGCTCACAACCATCTATAATGAGATCTGGTGCCTTCTTCTGGCCTGCAGGCATTCATGCAGACAGAACACTGTATACATAATAACTAAATAAATAAAAAAAAAGAATAAAATAAAATAATGTATCATTTTGGTCAATTTCCCTTTATAAAGTTTTTGTTAAAATTTCAATGTAGGACAAGGTTCCCAGTGTAGTTAAAGAATATCAGAGTTCTTTAGTTAACATTTTGCCGCATTTGCTTTATCATTTTCATAGATACTTATGTGTGTATAGTTTTTTTTTTGAAGACAGGATCTCACATAGCCTCCAATTCTCTAATTCTCTGTGTAGTTGATGGTGAACCTGAACTCTACCTACCAGTTCCTGATGTTAGAGGCACAAGCCACTACAGTCAGACTTCATTTGTACATTTAAAAAATAGTAGAATCTGCATGCCTTTAATCCGAGCACTTGGGAGGCTGAGGCAAGCCTGGTTTACAGAGTGAATGCCAGGACAGCCGAGGCTACACAGAGAAACCCTGTCTCAAAAAGACAAAATGAAACAGAAAATATTCAAGACTAAACATCACACAGCATTCTGTTTATACCTACTCTACCAAAATACCCAGCATATTATTTTCCATTGTTGAGTATGGGCTGAGTATAGCACTTGCCTAGAATTTATGAGGTATGGAGTTGGATCTCCAGCATTTGTTGAAAAGTAAATCCTTTACACAACTAATGTTTAAAAGAAAAACAATGTCCAAATTCTGTCCTTAATTAACATTGTTTTCGTTATCTCTCATTTTCCCCCCATTTTTGAATGGAGTTCAGCACACTTACTGATTTTAAAAAGATGGTAGGGGTGTTTTGACCAGTTCCTTGAATGGCAAAAACTATAGATGGGGCTCAGAGTACAGGATGTGGACGTAACTCATCTAAGACCCTGGCTGGGTTCAGTTCACAGCACCCCTACTCCAAAGGAAGGAAGGAAAGAAAGAAAGATATCCCAGGGGTTGAACGTGATTTTTTTGTTGTTAAGTTTTTCAAGATCGGCTTTCTCTGTAGCTTTGAAATTGTTCTGGAGCTAGCTCTTGTAGACCAGGCTGGTTTCAAACTCACAAGAGATCCGCTTTCCTCTGCCTCCCAAGTGCTGGGATTAAAGGCCTGGGCCACCACCGCCCAGCTTGAACATGGTACTTTTTATGGCCACCATCTAGAATTAATAAACTGTAGATTCTCTGTCAACTGTAATCAGCCAGACAGTGCACCTTTAATCCTTGCACTCCGGGAGGCAGGGCAGGAGGATCTCTGTGGGCTTGAAGCCAGCCTGGTCTACAGAGTGAGTTCTTGGACAGGCTCCAAAGCTACACAGAGAAACTCTGCCTTGAGGAAAAAACAACAAACCAACAACAAAAAGCCCAAAAAACCCCAAGAAGAAAATAATCCATTATCCTACCATTAACAAGTAATGTTAGTACTGTTGTCTTTCATGCAGTAACTTTCCACTAAGTGTTAGAAATAGAGTTTATTGGCAGTTGGTAGAGATGGAGAAGGGTGCTTGGTTTTCAGTTGTAGGGTCTTTCTGTGTCTTGCCAGTCAGCTCCCAAATCACCACAGGGAGATGTATTATTAATTATGAAAGCTTAGTCAGTAGCTTAGACTTGTTTTTAACTAGGTCTTATAACTTACGACATTTCTGTTTATCTTTGTGCTGCCTCCAGGCTCCTTTAACTCATCTATGTATTGTCCACCCTGCTCCTTGAGTCTCTGCCCTTCTTCTCCCAGCGTCCTCTGTGTCTGGAAATCCTGCCTAGCTACTGGCCCTTCACCTCTTTGTTGAACCAGTCAGAGTTACACTTCCTCACAGCGTACAAAAAGTTATTCCAGAACATTGAGTAGTTTTTGAAATAGCACATATTCCATTTAGTTCCCAGGTCCTTGAGAACTTTACAGTTTTGTTTCCTTTTTCTTCTCACTTTGAGGGAATGGGAGAGGGAGTGCCTTCTACCATGTGGGTTCAGCAATTGAACTCAGGTTGTCCGGCTTGGCAACAAGTGCCTTTACCCACTGAACCTCCTCACTGACCCTCAGCCCCTGGTGTCTTCATCTCAGGATGTAGCTCAGGCTGGCTTTGAACTTCGTCTATAATGTAAGCTGTTCCTACGTACCTTCCTGCTTCTGCTCCCAAGTGTATCACATATCTGACAGTAGTGCCAATTTTCATTTTCTTAGCATTAATTTATTTATGTGTTTGGTGTGCTCATTTGAATGCACACACTAATGTCTGGAAGTCAGGACAACTTTCAGAAGTAGGTTCTCTTCCACCGCGTGGGCTGCAGGTTTTCAGGCATAGCAACAAGAACCTTTGCCTACTGAGCCATTTCAGCAGCCTATTCTTGTTTTTCAAATGTCAATAAAAATTTATGACTCCTAGGCTATACTAAAAAGTGGTTACAAGTTTGTTTTATTTCAGTTCTTAAAAAAATTTTCTTAACCAGGAGTTTATGGTCACCCTACCTAGAGTTGAGACCAGTTGTGGTTACATGAGACCCATTGTCAGAATAATGTTTTTTATTTACCTGACTAAGTAAGAACTGGGTCTTAAAATTCACTTTCATTTATTTTTAATTTTTCTTGGCACAGAATTATATGTTGTTGGATATAGCATGATAAAAATGATTAGTATATGCAATGTGAGATGATCAAATTGGGGTGATTAGCATTTCTACCTCAGACACTGGGCATCTGTGTATCCTGTGGCCCTTTAGGCTCCTCTTTTGACCCTTCTGTGCTGTAGCAGAACAGCTTCCTGTATTGTGTACTTACTGCTCAACGTGACAGTGTTCCCAGTCCCCCCCCCCCCCCCCCCCCCCCGTCCTTTAGAGGCCACTCTCTTGTCCTCTTCTTCCTGGGACTCGCTGCTTTAACTGCCTAGGGGCGAGAGCACTTAGATCACTTGGCATACTCTGTCCTCTACTATTTTCCATGTTCTTTTAATTTTAATAGCTAAGTAATACACCAGCGTGTATGTGTATATCACATTTTCTTTATCCAAGGAATTTTATTTAAAAAAAACTTGTGTGGTGATTCTGTTATATCACAGTTTATGTATCATTACTTTATCTAAGCTTCTTCTTCAAGTCGGCAAGCTAGAGATATAGTGAGTTTACCCAGGCCCCAGAGTGTTAATAAAAATCTCTAATCCATTGACTTTTACCACCATACCTGGATATAATATAATTTATATGATTATTATTTTAAGACATTTAATATTTACTTAGTTGATGATTAGTTTTTTACAATATATATTGAACTACATGCAAGTAAATATTATATTTTAATTATAAATTGGGTTCATATTCATATTTTTTAAGTATTTGTGGATATTTGAGATGAAATTATTACCCACATTCCATTGGCTCATTCCACACATTTAGGAAGATGAACCGCAGGAAGATGCTAAAGAATTGCAGCAAGGTAAACCATACCACTGGAGAGACTGGTCGATAATTAGGGGAAGGGACTGCTTATACATTTGGAGTGATGCTGCAGCTTTGGAACTATCTAATGGCAGTAACGGATGGTTCAGATTTATCCTGGATGGAAAACTTGCCACCATGTATTCAAGTGGCAGTCCTGAAGGTGGATCGGATAGTTCAGGTAAGACTTTGTTTCAGCTAAAGAATTTGGTTTATAGTTTAACTCATAGGCTTGTCCCTGTGTCAGGAATTTCTTTTTAATAGAGAAAATTACTGTACTATATCTGGGAATGGCACTATATGTCTGTAATCCCAGCATTGGGAATTGGAGGCAAGGTGACTTGGGTGTTCTACACCATCCTCAGTTACATAGTGAGTTAGAGGATAGCCTGGGCTATGTAAAGGCCCCGCTTCAAAGAAAAAAGAACGTACGATGAAAATACCTCATAACTGTCCTGGAATTCACTCTGTAGACCAGGCTAGTCTTGAACTCAGAGATCTCTACTTGGCCTCTGCCTTCAGAGTGCTAAGATTAAAGGTGTGTACCACCCCTGCATCCAACTCACAAATAACCTAAATAACCTTTTTTTTTTTTTTTTTTTAATGTGCCAAGGAACATTGTAGCTACTTTCAATCTAGTTGGTCTTAGGTAAAGCTCTCTTTTGTTAAGAAATAGTAAATTTCATAGGTGTATAGATGGCTTATTGTATCTTTTCTTGGAAGCCTAATTTGTAGTTAAAAATAAAAATGTCTGTAGAATTGCTTCAAGCCTGAGCCTATATAGGTAGGTCAGATGAGTCAGAGGACTCTGAAGAATAAAACTCTATTAGTTCTTTATAAAAATTACATTTCAATAATCTGGTATATTTGAAAGGGTAGATTTTTAATAAACAAGTGTTTTGTCTTTCCAGAAAGCAGAAGTGAATTCTTAGAGAAGTTACAAAGAGCCCGAGGCCAAGTGAAGCCATCTACTTCAAGTCAGCCTATACTGTCAGCACCAGGGCCCACCAAACTCAGCGTAGGGAACTGGTCAGTGACATGTTTGAAAGAAGGAGAAATTGCTATTCATAACTCTGATGGTCAACAAGCTACAATACTAAAAGAAGATTTGCCAGGTTTTGTATTTGAATCTAACAGAGGAACTAAACATTCATTTACTGCAGAAACGTCTCTGGGTAAGTGTGTCCGTGCGAGCCCTGCAGTGAGGCTAAGTGCAGATGTGGGAGTGTCTACAGTGCATCCGTGTTCTCTGACATCGTTTGCCCTCCCTCCCTCAGGCTCAGAGTTTGTGACTGGCTGGACTGGCAAAAGAGGCAGAAAATTAAAATCCAAGCTGGAAAAAACAAAGCAAAAGGTATATCTGTACATTGTGTTTCCCCCCTTTATGCTCAGTGGAAACTTGGGAGCAGCTGATAGCACTGGGAAGATTAAACATGTAATTTAAGATCCCCAAAGAGAACATTTTTAGTTATGCCTTTTCTCGTTAATTATTTGGATAATATTTGTATATATGCACCAACATTAAAACCAATGGAAATTGGAATGGGGAAAAAGAGTGAAACTTCAGTGTTTAAATATTTTTTAATTTTTTAGGCCAGGGAAATGGCTCAGTTGGTAAGGGTGTTAGCTGCCAAACCTAACAGCCTTGGTTTGACCCAGGAAACTCAGACGCTGGAAGGAAAGTCTTAAGTCCCAAGTGTTGTCTCCTCCACATGAGCTCCACGGTACACGCATGCACACTCACGCTAAGTGATAAACTAAAACATGATCATTTTACTTCCTAATCCCGATTTAATACTTAGTGATGGTGGTTCTGGATTCAGATAGTTTTAGTGTTTGATATAATGGCTGACTTGGATGAGCATAGAACGTTAGCGCTAAAGAGTCCACGAGTACATTGTAGAGCATTCACTGACCCGGTTCTAGCCCCACCCACAAAACAAGCCCAGACCACTAAAAGCAAGCACATTATCGTGTTAATAGTATTAATATTAATATTCTGTTTATCAGATGTGAATTATTCTTTGAAAGCATGGCTAGTTGTAAAGTCTAGTGGTGTGGGCCTATAACTCAGGAGGCTGAAGCAGGAAGATTGACAAATTCAAGGCATGCCTGGGCTTCAGAGTGTGTGTATGCCACCTGTGCAACTTTGTGAGACTCCATCTCATAGTAAAAGAGGGCTGGGGGTAGCTCAATAGTAAAGTGCTTGCCTGCTTCATGTGAAGTCTTGGGTTCAGTCCTCAGTACCACAAAAATCAGTAAGTAAAATAAGGCCAGTATAATTCTACTGTTAACTTACCAGCTCTTCCACTTGGCATATTTAAAAAGGAAATTAAAATAGTCTCAGATTGAACATTTTCCAGTGACAGATACATGATACAGAATAGTTTTTGCTTCTTTAGAGATAGGGTTTTACTATGTAGTTGACTTGGAACTCACTGTAAACCAGACTGGACTCAGCCCTCAAAGATTTGCCTGCCTCTGCCTTCCGACATGCTAGATTTAAAGGCATGTGCCCGTATGCCTGGCCCAGAAAATACTTTTAAAATAAAGTATTTGTAGCTACTTGTAGGAAAGGGAACTTAAAAAAAAAAATAGCCGAGTTTTGCAGGGCAGTGGTGGCACATGTCTTTAATCCCTGCTCTCTCTCTCTCTCTCTCTCTCTCTCACACACACACACACACACACACACACACACACACATCAATGGATAAATAAATAGGGATCCTCGATAGCTATGTGAATCATTTTTGGTTGCTTCTGCATGTGTTTTTGTTTCTCGAGGCAGAATTTCTCTGTAACTTTACCAGACTGGCCTCTACCCGCCTCTGCCTTCTGAGTGCTGGGATTGTATGTGTTTTTTAAAAGAGCATAAAGTCAGATATTCCTTTCAATTCAGAATATATTTGAAACACTTCAGAAAGAAATATCTTACAGGGAGTCATGTCTTACACTTTTAGTCCCAGTACTTGGGAGGTAGAGGCAGGAAGAGCTGTTTGAGGGTTCCAGGACAGCCAGGGCTATGTAGTTAGACTCTGTCTAGGGAGGGAGGAAGATCTGACTCAAGATAGCTATTTGACTAAGTGGAATTGGAAATGACTACAGCATTCATCATCTACAGATGTGTTTGAATTGGCACATGGGATCTTATTTTTGTGTTTCTATTAAAAGACAGTTTATGTGACTTGTTGATTTCATACCATCGCCATGCCTATGACATAAATATATTTAACAGAATGCTGGTTCTTTAGCACGTACCAACAGTGTGTTTCAAATGTATTTCTTAAAAGCAAAGATAATTTTAACTATTAGTTCTAACCCCAGATTTATTATTGAATTATTAATATTGTTTGAGGTAGTGTAATAATAGGTATTAAATTTTAATGTAGAAATTCACACCAAAATGAAATAGAAAGGTGTTATTAAGTTCCTCTAAGACTGGTGTGTTGGTGCCACCCTTAATCTCTACTCAGCAGGCAGAGGCATGTGGATCTCTGTGAATCTGAAGCTACCTAAGGCCACACAGACAAATTTGTCTTGGAAAAAAAAAGGACATATTTGGTATTTGTGTGCATGCGTGTACCACCTGTGGGTAGTGTGGATTCTCACGGAGACCAGAAGAACGACATCAGAGCCCACGGAGCTGTCCATTTTCAGTGCTGGGAGCCAAAGTCAGGTTCTCTACAAGAACATTTTGTGCTCTTCATCTCTGAGCATCTTTTCAGTACTTGAACTACTTGAAGATATTTTGTTTTGTGTTCCATTAGAGTTATTATTAAAATCAAATTATAGAAACCCTAAATTTGCATTAGTTGATTGTACAAATAAACATTTGTTTCATTAAAATAGTTTACATAATCTCTAAAACTGTGCAACATTGCCAGTTGGTGGTGGTGCACACCTTTAATCCTAGCACCCAGGAGGCAGAGGAAGGTGGATCTCTATGAGTTCAAGGCCAACCTGGTCTACAGAGCTAGTTCCAGAGCAGCCAGGAATACACAGAGAAAACCCTGTCTCGAGAAACCCTATCTCAAAAAAGAAAAAGCAAAAATGTTCAACAGTATAGCATTTGGGTTTTTTTGTTTTGTTTCTGAGGCAGGTTTTCTCTGTGTAGCTTTGGAGCCTGTCCTGGAACTCACTCTGTAGACCCAGGCTGGGCTCGAACTCACAGAGATCTGTCTGCCTCTGCCTCCTGAGTGCTAGGATTAAAGGCCTGCACCACCACCACCTGACCAACAATGTAACATTTGTGAATAGTGTCATGTACTAAAATTTATCAGGCCGCCGTAGTATTGGTTGTTCTCTCAGGTAATTTCATTTTAACTTCAATGATAAACCATTAATACTCAACTGACAGATCTTTTCTTCTCATGGTAAAATCTGTAAATTTAATTTATTTGTAAGTATAGTATGTATGATATGTGAGTAATATTTAAAAACCTGTTATATCCCAGAATGTGAAAAGGGTAAGCTTTGGTTATTAGAATCATAAGTGGTTTGATTTTCCCTTTTGCAGTGAGAGGAGTGGTGTTATTTGTATTTCTAATTGGTTAACCATGAATAAGTTACTTTTATTTTGAAAAGAAAGGGTACTTTGGACATTTTAAAGTTACTTTAGTAAACCTTCAAAATCTGATCTATCTTTTCAGCAGTTAGAACTCGTGAGTGAAAATGATGACAGTGTAGGAGTTGATGTTGGACAGAGCTCTTCTGTTATCTGTTTGTGGTGATGGTGGAGAATGAACTTTGTGTATTCATGTTGGGCAGACGGCTGAGCTACAATAGCTTCAATAGTCTTATGTCCTGAAGGTTTGTGAATGAGTGCTCAAGAGAAATAGATAATAGGCAAGTAGGTAAATAGGTGATTGATTGATAGGTAGATAGGGTAGGCAAGTAAGTAGATAGATGATTGATAGATAGGTAGATTGATGGATTATAGGTACGTAGGCAGGCTGGTAGGTAGATAGATGATTGATAGGTAGATAGATGATAGGTAGGTAGGTAGGTAGAGGATGAGGAGAAGAGTTGGTAAAGTTGATAATTACAGTGAATTTATAATTCTTTTGCTTACTTTGATAGGTACGAACTATGGCTCGAGATTTGTATGATGACCACTTTAAAGCTGTTGAAAGCATGCCTCGTGGAGTAGTGGTAACACTTAGAAATATAGCAACGCAGTTAGAATCATCTTGGGAGCTTCATACAAATAGACATGTATGTTAAACTGCTTTCAGATTTTGTTTTATTTGTTTCTTCCACATGTGTATGTCTGTTGTGTTTGGTGCACACAGTGCCCAAAGAAAGCATGAAGACCCCTTGATCTGGTGCTAAAGATGGCTATAAGCTACCATGTATGTACTAGGAGATGAACCTGGGTCTCTCTGGCCCCTGCTTTCCATATTTTTGAGGCAAGGTCTTTCTGTGTATCCCTGGCTGTCCTGGCTGCATCAGCCTTTAGGAGGTCCTCTGATCACGGGCTCCCAGGTGCTGAGATTACTGGCCTGCACCACCATGCCTGACTTATCTTTTTTCTTTTTGAGACCAGCTGTTCCTGCATGACTTATGATAGTCTTGAACTCGCTGCCTCCCAAGTACTGGGTTTTATAGGTTTTATGCTTAGTCTCAGTCTTTTGATTTTTGAAACAAATAATGAATTTTGCCTTGTGTTATCTCCTTTTCTTACCCAGCTACTCACCGGTATCTTTTTTTGTTCTGGGTAATGAGTAACAGTCAGGAAATTATAGCCCACAAATCAAATTTGTTCTTACACCCAGTTCAATATGGTTTTGTGAGGCAAGAGTAGTTTTTATGTTTAAATTTTTAGAATATATTTTTGTTTTATGTGTATGAGTGTCTTACCTGCATGTAGAACTGGAGCTGAGTTATGGGTGGTCATGAGCCACCACATGGGTGCTGGGAAGTGAACCCAGGTTAGAGTAATAGGTGCTACTACTTACTGAGCATCTCTCCAGACCCCAGATTTTATATTGTTAAATCTTCAAAAAGACATTCCGGAGACAGAGGCAGGCGGGTCTCAAAGAGTCCAAGTCCAGCTTGATATGTAGAGGGAGTTCCAGGACAGTCCAGGCTACACAGAGAAACTTTGTCTCAAAAAAACCCTCAAAAAAAGGGAAACGTTCATGCCACATGAAAGTTATATGAGGATAAAATTTCACTGTCCCCGAAATGGTGTGCTTGCCCAGAGCTGTGTTTATTTCTTTTCACACTTTATGTGGATGCTTTGCAGTATTGCAGTAATCAGGGAGGTTTCAGCAGAAATGAGGTGGTGTGGCAGGACTGAACAGGAACTGTGTGACTTAATAAAGCCTAAATGTTAGTGCCAGAGAGATAGCTCAGAAGCTGTTGGCACATGCCTTTAATCTCAGCACTTGGAAAGCAGAAGCAGGTGGATCTCTGTGAGTAAAAGAGCAGCATGGTCTACATAGTGAGTTTTAGGACAGCCAGGGCTACACAGAGAAACTGTCTCGAAACAAGGAAGAAAGAAAGAAAGAAAGAAAGAAAGAAAGAAGGAAGGAAGGAAGGAAGGAAGGAAGGAAGGAAGGAAGGAAGGAAAGAAGGAAGGAAGGAAGGAAGAAAATAGGGGAAAAAAGAATCTAGCACCCAGGTTGCCTTTCCTTTGACTCTGGGAAGATTTAAGCCCTAGGCCTCCACAGACCCCAGTACACGTGCTTCCTAACCACTACCACACACACAAATAAAATATTTTCTTAAAAAAATCTCTAAAAGAGGGGGCTGGAAAGATGGCTCAGTGGTTAAGAGCATTGCCTGCTCTTCCAAAGGTCCTGAGTTCAATTTCCAGAAACCACATGGTGGCTCACAACCATCTTTAATGGGGTCTGATGCCCTCTTCTGGCCTGCAGACATACATACAGACAGAATATTGTATACATAATAAATAAATATAAAAAAAAACTCTAAAAGAGTTAAAGTGGGCTTTTTACAAACAAATATTGGTACCTCACTAGAAATAATTTGCTTTAGTAATATGAGCTTTAATGCAATGTAATTTTAATCCATTTTTGTGGTGATTCGTGGCATATGTTATTTTCTTAAGGACTGTGTTTTTACATTGTCTTCATTATTTTTTCTTTCAGTGTATTGAAGGTGAAAACACTTGGCGAGATTTAATGAAGACAGCTTTAGAAAACCTAATTGTACTTCTGAAGGATGAGAACACAATTTCACCATACGAAATGTGTAGTAGTGGTTTAGTCCAGGCTCTTCTTACTGTTTTAAATAATGTAAGTTTACTTAGTGCTAGAAAACAAAAACATAATAAAGTTTCAAAAGGTGTATGTGGTTATGCTTTTGCTGGATTGACTTTACGTATCGTTATTTAAGAAATATTTTAAAACTAAGTGGATGTTAAATGTTAATATTTCTGATTACTTTCCCTTTAAGTTACATTATATTATATTATATTATAGCCAATTGAATGAAGTATTTGAACCTATTTGATTTTAAGTTCTCCAGTTTTGTTTTGTTTGTTTGTTTTTGAGGCAGGGTGTCTCTGTGTAACAGTCCTAGCTGTCCTGGAACTCGCTCTTGTAGACCAGGCTGGCCTAAAGCTCACTGAGATCACCTGCCTCTGCCTCCCGAGTGCTGAGATTAAAGGTGTGTGCCACCACTCCTGGTTCTCATTTTAATTTCCGGAGTTTCTTTGTTTTTTTCTTGGGGTGAGGTGTTGAAACAGGGTTTCTCTCTGTATCCTCGGATGCCTCTACCTCCCAAACGCCTGTGCCACCACTATCCAGCTTAAATCTTTTATTTTTATTTGGTGATAAAGTTCATATTTCCTGTTTTTCTTTTTTTTTCTGCATTTGTTCAAAGGAAAGTTCATATTTTCTTAAAATCTTTATCTTCAGTGGGTCTCATTCATAAATTTTACCATTTGTATTTTCATTTACAGAAATTATAGCAATAATTGGTAAAAGTCACTAATATAATAATATTTATGAAGCCCTGATTTTAGTGGTCTTTTTTCCCTAAACTCATTAAAGTAGTTTAGTGAAAATGGAAATGATTGATTCTGATAGTCTGAAGTCACTGGGTCCACTTTGAAAAGCACTAATATAACAACATAGTTGGTGACCCCCTTTGGTGACCCCCTTATGACATCAGTGAAGAAACACACCTGCATAACGATCACTGCCTACAGACACACCTGCATGTCAATCACTGTCTATGGAGAAACACCTGTTTGCCAATCACTGCCTACAGAGAAACACCTGCCTGTCGATCACTGCCTACAGAGAAACATCTGTGTGTTGATCACTGCCTATAGTCAAGCATCTGCTTGTCGATCCTGCCTACAGTCAAACACCTGCTTGTCGATCACCACCTACAGAGAAACACCTGTGTGCCAATACTGCCTATGTGTCGATCACTGCCTGTAGAGACACCTGTGTCGATTATTGCCTGCAGAAAAACACCTGTGTGTTGATCACTGCCTACAGAGAAACACCTGTGTGTTGATCACTGCCTACAGAGAAACACCTGTGTGTTGATCACTGCCTACAGAGAAACACCTGTGTGTTGATCAGTGCCTACAGAGACACCTGTGTGCCTACTGAGCATACAGGAATTTTTTTAATTGAAAGACTGAATGAGTAATGAGCTTACTGAAATTGTATTGATAACTTAAAATATTCATGTCTTTATAAGCTTCTGATAAATTGGAGTAAAGTCTATAAATGTGCTTTTATTTTACCTACTTTCTGTTTTTCTCTAGAGCATAGATTTGGATATGAAGCAAGATTGTAGTCAACTGGTAGAAAGAATAAATGTCTTCAAAACAGCCTTTAGTGAAAATGAAGATGATGAAAGGTAAACTCCAGTATGTTTATGCTGTGCAGAGTTGAAATACATATGTTCATCCACACAAGGCAATCACCCTACTCAGTGAAAGTAGCTTGATAAATGTAAATGAAAAATTGAAATGTTATTTGAATCTAGTAAAAGAAAGTAAGTCATTTGTGTCAGGACTGGTCACTTAAATACATGCCTGTTTAAGATACAGTCAGCCACATGCTTTTTGAGGGTAGCATGGACTACATAGTAAGCATCTGTTTCACAGTTGTAAAAAGCTGGATGTGGTGGTGGTTCTCCACACATCTGTAATCCTATTACTTAGGAGACGGCATTAGGAGGATTGAGTTCAAGACCAGCCTGACTAAATAAAGAATTCTCACCAGTTGAGCATTGGTTAACTGGGTGATATTATTGACTGGTTGTTAGTTTTTTACCTGTGACATGGATACTCTATCCTTTTGTAGGGACATATAGTTAAAATCCCTCTGGAAGAAATGGCACACTGTCATTTCCTTCAAAATAGAATGGAATGCGGTCTTCTGGGTGTATAAATAAAAGCAGGTTGACCATTAGTGGTGAATTGTGTAAGCTGGATTTTGGGGGTGTTTATGGTATATTGTACCATTTTTTTCTACTTTTGAATGTTGTGGAATTTTAATAAGTGACATTTCACTGGAGTGTATATTGTATCTTTGTGGGTAACAGTTGAAACATTTCTGTGTTTAGCCAGGTGTAGTGGCAGCATGTATGTAATCCTTGCACTAAGGAAGCAGAGGCAAGAGAGCTGAGCGCTGTTGCCTTATCAGGCTACAGAGAAAGGCCCAAGAAACCCTTTCTCCACATTTCCTCAAATGAAAAAACGAAGAAAAGAAAATATTACTGCCCTAAATGTAGCACATATTGTAGCTATCTAAATATTTAACTTTACATTTGCTTTTTATTTAATTGAGAATTTCATTAGTCTCTTATCTTTGGGTATATATAAGCACAGATTCCTTCAAAGGTCAGAGAGGACATCAGATCCTCAGCCGGCTGCACAGGTGGTTGTGAGCCCCCTGGTGTGGGTGTGGCAACCAAACTCAAGTCCTCTGCAGAGGCAGCACTTTATCTGCTCGGCCAGTTCTCTAGCCCATGTATGTGATTCTGATGCAAAGAGATTGAGTTAGGAGGGTATCTCTGGAGTATTTCCGACTGTTCATAATTGCTAAGGTCTGTGGGATCTGATTTCAGTCCCTGGATACACGCGCTGGAAGGAGAGAACCAGCTGCTGGACGTCATTGTCTGACCTCCTGATTGGTCACACTAATAATTAGCTGTAAGCAAGGAGTTGTCTGATACAGAGAGCTGAGGGTTATGTGAATCTGGTAGTTGAGACTTGTATGTGAATATTTGCACACAGTTACATAAACGCTCTCATTCTGTCTTCACAGCAGACCTGCAGTTGCATTGATTCGAAAGTTAATAGCTGTATTAGAATCTATTGAACGACTACCTCTTCATTTGTATGACACACCAGGATCCACATATAACCTCCAGGTAACCGCAAAACAGTGCTTTATAACTGAATGCATTTAGGACCAATATGCTTTATTTTTATTTTAAGATATGCCTTTGTTCATATTGGATTAAGAAAATTTTAAGCTTAATTTTTAAATTTCTAATTGAAATGCCATTTGACTTTTTTTTTAAGGTTTATTTTTTATGTCCACAATGTTCTGCCTGTGTGTATGCTTTCAGGCAGAAGAGGGCACCAGATCTCATTACAGATGGTTGTGAGCTACCATGTGGGTGCTGGGAACTGAACACAGGACCTCTGGAAGAGCAGCCTGTGCTCTTATCTTTTTAGCCCAAATATTTGATTTTTTTTAAAAGAAAGATTTATGTGTTTGAATGTTTCACATTCATGTAAATGTACTACATGCATGCAGTACCAGAGGAGGCCAGAAGAGGGAATTGAATTGCCCTGTCCTATTTTTTAACTTGAAAAATCTAACTAAATGTTCTAGAAATTATAAATTGAGCCTGATCTGCTCAATTTATAAGAAAAAAATAAGAAAAAAAAGATATAAGGAGCTGATGATAGCACAGTTTTGGAGGCTGAACGTTTGTGTATAACTGCATGGACAGGTTAGGTGTCTGACAAGGGTTCCTCTGAACGTTTGTGTATGACTGCATGGACAGGTTAGGTGTCTGATAAGGGGTTCCTCTAACCCCGTGTTCCACTGCTAAGGAGAATGAACACATTCCTGTAGGGTTTTATCTTTCTTTCTTTTCTTTTTGAGATAAGGTCCGGGCTGGCCTGTAGCTCAGACAGACCCACTTGCCCCTTTGCCTCTGCTGCTGGCTTTACAGGCACGTGTCACCATGCTTACCCTTCTTTCTAATTTCTGATTTCACCTAATCACTGTCCAACTCTTACTTATTTGCACAAACATTCAGACTGAAGTCTTATCACATCTCTTTGTTGGTTGTCTGTGTTGAGGTAAAGAAAAAAATCAAAGTATTTAAACATGGAGGCTTATTTTTCTTTTTTAAACTTGAGACTGTGTCTCATGTTGTCTACGATGTCTTCAAACTCACTGTGTAGTTGAGAATGACTTTGAGCTCCTCCTAACCCCATGTGTTCAAATTAAACTTTTTGTTGTGTTGTTTTGTTTTCTTTGAGACAGGGTTTCTCTGTGTAACAGCTCTGGTGGTCCTGGAACTCACTCTGTAGAGCAGGCTGTCTCTGCCTCCTAAATACTGGGATTAAAGTTGTGTGCCACCACTGCTTTGCTCAAATTAAAGTCTTTAAAAACCATTTTAGTGATTGGGTGGTGGTGGCTGCACGTGCCTTTAATTCCAGCACTTGGGAGGGCTTGGGAGGCAGAGGCTGGCAGATCTCAGTGAGCTCAAGGTCATATAGATACAGATATAAGCCTGAGAATAGTGCCGTTTACCTGCATGCTTGTGGGTATAGAGCTGTCCACTGTAGCATGGGCAGCATACCAGCAGCCCTACCCAAAGAAAAAACGGACGTCTCCCAGCATAGTTGTTGACAGGTAGTTTCCCAACTAGGAGTGGGGTCTTGTGACCCCCTCTTCTCTCCATGCTGGAGTATTGACTTGATTGATCTCATGCACGTGTTATGTCATGGAGCAACTATGGTTGTTGACAGTTCATGACAACTGCCTGCCATGCCCACAGGTGTCTTTCCTAGTTCCTCCTGACCCCTGTCTCTTCTAACCTTTCTGCCCTGTATTCAGTGTTTTCTGAGCCTTGACTGGGAGTGGTAGTAGATGTCTTATTTGGGTTAGCATTCCACAGTCTCATAGTCTCTGTACTTTGATCACTTGTGGTTGTTTGTATTAATCTCTGTCCTCTGCAAAAATACGTTTCTTTTGGACTGGAGAGATGGTTCAGAGGTTAAAAGCACTGACTGCTCTTTCAAAGGCTCTAAGTCCAGTTCTCAGCAACCACATGGTGGCTCATAAACCATCTATCATGAGATCTGGTGCCCTCTTCTGACAGAACAATGTATACATAATAAATAAATCTTAAAAAAAAAGTTTCTTTGAAAGGGTGAGTGCTGGAGTGAGGTCCATGAGTGTTTGTTCCTCCTGTCTTTTTCTTCAGATGCTTGAATTATAGGTGTGTCACGTGCTCAATTTCCTCATTGATTAGAGTCTTCAAAAGCCTTTTCTTTTTTTATTAATCATGTGGTTTTCTTCTCTTTTCTTTTTTCTTTTGATTTTCTCTGGTTAAGGTTTCTTTGTAAAGTCCTGGCTATCCTGAACAAGCTCTGTAGACCAGGTTTGACCTTGAACTCAGTCAGAAGTTTTCCCCTGCCTTTCAAGTGCTGGGATTAAAGGCACGTACCATCACCACCCAGCTAATCACATGGGTTTATGGCATAATTCTTCTCTTTTAGAGATATGATATATCCCAATCGTTCTTCCCATTCTTTTGCTAATAGCTAAAATCTGGATATGACTAAAAAACCAAATAAACAAAAAATCACATTTTGCTGCTGAAAGCCTTGATCTATATCACAATACTATGTGAATTACTTTAGTATTTCCTAGAAGGTCCTTCTTTAATAATAAATTGTGCTTTTATTTAGCTAATTCTGTATGGAATAGTTACAATGTATGGAGTAGTTTCTTTCAAATTTGGCTTTTATTAATGAGCTAATGATTTACTTTGCCAAAGCAACGGCTACTCAAAGTCAGTGAAGTTTTTGTAATTTGTAAAAACTCACTTGTTACATAGAGATCCTGTTTCATCAAAACAAAAGAAATGACAAAACTTGCTTAAGTTACTAAAGCCACTAGACTCCAACACTGCAGAACTTATCCCTCCAAGGCATCTCTGTATGATTGTAAAAATACAGAAAAAGATATGGGGGACTTCTTTGTGTTTCATTGATATGATTTATAGGGACAAATATATGATCCATTGTTTTTAGACTTTATACTTCCTGAGTGAATTGGAGGATTGTGGTGCCAGCACCACCTGGAACCGCGATCAGGCAAGGGCTGGGGATTAAAGAACACATAGAGACGTTGGTCACTCTTGAAGCAAGAATGCCAATTTTATTATATTCCCAGACAGCTTATATAGTGCTCTCCTTGACTAATGGCCATCCCTAGCTCTGGGGATTTTCCACTGCAAGCCCAACAGAAACCACTTCTTTGTTCTTAGGAACTCACGGGGGTCCTGTGCTCAGCAGCTGCAAGCACAGGAGAACAAGCTGCTCACTCCAGCACGCAGGGGTCACAGAAAGTTCAGGGTCTGAGGGTCTGCAGCTCCCAACAGAGGATAGTCTCAAAGATTAGAAATTTACTTTTTCTAATCATTATAGGAATGCCAATGTCTCCAAATTTTTTTAAATGTGTATGAGTACTATGTCTGCATCTGTGTCTGCCAAGTGCATGTCTTATGCCTGCAGAAGCCAGAGGAGGATGTTGAATCATTTGAAACGGAAAAGAGGGTTGTAAGTTGCCATGTGGGTTGGGAAACAAATCCTGGTCCTCTAGAAGAGCAACAAATATTCTTAAAGCCTACCAGTGTCTTTTATTTCATACTCATTTGGTGCTTTTGTTTGTTGGTTTGATTTGGGGACTGGATTTCACAGAACCCAGGCTGACCTTATGTAGGTGAGGATGACCTTGGACTCTTGATCTTCTTTCCACCTCCAAGTACTGGAGTGACAGGTGTGAGCCACCGTGCTGGGTTTCTGTGGTGCTGGGGATTGCTCAGGACAAGTACTCTACTGGCTGAGCCACAACCCAACCCTGTACGTTTTTTCATTTCAGAAATTTGTATAAAACCCAAAGAAGAAAGATCAGAAATGTGCCGAATGTACAAGTAACCAGTGTTTCTGTGAGACTTTAGATTATGCAGAAACAAAGCTTGTTAAAATTGGTTGCATAACGAAAATGTATCAGACAAAAAATTACCTTGCCTTTTTAAGTTTATTAGATGCTGGTATCCTAGTTCCTTCCGTTGCTGTGGTGAGATATTCCAGTTAGCTGATTACAAACAATTTAGGGGAGAAAGGGATAATGGACTGTGATTCCAGATTACAGTCTGCCCTGCGGGGTGATCTCAGAAGCGGGGCTTGTCACAGCACCTCACACTCTGAGCACTCATGCTGCCTGCCTGCTTAGTCAGGCAACTTCCTTCACTTTGAAAGTGTTGCTGCCACAACTGGGCAGGCTCTTTTTATATCAGTTAAGACAATCCCCTGTGAGCGTGTCTATAGGCTACATTCATCTAGACATCTCAGTGGAGGCTCTCCTTCAGCTGAGTCTAAGTTCTCGATGCTAACACTGAAAACTAACTTTCTTGAGCTTGAGAGATGTCTCAGCAGGTAAAGACATTTGCCATCAAGACTGGGAACCTGAGTTAATTCTCCAGGACCCACATGGTAAAAGGAGAACTGATTCCTACAGGTTGTTTTCTGACTACCACATCCCCTGCCCCAGCCAAATAACTAAATCTAGTAAGAATATTTAAAAAGGAAACACTCCCTTCACCCACCCATCAACGTCTGAGACAGGTGCAAGGCTATCACTGACAGTCACTAGGTGTGACAGTCACTAGGTGTGACAGTCACTAGGTGTGACAGTCACTAGATGTGACAGTCAGGACAGCAGACCCTGTACCTCAGCAGGGCACCACAATAAAGCTAACGCTGTTAGCGCAGGTGTAGGCGAGCCAGCTCCAATGTTGTGAGCATGGAAGAGCTGTCCCGTCCCCATTACCCATCCACCTACCTCATCTATGCCCTGCTGGCCTGCAGATCCACAGCTGTAGGATCTCCACAAAGTGAGGAACTAGCATTGGTAGTGTAATGAAACCCAGAGGCCTTGAACCAGACTCTTTGCAGCGAACACTTGGAAATAGAGATTGGACAAAGGAGACTCTGGCGTGACTCACTGTGTCACATTGCAGCTTCCAGAACAAAAACCTAACTTTAGAGCTAGTGAGTGCTTGCTGCCAAGCTTGATCTGCGTTTGATTCCTAGAATGCATGTGCTGTAGAGAGGCTGATGCCTGTGGATTGATTGTCCTCTTCATCGCCACTGTGCGAGTGTGCGCTCTCACATACACATAATGAATGATGGACACTTTATGAAAGGTTCATTAGCCTCAGGTCATATGTATTGTGGTTGCAAAGGAATAAGTTGATTAGGTTCCTAACTGTAATTTATAACTTAGAAGCTATATATTTCATCTAGTTTTACTTTTGGAGGGATTAGTTCTCACTGTGTATCTCTGGCTCTCCTGGAATTCATTATATAGACCAGGCTGGCCTCAAACTCAAAGAGATCCGATTGTCTCCACCATACCTGGCTCTGTTTGTGAATGTACTTTGTAATTTTACTTATAAGTAAATAGAAAATATTTAAGGATATATATATATATATATATATATATATATATATATAGAGAGAGAGAGAGAGAGAGAGAGAGAGAGAGATAAGTATATTTGAAGTTTGGAAATTCTAGTAAGTTAACTTTTTTCCTTGATAATCACTGTCAGTCATTGAACCTTTTACAAGTCATGTAGAAACATTTATTGATCTAAGTCCTTGGGTTCTTTTTTCCTTTTTTATTTTTGTGAAGCCTGATTTTGCAGGTCACCCAGTCTGGCCTCAAATTCATGGCAATTCTTCTGCCTCTTTTTCCCAGCCACTGGTATTGCAGATATGCCACCCTTCTGGCTTTATCCTCCCACTATGACTGTACTTTTTAATAAACTTGTTTGTGTTCATGTCTGTGAATCATTTTTATCATTCTAACAGAGACACACGTTTTCTGATGACTGTTGGTTGTTTCTGTGTAGATACTCACAAGAAGATTACGCTTTCGGCTGGAACGTGCCCCTGGTGAGACTGCGTTGATAGATCGGACTGGCAGAATGCTGAAGATGGAGCCCTTGGCTACAGTTGAGTCTCTGGAACAGTATCTGCTGAAAATGGTGAGCTCCTACCTGGCAGGGTCTTCTCGAAGTGGGCATTCTCCACATTGCTTTAATCCTTTGTAGTAAAGAAAATGCATATACAGAGTATGGTAATATAATTGCACCCAGTGATTCCATTTTTAGAGATATTTTAGAAAATAGTATTACCAACACCTTGAACATAAAGATGTTTATTAAAGTTCATCTGATATTGAAGAAGTACACAAAATCTTAATACTAACAAAAAAAGCCCTAGAACAATTGCAGATGTGAGTCACTGTACCTAAGATTTTATTTTTAATAAAGAAGTAATTGTGACAGCTTCTTCTTTTTAAATTTTTTAAAAAACTATTTATTATGGATACAGCTTTTTTCCTGCATATTTCCCTGCAGGCCAGAGAGGGCACTAGATCTCATTACAGGTGGTTGTGAGCCACCATGTAGTTGCTGGGAATTGAACTCAAGACCTGTGGAAGGGCAGTCAGTGCTTTTAACCTCTGAGCCATCTATCAAGTTCTTGACAGCTGCTTCTTAATTTGAATATTCTATAACTTTAAAGGTTTTTGAGACTAGAGAGAATAGAAAATGTTTTTGTATACTGTAACGATATCATTTTATAATAAGGACCTTTTTCTATTAGAATAATATCTGGTTTGGTAAGTGGCTGAGTGATAGTGTAAAGTCCTGAGTGCAGCTCTCCAGCATTGCAGAGACAATTGCACAGGCCAACCTTGTCACTGGTCGTAGAGCTCTGTGTCTGTGGGGCATTTACTGTTTTATATGGTCCTTAGCACGTGCTTAACTCCTGGCTAGGTCATATTTTAAAAATGTCATGTTATAACACATTTGACTTTGAGAAGGTTGGAAAGGGTGGCTTACTGTTCATTCAAATAGAGTTTTCAAGGTGACAGTCTTCTGTATTTACTTTGATTTAGGTAGCAAAGCAGTGGTATGATTTTGACCGATCCTCATTTGTTTTTGTTCGAAAATTAAGAGAAGGCCAAAATTTTATATTTCGACACCAGCATGATTTTGATGAAAATGGAATCATTTACTGGATTGGGACAAATGCAAAGTAAGTTATTTCCTGTCAGCTAAAATGACAGTGCTTCGCTGGGAGAGTAAATTATTAGATACGCACCAAACATTCTTCTACTGAAGGAATTTATCTTATATGTTAAATGTAAGATTATACCCCAGGTTGGCCTTCAGCTGGCTATGTCATCAAGGGTAACCTTGGATTCCTGGTCCTCCTGCCTCTACTTGATTACAGGAGTGCACCATCATTCTTAATTTGTGACTGGAATTAAGAACGCATATGAACCAATGCAAATTGCCTTAATGTTGATTTCTCCTTTTTTAATTTTGATTTTTGTATAGAACTGCGTATGAATGGGTAAATCCTGCCGCTTATGGGCTTGTGGTAGTAACATCATCAGAAGGAAGAAATCTGCCATATGGTCGCTTGGAAGACATACTGAGTCGTGATAATTCAGCTTTAAACTGTCATAGCAACGATGATAAGAATGCCTGGTTTGCCATAGATCTAGGTGTCTGGGTAATACCATCGGCGTACACACTGCGTCATGCTCGTGGCTATGGAAGGTCTGCACTGAGAAACTGGGTTTTCCAGGTATCCAAAGATGGACAGAACTGGACTTCTCTGTATACCCATGTTGATGACTGCAGTCTCAATGAACCAGGGTTAGTTGAGGAGTCTTTGCAAACTGGGGAACTCAGTAAAGAGCCTTGTTTATTTTTATAGTTGTGTATTGTAGAGCTCTGTTTTTTTAAATATTGAAACAAGACTTTCTTCCTAAAAACAAATCACTTGATATGTAGTGTAGACACTGACATTTTGAAATACTGACTATATCGAAAATGCTAGAGTATCAGTAGGGGCCAGCAAGGTGGCCCTTGGGTTAAGGCATTTGTTTGCCTAGCCTAATCGCCTGAGTCTGAGTCACAGAATCCACATGGTAGACAGAGAACAAGCTCCTAACTCTAATTTCTACAGATGAGTGTCCTTGCATATGTTTACACTTACACACACACACACACACACACACACACACACACACACACACACACTAGGAGCTGGAGAGAGGGCTTAGCAGTTAAGAGCACTTCCAGACTGAGGTTCAGTTCCCAGCAGCTTTACAACTATCTGTAACTCCAATTCCAGGAGGCCTGACACCTTCATACCAATGCACATAAAATTAAATTAAAAAAAAAAATTCTCGGGCTGGAGAGATGACTCAGTGGTTAAGAGCACTGGCTGTTTTTCCACAGGTCATGAGTTCAACTCCCAACAACCACATGGTGACTAACAAGCATCTGTTGTGATATCATTATATCTGGCACCCTCTTCTGGTGTGTGAGGATACATAATAAATATGTGTGTTGTATACATAATAAATAAATCTTTTAGAAAAAGAATTTAAATACATTTAAAATGCCAAGAATTTACTAAAATTTCATTTTAAAGATTTTTTTCCTTTTAAATATTATCTTTTGCCATATGCATTTTGTAAATCAAATCTTTTGACATTATAAACTAAATTAAGCATTTTTTAAAATTTCGTATTTAATTTATTAGCCATTTTTAAATCAGTTTTGTTTTCTGAGACAGACTCTCACTGTATAATCGTTGATGGCTTGTAACTCACTGTAGACGAGGCTGGCTTTGAACTTAAAATGATACACCTACCTCTGTTTCCTGGGATTAAAGGCATGTGCTACCATGCCTGGCTTTTTTTTTTTAAAGTCAAATTTTAAGTGAGTATTAAGGGTATATTCTAAAGTTTTTTATTGTGTAAGAAAACCTCACTTCCAATATCTTTTCCATGTGATTTCTCTTTTTAAAATCACATATTTTCAAACACTTTCTGTCTGATGCATTCACAGATCAACTGCAACTTGGCCACTAGACCCAGCAAAGGATGAGAAACAGGGGTGGCGCCATGTGCGGATCAAACAGATGGGGAAGAATGCCAGTGGACAGACACACTACCTCTCGCTCTCTGGATTCGAGCTCTATGGCACTGTCAACGGAGTATGTGAAGACCAGCTAGGTAATGAGAGGACACGAGACTTTGCTAAGTATTTACAGCTGGTTATTGAAAGTGACCTGGTTTCTATCTCCCTATTTCTGATCTCGTAGGGAAAGCAGCTAAAGAAGCAGAAGCAAATCTTAGAAGGCAGAGGCGCCTCGTGCGCTCCCAAGTCCTCAGGTATATGGTTCCCGGAGCACGTGTTATCAGAGGCCTTGACTGGAAGTGGCGAGATCAGGATGGCAGCCCTCAGGGAGAAGGCACGGTCACAGGGGAGCTGCACAATGGTGAGTGGGGCTTAGGACGCTTGGTGTTGAGGTCATGTGTTAGATGGTTGGTAGTACAACTATTTCTTCTGTCTTTGGACAATTTGTAAATCACATGACTATGTCAGACCTTTGTAGAACTGATAATGATGATTTCACATTAAAATGAAAAAAATAAAGCTGGCCTTAGTGCCCTACATCTTTATTCTCAGTACCTGGGAGGTAGAGATAGTGGATCTCTCTGAGTCTGAGGTCAGCCTAATAGTTCCAGGCCAACCAGAGCTTCATGCTTGAGACTCCTTCTAAAAATTAAAAACTTATTTACTTAGAAATAAACACACAAAATAACTTATTAGATTTTGATTAAAATCTACTTCTAATATTGTAGAATAATTATCAAACTAGTACTAATTAAATATCTTCAAGATACATTCCTTCTCTTGTTCCTTAGTATATTGTTCTCAAGGTACCGGTAAATCCTGATTGTGATTTTGTGTGTTTTTCCTTAGTAGTCTCAAAATTTAGGTAGTACCTTTTCACTGTATTTAAAGACATGTAAGGAAAAAAAATATTAGCGTTCAATAGAGCAAAGACTAGGAATACAGTTTCTTGATCTCTTAGTTAATTAGTATAGGGGTGCTGGGTCTACCAGCCTCTGGAGGAGTTTAAGCTGCCTTCTTTAATAGGACTAACTGTGCAAAGCAAGTACATTCATTTTGACCTTTTTGCTGTAGATTCTAGAAAAGTCCTTACCCAATAATAAACTACTCTTAGCTCCCTAAACAGTTTTCCTGCTGGCTTTTTTTTTTTAAACATTTGCTTGAACTAGATTCTTACCAATTACACTGAGCATTTAAAAATATAAAATGTTTATATTCTTGTTCTTAAATATTTAAAGAGCTATAGTAAACTTGGGCTCGGGAATTTCACTCAGTTGGTAGAGTGCCTGCCTACTGTTCATGAAGCTCTGAGTTTGATCCTCAGCCCCGCATAGCCAGGCCTGGTGGTGTTCCTAGATTAGAGATCATGTCTCTAAAAATAAAAATCAAAGAAGATAGAACTTAGGAGACTAGTTAATGTTTGGTTTTATAAAGTATTTACTTTAATGTGATTAAAAACATTTAATTTAAATACTTTAATAAATAAGTCAGTATTGTTTTAAAAATGGAAATTCTTTGGAAGTCACCACAAACATTTCTATAGCATTGAGCCCTGACGAAAAAAAACTAAAATCACAGTAGGCTTGCAGTGAGATAAAATGTAAAATGTAAAATGGTTGAGATAACAAGAGCACCATTCAGATAAGATATTAAAACATTATTATTTTTTAGGTGGCTTATTGTTAATGCGTTCATATTCTGTTATAAATTTAAGTGTGTGGCTTACTAAGAGGATGGTAGCTAGTGACATGGGATACAGTTCATTTTTTTTCTGAATGGAGTCAGCTAATACAAACACGTAAGAATTAGAATGTTCGGGCTGGAGAGATAACTCAGAGGTTAAGAGAACTGGCTTCTTTTCCAGAGATCCTGAGTTCAATTCCCAGCAACCACATGGTTGCTCACAATCATCTATAATGAGATCTGGTGCCATCTTCTGGCTTTCAGGCATACATGCAGGCAGAACGTTGTATATATAATAAGTAAATAAATCTTTCCCCCAAAAAAGCAAATTCGAATCTTCATTTCAGAACTTACAACTCAAGAAAGACACATGTTTCTGATTCTTCAAATGTTACAGTGCAATTTTGACTTCAAACATGTCGCAAAGAGCTTTTAACTTTCAAATATAATACCCACAATAGGTAATTTTTACTAATCATGTCTTTTTAATCTGTGTTTGAGCATAGAAATAGTTTATGTTATATTTAGGTATCGTCTATGTTCACCTTTTTAACGTTTTCTCAAACCTAATATGAACGATGCACACTTTTTAGTATAGTCCCACATTCTTCCAGTCCTCTCCTTACTGTTCTGAAGTCTCTGTTGGTAGAACTACCCATTGTTCACTTGTTCTACAAATTTGTAAAGATACCTAGTTAAACTTCATCTATTCAGTGGTCCAGGCAAAATATGATTCACCTGCCTTCTGGATAAAGCGTATTAATATGTTATTATATAATAATTGTTTTTATACCTATATATGAAATATTTATATGGAATTTGGATATTTCAGTATACAGTGGTATCAGTGCAGTACAGATCTTTATTTAATATTGGGATAATGTTTTGAATCTTTCCTTTTCTTAGACTTTCTCTGAAGCAGAAGAGATAGTTTAATGTTGGTTCTTCAAAAGTTATTTCAGCATACAAATACAAATTGGAATGTTTCCGTTTATGTAGATTTGGGGTGGTCAATTTTTCTTTCGAATGCCTCATGAACAGATAATCTGCAGATGGCTCAGTGCTCCTCTGAGCTTCATAACGTGAACTGAGTGTGTGGTAGTTGTGTGGCGTGTCGGTGCTCGGGAAGCTCCGTGCACTTCTGCATCTTAATGTGTTTCCCCCAGGTAGTTAGCGCCTAGTAAGACTGAAATCTGTTAGCTCGCTTCCTAATCTATTTTTTTTTTTTTGGAATTTTATTATCCTTTAAATAAAAAGTAACATTTTTCAAATAGAAGTAGAAATAGATTAAAAATATTTAGAATTGTTACTAGCTTTAGTTTATAAATTCTAAAAGATCTCATCCTGCTTTTAAATTATTTCGAGTATGTTTTTGTGTTAATTCAAATGTAGTAAACTTAGCCATAAGATATAAATAGCCAATAAGCTTTGAGAACACAACTGAAATGCAAGTAACCTAAGATTTCTATGAGTGACATAGGAATGTCTTACCTGTCACTCTCAGGATTTGTTCAACCGTAGAAATTGACTGTGAGTTGCACTTCCTCTTATGTGAACATTTGTTCTCATATAGTCATATTTAACAGTTCAAAGTTTTTCACTTGTTGAATTTGAAACCTCAGTATTTTTCTTTTACATTTAAAGAAATTGCTCCTGAGGTTGGGGATGTAGCTCAGTGGTAGATGCCTGTATGTGCTAGGCCTTGGATTTCACCCTCAGAACCATTTGAAAAGATCTCCCCCTGTCCCTTTTAACAGAATAGATACAAATACCACCTTCACAGTGTTTTTAATTATGAACAGTTGGCCAGGTGGTGGTGGCACTGGTCTCTGAGACCAGCCTGGTTTACAGAGTGAGTTCAAGGACAGCCAGGGGCTACACAGAGAAACCCTGTCTCTAAAAACCAAACCAACAGAAGACTATCACCAGTCTTGGGATGTCCAGAGATATATGTAATAAGAGGAAGAATTTTATAGGTCTCCCAGAAACCTTGTGTGTACTGTGCATTCTTTTTCCTTAGTATTATTTTGTAAGGATTAAATAGACTCTCAGTAGTATCAAGTCGTATTTTAATACCTTTTAGTTGACAGACTGTAAGTGGTTAGTAATGCAGCAAGTACAGCACTGACGAATCGCCGATCCCGTATTGTGGAGCTACTGTCTGACACGCTCCTCTCTGCTTTCTGCTGGGTCTCACAAACTCCTGTCCCTTTCCAGGCTGGATTGATGTCACCTGGGATGCTGGTGGCTCAAACTCTTACCGTATGGGCGCAGAAGGAAAATTTGACCTCAAGCTTGCACCAGGGTACGACCCTGATACAGTGGCATCACCCAAACCTGTTTCATCCACTGTTTCAGGCACAACGCAATCATGGAGCAGCTTGGTGAAAAACAACTGTCCAGACAAGACGTCTGCTGCTGCAGGCTCCTCAAGTAGAAAAGGAAGCAGCAGTTCTGTGTGTAGCGTGGCCAGTAGCAGCGACATCAGCTTGGGTTCGACCAAAACGGAACGGAGATCAGAAATTGTAATGGAACACAGTATAGTTTCAGGAGCTGATGTACTTGAACCAATTGTTGTTCTTTCATCTGCTGAAAACGTCCCTCAAACAGAAGTAGGGTCATCTTCCAGTGCAAGCACCAGCACCCTAACAGCGGAAATGGGAAGTGAAAACGCGGAGAGGAAGCTAGGCACTGATAGCTCTGTCCGTGCTCCTGGGGAGTCTAGTGCAATATCCATGGGGATTGTCAGTGTTAGCTCTCCTGATGTTAGTTCAGTATCTGAATTAACTAACAAGGAAGCAGCTTCACAGCGCCCCCTTAGTTCTTCAGCAAGTAACAGACTGTCAGTGAGTTCCTTGTTGGCTGCTGGGGCCCCCATGAGCTCCAGTGCGAGTGTACCTAACTTGTCCTCGAGAGAAACGTCTAGCCTGGAGAGTTTTGTAAGGAGAGTGGCGAACATAGCGCGGACTAATGCCACGAACAACATGAACCTGAGCCGGAGCAGCAGTGATAACAACACTAATACCCTGGGGAGGAACGTGATGAGCACCGCAAGTAAGTGAGCTCCTCCTTCTGGGGCCTGGGCTAGCCCGGGAGTCACAGGGTGCAGCGCCTTGGCACTGGGAAGTCAGGTTCTGAAGACTCTGAGTTTTAAGAATTCAGATTATCTTGTGTTTATAATAAGTGATTAAATAAAATTACATGACAAAGTAGATGACTATTAAATATTAAATAGTAACATTATATAGTAGTATAGCTTCCACCTAGCTCCTGTGTTCATTTTAGCTTCTGAAAGCTATTTAATTCTAATTTAAGTTATTAATGGGTCGAATTAATTCCCATAGAAATTACAGTAAAATTACTTCTTTTGTTTCTCTTTTTGTAGAAGCTAGGCTTTAAATATTTTGAAGATAATAGTGTTTTTTTAAATGGTAGTTTTTTTAGTTGGCTTTTAGTTGAGTTCCCAAAGTTGTTGCTTTTCAATGTTTTCATTATTAATGTGTTTCATGGTGTTTGGAAAACTTTTGCATTTTTTTTCGGAGGTTCCTACAATCCTATGTATTTTAACTGATTTGCTTCATTTTTATTTTTAGCTTCTCCTCTTATGGGTGCTCAGAGTTTCCCTAACTTGACCACACCTGGTACTACATCCACAGTGACAATGTCAACATCCAGTGTTACTAGCAGCAGCAATGTAGCTACGGCGACAACAGTCTTATCAGTGGGTCAGTCGTTAAGTAATACTTTAACCACCAGCCTCACATCAACCTCCAGTGAGAGTGACACGGGCCAGGAGGCTGAGTACTCCTTATATGGTGAGTTACAGCATGAAAGCTGTGTGTGGGCATTTGGTGTATGTTTTGTATGTCATGCTGGTGCTTTATCCTTGGTGATGGGGAGCTGGGGGTAAGGTCTCACTTTGTAATCTGAGGTGGTCTAAAACTACGTAATTGGATTGACCTTGAGGAGTCCACCTGTCCCTGCCTCCTGAGTGCCGGGATTTAAGGTGTGCACTATTCTCAGATATCCATAACCTTCCATATAAATGTCTGCATAGAAAATGAAAACTCATGATGTGGAGGAGTATTAAAATTATCTCATTATACGGGTTGGAGAAATGGTTCAGGGTTTAAGAGCACTTGTTGGTCTTGCAGAAGATGTGGGGTTCTCGTCCCAACACCCACATAGCACCTCATACCCATCCATAACTCCAGCTCCAAAGGACTCAGCCTCTCTTCTGACTTCCAAGGATATGGCATGCGTGTGGTACACAGACATACCTGCAGGCAAAAAAACCAAAAATCAAACGCATAAAATGAATTTTTAATTTAGAGGAGTGGGGAAAATGTTTAGCTCAATAAGAACAGTTGAGATCCGCCTGCCTCTGCCTCCTGAGTACTGGGATTAAAGGCGTGCACCACCATCCAGCCGAAAGCTCTGAAGTTTTGTTTTCATGGCTTCTGTACAGTATTCAGAGACAAAAGCTATTTGATTCTTTCAGTGTTTTAAAAAAGAAACTGGAGAGATGGCTTAGCAGTTAGGAACACTTGCTGCTATTGCAGAGGACCTGGGTTCAGTTCCCAACTCCCACGGGGCAGCTCACAAACATCTGGAGCTCCAGTGGGATGGATGCCCCCTGCTGGCCTCTTTGGCACTTGGCATGCTTGTTTCACCCATGCATATATGCAGACAAAACACTAATACACATTTTTTTTTAAAGCTTAAAAGAATATGTGGTTCTTTTATCATATTAGAAAAAAAATTTAATAGAAAATGTAGAGTCCCTATCGTCCAAACCTGATCCTGTGTACACACACACGCACAATACACAAAAAGGAATTATGTCTTTCAGTCAGTTCTTTTACTCAGTAAATCTGTATATCCTAATACTGAATATGTTTGTACAACACTTGGGATTACTACCAAATATTCCACTATGGGATTATCATGAAAAATTATATACCTTTTTAAAAAAGATTTATTTATTTATTATGTATACAACATTCTGCCTCCATGTATGCCCACACGCCAGAAGAGGGCCCCAGATCTTATTACAGATGGTTGTGAGCCACCATGTGGTTGCTGGGAATTGAACTCAGGACCTCTGAAAGAGCAGTCAGTGCTCTTAACCACTGAGCCATCTCTCCAGCCCCCAAATTATATAGTTTCTATAGTTATCTATAGTTATAACTTCTTCCTTTCCATAAACATGTGTGTACACTTTAGGATTGTATTGCCGGGAATGTCCTCAGGATAAATTCCTTAAAAAGTAATTACTTCCAAAAAGGTTGTTTACCTGTCAAGATGAGTTCAGGTGCCTTTTACTCCCCATTCCTTGATTGTGTTGCCTATTTTTTCCTTTGGCCGTCCCAGGACTCACAGGCTGGGTGAACGAGCGCTCTGTCCTTGTACTGTATCTTCAGCCCTCAGTTGTTTTTAAAAAATAATTTTTGATAATTTCAAATATAAGAGTTTATATAAAGATAAATTTTAAATACTTTTTACTGTACACTTCTTTAATGGGGTTTCTTTTTTCCCTATAATATTGTCTCTTCTAAGCCAAAGATTTGATGTGTTTTATGAAATGATTGTGAAAATCATTTTTCTTGATTTCTTGCTTAGTAAATTAAATGTGCAAAATTTGGTGATTATTATATCAAAGTCTTATAAATTCTTTGAGGTAGTTATTTTCATGGAGGCTCTCTGTCCCTTCCTCCTCATTTGTTAATGCAATACTTTTAAGCTTTAAGATTTATTTTTCATTGTATATGTATGTATGCACACATGAATATGGGTATTCATGGAATTCAGAATACATAATGTTAGATCCCCTGAAGCTAGGGGTCCAGGCGGTTGGGACCTGTCCAGCTGGGGACTGGTGCTGGGGACTGAACTCATGTCCTTGGCAAGAGCAAATCTCCAGCTCCTCACACTTGAGTGTCTTGTTCATGGTAGTGATAATCCTAAAGTTAATGAGGCTGTGAACCTTTAATCCCAGCACTTAGGAGGCAGAGGCAGGCAGTTCTCTCTGAGTTTTAGGGCAGCCTAGTCTACAGAGCCAGTTCCAGGAGAGCTAGGGCTACACAGAGAAACTCCATCTCAACACTCCCCCCTTATAAAAAAGGTGCAGCTGTGGGTATGCCAGTGTGAAAGTGTAGGGCTGTTGGCCGGGCAAGGTGGCACACGCCTTTAATCCCAGCTTCAGGAGTCAGAAGCTGGCAGATCTCTGAGTTCAAGGTCAGTCTGGTCTACAGAGTGAGTTGCAGGAAAGCTAGGGCTGTTACACAGAGAAACCCTGTCTTGAAAAACCAACCAAACAAGCAACAAAACAAAATAAAAGTATTAGATTATAAAATTACTCTCTCCACTCCTCACACTGCATGAAGGATAGCAGTGACGTCAGACTTGAAATGCTTTCCGGTGCTGGAGTCACATCATTGCAGCATAAACCCTGTACTCTGAGAGGCATAATTTGGGTCTGCGGGCTGTTCAAATATTTGACATTTAGAGCTTCTGATTTCTTTTTTAGGATAAAATTTTACAGTGTAGTTGAAGCTAGCTTTATATATTTGATCTTCCTGCCCCAGAGTCCCAAGAGCTAAAGTTATAGATGTGCACCACCATGCCTGGCACTCAGAGCTCTTTATTGTTCTTATATACAAAATAACAAAAGAATGTGGGGAAATGATTTAAGTAAATTATTAAAATATCAGAAAATTTCAGTAGATGATGAAAACCCAGTCTGAAGACGTAATGGGTTTGTTTTTTGAAGAGCCAGTTCCGTTCGTGAGAGCTCCTGTGCACTGCCATATAGCCCTCACGTGTGCTAAGGGGAGCATAGTCCACTAAACTGAAGATACCACTGATGGTAAGACACACATGTTTCTAAACGTCCCTGATGCTGAATTGTTGCTGGTCGTGCTGGGACTTGTCAGTAATTACAGGACACATACTGGCTTCATAATATTAGCTGTTAAAAATGTTTACCTCTTTAATTAAGTAGAGTACCATGATACTTCTGAAGTTTGATTAAAAAGCTTTTGTCTCTAAGGTCTGTAAATGCAAGTTGCTAAATATTTTTGGATAATATGATGTTCTTTTGGAATATGTATTTCCATTGCTTAGTTCTAGTATTAAGAATTTGTGACCTCACCCTCCCTCCTGGGGTCTGCAGGTGGATGCCTTTCAAGATGTAGACCAAGGTGCTAGAAATGTTAGGCACATGAAAGATTCATTGTTCCGGGCGGTGGTAGTGCACGCCCCTTCAGTCCCAGCACTCGGGAGGCAGAGGCTGTGGATCTCTATGAGTTTAAGACCAGCCTGGTCTACAAGAGCTAGTTCCAGGACAGCCAGGTTGCTACACAGAGAAATCCTGTCTTCAGAGAGACAGACAGAGAGAGACAGAGAGAGAGAGAAGAAAAGAGTTTGTATTCCTTTTATACAGCTAGTAAACACTTCTCTTGTTTGGCCTCATTATTATTTTGCTGTTTGTTTTTAATTGTCGTAAAGAACAGCTTGTTAGTGTCTTTATGTTGAATGATATAAATTTGATACATACTTTAAAATTGTTCATTATTCTTTGTGTGTGTATGTGATACGTGTATGTGGAGGTCAGAGGTCAACTTCCAGGTGTCAACTTTTCCCCTCTGCTGCAGATTTTGGGGATTGGACTCAGGTTCTCAGGCTTGTCTGTCAAGCACTTTTGACGCACTGAACCTTCTTGCTGGTCCTTGTTTTGGTTTTGAAAGAAGCTTACTGTAGTTCCAGCTGACTTTGAACTCATGATTCCCCTGCTTTCACCTACTGAGTGCTTGTGTTACAGCTATACACCATCACTCCAACATGACCCAGTCTGCACTGGGGAGATGTCCCTAAGAAAGAAGATGATAGAGGGGATTTAAGATTACTGAGCTTGCTTATACATTAACTCATACAGATAATGTGAAAGATACTATATACTTATTCTGTAACAAACAGATGTTATTCGTAAGTAGTCATAAGTAACATGCCAGGTCTAAGCTTCATTCTTTTTGATTGTCTTAAATTCTGTTTGTCTTCATAAGGCCTTTTTATAAAAGCTTATATTTCTAGATATTAGTCTATTTATTTATTTATTTTTGCCTTTTAAGGACGGGGTTTCTCTGTGTAAACACCCCTGGCTGTCCTGATACTTGTTCTGTAGACCAGGCTGGCCTCAAACACTCAGATCCGCCTACCTCTGCCTCCCAAGTGCTAGGATTAAGGTGTGTGTCACCACCACCTGACTAGTTCGTTTATTAAATTCTGTCTTCTATCGATTTCTTAGATAATTGGACATTCTAGCTGTGTTTATAATGATATATTTGTGATACAGCAGTTCTTCACCCATAGTGTGTGCTCAGTAGATATTCATGGTGGAATCCACGACACCAGTGCGCTCTTTTCACCATATTGTGTTTCCTGTCACACTCAGAGAATGAAGGTGGGGTTGTATGTATTTTTGTTTTGTTTTAAATATCATTCACGTGGTTGTCCTTTCATAGATTGTTTTAGACTGAAATACACTTTATGGTCATCCATTTTCTCTGCCATGCTTGTGATTAGTCTCGGTTGTTAATTATTATCTTATATGTGTTGATATGTAGGTGGCATCATTAACTGGCATTTATGCTTGAGCCTTTTGAATTTTATTTTCAGTTTGTACAACCCCAGATGCGAAGACACCTTGCGTTGTTTATTAATTGTGTTGATAATCAGGTTGTTGGCTTTTTTCCTTCCTAGATTTTCTTGATAGCTGTCGTGCCAGTACTCTCTTAGCTGAGCTAGATGATGATGAGGATTTGCCCGAGCCTGATGAGGAAGATGATGAGAATGAAGATGACAATCAGGAGGACCAAGAATACGAGGAGGTTATGGTAGAGAGAATCGCCCATTCCCTTCACTAATATAGGTGTTAGAAGCCAGACATGGTGGTTGTAGACCCAGTACTTGGGGAGTAGAGATAGGAAGATCAGAAATCCAGAGTCATTCTCAGCACTTGGGGAGTTGAGACCAGTTTGGGCCCTATAAAAGGTTGTCTCAAAAATAAAATAGACGGGATAAAATATTAAATGACAAAAAATGTTAGTGGAATGAAGAACTTATTTATTTATTTTAAGACAGGGTTTCTCTGTAGCTTTGGAGCCTCTCCTAGAACTTGCTCTGTAGACCAGGCTAGCCTTGAACTCACAGAGATCCGCCTGCCTCTGTCTTCTGAGTGCTGGGATTAAAGGCTTGTGCCACCACCACCCAACAGGAATGAGGAACTTTTAAAAAATACTTTTTAATATGTATCATTTAGATGGCATATGCCTGGAGCCCACAAGACTGTGGGAAAGATGCTTGCCACTCAGCCTGGGTGACTTGAGTTCAGTAATCCCCGGGACTCACAGTGAAAGGAAAGGAGAGACTGGATTCCTCTAGGTTGTCCTCTAACCTCTACATGTGTACCCGGGTACCTGTGTATACTGTGTATTACACAGTGAATGTAAAATTAAGGGCAGATGACACGTTGTCCCATCACTTGGGCTGAAACAGGAAGATTGAGGGCAGCCTGGGATTCCTAGGGAGTTCTGGGCCAGACTGGGCTATATAACAAAACTTAGTCTCAAAATACAGTGTTGCTAGAAAGGTTGGAGGAGTGACTGTGGTGTAGTGCACTCTGCAGACGCAGGGCTCTGGGTTCAGCCCCGAGGCTATGGAGACAGGAACACACGTAAGTGCCTTACACTAGAAGACCAGTACACAGTGCACGGCAAAGAAAGTCCCAAACACCTTATTGACCAGAAAAGAGAAAGATTTTTAAATAATGCTTTTCTTGGGCTAGACTGAATGAAGAATGTTGACCAAATCATTAAACATGTGTCTCTTGGTGTTTTTGAATTTTAGATTCTGAGACGTCCGTCCCTGCAGCGTCGAGCTGGCTCCCGCTCTGATGTGACACACCATGCTGTCACCTCACAGCTGCCACAGGTTCCTTCTGGAGCAGGCAGCCGACCTATCGGGGAGCAGGTACTTCCACATTTACTGCCCCGTCACGTGTTTTTACAGTCACGGGATACATCTTATGCCAGAGGAGGAAGGGCTGCTTTCACCTGAACCCAGCTGCCTGGTGTATAGGTTCCAAGCACAGAGAACCCAGGGTTTGCTCAGGTGTAGTGCAGCCGTGAGTTTCTTATGTGAAACTGAAACTGCTTCATCTTGGGCTCTGAGTAAAAATGAGCAGGTAGTAAAACAGCTGAGGTGTGTAGTAGTCGAAGGAATGCTTTGTTTTTGTTTTTTCATTAAGGCATCTCAGCCAGGTGATGGCGCACGCCTTTAATGCCAGTACTCAGCAGGCAGAGGCAGAGGCAGAGGCAAGTGGATCTCTGTGAGTTCAAGACTAGCCTGATCCACAGCGTGAGTTCCAGGACAGAGAAACCCTCTCTCTCTCTCTCTCTCTCTCTCTCTCTCTCTCTCTCTCTCTCTCTCTCACACACACACACACACACACACACACCAAAAGAAGAAAAAGGAAGAGGAAAAGCACCCTCTAGTCCTTATCCCTACTTTTCTACTCTTTATAGACCCCCCCCCCCCATGCAGTGTAGATCAGAGGAGGTAAACATTTTCTGTTTGCACATCGTGGGTCCCAAGAGTTGAATTCAGGTCATGAGATTTGGTGGCAAGTGCCCTTAGCTCTTGAGTCATCTCATCATTCCCTTGTAGTGGTGACCTTAGTGGACAGTGGTCACTATGAGGTGGGCATAGTTCTCGCTACACCGCATGAGTTACCTTGCTTCTCCCCAGTGGCTCTCTAAGTGTTCATCACAGTTTTTAGCTACAGTGACTCTGAAGTCATACATAGTAGTTTGGGGTTCAGGATGCAAGCCTAACACCATAGCTATGTAGTTTCAATTTATCTATTGGAAAAGGTATTTAAATCAAGTGTTCAAACTTTGAGAGGCGTATGTATGCATGTGTGCCATTTGATTTAATAGTTAAGACTTTCATCTGTTTGTCTTGTAGGAAGTCAAAATGCCTCCCAGTGACTCATCCATTTTGTGTAATCAATCTAGTATGAGATGAAATTTACATTAAGAAAATCTTATTTTAAAATAATAGACTTGGAAAATTAGAAAAGTACTACAAAAGGCTTTTTACCTAGGTTTTTCTTGATTGTTAGTGTTATGCCACCAAATTGTAATATCAAAGATAGGAAATAGAGATTGTATTTGTTTTTTGTCTTTAGGAAACTGTTAAATTACAGAAAGAAAAGTTCATTCCTTTAAAATCATACCCTTTATACTTACTGTCACAAACTATTTGGAGCTAAAAAAAATACGGAGAAGAATGAGATCTACTGTAAATTTATTTTAAAGACTGCAATGTAGACAGGAAAGAATTGTTTCTTACTTTTAAAAACAACGAAACAACAGAGGGGAATCGTTAATCGATTTTAGTTCAGTATAGATAGACTCTTTCAGATTAGGTAGAATCTTTTTGTTTGTTTTTCAAGACAGGGTTTCTCTGTGCAGCTTTGTAGCCTGTTCTGACAGGCGCTCTGTAGACCAGCCTGGTCTTAAACTCTGGAAATAGAGACTGAATATAGTTCTTTGTCATATTACCACAGGTACAGAGTTTTGTACCCACTGGTCAGTATACATTTGATAAATAAATATGTGTCTTTACACATTTGTATTAGATTACTTCAGTTCAAGTAAAGGAAGCACAGTCCCCATAGAGAACAAACCAAGTTCACCAGCAAGATGGCTCAGTGGCTCTTGCCTGACAACCCGAGCTTGGTTTCTGAGACTCACATGTTGGAAGGAGAGAACCAGCTCCCTCAAGCTGTCCTCTGCCCTCTACACAGACAGATGACTTACCTTGTAGCTGCCTTATTTGGTAGGCATCAGTCAGTTCAGGGAGAAGCTCTGTGACTGTGTGAACTTCCCGCCGCAGGAGGAAGAGGAGTACGAGACCAAGGGCGGCCGGCGCAGGACCTGGGACGACGACTACGTGCTGAAGCGGCAGTTCTCGGCCCTGGTTCCTGCTTTCGATCCCAGACCAGGTCGGACCAATGTCCAGCAGACAACTGACCTGGAGATTCCTCCCCCAGGTACAGCGTGTTTGAGTGTGCGATAACCAGTGAGATAAAGTGCTGCTTATGTTTGCAAGTTAATATTAAAAGTTCTTTCTTTTCTTTTTAAACTCTAAATTGTATAGATGTTGGGACCAGTGATAGGATTCAGTGAGTGATGGAGTTTGCTGCTAAGCCTGACAAACTAGTTTCAAACCCTGGAATCCACATGGTAGAAGCAGAAAGCTAATAAATTGTCATATGATTTCCACAACATGTGGAATTGTGGCGCCTCCCTGTCCCATATATAAATAAATATTTTTTAAAAATAAGTTAAAAAGAAAGCTGTTTTAGGGCTGGGGAGGTGGCTTAGTTGACAGACATGCTTACTTTTACTTTGCATGCTTGAAGACTTGTTTGGATTCGCAGCACCCATGCAGAAAGGTGGTGGGGCACCCAGATGGTTCAGCCTTAAAGCAAGCTGCCACTGTTCTTGCAGAGGATCCAGGTTTGAGTCACACCTTCCATACCAGGCAGCTCACAACTGCCTATAAATCCAAAACGGATATTTTACAGAAGCCAATCACAACTTCTCTCTGTCTCTCTCAAGCAGAGTTGGGGTTTTATTAAAGGTATTTTAAGATGGGTGTGTTGGCACATACCTGTAGTACCAGCACATGGAAGGCTGATGACTGAGGGTCAGAGGATCAGAACTCCAAAGCGAGCTTCAGCCTGGACTAGAAGAGACTGTGTCTCAAAACAAGAACAACAAAAAACCTTCAAATGATAAAAGAAGGGGAGGGAGTAGAATAGATACTTTAAGATAGATTTTTTTAGCATGGGGGCTAAGAAAGATGTTTAGAAAGAAAGATATTTCAGAGAATGGATATGGGCTTCTCAAGGAAGAATTGTTCTGTGTGTGTGTGTGTTTAGGGACTGAACCTAGGACCTGGATTCATGTGCTCTGCCATGAAAGTTCATCTCTAACAAAGCATTGTTTGTATTTGTAAAGTCTTTTAAGCAAGGTGTTATTTAAAGGTGGGGTTTTAAATTCTGTTAACTTTGGAAAGCTATCTGCTTCTCTAGTCAATATTTCTAGAGTGAGTTTGCCTGGGTGACAACTTCATCCGCTAACACTTTTCATAGGGCTAGGTGTGGCGGCACGTACCTTTAATCCTGAAATTTAGGGTCAGAAGCAGGTGGAATTCAAGCCCAGTTAGGCTGCATTATGAAACTCCGTCTCCACAACAAAACAAAAGCTAAAGAAAACCACTTCACCTTTTTAGGGTATTGTAGGCACCTAGTGTGCCCCCTCCTACTCACAATACCTAGATCTTAATTTCTGGAACTTAAAACCTCGTTGCCCCAACATGGAGAGAGACTTTGTAGGTAAATCAAGTTAATCACCTTTAGATGGGCCCAATATCATCCTTCTAAGAATGAGGCAGAAGGATGAGAACCACAGGATATGTGGTGCCAGGGAAGCAAAGGTCAGTGATGAGGGCCGTGAGCTAAGGAATCTGGGCAGACACAGCCTCTAGAAGTGAAAAACAGCAAGGAAGCTGACTGCAGTGGAGCCTCCAGAAGGAATAAAGATGACAATTTTGGTTCAAAACTTCAAATCTCAAGAAGAGTGAGAAAATATATTGGTGTCGTAAGAGCACCCGTTTTGTAGTAATATTAGATCTCCGCATCTCTTTCATGGAGAAAATGATGCTTCTTGTTTGGCAAGGTAGTTTAAAAAAAGATGAATGTTAAGACTTTTATATCATGGTACCTGATTGTGTCTCAGTAAATACCAGGTATTCTAATACATGGTCCTTAAAAAAGATTTGTCACTAAATATGGTTTTATTGATATGAAGAGACTGTTCCCTATGAAGATACACAGATTTTTTAATTTAATGTCTTAAAGATAGATAGAACTTGAATAAGATGTTCTGTACTCGCTTTGTAGAAGAGCAGTTCCTTAAGAAGCACAGGCAGCTGCCGACTTTCTGGGCAACTCTGTCAGCGCTGTTCCTATCCTGCTTTGTGTATGCTAGTGAGCGGGAGGATGTTCGTCTGTTTGTGTCCAGTAACAGGGCCGTGTTTCAGTTAAAGTTGTCAGTGGGATGCACGCTTTTAATCCCAGAGTTCCAGGACAGCTGGGCTGTCTCAGGGCGGGACAGGAGTGGGGGTGCGGATGCGCCACTACTGCCCAGCAATACTTTACTTTTTTAAGTAAGACAGTCAGGGATCATGTTGTCCTGGGTCTGAGAGGCTCAGGAAAGTGGGTTGCCATGGGTTCAAAGGCCTGCTTGGAACTTGCTGGACTCTATGGCAAATTCCAGGCCATCCTGAACTTCATACTAAGATCTTTTCTCACAAATCAGAAATAATAAGTAAAGTAAATCTTGAAGCCAGCGAGTCATAAGAAGATGCTGTTAAGTGAATGTATGCCTGGTCTCTCTGTGTGAGACTGTTTTCTCATCTTTTATATCTTTAGGAACACCACACTCGGAGCTCTTGGAAGAAGTTGAATGCACTCCATCCCCTCGATTGGCTCTCACGCTGAAAGTAACTGGGCTTGGAACAACTCGGGAAGTTGAATTGCCGCTTACCAATTTCAGATCAACCATCTTTTATTATGTACAGAAATTGCTTCAGCTGTCTTGTAATGGCAATGTGAAGTCAGATAAACTTAGGCGTATTTGGGAGCCCACGTACACGTAAGAGATTTTGATATTTCAGTAGTCTTTGTTACTATCTATGAGCCACAGAGTGTTGAGTCTCTGTACTGTGCATTACAGGAACAGACAAGATTTGTTTCTTGTTTCGTTGCTTTGCAGGGACCAATAAGGTTGCTTCTGACTGCAGCTGTAGGATGGCTAGGCTTTATGATAGGAATAGTAAATGTACCTTATTTGTCCCTTCTGTGGAGTAAATTAAACTACTCTATTTACTCCACAAATAATTGTCAATGACCCAACTGGTTTAGTGTGCTTGCCATCAGATTTGTACCCAAGCTGTACCCCCAAAATTTGACCATTTTTGTTTCTCAGTTTTAAAATCTATGAAATGAAGCATAGCCGGGCCGTGGTGGTGCACGCCTTTAATCCCAGCACTCAGGAGGCAGAGGCAGGTGGGATCTCTGTGAGTTTGAGTCCAGCCTGGTCCAAGAGCTAGCTTCAGGACAGGCTCTAAAGCTACAGAGAAACTCTGTCTCGGAAAACAAGCAAGCAAACAAAAGAAGCATAATTGTGAGGAATTAATGGATTAACACACGTGAATTGTTTCTAGGGCATAGCAAGTGTTTAGTATTACCCAGTAAGTAAGTAGTATTTTATAACAAACAATAAATTATTAACACTTAATTTCACTTTCGTTAATTTGGTTTATGATCTTTCAGTAGTTCATAATCCTAGACAGTATTTGATAAAAGTAATGTAGGTATTTTTGAAATAGAAAGTATAGTGATTTTATCACCTCAGATACTCAAAACTGATTTCACTGTCTTAGAAAATAAGCATTTCTTACTGGGTGGTGTTTGTTGACACACGCCTTTATTTCCATTCTGAGGAGGCAGAGACAGGTGGATCTCTGAGTTTGAGGTCAGCCTGACCCTACAGAGGAGTTCCGGGACAGCCAGGGCTGTTACATAGAGAAACCCTGTCTCGAAAAAATAACAAAGAAGAGGATAAGCATTTCTCATCATTGTTATTCCTAGCCTTTCTGTCTGGTCACAGAAAAATTGCATTTTTGCCTCATTTTATTTATGTAACTCTAAAAGAAGTCAAAACACTTAGTATATAGAGCGTTCATATTTTTAAAAGCTCTGCAGGCGTGGGGCTGTTGAGATGGCAGTCTGCTAAGAGTGCTTGATGCGAGGCCTGCAGCCTGAGCTCCAGCCCCTGACCTGTGTGGTAGAAGCAGAGAACCGACTCAGTCCTCTGGTTTCCACATGTGTTCTGTGGCATGTGTGCATCCAATGTACACACGTACAAGTAATTTAAATCACTTTGAAAACTGTAGAATTGATGTATGTATTTGTGGTCCTTTTGGGGTTTTTGTTTGTTTGTTTTGAAACTTGTTAGGAGGCCGCTTGTTTCCCGGCCCAGCACCTCAGATGCAAAATAACCACACAGAAACTATATTATTTAAAACACTGCTTGGCCCAATAGTTCTAGCTTCTTATTGGCTAACACTTATATCTTAATTTAACCCATTTCTAGTAATCTGTGTATCGCCACGTGGCTGTGGCTTTACCTTATGTGACGTCCTGGCGTCTGTCTTCAGCAGGGCTACATGGTTTCTCTCTGACTTCTTTTTCCCAGCATTCGGTTTAGTTTTCCCTGCCCACCTAAGTTCTGCCCTATCAACAGGCCAAAGCAGTTTATTCCCCAATGGTATTCACAGCATACAGAGGGGAATCCCAGATCAGAGACAAGCCTTTTCTGTGTAGTCCCCACCTGTCCTTTGTTCTGTTTTTTAAAGATGGAGTCTCACGTATCAAAGGTTGTCCTCAAACTTGCTATGTAGTAAAAGATGACTTTGAACTTATGATCCTCCTGCCCCTGCTTTCTTACTCTTAAGTACTGGACATGTACCACCACACCTGGTTGATGTGTGCTTTTTTTGGAATGTTTTGTCTAAAAAATTCTTTTGAGTCAGACAAGTGTCATGTGGCTTAATAATCCCAGCATTTGGGAGGCAGAATCCAGTCAACAGAATCAGTTTTGAGGTCAGCTTGGGATATACAGTAAGAGTCGTTGGAAAGAGTAAGGTTGAAAATAGACCTCAGTGATAGAATATTTGCTGACAACTCCTTGAGTTCAAGTTCAGTGTCTAATGAAATGTATATCTAATGAATGACCTCATTAGCTTGTATTTTCAAAGATTAGATCTTTATTGGAAATAAGTATAAATATTTGATTTTTTAATTAATTGAATAATGTCTTCATGTTTAGAATCATGTATAGAGAAATGAAGGATTCTGATAGAGAAAAAGAAAACGGGAAAATGGTAAGTTATTTTTACACAATGGGGCCTAGTTGCTTAGTGAAAAATGTGAAGAATGTCTTAGTGAGTGTTTTATTGCTGTGAAGAGACACCATGGCCAACTCTTACAGGATTGGGGCTTGTTTCCGGTGTCATCATAGCAGGCAGCAGGCAGGAGCGGTGCTGGAGAAGTCGCTTCATCCTGTTCTGCAGGCAGCAGGGAGAGAGAAGGGGCTTGTTTTGGGCTTTTGAAACCTCATAGCCCATCTCCGGTTACACACTTCCTAGAGGTCATACCTTCCTAAGTTCATACCTCCTAACACTTCTGTTCCTATCAAAGAGCTCCACTCCCTGATGACTAAGCTTTCAAATCTACTAGCCTGTGAAGACATTCAATTCCCTGACCCTCATAGCTTTCTAGCCACATAGTGCAAAACTGCATTCAGTCCAACGTCAAACGTTCCCACAATCTATCAAAGTCTCAATAGTGTTTAAATAGTCCAAAGTGTGCCAGGCAGTGTTGGCGCATACCTTTAATCCCAGCAAATCTCTGTGAGTTCGAGGCCAGCCTAGTCTACAGAACAAGTTCCAGAAGAGGCTCTAAAGCTCCAGAGAAACCCTGTCTTGAAAAACAAAACAAAATGTCCGAAAGTTCAAATATTCTAAGACTCATGGCAATCTCTTAACTGTAACCCCTTGTATAAATCAAAATGCAAATCACATACTTCTAACATACAATGGCACAGAATATATGTTACCATTCCAAAAGGGAGGAAAGAGCCAAATAAGGGACTTCTCAACCAAAGCAGGACCAAAAACCAGCTGGGCAAACTCAGACTCTATATTTCCATGTGCCCTTCAGACCTCTAAGTCCTTTCAGCTTTGTTGACTGCAGCACACCTCTCTCGGACTGCTTCCACTCCCTGTTAGCAGCTCTCCTTGGCAGGTATCTTACAGTTCTAGCTTCTCCAGCATCCTGAGGTCTCCAAGGCAATTTAGGTAGGCTTCACCTTCACAGTTCCATGGAGCGACCTCTCTAGCCTCGCTGCAGGAGCACCCATGACATATCCTTGCCTCAGCTGTTTTCCAGAGAGGGAGAGCCTTGACTGTAAATCCAGAGCCACGCTCCCAGAGTTGCCACGTCCTGCTCCTTCCTGGGGCTGGACCAGTTACATCCACACTTTGTCCTTTGCGCGAGCTTTTCATGAATTCTTTTTCACAAGTTAGAGCTTGGCTGGTGGGGTCTGGCTCTCAGGGCGCCGCGCACTCAGCTGCAGACTTTCCTTTCAGTTTTTGATTTCCTTGAGGACTGAACTTAGCTCCATTCCACTTCCTCAAACTGTAATTTTGTTCTTGTGTCCAGCATGCCCCCTTTCCATTATAGATCTGCTAAGATTGACAATACTCTAAATACTCTGCCGGTGATATTAATCCAAAACTCAATTTTGCCTTAGGCAGATATTTAAGACAAGGGCAAAAGGCAGCCACATTCTTTGGCCAAAATATCATAAGAAAAGAATGGTTTCTAGGCCACTTGCTAATATTGTTGTCCTCTGAAACTTGTTGAGCTGAGAGAGCTGAGGGTGAGAGAAGAGAGAGACAGAAAAACCAGGCCTGCTGTGGGCTTTTGAAACCTCAAGGCCCACCCCTAGTAACAGGCTTCCTCCAGCAAGGCCACACCTCCTAGTATTTCTAAAGCTTTCAAACAGTTCCACTCCCAGGCAGGTAAGCCTTCAATTATATGAACCCGTGGGTGCCATCTTATTTAAACCAACTCAAGGAGAAAAAACAGATTGTATCACAGTTGAGGAGGAGGGAGACTGGCGCTGAACTCTTGAAGTTAGACTAGGTGCATGATCTCATGGCTGCGTCTGTAATGCATGTGAGATATCACAGACCCCATCACTGGGAGAGGCCACTGTTTGGTTTTCCTGCCGTAGGGCTGCTGGTCTATAGAGCATGTGGAACAGTACCTTGGCACTGATGAACTACCAAAGAATGATCTGATAACCTACCTGCAGAAGAACGCAGACGCCGCTTTCCTGCGCCACTGGAAATTAACCGGCACTAATAAAAGTATTAGGAAAAACAGAAACTGTTCTCAGCTTATAGCCGCATATAAGGTATATATTGTATTAAAGTATTGGTTTGAGTGGGAATGGCTTGCGCTTTGTTTTAGCTTTAGAACCGAGGGCTAGGGTACAGCTCAGTGCTGTAGAGTGCTAACACAGCACGCACCAGACCCTGGGTTAGATCCCCAGCACCGAAGAAGATAACGAAACAGCAAGAGCATCTGGAGAGTTTGAGTGGCGTGGTTAACGTGTTGCTGCTGAAGCTGCAGATGCCCCTGGGCTGTGGACCGCGGTAGACCAAGCTTGTGCTTTTATTTTCTTTGGCAGTGGGAATGATTTTGAATAAATTTTTTGTCTTGTGGGATAAATGGTTATTTCAAAAATAAGAAAAATTTCAACAATCATATTAATACTAAGAATAATGAACGGTTTTCTTGAAAAAGTGATTGATGGCTAATTTTGCTCTTTGTCTTTCAGGATTTTTGCGAGCATGGAACAAAGTCTGGATTAAACCAGGGGGCAATTTCTACTCTTCAAAGTAGCGACATTCTTAATCTGACGAAAGAGCAGCCTCAGGCGAAAGCTGGCAATGGCCAGAACTCGTGTGGGGTCGAGGATGTCCTTCAGCTTCTGCGCATTCTGTATATAGTTGCCAGTGACCCTTATTCCAGAGTATCCCAAGAAGGTCCGTAAGAAACCTTCTTTATTTCTAGATTAGTTAGGAAACAGGTAATTTTTGTTTTTATTAATTATGTTAATTAACTTCACAGATGGTGATGAGCAGCCTCAGTTTACTTTTCCACCTGATGAATTTACAAGTAAAAAAATCACCACAAAAATCTTACAGCAGATCGAGGTAATCGCCTAGGTGACCTTCGGTGGGCCTTTCTCTCTTCTCTGCCTCTGACTGTCTCCTCACTCCTCTTCAGTACTACTTCACATAGTCTTTGGTGTTCAGTATTGATTCCATTTAATGCTCTTAACACCAAGGTGTTGTTTGTTAACTTACAGGAACCATTGGCATTGGCAAGTGGGGCTCTGCCAGACTGGTGTGAACAATTAACCAGCAAGTGTCCTTTCTTGATACCATTTGAAACTAGACAGCTTTATTTCACCTGTACAGCATTTGGTGCATCTAGGTAAGAAGTGATCCTTTTGGTGTTTTTAGAATTAAGGTGTCTTTCATTATAGAAGTTGAGAATATGCATGTACGCTGCTCAGGCTGATGGAGGGATGCATTGTGTCTGGGAAGGGTTGTCAACACTTGGATTTTGTCCATTCTCACTTGGATGCAGACGCTTTGTTGGTGCAGCATGGATTGCATCAATTTCTATTTCCTAACACTCAAGAGTTCTTTGGCAACTTACAAAATTCTCAGTAAATCAAACTGAATACTGGTAAATAGCATTTTATTTTTATTTAGCGTACTAGAGTCTAACCCAGGCTCAGTAAATGCTGGACAAGGTCTCTGTCACTGAGCGTCAGCCCCATCCTTTGCAGACATTGCTAATATTTGCCTGTGTCTTCTACCTGGTGACTTTTCTCTTTCTACCGGCTCGTGTACAGCGGACTTGATTTTTGTCCTGTCTCCCTCTTCTAGACCACAGCTTCACAAGAGCAGGGTTTGTTTTGTTTTGTTTTGTTTTGTTTTGTTTTCTCTTTAGCTCTTTTGTTACCTATTGTGGTTGAAGCATGTGAAACAGTGTGTGTTGCAGGTGTTAAATATTTTTTTTGTGGGTGTAGATGATTGGCACTGAACACAAGGACCTGAGTTCAGTCCCTGGAACCCATGTGGCTGAATCGAAGAGCTGATTTCTGAGAGTTGCCCTATAATCTCCACATGTACACTTGGGGACACACACAAAATTCTTTTAATGTCTTAAAATATTCATTTTAGGACTGGAGAGATGGCTCAGCCGTTAAAGGCGAGGCTCACAACCAAAAATATAGGAGTTTGGTTCCCAGCACCCACGGCTGTCTATCCAGCCACCAAAAAAAATCCATTTTAATGGTAGTTGTCAATGCCTTTCATAGTAATAAAGATAGCATAACCAATTTTTTGTCTCTTGACATGATTTTTATGTATTATTTAATGGTTGCATCAGAGACCTTTAATATTATTTAATTGATAAAATAACAGGAAATGTATAGCTAGTTCTTTCTCTTTCTTTAAGGAAGGTTATAACAAAGTGAATTTTATGAATTTTTACTTAATAAATTGCTATTTGAAATTAATTAGCTAGGTATATTCGTTTACAGTTATAATTCCAGCACTCTAGATGCTAAGGAAAGAGGATTGTTAGGTAAGAGTTCAGCCTGAGCAACATAGTGAGTTCCAGGTCATCCTGGGATACAGAGACACTGACTTTTGTTGTTGTTGTTCTTTTGTTTTTTGTTTTTTTCGAGACAGGGTTTCTCTGTAGCTTTGGAACCTGTCCTGGAACTAGCTCTTGTAGACCAGGCTGGCCTCAAACTAACAGAGATCTGCCTGCCTCTACCTCCTGAGTTCTGGGGTTAAAGGCGTGAGCCACCACCACTGCCTGGTGACACTGACCTTTTTTTTAAAAAAAAAAAACAAAAACAAAAACAAATAAATTACCTGACTGAACACTTTTTTGAGATTCTAACGCAGTAGCACATTGTGTTTCTGTAATCTTGGGAACTGGGTAATAGATACAGGAAACGCCTGTCTCCAAACAACATTTAAAAATAATTGCAAAGCAGTCCCTTCAATCTGTGCCTTCTGCTGCTGGCTTAGCCACTGTCTAGGTATATAAGGACTTTGGTGTTGTGTTTCAGGGCAATAGTGTGGCTCCAGAATCGACGAGAAGCCACAGTGGAGCGGACGAGGACCACCAGCAGTGTAAGGCGAGACGATCCTGGGGAGTTCAGAGTTGGTCGGCTCAAGCATGAAAGAGTAAAAGTTCCACGTGGTGAATCACTGATGGAGTGGGCTGAGAATGTCATGCAAATACATGCAGATCGGAAATCAGTTCTAGAGGTAACCTCATATAAAGTAAAACTTTTTGTTTTTTTATGGGAACGAATGCATGGGACATTGAACTGGGCAGTGCACACAAAGGGTTCTTTTTGACTAGCTACATTCTACCCTTCCGTTAAGCTGTGCTTTTGTAGTATTGCTTCCCCTAAAATGTGGTGGTGTTGACACCGCAGCAGCTGGCAGTACTTGCTGCAGGGATTGCTGTGGGCATTTCTGTGTCTTATCCCAGTTACACAGTGACCTGCCATGGATGTGACTATCACAGACTGGTGACATCAGATGTCATAAGTCTCTAGATGTACAAGGTTTTACTACTCTTGCTATCTATAGACCAGGCCTGCCTCTGCCTCCTGAGTGCTGGAATTAAAGGTGTGTGTCACCACCACCTGACTCATCATTTAAGTTTTTGTGAAAATTTTCCTATCATTTTTGCATCAGATAGAGTGTATTTAGAAGCCTCCAAGGTGATTGCTTAAAGTCACAACTGTAGAATTTAGGTGTTTGGTCATAAAAACCCAGGCGGAAAAGTCTATATACCATCCTTGCTTGAAGTAAGATTTGGTTTCCTCTGACGGAAAGATGAGATTTATTTATTCTGCTGAGTCATGAGATACAATCTCCAGAACAAGTAACTAATGTGTGCACAGTGCTCAGCGCAGTGCCTGATGGGCCACAAAGGGAAACGAAGGCTTTAGAATCCAGAGTCCTGTGTGTATTGGGTGTCATACGCCACCTTGTTGTTCTGAAAAAGGAGATAGATGCTGCTGGATCGGTGCGACAGAGCTGATTGATTTAAAAGATGGCCAAGAGTGGTGGCACACGCCTTCCCGTGAATTTGAGCCTGGCCTGGTCTACAAAGCCGAGCCCCAGGATAGCTAGAGCAGTTATACAGAGAAATCCCTTCTCTAAAGAAAAACACCAACAAAACAAAATGTCCCACAAAGTGACCTTTTCTTTACCATTCTATCATTGTTTTTAGGTTGAATTTTTAGGAGAAGAAGGAACTGGCTTGGGACCCACTTTGGAGTTTTATGCACTTGTGGCAGCTGAATTCCAGAGAACCGACTTGGGGACTTGGCTATGTGATGACAACTTCCCAGATGACGAGTCTCGTCATGTGAGATTTAGTTTTTATCTTGTGCTTTGAGTTATGGTTGCTTTCACAAAATGTTAAAACATGTTGTGCCAGGTTTTCTGGCTATACTTGGTTTTTTGAACTTTTTAAAATTTTTTTTTACTTTATGTATATGAGTATTTTCTGCATGTATGTACATGTATGTACCACACGTGTGCCTAATGCTGGGGGAGAACAGATGTGGCCATTGGATTATCTGGAACTGGAGATATAGAGGGTTGTGACCACCATATGAGTGCTTGGAACTGAACCCAGGTTCTCTGCAAGAACAGCCAGTGTGCTCTTTACCTGCTGGGCCAGCTCTCCCGTTCCCTGGCTGTACTTTTAAAGATTGTTGTTTATTTATTTATTTAAGGCCCCATCCTCACCCCCAATACTGAGGGTCAAACCCAGTGCATTATGGATACTAGGAAACCAGTTTACCACAGAGCCACATTGGCAGCCCTTGTTTTTCATAGAGAGAGAGAGTGTGAGTGTGACATGTGTGGAGGTCAGAGGACGACTTTCAGAAGTTGGTCTTCTACTGCATGTGTGTCCAGGTATCGCACTCAGGCCAACAGGCTTGGTGGTGAGTGCTGTTAGCAGCTGAATCGTCTAGTGTTGCATCTGTGTGGACAAGTGTATGCATGCGCTAATGTGTACACATGCCGTGTTGTCTGTGCAAACCAGCTTGTGGGAAGAGTCCACTCTCTGCTTGCACCATTGGGGTCACAGATACTGGCACTGGTAATTGGGCGTGGTGGCAAGAACTCTAACACAATTAACCATCTTGACAGCCCTGGTTTTGGTTTTTGGTCTCACTTTTTTGCCCAGACTGGCCTCTACTTTTATTATTAAATAACCTTAGTGCCATTAAAATATTTAAGGATTAAATTTGGTTGCCAAAGTTAATGTTCATATATCTTTAAATGTCTAAATTTTTAAAAAATGTTTCATGTTTATGAATCTTTTAGATGGTAATATAAGGTTTGATAACTATTTTTATGCATTTATTAATTTATTGTGTTTCCTTTAAAACCTAGGTTGATCTTGGAGGTGGATTGAAGCCTCCTGGATACTACGTGCAGCGGTCCTGTGGGCTGTTCACAGCACCATTCCCACAGGACAGTGACGAACTTGAAAGGATCACAAAACTCTTCCATTTCCTTGGCATTTTCTTAGCCAAATGTATTCAAGACAATAGACTGGTGGACTTACCTATTTCTAAGCCTTTCTTTAAACTTATGTGCATGGGGGACATTAAAAGCAATATGAGCAAACTGATCTATGAATCACGAGGTGACAGAGACTTGCACTGTACAGAAAGTCAGTCGGAAGCGTCCACAGAAGAAGGTCACGACTCTCTCTCAGTAGGAAGCTTTGAAGAGGACTCAAAGTCAGAATTTATCCTCGATCCCCCTAAACCCAAACCCCCAGCTTGGTTTAATGGAATTTTGACTTGGGAAGATTTTGAACTCGTAAATCCGCATAGGGCCAGATTTTTAAAAGAAATTAAAGACCTTGCTATCAAGAGGCGCCAAATTTTAGGCAATAAAAATCTTTCTGAAGATGAGAAGAACACAAAGTTACAGGAATTAGTGCTCAAGAATCCATCAGGTTCTGGACCTCCACTTAGCATCGAGGATTTAGGGTAAGATTTATGTATTTATTCTTTGACCTAACAAATGAGGAATTAAAGGTTTATGTTTCTGTCCCTGCGGGTCCGTAGCATATGAGTAGAGGCTGGAGCACATGGATGGACGCTAGAGGGTGGTGGGGATCTGTAGACGACAACACTGTGTCAGGTGGATGGCTCGGTCCAAATGGTGCTTGTCTAGTGCGTGTGTGAAGCCCTGGGTCTTCAGCACTGCATAGAACCCTAACCCAGTCTGGGAGCACGGAGGCGGGAAAATGAAGAATTTAAGGTTATCTTTTGCTACATAGAAAGTTTGTGGCTAGCCTAGTATACATAAGACGTTGCCTTGAAAGAGAAAAAAACCAAACATTAATCAAATTTTTGGAGGATTATCTGATTTTTCAAATATGATAAATTTGTATCGTGTATAAAATTTCAAAGCCAATATAAGGACAACTTTCAGGTGATGTGTGTAGCCTGCTGTAAAAGTCAGGGATGACTGGCATGTGAACCTCTGTTGTCTGTGTCGACTGACTCTGATCCTGCAGCTCTAGGTACATTTCTTTCTGTGCAGAAAATTGTCATATCTTCTAGTACATTTGCAGATGTTTTGAATGTTTGCTAGTAATTGTGAGAATTAGATATTCATAACGCTACACGAGTGTTTTGTCATAGGTGGACCACATAAACAAGGTAGGCTTCATACAATTAAAGTGGACTTAAAATTCTGTCACTTGATTTCTTCATTGTATCTTTCCTGTATTTACCTGTTTTTTTTAGTCACAGATATTTACCATTATAACTCAGTAATGCAACTTGCTGTACAAGTTTGAAGCCAAACAGTAGTATGCTATGTTTGTGGTGTAGTAAAATGTACCATCTAGATTCGTGTAAGTATAGTTTATGTTTGTGCCTAGTGGTCCACATCTGAGACTGTTTCGGTCCTCAGGGTTAGCTAACTGCCAGCTCTGGCGCGGGCCTGCAGTCTGAGCGCTGGGAGCTGAGGCAGGCAGGTCTCTGAGCTCAGCAATAGTGAGTTCCCGGCCACATAGCTACATACTGAGCTGCTGTCAAAAAAATATCAAAGTGTGAGATAGCTATATATTAAAAGATTTTTGTTTTCCTCCTAAATACACTAAACACACACTTGTGTACATTGTGAACAAGTGAAACAATAGTCTCATCCCTGGAGACGGGCCTTATAAACATGCTCTTATCATAATTCATTATGGAAATCTTGAGTCTGGTAATTTTTTTTTCCTTTAAGGACCAAGTGAATCATGACAAGCTATGTTTTCATGTCGTCTTTGCAAAGTCAAACAGGTTTCAAGCACTTGGCCTAATAGTTTTCGTGAGCAAGGTTTTTCCCTTAAAGACTCAGCCTATTACACAAGGGTCTGGGTTTGATCCTCAATATTTCCAGTACATGAATAATGAGATTTGGGTATGCTTGATTTTACTGTGTGCTGGTGTGCAGGCTTGTGTTGGTGGAGTATGGGAGCCTTTATGATTTTTGTAGCACTGATATATGTAGCATACTTCTTTTGTACCACCAACCAGCTCCCCAATCATGACATGGAGACTTATTATTAATTATGAATGCTTGGCTTTATCTTATCTTCCACTAGCTCTTATAACTTGTTTTAACCTGTTTCCCTTCATCTACGTTTTGCCTTGGGGCTTTTTACCTTTCTTCCCTTCTGTATGTCCTACCCTGTGTCTGACTGACTGAGAGACTACCTGACTGGCTGGCCCTGGGTGTCCCTCACCCTTGTTCTCCTTCTTATCTCTCCCCCTCTTCCTACTTATCTGTGCCTGCCAGCGCTGCCTGTCCCTCGCTGCCTAGCTATTGACCGTGCAGCTTTTTATTAAACCACTCAGCTGCCGTGAGCAGACAAGGTAAAACAGCAACACATCCTTACATAATTTAATAAATCAGTGTAAACAAATGAACCACATCTTTGCCTGGTTAAAGTGATAGTCCACAGCCGTCATAAACGCTGCATAGTAATCGAATCTTTTTTGAACTTTCAGTTTAAATTTCCAGTTCTGCCCTTCTTCAAGAATATATGGCTTCACAGCTGTGGATCTCAAGCCAAGTGGGGAAGATGAGGTAAGGATTTGCGCCTAGTGCAGTTGTGGGGTCCGAAAGCTCCTCTTGTGTAAACAACTGAAATGAACTAATGCTGCCAAACCTTCTTTTACAGATGATAACAATGGATAATGCAGAAGAGTATGTGGATCTGATGTTTGACTTCTGTATGCATACGGGTATTCAGAAACAGATGGAAGCCTTCCGAGGTAATATTAAAGGGCCACGCATCCCCTTTCCCTTTGACATTAGCATCAACACTGCTGGGTATCACTGAATTTGCCCCGGGTTCTGGTCCTCAGATAGTTAGGTCCTGCAGTGTAGGCAGGACAGGTTTGAACACTTAAGCGATATTATACCTTCGCTCACTCCTCTAGAGGATGGAAGCTTTTGGCCCTCACGCTCATTTCTTCATTTGTGAATGGACGTGAGCGATAGTGCACGATGGGGGTGAATTGCACTGTAGTTCACTTGAAAGCATGAACACAACCGTGGCTGCTTTGTGACCCAGCTGTTAAGGTCAGACTGGAGGGCTGTGGTCACGAGGATCTGGCTGTTGACTGTAGTGACCAGATACTCTTCTGCTCGCGCTTGTGCTGTTGAGCATCGGTTTCCTTTGTGTGTGTGTTGTGGGGTGGGGCGCGGTCCTCTGCAGCTTTGTGTATGTGTGTATGTGGGGGTGGGGAGGGTGGCCACTGTCCTACAGCTTCTGGATTCTAGTTGGGCCTTCTGTCATCATGTCTTAGAAACTGAGTTGTGTGCTTTGTTTTTTTTATGTTTTTGGTGTCTCTGTGATGTAGATGGGTTTAATAAAGTTTTTCCAATGGAGAAATTAAGTTCCTTCAGCCATGAGGAAGTCCAGATGATTCTCTGTGGAAATCAGTCACCATCCTGGGCAGCTGAGGACATTATCAATTACACTGAACCCAAGCTTGGCTATACACGTGACAGGTATGTGCTGCTAATTTCCAAGGAATAAACTCTTTCATGTCTAAAAGCCCACTGGCAGCTTTTCTAAGAACTCTTAATTTAGAAAACTACATTCACAGTGTGTATGCAAGCTGCGGGGATGGCAAGATGGCTGCCGCGCTGGGGTCTGAGCATTCGCATGACTAGGTCACAGCTCGTGCTTGGGCTCCTCTTCTCACAGTTTAGTCGTTGTTTGTTGTTGTTGTTGTTGTTTGTTTTGGGAGACAGGGTTTCTCCGTGTAACCCTGGCTGTCCTGGAACTCTTCTGTAGACCAGGCTGGCCTTCAACTCACAGAGATCCGTTTCCCTCTGCCTCCCAAGTGATGGGATTAAAGGCGTGCACCGCCACCACTGACTAGTCATTATTTTTGGGGTTTTTTGTTGTTGTTGTTTGTTTGTTTTCCAAGACATGGTTTCTCTGTAGCTTTGGAGCCTGTCCTGGAACTCGCTCTGTAGACCAGGTTGGCCTCAAACTCACAGAGATCCACCAGCCTTCTGCCTTCCAGTGCTGAGATTAAAGGCGTGCACCACCACCTAGAAAGTCATTATTTTTTAAATTGGGTAATTTGTAAACCTTTAGGCTGCATTGCATTGATGTTAATGTTTACTGAAGTGTAGCAGAGAAGTACTACGGCAGATTGTATATCCAGCTTCAGGAATGAATGTAAGAAAGAGCCTTAGGAGTCCACGTGGAAGCATGGAGTCTTCTGTACACCCTCTCTGGGCTGCTTTCAGCAGGGTGATTATACAACCCATCTGCCTGTGGCAGATAGTAGTAGTTCCCTTCATTGGTAGGTAGCGTTTTGTTTTACTTCTGTAAATTATGTCACGAGATTTGATTATTTCACTGATGGAAATGATCGAATGCACTCTGATAAATGTGGCCTTACCTGGTAATGATGCAAGTGATTGATTCTGAGCTTGTGTGTTTAATCTTGTCCTTCATTGTTTCCATTCCTACTCTGGCAGGAGAGACAGCCTTACCTAACTGGGCAGTTGCTAGCAGTCTTATTCCGCTACTATGTGTATGCTGTGTGTGGGGTGTGGGAGGGTGTCCTGTTGACTCACAAGGCAGGCTTGTTCCTCTAGCATGTGTATATTGCTGGGGGGTTGTTGATGCACAGATAGTATAATGGTGTGTCTTGGTTCATTTCTGTCGATGGCCAAATGAGCATAGCTGTTTTTGTTCTTTCAGTCCTGGTTTCCTCAGATTCGTGAGGGTTTTGTGTGGCATGTCCTCAGATGAAAGGAAAGCGTTCCTGCAGTTCACCACTGGCTGCTCAACTCTGCCCCCAGGTGGACTGGCCAACCTGCACCCCAGGCTCACAGTCGTACGAAAGGTACAGACCAGCTGGTGGGGAACTCAAAGGGAACGTAATGCTTTTCGGATTCAGAGGCGGGAAGAGAGGCTCATGCTGCTGTTCTCCCTTCCTGCTGCAGGTCGACGCTACTGATGCAAGCTATCCGTCGGTCAATACCTGTGTCCATTATCTGAAGTTACCTGAGTATTCTTCTGAGGAGATCATGAGGGAGCGCTTGCTAGCTGCTACAATGGAGAAAGGCTTTCATCTCAATTGAGGTTTGAGATGCAGAAAGAGACAGCAGAGACGGGGCCGAGAGAAGCCTCTTGCTTTGTTTGCGGAGAAGTGTGATCCCCACACTAATGACGTTTGCCTTGTTTTCCACCAGGAAGGCTTCGAGAACACCTGGAATAAGTTCCTTAGCTGCTAATGACAAAGTCAATCCCTCACCTCCCCAGCCAGCAGGTCCCCAGCACGGGTACTGTGCTGCTTTACAAGGGCTCACGGGACTGGAAGGGTGGTTCTGCCCAACTGTCGCACAGAGCAGCCTCTCAGACCTTCAGTGCTCACTGGAAACTGACTGTTTGTACCAGTGTCAGCCTTTCATACTCCACACACTACAGTTGCCGTCACTGATACCCGTTTGCTGGCTTCTTAGCTACTTGGTCAAAATCCTGCTTCCTTAAAACATAGAGTGTTAATGGGCATCTCAAGCTTTTTCTTTTCCTTTTTATGCTGCCTGCACTACCAGAGTGTTCTAGTGTTCTCTGTTGTCCAGCCCAGAATCATGCACAGCCTTTTAGTTCTTTGAGGTGGGAGTTCATTTTTTCCTAAATACCATTCTATAAAGATGGAATTCTGAAGTGTGTTTGTGCAGCTCAAAAATAAAGCTATATTAACTGAGGGAAACACTGGTCTCGGTGCAAGGCACACTCGCAGCAACGTTTATGTTTGGTTGTCTTTTCTTTGTATATTATAAACATTTATTTAACTGTTGCAGTTGGACGTGAATTTCTGAAATGTATGCTCAACAATAATCATTAAAGTGTTTGCAGCGTAGAAAACTGTGTCGTGCCACTGTTTCCCTGCAGCCAGCAGACCTAAGAACTTCACTCCTCACCGTGCTGTAAATTACTTTTTAAAAAAAAAAAATATAAAACAAAAGCTTGGAGATGTTGGTACATGCCTTTAATTCCAGCATTTGGGAAGCAGAGGCAGGCAGACCTCTGTGAGTTTGAAGCCAGCCTGGTCTACAAAGCAAGTTCTAGGACAACCAGAGCTGTTACACAGGGAAACCCTGTCTCAAGAAACCAAAAAAAAAAAAAAAAAAAAAAAGACAGACAAACCAAAAAGAGGTCAGGAGTACCATATAAATACTAAGCTGAAGCTGAAGCCAGGCAGTGGTGACTTACACTTTAATCCCAGCACTTGGGAGGTGGATCTCAGTAAATTCATAGCCAGCCTGGTCTACAGAGTGAATTCCAGGACAGCCAGGGTTGTTACACAGAGAAACCCTGTCTCGAGAAACCAAAATAAAAAAAATATTAAGCTGAAAGCTAATTGACACACTCAGAGGCCCTGTGCTTGCCGCTCTAATCTCTATATGAGTTTGTGTGAGCTTTGCAGCTCAGGTCAACCCATAAAATCTACTTCACCTTCCCAGATAGAGCTGTGTACCCTCAGATATCTTCCTTTATGCCTGGCATCTCTGGGTCTACAGATTGTAGCTTTCTTATCATTTATTTAATGGCTAATGTCCACATAGAAGTGGATTTCTCTTTCTGGGTCTGGGTCACCCCATTTTCACTGATTAGGGAGATGTTCAGTTTTTATGTGTTTAAGCTTTCTGTTGTTTTGCTATCCAGTTTTAATCTCTGGGTCTGATATGATGCAAGGAGTTTGCTTGTATCTGTCGAGACTTGTTTTGTGTCTGAGAATATGGTCACTTGGAAAAAGTTTTGTGAGATGCAGAGAAAAAGGTATATTCTTTCGTGTTTGGGTGAAATGTTCTGTAAATATCTGTTGGGTCCTTTTGGTTTATAACATCTGTTGGCTCCATTGTTTCTGTTTAGTTTTTGCCTGGATGACCTGTCTGTTGAAGAGAGTTGGGTATTGAAGTGTTCCACCATCAGTGATGAAGGTCAACATATGACCTGTAGCAGTGTTTCTTTTACAGTCTTTGGTGTCCTTGCATGTAGGCCATGGATGTTAAAAATTAAAATATCATCTTGGAGCTTTCCTCTGATGAGTATGTAATGTCCTTCCCTATCACGTCTGATAAGTTTTAGTTTGAAGTCTATTTTATTAGATATTAAAATGGCTTACACCAGCTTGTTTCTTAGGTCCATTTGCTTGGAATATCTTATTCCAGTCCTTTACCCCGAGGTAATGTCTATTCTTGATGTTGAAGTGTGTCTCTTGGATGTAGCAGAATGGATCCTGTTTTGCACTTATTCTTTTAGTCTGTGTCGTGTGTGTGTGTGTGTGTGCGTGTGTGTGTTGGTGTGTGTGTGTGTTGGTGTTTTACCTGCATGAATGTCGTCTGACAGTGTCAGATGCCCTGGAACTGGAGTTACAGTTGTGAGCTGCCATGTCGATGTTGGGACTTGAACCCTGGCCCTTGGAAGAGCAACCAGTACTCTTAATTGATTGCCATCTCTCCAGTCCCTATTCTGTGTCTTTTTATTAGGGAATTGAGATAATTATTATTGAGAGATAACAATGACCAAAGATTGTTGATTCCTGTTACTTTGGTGGTGGTGGTGTGTGTTTCCCTTCCTTTGATTTTGCTAGTCTAAAAATTATTCCCTCTGTTTTCATGGTTGTAGGTAACCTGCTTAGGGTGGAGTTTTCCTTCTAGCACCTTCTGTAGTATTGGGTTTGTAGATAAATGTTACTTAAATTTGGCTATATCGTGGAATATCTTATTTTCACCATCTACGATAATTGAGAATTGTGCTGGGTATAGTAGTCTGTCTGGACTGGCATCTGTGTCTCATAGGTTCTGCAGCACATCTGTCTAGGCCCTTCTGGCTTTTAGAGTCTCCATTGAGAAGTCCGGTGTGATGCTAAGAGGTCTGACTTTGCATGTTACCTGTTCTTTACCTTGCAACCTTTGATATTCATTTTTGTTTAGTGTTTTTATGTGTCAAGGAGACTTCTTTTCTGGTCTAATCTATTGGTGTTCTGTACCTTTATAACCATCCTCTTCTTTTTTTAAAAAAAAATATTGATTTATTTATTATGTATACAATATTCTTGTCTGTGTGTATGTCTGCAGGCCAGAAGAGGGCATCAGGTCTCATTTCAGATGGTTGTGAGCCACCATGTGGTTGCTGGGAATTGAACTCAGGACCTTTGGAAGAGCAGGCAATGCTCTTAACCGCTGAGCCATCTCTCCAGCCCCCCCCCCCCATCCTCTTCTTTAGGTTAGGAATTTTTTTCTTCTATGTTTGTTTTTGTTTTTGCTTTTCAAGAAAGAGTCCCTCTGTGTAGCCCGGGCTGTCCTGAAACGCGCTCTGTAGACCAGGCTGGCCTCAAACTCACAAAGATCCGCCTTCCTCTGCCTCCTGAGTGCTAGGATTAAAGGTGTGCACCACCATTTCCTGGCTCTTCTGTTAAATATTTTTCTGGGCCTTTGAGCTGGGTTTCTTCTTCCCCTATTCCCATTATTCTTAGATTTGGTTTTTGATAGGATCACTATTTCCTGGCAGTTTTGTGTCACAAGTTTTAGATCTAACATTTTTTTTAAAGTGATGTATCCATTTTTTTTTTCTTTCCTATCTTCAGCACCTGAGACTCTTCCATCTCTTATAGTTTTTGGATGAATTCCCAAAATTTTTTCAATTCCAGAATTCCCTAAGTTTTAGTTTGCTTGGGGGGTTTGGTCTGGGGAAACCCAGAGGTGAAGCTCTGCCTACTTTTCCTTTTTACTTATGAAAAGAAATGCACTTTTCTATGTGGAATGCACTTGGAGAGACTGGAGAACTATAAAACTATGTATTTATGTCTGTGTGACATATATTTATGTCACATGTTTAGTTATATTTATGTCTTCCATGTTTAGTTATAATCTTTAGCTAAAAATAAACATTTATTTAATTTTTAAATGTTATTGAGACAGTTCTTCCTCCCAGGCTGGCCTAAAGCTCATGGTATAGCCCAAGCTGGCCTACACTTTTGTGTTCCTGCTGCTGCTGCTGCCTCTTGAATGCTGGGACTGCAGGTGTGCTACTGGGTCTGGCTAATGTTAACTTTTTAAAGAGCAGATTTATTACTTAGCATTTGTATCTTCAGGGAGGAGGAGGTCTGAAATCAAGAATGACTTCCTATCTTCTGTTAGTGGAAAGAAACCAGGATGTTACTATTTTCTGGGTTTTAAAGAGATCTGCCTGCCTCTGCCTCCCAAGTGCTGAGATTAAAGGTATGTACCACCACCACCCAGGGCGTGAATTTCCAGAGTCTTTTTGTTACCACAGTAGCTTTAGCAATAATAATAAACAGCCTTTATTTTTTGTTTTGCCTGCAAATAGGATTTGCACCATGTGTGCAGTACCCGTGCAGGCCAGAAGAGGGCATCAGATTTCCCCCTCCCCTGAAAATGGTGTTAAAGATGGTGGTGAGCCACACTGTGGGTGGTGGGCATTAACCTCTGTCCTCTAGAAGAGCAGCCAGCACTCTTCCCCACGAGGCCGTTTCTGCAGCTCCCCACAGTGGCTTCTGGAACACTGGAGAAGTCGCTCAGTACTAGGTACATCACCTTCCATAGCAGATAGCTCAGACTGCTGCCAATGTTTTCGTCCTATGTAAGACTCCTCAGAGGTCTGGTTGAAGGATGATCTCTCACAAATGCCACAGTATCTGCAATGTCCTGCCCACATCCTCCTGGAGGCTTGAAATTACCCCTATGTTGCTGTGCCCAACACTGGGTAAATCTTATGTAAGAAAACTGAAAGTATTCAGTATAGGCTGTCTTCCAGATATTGTGAGTCTGCTCTTGGTTGAATCCTTTTCTACGGAACCAGTGCTGTGACTGTGACTTCATCAGCTTCACAGCTGAATGTGAGAGTAAAGATAAGACAAAAAGGGCTAGAGAGATGGCTCAGTGGCTGAGAGCACTGGCTGCTCTTGCAGAGGACCCAGGTTCGATTCCCAGCACCCACCTGGCAGCTCACAACTGTCTGTAACTCCTGTTCCAGGGCATCCAACACCCTCCCAGACACATCAGACACACACATGCAGGCCAAACAGCAATGCACATAATACAGATAAATTTTAAAAGGGCGAAGACAGACCAGCGACACTTCTGTGTATTACCTATGTTTTCAATCAGACAAGTAAAGGATGTTGTTATTTTTTTTCTTTTAACTTTTCGGTCATGGCTATGCAACTAAAACCCACACTAGAATTCAAACCCACTTATGTGTACAATATTTAAATATTGCCATTATTTAAATTTCTAAAATACCCTTTTAAGTGGTGAGATTTTGTGAAGGCCACATGGTTGGTGGGGTGGCAAATCATGGTCTGCTGACTGATGGTTATTACAAGCCACAAGGTAAATGTGATCTTAAAACTGTCTTGTTTTCAAACACTGAATTGGGAGGGGTGGATAATGCATGTGCCATGACACATGTATGGGACTGGGAGGGGTGGATAGCACATGTACCATGGCACACGTATGGGACTGGGAGGGGTGGATAGCGCATGGGTGGCACATGTACGGAGGTATGACTTGTAAGTAAGTGGTGGTTTCCTCCAGCTGGGTGTAGTGGCCTACACTGTTAATGGTTAATCCCAGAGGCAGGTGGATCTGACTTCTATCCAGGGCAGCCAGTGAAATCCTGTCTAAAAGAAAAAGGAGCTAGTTTTCTCCTGCCATGTAGGTCCTAGGAATCCATTCGGATCACCAGTCTTGGTGAGTGCCTTCACTAACTACTGGCCCCAGGTTTTAGATGGTAGAAAAAAACTGGCCTCAAACTCAGTGTAGCCAAGAACAATGTTGACCTGACTCTCCTCCTCTGTGTCCCCAGTGTTGGGGTTACAGGTGTGCGCCACTGTGCCTGCTTCATGCAATTCCAGGACTCAGACCCTGCATGCTAGACAAACATCCTGCTGACACCCCCAGTCATGTTCCTTCACTTCTAGACCACGTGTGGTTGCTTTTGCACTCACAGCTACCGTGGGTTATCTGTTTTCCTAGTGCCACTGCGGGCACTCAGCTGAAGGGAGGCATTTGCAGAAGTTACTGACAGCCGGTGCACAGCTCGCTTTGGGTTGGGCGATCAGCCTTATCGGGGTCTCCAAGTACAGTTAAGCTCGTCAGTGTATTTTCCTATGGTATCTACTTAATATTTTTTTAAACTTTAATATTCTCTAAAGGTATAAAATCTGTGCCAAGATAAAATTCACCTGCTATTTTAGTGTGACCCAGAAGTTAATTCTGTCCGCTCCCTAGCTGCTGTGGCGCACCAGTTTCTGCAGTCCCCTCCGTATGCTGCTGGTTAGGGGCCGACCAACTAGGGCAGTGTTTCCCCGCTGCTGCTGGCTCAGCAAGACTTTGAAAGGCTTTGATCTAGGTGGGGCTTTCCCCAGATCCCGACGACTCCATGCCTACCTTGTGCGTGGTTCCCACGGGCCAGAAGCCTTCCCTGTGCCTTCTAAATGCATGCAGAACAACTGTTTTGCTTTGGAGTCTAATAGGACTAGTGTTCTGGTCTTTGCAGAGTTTTCGGGCTACCTCCTCTCCGCACCCTTACAGGAGAGCAGCACAGCGCTGCACGGAGCACTGAGACGGGGAAGAACTCTTGAGTACTGCATGGGTCCACATATGTCTGCTTCCTCCGTTGCACACCACCCTCCACACCCGGATGCACAAAGATGCTCTTGACAAACCAGCTCGATTTCTGTTGTCTGAGTGGAGAGAGCATTCAAAAGGCTTTTTTTTTTTTTTTTTCGGGCAGGGGAAGGCAGGGCTTTCTGTAGTGGCTCGGTTGACTTGTGAGACATTGAAGGTGGAGTTAAACGGACTTGTGCCCTCTCCAGCAGCACGTGCAGTAAAACATGCGGAAAAGTGATTCGTATTTTTAACAAACACCTAATTTTAAAAGCAAAATTTTTGAATAAGAGGAAGGAAGGTGCTTATTTTGCATCAGCCTGAGGAGATTGTTTTGGTTTTATTTCTTGGAACTAAAGTAAATTTTATTAATGAGCTTAGTCCAGGTCCTTCTGTGCCATACCCAGTGTGTAACATGCAACCCCAGATCTTGGGAGGGGAAGCAAGAGAATTTGGAGTTCAAGGTCATCCTCAGCTACATAAGATTTTGGGGCCATTCCTGGCTACACTGAAACCCTATCTAAACCAAAAGTAATAAAATGTGGCATAATAGTAGCTGTCAGAGCTCTTGTAATGCTGAGCCATTGTTTCATGGTGGCATCGTAAAGTTAATGACATGATGCCAGCCCTAAAGTGGACATCAGAAACTTTCAGAAACTGGCAGATAAAACTGAATTTCCCAAGTGCGTGTGGAATGAACTTCTGTTGCTTTTTTGTTTTTATTTTGATATAGAATTTTGCTACACAGCTCAGGTAGGCTCAGAACTCACAAGGTCTTCCCTATATACATCCCAAGCTGGAGGCCCTATGCCTAACCCAGTATAGAGTAAAATAATAATAGAAACAATAGGGCTGGAGAGAAGGCTCAGTTGGTAAAGTGCTTATACAAGCTTGAGAACCCTAGTTCAGGACTTCAGAACTCAAGCAAAATGTCAGGTGGAGCAGTGCATGCTGGACAGACAGTCTAGCCAATCGGGGAGCTCCCAGGTCCAGTCATAGACCCTGTTTCAAAAAACAAAAGATGGGGAGTGCAAGATAGATATGATCAAATGCATTGTATACGCATGTGAAGTTCTCAATTAGAACTATAAATACAGGAGCAACAACTGAGGGAGATACCAAGGTTGACCTCTGCTCTCTCTCTCTCTCTCTCTCTCTCTCTCTCTCTCTCTCTCTCTCTCTCACACACACACACACACACACACATACACACACACAAAGAAGGGGGAGGGGTGCCTAGGGCCTTGTAGCACAGTAATGAGAGTGCTTGAGGTTGTGAGGAAAGAGACAGCAAGCAGAGCTTTATGAATGTCAGGCAGGCAAGTCAATTTATTGGCTAAAGGACAGCTGCCATCCCTTCATCCACAACGGTCCTGCTGTTCCCGCAGAAGGAAAAGCACGCTTGCAGTTGCCACGTGAAACCTTGGCTCTCTGTTAAGAGAAAAAGTTCCTTTGTACACAGAATTGTTTTCTCCTGAGGAATCATGGGAAACAGCTACCAACAGTTCTCGGAAGGCTGCGTGGTTCGCAATATCTTGGCATGCCTGCCATTCTGACCTTGCCTGGCAGTTGTCCTCAGCTTTCCGACATCTTGTCGAGGATCAGGAGAGGGGCAAGGATTCTCGCTCTGTTGGTTTCCACAATGCAGCCGTTCAGCAGCATCTCATCCAAAATGATGTGGACTTTATCCAAATTAAACATTATCTAGGTTATATTAAGGAAATTAGTTTGAGAATTTAGCAAACCTAAATAGTAACATGCTTAGCCTGGCATTTTCCTGGTAAATAGGCTCCAACATGAGTTTTGTTTGTTTTTTAAATCCTTAGTAGAGATTACCTTCATATATATGTACACACCTAGATTCATCTTGGCTAAAGCAAGTTCAATAAACAGATATTGAAATGAAACAGCTCCTTCAATTATGTTTGTCTATGTATATGTGTATGTATGTATTATATGTGTGTGTATGTGTATATGTATTATGTATGTATGTATATATGATTTGTGCTCAGGATGGAACTCAGGGCCTCGCATGCGAGGCAGCATTCCAGCATTCAATACCCCATCCAGAACAGCACATTTTGTTAACCAGAGTGGGCTAGAATCCATTAAATGCCAGAGCACTCAGCAGGTAACATTTCAGCAAGAACATGACTTGACCTCAGTAACACGCTGAGCCTGTTGAACGCTCACTGTGCTCAGGGCACTGTGATGAGTGCATTAATTTATTACCACGGTCTTCTCTGCAATCCTCAGTTACTCAGAAGCCAATGGGAAAAGCCGGAGCTGGGTTGCACTGACTGCTCCCTTCTCCAGACTTCTCGTGAGCCCAAGGCTCCAAGTCAACATGGTCTCTCAGCCCCTGGGGCGCTACCTACCCACGAGCACCCTTCTTGGCCTGCACCTCAGCTGTCTTCTTTGCCAGGCAGAAGAAAAATAGTGCAGAGAAGAAAGGAGTAAAGGAGGGGAGGCATGCTAACTAAACTTGCCCAAGGACAAAAGTTCTGAGTTTCACACACTTTTGAATTATGAAGGCTAAAGGTGGAACACTCCCTGGATCACCGGTCTCTGTGGGGGACGAAGGTGCACTGGGCAGTCAGAAACCAGAAAGCCATACTCTCTGAGGACACACTCATCTGGGTGGCTAACTGGAGCAAGATGGCTGCAACGCTTGAATGTTTCTTAATTTTACACTCGAAACCTGAGGTTCTGGTTTTAAAGAGCTGGTTTGACAGGGCCCACAGGTCTGGGTCCATTCTACCTTGACTGAAGGTCAGAGAGTTAGAATTTCTGCTCCTTCAAGGTTATTGTCAGCAGGTGTGGCTAATATCCAGACCTGGTATTACAGGTATTGAGAAGTAGATGTTTCTTTTTTTTTAAGTTTTATTTTTATTATTATTATTATTTTTAATTTTATTGATTTTTATTGAGCTCTGCACTTTTTCTCTGCTCCCCTCCCTGCCTCTCCCCTCCTCTTCAGCCCTCTCCCAAGGTCCCCATGCTCCCAATTTACTCAGGAGATCTTGTCTTTAGAGAAGTGTTTCTTGTCTTTTAGAGATGTGTTTCTACCTCAAACAAAAGTCTAAGGGTCCAGCTAGGTTCCTGCTCCCTTAGGAAGACAGCTATGGACTCCTCCCAGAGAGTGGTTAGCCTACAGAATGGTCTTGGGTGTGACTGTTACTTGTCTTGTTCTGGCAATAGAACATTTAACTAAGAATGTAGCCTGAAATCCTTCAACTGGTTTGTTCATTCCTTGTAGCATGTGAGGTTTTTTGTTGTTGTTTTGTTTTGTTGTTTTTATCTTACTCCTACTTTTTGTGGTCGGGGTATTTAAGCAAACGGAAATTAAACATGGGTGATTTCAGTGTTCACTGGAACTCCCTCTCGGTGCTGTCCTGTGCTTCTGATTTATTATTTGCACTCGCGTCTTCATTCTCCTTACTTATTTTCCTGGTCCCCGTGCCTCTGTTATAATAAGTGGCATCCTTGTGGACGCTGGTCTCCGACACTGGCTGAAAAGAAACAGCTGATTCAAATAGACAAAGTTCATTTGACAAATGGGTGATTGATTAAACGTACCGGTGAGTTTGTAATTATAAATCTTTACAAAACAAATCATAACCTGATTTTGTTCAATTCCTGATGGCCAAAGTCTCTCTCTATTGTGTTTGTTCAGTGAAGTCTGTCTACAGAGAATGACTTTCGAGTTCCATCAGACTCTGTTAACATCTCATTAAGTTCTCTGCAAATAGCTTGCTAGCAGGAGCCGATGGGAACTGTCCTTAAGTGACCCAGAAAAAAAAAAAAGCTTTGCTCTGATATACCTATTAATAATGTCTTCCAATTATATAGATGATTGCTTTGTCGCAGGCCAAAGTAGGACTGGAATGAATGTTAGGCTCAACCCTGTTCATCAGAACCAGCAGCCGGAGTTTACGAGCCGAGACAAAGTGGCAATGCAGTCGGGCAAGAGTTGAGGGGCTGGGGATGCGGCTCAGTTGCCAGAGCTGGCCTAGCAGCACGAGGTCCTGTGCTTGATTTCCAGCACCCCGTAAACAAGGTATAGGAACACACACCTGTGATCTCAGCTCTGGCAGGTGAGGACAGGAGGATCAGGAGGCCAAGGTCATTTTTGCCTCCACGGCAATTAGAGGTCTGCCTGGGATACATAACAGCCTATCTCAAAAATAAAAAGGGATTAAGCAGCACAGACAGCCGAATGGAAAAGACCCCTGAGCCGTCTGGAGGTACTGAGGGCACTATGTCCTTATTTGACATAGGAGGAAACTTGGTTTTCTCTGTTTAATTGGCTCTCTGGTCAACCTGTCCCATCTTCAGCAAATAAATGACCATTATTCAGATGTCCCCTTGAGCCTGACTGTTGGGAAATTTGAATTGGGATTTATTGCTGAATCATATCAACCACTGACACCACTACATTGCAAGGACGGGTCCTCTGGCAAGCCTGATTCCCTAACCTCCTGGAAACATGAGTTAGTCAGTGAGGTCATTCTGTACTGTGACCATATGACTGCCTGTCTGTGTATCTGGCTCAAACCCTAATGATAACCCAGTTGTTCATGAGCAAAAACCATAGACCAGATCCCAATGCAAAGCAAAGGCCTGAAAGCTGATGCCCCCCTAAATCACAAGACTCCTTTAAAATAAAAATCCAGCTGTTCAGATCTTTATTTGGTTTATGAGCAACTTGTGCACATGGGTAGAGCCAAGATTAGTGGCATTTGGGCCATATGCCAGGGACCAAAAAAGTATCATATTTGCCAAGCCTCAAGGACCTAGACACAAGCAAGTACTGACACAAGCAAGCTCTTGTGTCAAGACACAAGCAAGCTCTGTCTGAACAGGAGGAAGCAAGAAGAAATTGGATTGTGGGTCTATTGACTCAAGTGGCCAGGGAGAGAACTTCCTTCAGACTGGGTTGAATATAACCAACCCCCCAAACTACTAACAACATCTCAAGGAGCGCATTTACTAAACCCCATTGGGGTGTCTATGGACAACAGGCTGGGATGGGCATCAGAGGTGTCCTACACAAGAATGCTCGTTTCTGCCTCCTAAAACATGTTTCTCACAGGATGTTTGAGTTTATTTTCCTCGACACAGGATCTTAGATGGTCTGACTGGCCTTGACCTTGTTATGGTAGCTGAAGATGGCCCTGAACTCCTGTCCTGCCTACCTCCACCTTCTTCCCAGTACTGGACTACAGGTGGGAGCCCTCCATGGTCATACCAGCCCTCCATGGTCATACCAGCCCTCCATGGTCGTACCCAGCCCTTCACGGTCTTTTAATACCAATGTGGTGGGTTAATTGTCCTTTAATAAGTAGAGAACAGAGCAAACGAGAGTCAAGTAGAACAACTGTAAGGCAGAGCCCAGCCCAGACACCAAACTGGCTAACTCCAGGGAGTCAAAGAGATGGCTCAGCAGTTCCCAACACACACGGCAGCTCACAACCATCTTTAGCTCCAGTTCCAGGAGATCAGACATCCTTGTCTGAACTCCTTGAGCACGCATGAGACACACAGGCATACACACACAGAGACACTTAAAAAACAAATTGTTTTAAGTATGAACATCTGGGCCTGTCTGTACTTCTTTCTTACTTCCTTTGCTGGGACTGAACCCAGAGTCTTAGGAATGCTAGGCTGGAGCTGTCCCAGAGAACCACATGAGGACAAATGAACCCTCACTCCTTTTGCTTCTCATAACTTGCTGTTACCGTTTTTGAGTATCGAACGAGTAAGGTAAGGCAGAGAACACAAAGATAAGAGTTGGATGTGGGGATTCACTCGGTAATCCTGGTTCTTGGGAGGCTGAGGAGGATTACACAAGCTTAAGGCCAGTCTGGGGTACATAGCGATTTCCAGGCCAGCCTAGGCTGCAGAGCCTGTCCCCTCAAACTAAGTCAGTAACTTACCTAACATAACAACAGAGGAGATGCAAAAGGGAGAAGGTTTTGGGAGTCAGAAGAGGCTGGAAGTGGACTCTGGGATCTGCACCATTCACATCCCTTTCTCGGGAATGCGTTCCCTTGGGAACGATATCCGAGACCCTCACTATTGGCTAGAGGGGCTTCTGGGAGCACATCCAGGTGGCTTTGGTTCATTGGGAAGCTGAGCCTGCACTGGGATGGCAACCCTGAGCAATGCCTGCATTTCCGGCCGCTATCTCCGCAGTCCTTGTTTGAACAAATGGCTTTGCGGTCTCTTATTCCATCAGGCTGAGAGTAGTGCTGTGCGGAGTTTTCTGGTCCGGACCTATGACGGACACAGGCTTTCAGGATATGAGTGAAGAAACTTCAGCTGGGCTCTGGGTCTCAAACACAGCATGCCCATGAATCTCAATGGTGCCAGTCAAGCCGTCATCGTCTAGGGATGTGCTCTGCCAGATGGTGGCAGACTTAGAGACTGCGTACAACACTGATGTCATTCCTTATGACCCAAACTCAGTGGTAACAAGGAAAGCATGAAACAGGTGCCTTTCAAACCCGCAGCAGCTCTGGAGTGTCAGTCAACACCCTCTGCCTTCTGTATGCTCAGCACGATTCACACACAAAGGATAGGGAGGCCAGTGAGCTCCTTCAGAGGGGAAGCTGCCGAAAGACTCAGAATGGGGTTCTCAGAAGTGCAGAGCCCTAAAGGGACCTTAGTTACCAAGGGCAGAGAAAGTGCTGCTGCGTCCTATGCTTGCTACGGCAAAACCAGATGTTGGGTGCTGGGAATCACTCCCAAGGCCCTGTGTAGACGGGCCAGTGCTCTCCCGCTAATCTATATTTGCAGCCCTTTCTGTTTAAGGAGTAGACCCCACAGTGACAGGTGAGCTTTTCTACACACCCGTGCACAGCAGGTGCACACCGGACAGCGCGCTGGTCACCAGTGTCATTAATTACCCAACTGCTTAACAGGTGGCGCTGAGAATAGCTCCTCTGAATTCTCAAGTGTTCAGGGCTGATCATGATTTAGGAAATTCAACAACTGGTGTCTAGAAAAAAAAAATCTTCATGAAGTTTAAAGCCTTAGGTAAACCCAACAAGCTATGTGATGGGGTCAGCTCTCTATGGAAATACATCTTCTGCAGCAGCAGCTTGGGGGAGGGGCAGTAGGACGCTGTGAGGAGCTTATTATTCCCTATGGAGGTGACTTAGGTCACTGGGGTGCTCAGTCTCAAGTGGGTAGTTTGCCCACCGGGCACCACTACACCTAGGGGTTCTACATATTGGAAAAAGGTTTCAACAAGCCAGAATTCCTGAGCTGGTTTCTCCTGCTTGGAGCATTTCTGTTTAAATCCCATTTGTCTTGTTCTGTGCATCTCAGCTGGAAGTAGAACAGTAGTGTGTGCTGGAGAGGAATGTAAGTGATCCCAGCTGGCTTTTCAAGGGGCTTCTTGAGAATTTCCTGACCGGGACCTTCCTTCCTCCCTCCCTTCCAGTGTTTTAAGACAGGGTTTCTTTGTGTAACAGCCCTAGCTGTCCTGGAACTCACTCTGTAGAACAGGCTGGCCTCAAACTCACAGAGATGCACCTGCTTCTGCCTCCTGAGTGCTGGGATTAAAGGCGTGCGCCACCCCCGCCCAGCCCAGGAAGGCTTTCTTCACCCAGCACTCCAAAGACGTGGGCTGTGAGCACTGGGAGAACCGGGGGCAAGTGTGGCAGTGCTTGTTTCAACCCTGTGGCTCTAGAGCCCAGTCCCGGAAGCAGTCACTGCCATCTCGGCTTCTGTGGCACTGAGAATGGACTGCAGCAAATTGCCCTCCCCATGGAAGCGGGAACTAGGGTGGAGCCTCCATGGATTGCCGGTTCCCTGCCACGAGATTCTCTGTAGAAGTCCTCCGGGACAGATGGAGAGCCATGCGTGAGGCAAGTGAATCTTGGGTTTTGAATTTGCTGTTTTTCAGATGGTTCAAGGGACAGTAACATTTTAAGAGAAGTTCCTCTGGACTGAAATACACAATGTAGTGAGGAGAGAAAGGTGAAATGAAAGCAAGGGGGGCCAGCTGTGGTGGCGCACACCTTTATCCCAGCACTTGGAGGCAGAGGCAGGTGCATCTCTGAGAGTTTGAGATCAACCAGGGCCACCTCTGTCTCAAGAAACAAACAAACACAACAACACAAAGGTAAAGGATAAGATAAAACACGAATTGTGGGTCTTGGTGGGGAAAATAAGTTGCGAAGGGAAAGCTGGCCATCCCAGGAGTCTACAAAGGCGACACTGCGGCCTCTCTCTGCACTAAACGCCCCTCAGCTGAAGCTACCCCAGCACGACCAGCATAGCCCCAGGCCGCGCCACGCTGCCTCGCTCTCCGACAGCTGGACGTGGAAGAAGCCCTTCCTTAGGTGTCAGGGTCTCTGGAGCCATGGCAAGAGCCCCATCCAGGCTGAGAGGGCGTTTCAACTCCTCTAGTCTAATTACCCTCGGAAGTAAACGTGTCTGCTCAATGCGACCGGCAGAGCGGATCTTGGATGTTTAACTCCAGTAGCATCTGCTAGCTCTTACTGTTCTCATTGACTCTTAAAGTATTTTTTGAAAGCTTTCTTACTCCCCTGTCCAATTAGGAACAGATGTATTTTGAATTTCTTTCAATGGCTTGATTAAGACAGAATGTCACAGGGCTGGGGAGATGGCTCTGTGGTTAAGAGCTCCTCCTGTAAATTTGGGTTCAATTCCCAGCACCCACCTGGTGGAACACAGACCACCTGTAACTCTAGTTCAGGGGACCTGACCCCTCTTCTGGCCTCCAAGAACACCAAGCACAGACATACATGACACAGAACACCTCCACACATAAATTATTTAAGAAATGTCAGACACTGTCTAGCCTCAGCTCTCTTGGGTCATAGATTTAGGTCACTGGCCACTAGAGGGCAACCACCTGTCCTCAGATTTTCTGGCTATGCCCAGACTATGCCCAGTTCTTACCAACAGGAAGGGGTGAATGGCTGTTTCTCCAGAAGAGCGTGCTGTGTAAACAAACACACTGATTCTATTCTGCGCAGTGGTACCTCTGTGTACACACTGCAGGAAGCCCACACACATAAACATGCTGTAACCCGTGTATCTGTTAACTGTTAATAGTATACATAAATAGTTGTAATTATTTTAGAGTTAAGTCTGATAAGTTTTCAAAAGATTTCCTTATCATTTCCAAGTAATAGGTAGATTTTTTAAAATAAAGTATTTTTATTTTGCTTTATGTTTATGTGCATGAGTGGGTTTATCTATTTATTTATTTATTTATTTGCTTTTCAGACAGTGTCTCTTAGCATAGTACCGCCTGGCCTAGAATTCACTGTGTAGTCCAGACTGGCCTGAAACTCGCAGAGATCCACCTGTCTCTGCCTCCTGAGTGCTGGGATTAAAGATGAGTGCACCGTGTCCAGCCCGCTTACGTGCATTGTGCCCTACATGTGTCCGAGTGCCTGAGGAGTCCACAAGGGGGAGCTGCAGTGATGGGCGACTGGAAGCTGCCTGCTGTGGGTGCTCATAACCAAACTGGGGTTCTCAGAGCGACAAGCACTGTCAACCACGGAGCTTTCTCTCCAGACCCGAAGCAGGCTAACAGGAAAAATAGTATTAGACATCAACATCTTATACTTCTAGAGACTTCTCAAAAGCCTGCAAGTGCCTGTCCACCTCTGGGGTCCTGGGCATGCTTGCTTTGTTGTAAGGTGTGGGACTGAACCCAGGGCCAAGCACACACGGGGCAGGTGTCCGCCTCGGGCATCATTCTCAGCCCCAGAGACAGTTTTGACTTAAAAGAGAAAGAAAGGAAGTTTTTATGTCCTAAAAGGAAAGGAGTATAAGCTAGGCCATGTCTCTAACCCTCCGGGCCATCCCCAGAATGCCACCTTCCGTCAAGAGGGGACTCTGGGTATTTACTGCAAGCTCAGTCTCCTTCAGAAAAGCACTTCTCCCTTGTGACACGTTTTGAACAAACCTATCTGATATGAGTAAGTTAAGTCAATATATAATAGTTAATTTTTTTGTGCCTCTGAAGAAATTTTATTGTGCCCTGAAGTTTGAGTAAAAAGTAACAGTGCCGTGGTAATAATGAGATTCTGACAACACCAGGCAGGTCACTGTCGGCCTCTGAGCAGTGTTTTCAAAGCTTTCCTCAGCTTCCCCGCGCTCCACCCAACATTCGGCCGTGGGTCTCTGCCTCTCTATGAGGACTGGGCTAGGCACCAGCCTCTGAGTATGGCAGAATATCATTATGAATCATTTCATTGTCTATTTTTGTGTGCCTGTCATGTTTGGTTCTGTCTTAGTAGTGCTATCCAGTAGCTGGGTCCTGGCTAATAGTTATTTTTTTAAACATAGAATTTATTTTTATTTTATGTGCATCAGTGTTTTGCCTGCATGTCTGTCTGTGTGAATATGTCAGCCCCCTGGAACTGGAGTTACAGAAAGTTGCGAGCTGCCATGTGGGTGCTGGGAATTGAACCTGGGTCCTCTGGAAGAGCAGTCAGTGCTCCTAACCACTAAGCCAACCCTCCAGCCCCATGTAATAGCTATTTTTGAGTACTACCACCTCGTTGCTTTGTTACGAGAGAAAGAAAAAGGGATCTTACAGAGCGTTGTCTCTGAAAGGGGGCGCTGGGGGGTCTGCGAATCACCTGCTGTGGGGCTGCCTCGGCAGGGTGGCCGGCGGTTGGTGTCCTGGGTTCTGCCAAACCACCCTCCTGCATGCTGGTGCTTACCTGATTACACCTAGAGTGGGCTTTGCCACATAGCATGGGAAATGTTCTGAAAAAGGATACATCTAGTTCACTCTGAAAAAGAAAACAAAAACGTACGGTGAGAAAAGGACCCCAGACAGTCCCGGCCCCTGGGCAGACAGGGGCTGCTCTGCCTCCAGCCTGCAGCAGCACCTGCTGGAGCCCAGGACGAGAACCTGGAAACTGAAAAAGGGGGAAGGAAAAGAAAGTTGCAGGTTAGGAGTTTTCAAGAAAGTAGAGGGACAGCTGGGCTTGGTGGCTCGTGTCTATAAGTCTGGGAAGCTGAGGCAGGAGGATTGCCACAAACTCAGGCCTGTCTCAGCCAACAGAGTTAAGATCCTATCTCAAAACACTCCCACCCCCAAAAGAAGGTAAGCAGGAGAATAATAAAGTAAATCAAGCTTTGTAGACAGGGCCATCCGACACGCAGCGGAAGCCACAGCCACACGCCTTCCCTTTGCATTCACTGATTTACTCTGGTTTATCTTAAGGATGCAGGGCACAGTAACAGGAGAGTCAGCGTTATCGATGGCAAACTACCGATAACAACCCAAGAATCTGTCTGGGGGGATTAGCTAAGTAAATTACAGCCAGCAGTAACTGATGATGTAGAAGTTTAATTAATGTGATACAAGCTTGTGTATCTCAGAGGTACAGTGCACCTGCCATTTTTAATACCCGAGGGTTGATCTCTACACTACAAAAACTAAATAATATTGTTGACAGTGGTGGCACACACCTTTGATCCCCGCACTGGAGAGACAGAGGCAGGCGGATCTCTGTGAGTTCGAGGCTAGCCTGGTCTAAAAAGTGAGTTCCAGGACAGCCAGAGCTGTTACACAGAGAAACCTTGTCTAGAAAAACAGAACAAAATAATAATAGTAAAGATAATAATAATAATGTTAAAAAATGGTATGTAATCCTTTTATTCAGGGATTCCATACCCATTGATTCAACCAAGCACTCTGTGAAATCCTTGGAACAACTACTTGTATTGAACATCTACACTTTTACTCTGCCATGACTTCTTAGGTGTAATTACTCATAAAGCATTCACTGTGTGCTAGGTGCTGTCAACAACTTAGATGAGTCAGAGTTTATGGTAGTGTGTATGTAGGCTACACGCACATACCAAGCACTGTTCATGAGGGACTTAACCTGTAGGGATTTGGTATCCACAAGGGTGTGGTGGGGGCCTAGAACCCTTCTCCCAGCTCTGTCAGGGTTATCCTGTGGACAGAGGTACGTAGAGATGTCCAGTTCCACAGTTACAGGTGGTGTGTTAAGTCTAAAGGGCAGATGTCCCTAATTGGTGGGCCAATTGAGGATCTTCCACCCATCTTGAAAACATCGTATTGGGAGAGCACTTCGGGTTCAGAGAAAAACTGAGATGAATGTATAGAAATATCTCACATGAATAGCCTGCCCACTTCTCAACATCCAGTCCCAGAGAGGGTTCTCTGTTCACAGGGAGGGGCTCTTTGTCACCCTTCTTGTTACAGGTCCCCCACGAGTTCACACTGGGCTTCCCTCTGGTCAGTGTGCAACCTGAATCCTGACAGACGCAGAGCGCCACCGATCCAGCCGCTTTCCTCCTGCCCATCTGAACTTATTTTTGTTAAGAAAATAGCTATGCAGAGGGAAGAGGAAATGGAAATGCGATCATGTGTGATGGCCTCAGTGTTCAGGGTGGGACAGGAAACCCCGCCACCTCTTTCACTGGGAACCTCCAGAACTAACCAGTTTGGCTTTTGTTTTTGGAAATAAGATGCTGATATGCTTTTCTCGGTGCAACAGCGTGAAACGCATTTCCAAATTTAAGATGTCGAAACTGGCTAAGATAAAAATAGCTCAGAGAGAATGCTTAAAACTTACAAAGCCAAAAATAAATCTTAGCTGACAGGCACCCTGAGTGAGGGTCGGGTCCTCTTTCCTTCCCCACCGTCTTCCCTCTTGCTGTCTTTCTGCTCTGATTTGATCCTGAGCAGGGTCATCCTGGGTCCAGTACCAGTCAGCCCTTCACTGTCACCTGGCTTAAGTTAAATTTGAACCTTGAATTCTGTGGGTCACGCAGTTCCTGCCTCTCTCTTAACATCGCAGCTGTAATTTGGCATGTGCTGTTTATTTTCAGTAACTGAAGGCAACAGTAACTTAAAAATCTCACAGCAACAGTGTCTGGGCCCTTCTTTTGTTCTTCCTGCTGTAAGGCATTTTGGAAATTATATGCTTCCTGAGCGAGTGTCACCTGAAAGTGCCTTCCAGGGGCATCACAGAGCTTGCCTCGCAGCGGTCTATGCTAACACAAGAGCCGTGTCCTTGTGGGACAGGCACCAAGGCTGTACTGGTGATGCGGCCACCACCAGCTAAATGAGGGATTTACACTGAAAGTCCTTATAATTCAATAATGTTCCAAGTTCTCAGTCCCAGCCGGCACACTGCACATGCTCAGAGGAGCCCACACAGCAGCAGCTGGCAGGCCGAGGGCACTTCTAGTGCCACGGAAGGTTCAGAACATTGCTTGCCTAGGATACTCTAATACACAACCAGCGCAGACAGTCTCCTGCCCTGTGTCCCTGGAAGTCCGATCTCTTCTCCACTCTCTGCCCTGGAGGGCACCCACCCATCCACTGGGGACAAAGGACCTGTGATCTTCCAAGCTCTGACTCTTAAGGTAGAGAATTGCTGACCACAAGTCTCATGCACTAAAAAGACAGCTCCCAAACTTCAGCATGTGTCAGAATCACCAGAAGGTTGGCAGAACACACTGAGGGGACATGGCAGAGTTTCTGATGCTGTGGCCGGGGGCAGAGAGCTTGGATTTCTAGCCAGCTCCCAGTTTATTCAGCTGGCCGTGGTGCCAGACTCTGGGGCCCACTGCACTGAAGCTATGAGAACGGGCTGGGTCCCTGTGAGGAGCTCTAGGCTGGCTTCTAACCCGCCACAGAGCCGAGAAAGGCCTTGAGCTCCCAGCCCTCTTGCTTTTCTCTGCCACTCACACGTTGGGAATTCCAGCACCACCACATCTCAGAACACACAGCTCTAAACACGAGTTTTGTCTTGTTGGTATCAGCACACTCAGAATTGCTAATTACGGAGTAGCGTCCACTCACGGCCTCAGGAAGCAGCAGCGTGGGACAGTTCCTTCCTAATATTTTTATATAAAGGCAGAATGAAACAAACAAGTTTGAAGACCAGTAAGCTAGGGATGTAGCTTGGCTGGAGGAAGAGTGTTTACTCAGCATGCACAAAGTCGGGGCTCAACCCTCAGTGCTGCACAAACGGGGTGTGTGTGGGGGGGGTGGCAGCATGCACCTGTAATTCCAGGACTAGGGAGGCCGAGGCAAGAGGGTCAGAGCTGAAGTTCAAGGTCTCCTGGCTTATAGGCGGCACCATAGTTGGTGCTGGTAGTAACACAGCCATCCTCACTCAGTTTACAGGACTGCTGGGTTTCCAGCTCACTAGAGAGCTGCGTGGGTCAGGGTGGTCCAGCACTCGCAATACTATGGTCAACGGAATAGAAATGAGAGGCCACAAATAAACTTTTGCCTTCTATTTAATTAGATTTTTTGTTTGCTTGTTGAGATGGGGGTCTCCTATAACCCAAGCTGGCCTTGAACTTCCTATATGGCTGGTAGCCTTGACTCCATGGTCTTTCTGCCTCCACCCCACCATGCCTGGCTCAGCCCTTACTTAGGATTGCTTGTTTCAGAACAAGGAGCTAAGACATTCATGGAGGGGAAAAGGGCAGTTATCCCTGCTACTGAGACAAGCAGATATCTACATGCACAAAATGGGCATAGTGGTGCCTGCTTGTTAATTCCAGCCTTTGGGAAGCAGAGGCAGTAGGATCACGAATTTGAGGCCAACTTGGAGTGACACACCTCTTCAACTTAAGATAACAACAAATGAATCAAGATGATCTATAACTCACAACATAGAAGAAAAAGTTACTTAAATGTAAACTGTATCAGAGACAAATTTAGAACAAAAATGGTGAAACACTAAGAAGAGAGCCAGGGCATCTAAAGGTTTCCTAAGCACAGCTAAAGCATAAACAACAGGAAATACAGGCACACTGGTCATCATTAATAATCTTTAAATGCAATTAAAAACTGAGCAAAGGACTAAACAGATTTTCCAAAGGAGATTGGATGGGAGGCATGATAGTGCCCGCCTTAATGCCAGTGCTTGGGAGGCAGAGGCAGGCTGATTTCTGTGAGTTGGAGGCCAGCCTCGTCTACATAGCTCCAGGCCAATCAAGGCTACATAGTAAGACCCTATCTCAGACAATGAAGGAAAAGGTAAGATTTGGTGAGGATGTGGAGAAGTCAGGACACTCACACTGCTGATAGGAATTTAAATAATGAAAATACTGGAAAACAGCTTCCCAGTTAATGAAAAGGTTAAATATGAAAGTAATACTACCAAGTAATTTTTCTTTCAGGCATATGACCAAGAGAATTTCATTTAATCAATCTATTTAAAGAAAAGGTCTCAGTATGTGGCTTTGGCTGACTTGAAACTTAGCTGCCGATAAGGCTGGGCCTCAAACTCATAGAAGTCCATCTGCCTCTGCCTCCTGAGTACTAGAATTAAAGGCGTGCACCACCATGCCAAGATTTTTTTCTTAATTCTGAAATTAAGAAAATTTTGATCTGTCCAAAAATGTGATAAAAAATATTCATAGTGGCACTCTTCATAAAAGGCCCAAAATGGAAATAAGCTAGATGCCCACCGGTGACAGTGGATTAAAAACTGTGGCATATCCATACGGCAGAGTGTCACCTAGCAATAAAGAAGAAAGGAGTGCCGACAGTGCCCACGGATGGAGCCTGAAAGCGCCATGCTAAGAGACCAGCTTTGGAAGTCCATTGCGGTGAGGCATAAAGAACAGCCAGTCTCGAGGGACAGAAATCAGTGGTTCCCGAGGGCCTGGAGCAGGCTGGAGGGGGCTACAGAGGAGATGTCCAGGAATATGCTTCTCTACCATGTGATGCACTTTCCTTAAAATGACAGTGGCAATGGCTGTAAGATTTTGTAAATACTCAACCAAAACTATATACTTTAAATGAGAAAATTGTATGGTATATGAATTATATTTCAATATAGTTATAACATATCGAAAAAGGATGCTGGACTCCAAAGTTGACTTTGACCAATAAAGCAAAGGTTTGGATGGCAACAATTCTCCTTCTTTTATTTTGCATGTTACGGGTGTTCTGTCTGCATGCATGTCTGTGGACCCCGTGTGTATCTGGTGACCATGGAGGCCAAAAGAGGGTATCAGATCCCCAGGAACTGGAGTTATGGATGACTGTGTAGCCTTCATGTGGGCATTGGGAACCAAACCCATGTCTTCCGCTACTACAAGTACTCTTAACACCTGAGCCTTCTCTCCAGTGTTCCTTCCACCCTGCCTCTTTTCCCTTTTGGAAAGAGTCTTCTGTAGACAGCCTGGTCTTGAACTTGTTATGTAGTCAAGGATAGCCTTGAACTCTTGATCCTTGTGTCCCATCTCCTGAATGCTGGTTGTCAGGTGTGTACTGCCATGCCCAGCTTGGAAAGGATTTTTTTGTTTGTTTTTGTTTTTTTAAGATGGGGCTTCTCTATGTAGCCCTGGCTGCCCTGGAACTCACTCTGTAGACCAGGCTGGCCTCAAACTCACAGAGATCCGCCTGCCTCTGCCTCCCGAGTGCTGGGATAAAAGTAGTGTGCCACTACTGTCTGATTGGAAATGGTTCTTAGGGTAAAAAGGGTTCTGCTCTCTTAGGAAGGAAAACAGAAGGAATATATGAACAGCAAGTGAGGGGGAAGATGTCCTGAAGGGCAGCAAAATGCACAGAGGGACCTGCTTTTCTAAGAGTGGCTTTGTGACACTTAGGTTTTGTCAACTTGACAAAAGCTAGAAGAATTATCTGGAAAGAGGAACTTAACTAAGAAAATTTCCAGAAAGCCTTTGGGACATTTTTTCTTGATTGATGATTGCTGTGGGAGTGCCCAGCCCAGCCCAGAGGCGGGTGTGTGTGTGTGTGTGTGTGTGTGTGTGTGTGTGTGTACACATGCGCACACCACCCTTATGGTTTGGGAATTATAAGAAAGCAGGCTGACACCAAGGGGAGCAAGCCAGTCCTCAGCATTCCTCCCCAGCCTTACACTCAGTTCCTGCCTCGAGGATTCTGTCGAGTCCCTGACCTGGCTTCCCTCAGCTGGTGTAAGAGGTCCTTCTGTTTATGTGTTGCTTTCATTGGCTAATGAATAAAGAAACTGCTTTGGGCCTGATAGGGCAGAACTTAGATAGGCGGAGTAGATACAGAATACTGAGAAGAAGGGCAGAGTGGCAGACGCCATGGATCTCCTTTCTGAGACAGACGCTGGTTAGAATCTTACCGGTCACATGGCGATACATAGATTAATAGAAACAGGTTAAATTAAGATGTAAGAATTAGCCAATAAGAAACTAGAGCTAATGGGCCAAGCAGTAATTTAATTAATACAGTTTCTGTGTGGTTATTTCGGGTGTAAGCTAGTCGGGCGGCTGGGACAAACAAAGGGCCCCCCCTCTCCATGCAACACGCAGCCATTCACTGTGACTGGAGAGCTGTAGCTCCCCAAGTTGCTTGGTATTTACCACAGCAACAGAAGCAGACTAAAACAGTCTTCTTTGTGAGAGCTAAAGCACATATGGGTTTGTAACACCTATGGTGAGCAAGAAGGGACAGCAGTCCAGCACCATTTATTTTAGTTTTTGCATGTTAATTAAATACTATACTAACACAATACTAACGGATATCTGAATGACTCAATTTCTGGAAAACTGCGTTGAAACCATTTTTTAGCCATTAAACTTACCACTCGGCTGAAGTACTCGTCTAAAACTTCTACGAAATTGTGTATGAATTCATAAATAGCCATCTCATTCTGAAATAAAAGAAGGGTATAATTAATTTAATCATGCCCTCAGTTAAAAAAAAGTCTAAGGTTTTAGAGTACATGGTTCAGTATAGATGTGTGAGAGAAGCAACATCCTAGTCACTGATATGCAAAGGGTCTAAAACTGCTCTGTGAAATATTATTGTCACTGAGGATGGAGCTCAGTAGGGTCCTGGACTAGGATGTCGCCTCACAGGCGTGAGGTGTGGTGGTGCATGCCTGTAATCCCTGGTCTCTGTGAGACACTGTCTTAAAATACGAAAGAAAGGAAAAGAAAAGAAACAAAGGGAAAGATGCTTATTAGTGAAAGAAATACAGGAACCCTTAACCACTAAGACTTTTGCCGTCCCGGCTGAACCTGGTCAAGCTGAAACTTCAGAGCACGGAGCAGAAGTGTGAGCTCCACTCCCTCCTTAACCAACTTAAGCAATCTCCCAGGCTCTTCAAGGTTGTTACTCTGTGACTCACAGATAAAAACAGCCCACTGAGAGTTCAAAGGCTTTAGATATCACCCCTCCTCCGTGGACTCCATGGCCATAGGTACTGGCCTGACTCTCAACAAGGTGAGCCTCATCTGAGAGGTAACCACAGCAAGACAATGATTATATTTTGCTGTGACTTCTGATATGTCAGCCATGTCCTTTTCTCCCACATGTGTGTAGTGTGCACATGTGTGTACACATTTGTGATGTGTATGGACACATCTGTGTGTGCATGTGGAGGCCCAAAGCTGACTTCTGATGTCTTCCTCAATGACTTTCCACTTGATCTTTGAGGTAGAATCCGCTCACCTCCTGCTGGAGCTCACTGCCTCTGTCTCGAGAGTGCTAACATTACCTGTGGTCACTATGCCTGCCCCGCTGGTTTGTGGGTTCTGTGGGGCTTTTCTCTTCCCTCCAGCCTTCCACCTCAGCTGAGGCCCAGGTACTCTGAAAAAGGTTTACTAGTTCTTGGGGAGCAAGCAGAAAAGAAACTTGAACTTAGGGAGAATAAAAGTCTCTCATTGAGCACAGGCTTTTCAAGCATCTTACCTCAGTGTCGTTAACTCCAACCACGATGAAGAGAGCTGCATATTGCCGATAGATCAGCTTAAAATCCTTATATTCAATGAACGAGCACTAGAAGAAACACAATTAGACATTAAAGTCTGATTGACAGAGGTTTCTTCGACCAACACGCATAATTCCTCCGCTATGTTTGAGTCTGCTAGCACACCCCTAGAAGTTTAGACATTACAACGTTAAACGGCCTAGGCTGGCTCTGACAACTTAGAAGCATCTTTAGGAGGAGGAAAAGCCATCTTGGAAAAAGACCCAAGTGATCACTTGGGTTCCCCTTGTGCCTTTTTTTTTTTTTTTCATTTCCTGGCTCCCTGTAGTGCTTGGCGAGCAAAGCTAATGAGTAGTTAGTATTTGAAAGTGCTTTAATGTGGAGAGGCACAAACATGGTGGTGGCCTCTTTCCACCTTTCCATGAATCCCTGGGAAGCAATGAAATCTGCTCGTTTCTGTTCTATTGAAAAGTCCTGGAGGAGCCAGCTCAAGCCATCTTATCTCCTACCATCCGTCCATCATTTACCGACACTTTCCTATTCATGAAAAGAACCAATGTAGATTATTTCATAAATTATGTAATGATGGCCTTTGCACAGCAGATGCCAGACAAGATTTCCCACTGTAAGTACTGCTTCTTATGAATTAATAACTGCCTTACTACTACTGACCTACAGATAAAACAACACTTTTCCTCATTCATCTGTCTCCTTCAGCCTCTGTATGAAGGGTCATGGGAAGTCCCTGGGTAGCCTGAAGGCTGACGGCGCAGTGTAAGTTTTCAGTGTCAAGGTATGCTGGGCCAAATGTGATTGAGCATGAACTTAGCAGCTTTTCTTCAGGATACATTGCTCTTGGGCACTCAATGTATCTGGGAATGAAGCTGAACCTTTTGACAAGGGGAATTGAAAATTTTTCATGTTTTTTAAATAGTCATTATTTCTATTGAGTGTATGTGTCTGCCTGAGTGTATGTATGTATGTATGTATGTATGCATGTGTGAGCTATTATTTATAGGTAATTTACATTGCTATAGATTCTTGTATACTGATACAAATATAAATTATATTGAATATGTTATTTTGTCTACAATATTTGTACAGCTAGGCAAAGTTATTTTGTCATATTGTATGCATGCATGTTTTTACCTCTGCTTAAGACATTTGTATATTGATACAATTTTAGGATATATTTATCATATTGCAATATACATTTCTACCTCTGATCAAATTACTTATACATTGTTTACATTTTGAGGTCATTGACCTCATTTGTTGCACAGTTGTTTAAAGATTGTTTAATATTCTAATATGAAATCTTAGTCTTTAAGCTATATAGGTATTAAGAATTATAGGTCAGTAGTCATCCATGTTTGTCATACTTATTGTTAGACTAATAAGGTTGTTTAGATACATAGAGATTGTATTCTGCATAGATAGGTAATCTTCAATCACTTCAAAGAGCTATAGAATATGACATTTAAATAACTTAGGGTTCTGTTGACATGAGACATGATTGCTCCTGGCAGCACTGATCTATTCCTGAGAGAATGTTGAGTACCAAAGACACTCCACTTGGGGTTTGTTTTGTTCTTGGCAAAACCGGCCTTTGGGCAAAAAATTGCCCATGCATCGACACTGACAAAATGCATGGTGTCCGGACAGGACAAGGAGGATACAAGATAAAAGACTGTCAAATCTTGCCAAGACAGGTAAGACGGTTTTGAAAATTTTCCTGCCTCTAAAAATGGTCTGTAAGTTATTCTGGGCCTTAGCCAAAGTTGGTTGCTTCAACACTGCAAATGAGACTTTGGGTGATTGCCCAGGTAGCCAGTTGTCTCTGTCATTTGTTGTATATTTTGGAAGTTGTTTGATTGCACTTCCTGCTTACTCAAGTAATATTATCTCCCTTCTCGGGTCTTCGATGGGGTTGAAGACTATAGTCGTAGATACTTTCTGCTCATGAGTTGGCCAAGTTATTTATAATACAAGACTTAGGATGGATAATTATTGAAACATTTCTCACATGTTTCTTCCTTGATATTGTTTATGCCAGATGTAATTCTAATTTTTATACTTGATATTTGTTCTTATTGTATATAATTTTGTATTAGTCTTAGAACTCTCTTATTTAAACAAAAGGGGGAGGTGTTGTAGGAAATCCTTCAGCCAGTAGCCTTTAAGTTACCAGCCCACTTGGGCATGGCCTCTCATACTAGAAATGCTGATGTAAAGTACATGCTCACTCTCTTTCTCTTTCGGCTGCTGGATTTGATTGCTGTTCCCAGTTTGAGCAGAGGACTGTGATCTGTGAGTCTACCCCTAAATAAATAACCCTTTATTATACTCAATTCTGGATCCCTGGAACTGGAGCTATGAATGGTTAAGAACCACCATAGACTTCTGGGAATTGAACCCTGGTCTTCTACACGAGCAGCAGGTGCTCTTAATCATGAGTCATCTTTCCAGCCCCTTGTCATTTTGTTTTGTTTTGACACAGGGTCTTATAGCCCATCCTGGCCTAGTACTTGCTCTGTAGCTCAAACTGGATCTCAGAATTCACCTGAGCACTAGGGTTACAGGGTATAGGTCGTCCGAATGGCTACAGAACAGGTCTCAATCTCTCAAGAGTTTCTGACATAACAAAACAAGAACCGAGCACATCTTTGGACAGAATTAAACTACCGTGATATTATGATACTCTGGTACCTGATGCCAGAAGTCCAGTGGTTTCTTTTTAAAATAAAAATAATTTTAGAGTACCCACAAAATCTACCAATATCTTTATTCCAAGGGGTGAATTTCTGGTAGAAATGCTGTTTAAATTATGGCAGGTCTGTGGATTGTAGGAAGACTCAAACAGACATGTCTCTTACGTGTTTCCTGTGTGTGGTGACAAACACAGTTCCTAAATGAGTTCCTCTTTCCACCCGATGCCATCGAGCAGCATGTGCCCACAGCAGGCCAAGGTAGTGATGTGAACAGGAACCAGGAGAGACCGCAACTGGGAAACTGATTTGGAAGCCAAGGGAAACACGCTTGTAACACGTAACTACTGAGTGTTGATGCAACTCAGTAGTTTATGACAGCTGATGCTCCCACGCAGCCTCTCAAAGGTGGCAAGATGTGGAACGAAGAAATGGGTGACTTTGACTTTGCAACAGTCGCCCAATGCTTTCTAATGGATTTCCTAATAGGACTTGTAGTAAATAAATTTTCTAAGTTCTTTGCAAAATGACTCAGGTTTTTTGTTTTGTTTTGTTTTTCTGTGTGTAGCCTGTCCTAGAATTAGTTCTATGGACTTCGTTTTTTAAATTGGGCTGCAGTGTGGCAGAGCATGCCTACTAAGCACATGAGGCCCTGTGTAGAAGCCCTGGCACCAGGAAACCATTCTTTATTATGCTAATGATGCATTTAGCCTCTAGGTTCCAGCAGGAGGAATCAACTTGTTATTTTGTATGAACTGTTAACTGTCATTTCCCTTATCTACATAATAAAAAAAGTGGGCTCAAACTAAGTTTGTTTTTAAATCACTTGTCTGGTATTACATTGGTTGCATATTTACCATAGAAGGTAAGCAGAAAAGAATGATTATCCACATGGAAATCGTATTATTATCCTCTGGCACCCTGGAGTTTTTGCTGTCCTGACAGTCATCTGACCTTCCTTCCTGTTTTGGCTTTCAGAAAGCCACCAGTCAGCCTCAGATGCTGCTGAGAGTTCCAAGGGCTGAATTCATACGAACAAAAAAAGATTATGTCTACAAGCAGGAGTAAATTTAGCAGCTACTTCTATGATACACTAAGACAGCTATCCTAAATAAAAACCCAGGACTTTCCTGATTTGCCTTTTGTTTTTCTCTTAGTGGGATGGTAAGAGCCAGGCTTCCTTTCATCTACCTTTCTCTTTATGTCCTGTTGTCCCTGATAGCCCTTGAAGGAATACAGCTCAGAGACGATACGATACTGAGGAATACAGCTTGAGACGTGGCAAAGGCGCAGTGGCCTACCCTATACAGAGAGCAAAAAGCCACAGACACTTACTTGTTCGCTAGATCGAGACAGACAACTCTTGATGACCTCCGTTTCCAGAAGTGTGCGTTTATTAATCTCCACGTGCTCATAGTACTTAGACAGGCGGGTCTGCCCCTGTCTGTTCACCATAAGGAAGAACTTTATCATTTTCCCCCTTTGGCCAATTCCTTTCCAAATAGAAATTAAAAGTAACAGCAAGGGATGCCTGTGGCTACAACCTGGAGAATGAAAGCACAGAAAGGCAACATTACATTTCTCAAAGACTCACCCTAAGCCTGTTCCACAGATGAGCCAGAGGAAGCAAACATGTGACGGAAGCAGTATTCATTCTTAAGGACTAAATGAGGCTTAAATAAATAGAACCATACACAGTTTCCACAAAACGACTCTGAGCACACGCAGCCCTTCCACTCAGAAATGGCCAATTTGTTCATCAAGTTTGATGGGTACTGAGTTGAAGTGCAATCTTTTTATTTTATTATTTATTTATTTATTTATTTTTGAGACAGAGTTTCTCTGTAGTTTTGGAGTCTGTCCTGGAACTAGCTCTTGTAGACCAGGCTGGCCTTGAACTCACAGAGATCAGCCTGCCTCTGTCTCCCAAGTGCTGGGATTAAAGGCGTGCGCCACCACCACCCGGCTTGAAGTGCAATTTTAATTAGTCTTTATAATAAAAAACTGGAGTCAGATATTGGGGTGAAAGCTGAGAGATCAGAGAAGCACAGCAGTCAGCCATTAGAGACCTTTAACCACTACGGAATCCTCAGACCCAAGGGGTGATCCTGTCTCTATGAATCCTAAGACAGCAGTACAAAATGACATTGTGACGGAGACAGACACAATTCAAGAGTCCAGAGAGGATCCCTTGCAGGAGGACGAGGAAGGAAACCCCAGAGAAGGGGCATAGGAGCAGTATCTGGAAGCAGGACCTAGACGAGACTCCATGGCTGGGAAAACAGGCGACAAAGGCTCCGGGCAGTTCATTGTGGTTTCAGGTTAGGGCACCAGAGCGGCTAGAGGGCCTGGAGTAAGGGCTCAGCGGGGGCTCTTCAGAGGTCAGTCCTCCACACCCATCTTAGACAGTTCACAACACCTGTAACTCCAGCTCCAGGGGATCTGACACCCTCTTGTACCCTCTACAGGTACCTACACTCATGTGCGATACCCCCAAACATACATACACATAAGTAAAAATAAGAAAACAATTTTAAGGACTGGAGAGATGGCTCAGAGGTTAAGAGCATTGCCTGCTCTTCCAAAGGTCCTGAGTTCAATTCCCAGCAACCACATGGTGGCTCACTACCATCTGTAATGAGGTCTAGTGCCCTCTTCTGGCCTGCAGACATACACACAGACAGAATATTGTATACATAATAAATAAATATTAAAAAAAGAAAACAATTTTAAAAAATGGTTGGGGCTAGAGAGACAGCTCAGTGGTTAAGAATCCTGGCTGCTCTTCCTGAGGTTCTGAGTTCAATTCCCAGCACAGCACCCACACAGTGGGTCACAATCATCTATAGTGGGATCTGATGCCCTCTTCCGGCATAAAGTCAATATAGCACTCATATACATAAAATAAATATATCTTTTTGAAAAAAGAATGGCCGTAGGAAATCAAGCTGCTCGCATGGAATAAGAGCTTTAGCAGTCACATTAAGGAGTTGTATGCAGTATGCACACAGAGCTCAAGAGCTGAGGTAGGAAATCTGCCACGTGTTTGAGGCCAATGTGGGCTAAAGAGTGATCAATTCTGTCCCAAAAAACAAAGGAGAAGTTATGCTAAGGAGCCTGAGCTTCATTATTGGCTGGAGGAAGATCTAAAGCACAGTATTTCTTCTTTAGTGTGGAATAAGCAATATCAGCTGTCGCCAAACTCCTCTAAAAGGCCCAACAGCAAACTGTGCTCTTTGCTTTCACATACAGGACTTGGTCTCCTCGTTGGTTTTAGGGGGTTTCCGTGATCTGGGCATAACAAGAACCTCACATGATCAAGAAACATTTGTTAAAACCAGGAAAACACCTGGGGAGTGGTGGTGCACACATTTCATCCCAACACTCGGGAGGCAGAGAGGCAGGCGAATCTCTGTGAGTTCAAGGACAGCCTGGTCTACAAGAGCTAGTTCCAGAACAGTCTCTAAGGCTACAGAGAAACCTTGTCTTGATAAACCAAAACAAAAAACAAACAAACAAACAAAAACCAACCAACGACAACAAAATCCCCCAAAACTAAGAAACCAATACTAGGTTGCTGGAGGGATGGCTCAGCAGTTAAAGCACACACTGTTCTCACAGAGGACCCAATTTTGGTTCCCAGCACCCACATGGCAGCTCAGAATGGCCTGTAACTCCAGTCTTAGTGGATCTAATGCACTCTTCTGGCCTCCACAGGGCCCCAAATGTAAGTATTCCCTCACACATAAAGACACAATATACCCACAAATAAAAATCCTATAGTCCTAAAATAAAGCAGTACTGACTGATACTTTGCGGTTAACTGCAGGCTTGAATTGGAGTTCCCCCATCTTCCCATAAAATCTTCTTTTTGTTCTTGTGTTCCACCTGGAATGCCAGTATTACAGTGTTGTGGGAGTAACTTCCGCTGCCTCAACCAATAGTCGCTGAAATACGAGCCCACAGTGCAACGGGGAGCGACTTCCGCTCCGTCAGCCAATAGCTGCTGAAATACCAGTCCACTGGGGCGTGGTATATTTCTCTTTTAAAAAGAGAAGCAGATCCGGATCAGGCCCTCTTGGTTCCGGTGCTTGCTCCTGGCTCCTGCGACTAGGCTCCCTTCCTGATGGTTTATGGTGTATGTAAGTTTTACCCCCCCAAACAAATAACCCCTTAAAACATAACTGGTGTGGGATTGATTCGCTGATATTACAGTGTCCAGTCTTTGTTATTCAAGACTCTGTGATTGTTAATTTTGATGATAAACTTGATAAGAGTTAGAATCACCATGGAAACAAATGCCTAGTTGTCTAGAAGGAGTTTCTAGATTGGGCTAATCACTAGAAAGACTCAACCTAAGTGTGGGTGGTAACATTCCATAAACTCGCATCTACTAAATAAAGGGGGATCTGAACCTTGCCAATCAGTTTTCTACTTCTTGACTGCAGCATCTATGCGACCTGTACCAAAAGTCACATGACTAGTGTCTACCATGTCTTCCCAGCATGGTGGACTATACTCTCAAACTGTGAACCAAAGTAAGTCTTCCTTTCTTAAGTCGCCTTTGCTGGGTATTTCATCAGAGCAATGAAACAAGAAATGAATCAAGTCTCCTCATTTGGATTTACCCGATACTTTCCTTATGATCAGATTTTTGAAACACAACAAACAGACAAAAACCACAGCAGCACAGCAGCACGAGGCCTGGTGGCATATTCCTATAATCCTAGCTCTGGGAAGGCAGAAAGGAGAATCAATGCAAGTTTGAGTATAGCCTGGGGTACACAGTGAGACCCTGTGTCAAGAAACCAGAGTAAGAGTCTGGAGTCATGGCTCAGCAGTTGAGAACACTGATTCTATTTCCAGAATCCCTGGGTGGATTCCCAGCACCTACATGGCAGCTCACAACCATCTGTAACTCTAGTTCCCACCACTAGGATCCAACCACCACTTCTGGTCTCCCAGGGCACCAGGCAGGTAAGTGGCACACAGCTATATATGCAGGTGAAACATCATACACACAGAATTAAGGATATATAAGAATAATTAAATTAATACATAAATAAAACCAACATCAAAGTAAGTGAAGTGTGTTTGTCATCCTATCGTATTAGGGTACATGACATCTCTCTGACATCAGCAAGATGTCAAAGGTTAATAATACTTGAATTCACTTCCTTAAATATATTAAAGACCCTAATTGCTTACACAAAGACTCTCTTGTCAATATAAGATAGAGTTAGCTTTGTTTTTCTTTCTTTCTTTTTTTTAAATACTTATTTATTTATTATGTATATAATATTCTGTCTGTGTGTATGCCTGCAGGCCAGAAGAGGGCACCAGACCCCATTACAGATGGTTGTGAGCCACCATGTGGTTGCTGGGAATTGAACTCAGAACTTTTGGAAGAACAGGCAATGCTCTTAACCTCTGAGCCATCTCTCCAGGCCCTTGTTTTTCTTTCTTATGTCAAGACATTCTAAGCATTAATATTTAATCATTAAAATTCTGTTGATTTTTTTTTTTTGAGACAGGATTTCTCTGTGTAGCCCCTGTCTGTCCTGGAACTCAATCTGTAGACCAGGCTAGCCTTGAACTCAGAAATCTGCCTGCCTCTGCTTCTTGAGTGCTGGGATTAAAGGTGTGTATCTTCAAACCCAGAAAATTCCTGGTGGATTCTTACTGTGTGCTGGCAGGTAACCCATGAATTATTCTGTCTTCTAATATAATAGAAATGCATTAAACTAGACTACAGATCCTTCTAAGAGTACAAAGAGTTACATACACTAATGTTGTACAACAGTCTTAGTGCAGCCTATGACTTCCCTGATACCTACCCAGTGGTTTAGGCTGAGAGCCCTGAGTAGGGCAGACTCATTTGTAAGATTTCTTAAAAATAAACCAACTTGGGCTGGAGAGATGGCTCAGAGGTTAAGAGCATTGCCTGCTCTTCCAAAGGTCCTGAGTTCAATTCCCAGCAACCACATGGTGGCTCACAATCATCTGTAATGGGGTCTGGTGCCCTCTTCTGGCCTGCAGGCATACACACAGAGAGAATATTGTATACATAATAAATAAATAAATATTAAAAAAAAACAAAAACAACCAACTTGCCAGGCACGGTGGCTCATGCCTGTAATCCTAGCACTTGGGAGGCTGGGCAAATTGAATTGGAGGGCAGCCTGGGCAGCAGCTATGAAACCCTATTTCAACCCCACACTGGAGGAAAAAGAAGAAAAAAAATCCAACATGAGACAGGAATGGTAATGTATTCGTGTGTCCCTGTGCATGAAAGGATGAAGGAGGAAGGGCAAAGCAAGAAGACAGTTCAAGGACAGCTTGCACCACAGAACACAGCTCAGTTCTGTCTACAAACAGACTGTCCCAAAGAAGAAAAAAACGGACAAATTAGCATCACCAACGATGAAAACTAAATTAACAGGAGATAACAATCACTGGTCATTAATATCCCTTAATGTAAATGGACTCACCTATAAAAAGGCACAGGCTAACAGATTGGATACAAAAACAGAATCCATCCTTCTTCTGCATACAAGAAACACATTTAAACCTCAAAGACAAACATCTCTCAGAGTAAAGGGTTGGAAAAAAAACATACCAATCAAATGGACCTAAGAAACAAGCAGGTGTAGCTATCCTAATATCTAACAAAATAGACCTCAAGCTAAAATCAGTCAAAAGAGAGAAAGAAAGTCATTTCATATTAGTCACAGGAAAAATCCATCAAGAGGAAATTTCAATACTGAACATCTATGCCCCAAATACAAGGGCACCCTCATTTGTGAAAGAAATACTTCTAAAGCTTAAATCATACATTAAACCACACACACTAATAGTGGGAGACTTCAACACTCCCCTCTCACCACTGGACAGGTCAATCAGACAAAAAAATAAACAGAGAAATAAGAGAACTAACAGATGTTATGATTCAAATGGACTTAATAGACATCTATAGAATATTCCATCCACACAGAAAAGAATATACCTTCTTCTCAGCACCTCATGGAACTTTCTCAAAAATTGACCACATACTCAGTAACAAAACAAACCTCAACAAATACAAAAAAATTGGAATAACCCAATGTACCTTATCAGATCACCATGGTATAAAAGTAGAAGTCAACAGCAACACTAATTCTAGAAAGTCTACAAACATATGGAAATTAAACAATGCTCACCTGAATCATCAATGGGTCAAGGAAGAAATAAAGGGAGAAATTAAAGACTTTCTAAAATTCAATGAAAATGACCACACAACTTACCCAAATTTATGAGACACAATGAAAGCAGTGTTAAGAGGAAAGTTCATAGCACTAAATGCCTACATAAAGAAGCTGGAAAAATCCCACACTAGTGAATTAACAGAACATTTGAAAACTCTAGAACAACAAGAAGCAAACTCACCTAAGAGAACTAGACAGCAGGAAATAATCAAAGTTAGAGCTGAAATCAACAAAATAGAAATAAAGAAAACAATACAAAGAATCAATGAGACAAAGAGCTGGTTGTTCGAGAAAATCAATAAAATAGACAAACCTTTATCCAAACTAACCAAAAGGCAGAGAGAGAATATCCAAATTAATAAAATCATAAATGAAAAGGGGGACATAACAACAGACACGGAGGAAATACAGAGGACCATCAGGTCATATTTCGAAAACCTGTACTCCACAAAATTGGAAAACTTAAAGGAAATGGACAACTTTCTGGATAAATATTACTTGCCAAAATTAAATCAAGACCAGACAAAGCAAATTAAACAGACCTATAACTACTGAAGAAATAGAAACAGTCATCAAAAGTCTCCCAACCAAAAAAAGCCCAGGACCAGATGGTTTCAGCTCAGAATTCTACAAGATTTTCAAAGAAGAACTAATACCAATACTCCTCAAATTATTCCATAGAATAGAAACAGAAGGAACATTGCCAAACTCTTTTTATGAGGCTACAATTACCCTGATATCCAAACCACAGAAAGACATTACTAAGAAAGAAAATTATAGACCAATCTCACTCATGAACACTGATGCAAAAATACTCAATAAAATACTGGCAAATCGAATCCAAGAACACATTAGAACCATCATCCACCATGATCAAGTCGGCTTCATACCAGAGGTGCAGGGGTGGTTCAACATACGAAAATCTGTCAACATTAAAACAAACAAACAAACAAAAACAAAGCAAAACAAAACAACAACAAAAAACCCAAACAAGCCGGGCGGTGGTGGCACATGCCTTTAATCCCAGCACTCGGGAGGCAGAGGCAGGAGGATCTCTGTGAGTTCGAGGCCAGCCTGGTCTACAAAAGCTAGTTCCAGGACAAGGCTCCAAAGCCACAGAGAAACCCTGTCTCGAAAAACCAAAAAAAAAAAAAAAAAAAAAAAAAGAAAGAAAGAAAAAGAATGGGAGCTGGAGAGATGGCTCAGAGGTTAAGAGCACAGACTGCTCTTACAGAGGTCCTGAGTTCAATTCCCAGCAACCACATGGTGGCTCACAGTCATCTATAATGAGATTCGGTGCCCTCTTCTGGTGTGCAAGCATACATGGAAGTAATGTTGTATACATAATAAATAAATAAATCTTTAAAAAAAATGTGTATTACCTTATAAAATCTTAAAAAAAAAAAGAAGAAGAAGAAAAAACCAAAACAAACAGATTCCCAGGATTTTTTTCCCTAGGACAAGGTTTCAGCACGTGGCTCAGGTTGGATTTGAATTTACATCCTCCTGCCTCAGTTTGTTGAGTGCTGGAATTACAGGTGTGTACTATATGACCTGTTCTTAAGGATTTTTAATCTTGTCAATCATTTTATCACTACTTGGTACTCAGAAATCACACTGTACTCTCACCAGGTGTGTAGCTGAAACAGGTAGGATGGTTAGTTGAGGCCAGCCTGGCTACATGGTGAAATCTTATCTCAAAACCACAAAAACAAAACCAAGAAAATCCATTCTATTTGTATCCACAATAAATGAATGAAAATGGCATAAAACACTGGGTGGTGGTGGCACACACCTCTCATCCCAGCACTCGGGAAGCTGAGGCAGGTAGATCTCTGAGTTTGAGGCCAGCTTGCTCTACAGAGTGAGTTCCAGGACAGCCAGGGATACACAGAGAAACCCTGTCTCGGAAAACAAAACAAAACAAAAACCAGCCAAACAAAAAGAAATGGCAAAAAACAAATATGTTATATAGATTAATCTGACTTACTTGTAAAAATTTGATCTTTTTCCTTTGGTTTTTCAAGACAGGGTTTTCTCTGTAGCTTTGGAGCCTGTCCTGGAACTCTCTCTGTGGATCAGGCTGGCCTTGAACTCAGAGATACACCTTCTTCTGCCACCCAAGTACTGGGATTAAAGGTGTGCCTAGCCTCGATTTTGATATATATTTACAATTTGCACACACATATCCCTGTCACATTAGCAGCTATAATTACAAAGCTCAGTTTCTCACTCTGCTTCCAAAGAGACTCAAGGAAGAACAAAGCAGGTGGGAGCATTGTAATGATCTGTCCTGTTCCTTTAAGAGACAAGCCATGCCTACTCCCTCCCCAGCCACTGAGGCAGGCAGATCTTCCTTCTTGCTTGCAGTCTGAGTCTCTTCCTTTTCTGTCTCTCTCTCTCAAAGAGGCAACTTCTGCCTCTCCCCACTTCTCCCCCTTCTGTCTCTCCTTTCTCTCTCTCTCTCCACCCTTCTACTTGTCTCCCCTTCTCCCTTTTCCCTCGATAACCCACCAAATAAATATCCAACCTCACTCTGCATGGTGTGCCTATCCATGTCTCTGTCTCTTGCCCACTGTGTGATTCCCTGCCCGGGACCAACCGCCTTTGGAGACCTGAGGTGTACTCTCATGGCATTCCCATCTGTCTGTCTCTCCTTGTGGGACTGGCTGCCCCATTGAGGTTTCTCACTCCCTGGGACTCATGGCCCACGGCAGCTACTTGGGAAACTGCACCATTCCTGCCTGGGACTGGTTGCTCCCAGGACTTGCTGTTTGCTGCCTGCCACCGCTTGGGAACCTGCAGCATTTCTGCTGCAGCAGACGCCAGGGATCCGCAGCATTTTTACTTTTACTATTACAAGCATCACCCTAGGTGGTCCCTGACCACCACCTTGGCAACAGTTGGTTTCCAAAGCACCCTGACTAAAGCAATTTGAGGAGAAAAGAGTGCATTTCATCTGACAGCTTTCAGGCCACATTCCATCACTGAGGGAGGTCCAGGCAGGACTTCAAGCATGGCAAGAACCTGGAGGCAAGACCCAAAGCTGAGGTAACGGAGGAGTATGGCTTAGGGGCATGCTCCCTATAGCTTGCTCAGCCTGCTTTCTTCTACCATCCAGGAGCATTAGCATAGGGGGATACCACCTACAGTGGGCTGGGCACTCCCACATCAATCAAAACTTGCTTATTGGCCTGTCTGGTGGGTACATTTTCTCAATGAAGGCTCCCCTTTTCTAAAATGACTTTAAATTTGGGCTGAGCATGGTGGCATACACCTTTAATTCCAGCACTTGGGAGACAGAGGCAGGTGGATCTCTGAGTTCAAGGCCAACCTGATCTACACAGTGAGTTCCGGGACAGCTAGGGCTGTGTAGAGATTCCCTGTCTCAATCAAACAAACACACACTCTAGCTGGTGTCAAGCTGACGTAGAAGTAGAAGACGTTTGGTTAGGGTCATAAAGGATTTATAGAAGATTCCACTGGGAGGAGGGCAAAGAACAGAGCTTGTCTCAGAGTGCAATCTGGTGAGTGGAGCCTGTAAGGTGGCTCAGCACGTAAAGGTGGCTAAAGGTGACCTGAGGTAGATTCCTGGGACAAACATGCTGGGAAGGAAACAGCCTCCTCCAAGTGGTTTCAATTTCCACGTATGCACTGTGACATGATTCTCTCTCTCTCTCTCTCTCTCTCTCTCTCTCTCTCTCTCTCTCTCACACACACACACACACCCTAACTAAAGAAATGCATTTTGGGGGGGGCTCAAGACAGGGTTTCTCTGTGTCTTTGGAGCTTGACCTGGAACTAGCTCTTGTAGATCAGGCTGGCCTCGAACTCACAGAGATCTGCCTGCCTCTGCCTCCCGAGTGCTGGGATTAAAGGCGTGTGCCCAGCTACACTTTTTTTTTAAAGAGTGAAACTAAGATTCTAAAACGAAGGCTGGAGAGACGGTTTGCCTTTAAGACAATTGCAGAGGACCTGGTTTGGTTCCCAGCACACATGTGGCAGCTCATAACCATCTGTGACCCCAGCTCCAGGGGATCCGATGTCCTCTTCTGGTCTCCACGGGCATCAGGGACGCATATGGAACATCTACAAACAGGCAAGGAAATCTCTCTCTCTCTCTCTCTCTCTCTCTCTCTCTCACACACACACACACACACACAGCCTCTACAGTAAGCTAAGATCTGTTGAAATAGGCAACTTGCACAGGAGAATAGAACCCAAGTTACACAGACTGAGGCACATCACCAGAGAGAAAGAGAGAGAGAGAGAGAGAGAGAGAGAGAGAGAGAGAGAGAGCGAGCTGAGGCACATAGTCATAGAGAGAGAAAGAGAGAGAGAGAGAGAGTGCTGAGGCACACCACCAGAGAGAGAGAGAGAGAGAGAGAGAGAGTTGAGGTACACCAGGAACAGACTATGCTGTAGGTTGGGCAAAGACGCTAAGTCAAGCTAGATACTAGTAAGAATTTACTGCTGGGGATTTTTATTCACTTAAGATTAAGAGAATGTGTTACCTAAAAGCTTGAATTTTTGAATAACAAAGCTGGCGAGTTATGGTTCTCCCACAAGCTTGTGCGGTCCTCCAGTTTGCCTGACCTTCTGAGCCCCAGCTGGACAGCTGCTTCTGGCTTATGGACTTGAGATGAGATGACTCGCAATGGCACTTGGTCTCCTACAACAGTTTCCTCTATGATTGGAGCCATAAATAACATTATGAAAGGTAATTGCTTAATTTTTTTTTGAGATAGGGTTTCTCCATGTAAAAACCCTAGCTGGTCTGGAGCTAGCTCGGTAGACTAGGCTGGCCTTGAACTCAGAGTGTCCGCTAGCCTCTGCTCCTGAGTGCTGGGATTAAAGGCGCGTGCCACCACAGCCCGGCACGTACTTGCTTACACTTCAGTTCCCATTCCCCGTAGGGCTGGGGACTGACGCCAGGGCCCCGCACATGCTACGCGAGCAGCAGCCTAAGCTCCAGCCTCAGCCCATGAACCAAGCTTCACTGCATTTTCTCCCAGTGAACCCCTACTTCCTAAGCCCTAACAGACAGGCGCTAACCTCACAATAACCTCAAGTACTGTTCTATAAAAGGCCAGGCTCCGTGTAGTAAGGCCTGGAGTTGCAGTCAGTCAGCATGCCGTCTAGACCAGCTCACCCAGGGATGTGACAGCTGGGCCGTGTGGGAGGCCTGTGGTCATTCACTCCCTTTTCCAGGGAGATAACCTCACTGCTGTGTGTGGAAGTGCCGCACATTCTGTGGTGCTTAGTCACAGGTTACTTTTGTTCTCGCTACAGATAATGGCTGGTAGCCAGGGTATGGCAGGGTATGCCTGTGATCCCAACACTTGGGAGGTGGCGGCAGGAGGGGCAGGAGCTCCAGCTCATTCTCAGGGCTGTGAGTTCAACGCCAGCCTTGGACACATGAAACCTTAGGTCAAAACACTAACAATAACAAGAAGTTATCATCCTTTCAGTAAAGTTATTTTACTTTATTCATTTATTTCGAGACAGGGTTTCTCTGTAGCTTTGAGGCCTGTCCTGTAACTAGCTCTTGTAGACCAGGCTGGTCTTCAACTCGTGGGAATTCGCCTGCCTCTGCCTCCTGAGTACTGGAATTAAAGGCGTGTGCCACCACCACCCGGCAAATTATTATTTTTTCTTTATGTGTGTATCTGCCATGTGTGTTGGATCCCTGAAGCTGGAATTACATGTGGTTGTGAGCCACCAAACATGGGTGCTGGGAACTGAACTCAGGTCCTTTGCAAGAGCAGCAAGCACTCTTAACTGCTGAGCCATCTCTCCAGCCCAAGTTATTTTATTTTTATTCATGTAATAATGTATCTTTACTTTTATTTTTAATATGTAATATGGCACATGCCTTTAATCCCAGCACTTCAGAGGCTGAGTAGGAGAGTCAGGAGTTCAAGGCCAGTCTGGGCTAAATGAAACCCTACCTCAAACAACGACTAATATGAACAAATGGAATTAATTGCAATTTATTTTTAAAGTAATAGAAATAGTTGATCAAGACGAGGAATGTACTTCCTCGAATAGGAATCAGTCAGTAAGCAAAGAAAAGGCAGAAGCTCAAGAGTCTATTGCGACGTTTTCATATGTGTACCTCGATGTGCTTGGCTCTTGGTTGGTACTGGCCCTCCTCCCACCATGCCAGTGTTCCAACCTTTCCTGCTGCTGTTAGGACATGCATATTCGAGTACCCTGTATTGTTCCCTCTTCATTCCCTTCTCGAGCCCCTCTCTCTCTCTCTCTCTCTCTCTCTCTCTCTCTCTCTCTCACACACACACACACACACACACACACACACCTCTAAATTCTACACATGAGAAAATATTGCAATATTTGTTTTTCAAAGTCTCAGCAACGTATTCTTTATAATTTTTTAAAAAAGATTTCTTTATTTGGCATGGAGTGATGGCACACGCCTCTAATCCCAACACTCAGGAGGCAGATTTTGGAATTCTGAGGCCAGCCTGGTCTACAAAGCAAGTTTCAGGACAGTCAGGGCTATATAGAGAAACTCTGTCTAGAAAAAAATTAAAAAAAATAAGAAATGGCATATGTATGTGTATGCATGCACATACACATAAACAAATAACAAATTTAAATCAATTATACACATATACTTGTATTTCAATGATTAGGCAAAAGAAAATACACACATTTCAACAGGATACTCATGGGTCAAATTTTGCCTTTAAATGCCCTGGTTACATTAAGTGGTAAGATGAGATGGAAGATGATCCTGCTGAGATGTTACATCAAGGGATCAAATTGCTTTCTGCCTTCCAGGACCAGCATTTTCCCTTATTGACTTTAAGAGGAAGGATGGCAAACAAGGACATTTGAATTGATACTCATCAGGATACAGGTTTTCAAAAGAACAGTCTACAGCACCCACATGCTCATATACAATCACCAGAGTCTGTAGACGTGCCCAGGGGAGCCAAGTGGAGCGCTCAAGTGTCACCGCTTCAAAAGGTACAATCGCCAGGATAACAAGAGATTTCGTGGAGACTGAAGAGACAGGACGCGTTTGAGACGGGAACCTGTGTGCAGTGGGCACCTATCCCTGGTTAGTCATCAGGGAGGAGCAAGCTCAAATACTCAAGAGACAGATAAGACAATCAAGACGCCACACCTAGGCAAATGATGGGCGTGGCCAGGGAACAGGGATGAACTTCCTGTGTTCATGAACTCTGTGGTCAACAACTACGGAGGGTGTTCTGATGTGGCAATGAAGGTAGGAGGTTCCGCACACAAAGAAAGCGTGTGTAGAACAAGGAAGAATAGACAATGGAAATTCCACCAGGGAAAAACACCAGACAAAGCATGCCAGGATGTCCTAATAGGGAAGCGCTCAAGAGGAAGACAAACGGAAACACAATTTGTGTGAGTTGTGTGTGCACCTCTGGAGGGCAGATGATGACAGCTGGTATCTTCCTAAATGGCTTTGTACCTTAGTATCTATATCTGTCTGTCCATCTATCTATCATTTATCTGTTATTAGTGTGTAGACAGAGGTGTGTGTACCATAGTACATGTGAAAGCGGGCAGACAACTTCCAGAATATCCAATAGCTTTGGGAATGATTGGGGAATATTCTATTATTCTTATTAATATTTTACTTTTTTTTTTCTTGAGACAAGGTTCTCTGTGTTGTCCTGGAACTCACTCTGTAGACCAGGCTGGCCTTGAACTCAGAGATCCGCCGGCAATTTGCTTCCCGAGTACTGGGAATAAAGGTGTACGCCACCACTGCCTGGCATACTAGTTTTACTGGCAGTGCTAGGGATCAAGGTCAGGGCCTTGTGTGTGGCAGGTAAATGCTCTGCTTTCATCTTCATCCCAGTGTTCTCTTTTCTAGTGTCATGGAACAATCTGGAAAAACCAAACAAGTCATTGACAATAAAGAAGAGGAGGTAGTTTCTAGGACTTCTGATGATGGCTGCCATCCTTTCTGACTTTTCCTGGACCTCAAACAATCCCTCTTGTGACACACAAACACAAATCCTTGACCAAAGTATGTCTTTCTATGTTGTCTAAAAGTTAATGGGAGACTCTACCACTACCACTTAAAAAAGCAAATTCCTGGCTATCTATCTAGATGGTTCTGTGGGTCAATGGGCCTGCAGCCACGCCTGACAACCTGAGTTTGATCCCTAGTTCACACACAGTGGAAGGATAGAACAAACCCCACAGTTTGTCCTCTGGTCTTCCACCCAGGAAAGCCACCCACACCCATGTATAACGCATGCACAGGCAGACAAAGTAAGTAAGTAATAAATAGACATGTAATATTTGAGAAAGGGAAATTCTGGGTTTGGGCTATAGCCTGTTTGAGCTTGTATAGCCTGCCTGAAGCCCTGGTTTGAACTGCAGCACCGCATATAACAGGCATGGAAGCCTATGGTGCTAGCACTGGGGAGGTGGAGACAGAAGGACCAGCTACATAGCAAGTTCAAAGCCACTGAGAGTCATAAGACGCTGTCAGAAAACCTTCCTCCGCCTAGAAACTGACGCAAGTCAGTACACAAGTCAGTACAGAGTGGAAGCTGAGAGCAGGAGCTGGGGCTGGGCTGTTAGGCTTCACGATTACTGCTGACCAACTCTTTGGTTCCAGCCAGACACTTAATTAAGTCTCCTGTGCACTGGGACTAACAGGTGTGCGTCCAACCCAGGTTGTTGGGAGGATTAAAGGAGCTGGCATATGTGATGTATTTTTAGTGTGTTGGGCAGAGGACCAGTAGCAAGGCCTGAAGTGCTGACGAATCTCCGCAGGACATCACAATGCCTTTCCCCAGTCATCCCAGTTACCCATACAGCATGGACTACACAGTCTGCAACCCAGGTGATCGGTGATTCTCAGCTCTGTCAGCAGAGCTGGAATTGAAACGCTTTGTTTGTGACATGGTAGCTCAGACAGGCCTGGAACACTCTACATACCTGGGGATGACCTGATCCTCCCGCCTTTACCTCTCAAACAGCTGGATTACAGGCATGTGGCCAACCTAGTGGTTTTAGTGTTTGGTAGTACTGAGGACTGAACTCAGGGCCTTGTACATGCTACACCAGTGTTCTACTACTGAGCTACATCCTTTCGTAGTTTTTTGTTTGTTTGTTTCTTTTGGCTTTTTTGTTTTGTTTTGTTTTGTTTTTTTGTTTGTTTTACAAGACGAAGACAAGTTTTTCTGTGGAGTCCTGGCTATGCTGGAACCCACTTTATAGACCAGTCCGGCCTAAAGCTCAGAGTACTCTGCTTCTCTGCCTCTGCCTCCTGAGTGCTGGGATTAAAGGCCTGCATTGCCAACCCTGGTTTACACCTTTAATCTAATAATTACATCCTTAATCATGACTTTGAGAGATCTTTTTACATGTGATCTAGTAAGGTCACATGTATGTATGAAACAGCAGGTCAGGAAACAGCATTTACTCATACTGTGTGTGCGTCCACACATGCCATGGCATGCACGTGGAAGTTAGAGGCCAATAGAGGAAGCTGGTTCTTTTCTAACACGTGGATTTTGAGATCAGACGAAGACTGTCAGGCTTGGTAGCAAGTGCCCTTGCTCACTGAATCTTTAGCCCACTCACTGGCCTGCACTCTGGTTTTTCAAATGGCATTTTGTTCTGGAAAAAATGCCAGGTGTGGTAGCTCAAACCAAACCTCGAATCTCAGGACTCATGAGGCCAAAGCAGGAGGATTGCCATGAGTTCCAGTCTAGCCTGATCTACAAGACACCCTGTCTAAAAAAAAGAAAAGAAAAGAAAAAGGAAAGGAAGGAGAAGGAAGAAGAAGAGAAAAAGGAGGAGGAGATGAAGAAGAGTCAAGGGTAGCGGTGGTAGCGTGCACGTTATCAGCGGCGGTAGTGTGCATGTTATCAGCGTGGTAGTGTGCACGTTATCAGCGGCGGTAGTGTGCATGTTATCAGTGTGGTAGTGTGCCCGTTATCAGTGGCGGAAGTGTGCATGTTATCAGCGTGGTAGTGTGCACGTTATCAGCGGCGGTAGTGTGCACGTTATCAGCGTGGTAGTGTGCACGTTATCAGCGGCGGAAGTGTGCACGTTATCAGCAGCGGTAGTGTGCACGTTATCAGCGTGGTAGTGTGCACGTTATCAGCGGCGGTAGTGTGCATGTTATCAGCGTGGTAGTGTGCACGTTATCAGCGTGGTAGTGTGCACGTTATCAGCGTGGTAGTGTGCACGTTATCAGCGTGGTAGTGTGCACGTTATCAGCTGCGGTAGTGTGCATGTTATCAGCGGTAGATCTGAGTTCAAGGTCACTGGGCTACAGTTTGGTCTGTAGCCCAGCCAAAGCTATAAAACCAGACCCTGATTCATAAGAAAAATAATAAAGCAGAAAAGAGAAAGAAAAAAAGGGGGGGGAGAAGAAGAAGAGGACAGGAGGGGACAGGAAGAGGGGAAGAAGAAGCCAGGAATCAGGAACAGCAGGGGCAGCATCAGCGGACTTTGTTGACAGGCATGGTGTAAAGTCTGTAACAGACACTCCACAGCTGCAGCCTGAGGACCATGAATTCAGGTCAGCCTGGGCTACAGTGAATTTCAGGACACTATGTGAGACCTTGACTCAACAGAACCAATAACTAAGGGAGGCGGGAGAGTGAGTGTGTGTGTTGGGATTCACCTGAAGGACTGCTCATTCAACCAGCATAGCCAGGAATTCCAGGGGTTGTGTCCTCCTCTTTTGTTCCAGTACGTGGGCTCTTATTCCTTCTCCCAACTCTAGCTGGAGTAATACTGACCTCTGACTATACCCCGCGGAGCCTCTGGTGCCAATCCTGGCATTATCAAAGGGAAAACAGCTATCTTACAGAGTGAGGCAAAGGTTAAATGCAACACATGGCGCAATGTTCGTAACATAGTTAGCATGCAGACTTCTTTTAAGGCCTCACTGTTTAGCTGATGATGGCTCTGAACTAGAGATCCCCCTGCCTCAGACCTGTGCCTACTGCTGTACCACAGCATCCAGCTGTGCTGACTTGAAATTCCTCCCTTTTATGTGGATTAAATAGGAAAGATCGATGGGCTTGAAAGACACAGGTAGGGGAGGATGTCTGTACTTCAAAACTTCATCAGTCTTTTAAATTGTTACACTTTCCTACGGTGTGACCTGATATGATGTAAAAACAACAAAAAATGGGACAGTGATTCGCTGTCTTTGAACTCGGACGTTCCAGTCTTAAGAATTTACCTACAGCATAATTAACAATGTACCTGAAATGTCTGTAACGCTGCACGGGTGGAAGGAGGGCGAAGTCTTCCTTGTTAAGCAAATGAACACAACCTTGATGTCTTTTTCCGTCCTATAGTAAACACAGGTAGGGCAGGCCGATCCTGTAAACCTAGCACTGGGGAGGCAGAAGCAGGAGGATTATTGTGAATGCCAGGCCAGCCTGGGTGACATTATGAATGATAGGCAACCTGGGGCTATGAGACCAGATCCTATTTCAAAATAAATGAATATAATGAAAACAAAAAAATTAAAAATAGATACACACAGGCTACAGGCAAGAAAGGGAAAAAAGCAATGTATAAAATGTATAAAAGTAATGAAAAGATAAAACCAGAATACCATATTCTACACTCACATGGATTACAGTTATGTGAAAGGGATGTCTAAATGCAGATTACAGGTAGAGCAGACAGGTGAATCTCGAAAACTAGGTAAAGGAAGTTGGTAACAAAGGAGGCATCCAGAGCAGGCACATCTCATGAGACAGGAGACCTGGTGTCTCCAGGTGGTAGGGAGTGTCTTAGTGTGGTGTTTCAGTGAAGAGACACCGTGACCAAGGCAACTCCTATAAAATCATTTAACTGGGGGCTTTCTTAGTTTTAGCGGTTAGTCTATCATCATGGCAGAAAGCATGGCGGCAGGCAGGCATTGGGCCAAGAGCTTACATCCTGATCTGTAGGCAGAGAAAGATACTGGGTCTGGGGTGTGCTTTTGAAACCTCAAAACCCACCCTCAGTAACACACATCCTCCAACAAAGCCACACCTCCTAATCCTTCCCAAATAGTTCCACCAAGTGACACCCAGGCATTCAAACATAAGAGGGCCTATGAGAGCCATTCCCAGTCAAACCACCAGTGAGAGTTAGGAAGTGATTTCTCAAAGGCAGGAATTTGTGGTGACAGCCGCATAAATATGTGAGCCCAGGAAAAGCCATTCGCTTTTATGGTATGTGAAATAAAGCTATTACAAGAAGTTACAGGCAGGCAGACAATCTGGAAGATCTCTCAGTGACCAAAGCTGTAATCATCTGAGTAACGTAGTATTGATTAACATGGTGGTTAATATTGACAACTTGATAGAATCTTGAATCATCAAAGAGGCCTATGACAGATTCTCATAACTGGGTTAACTGGGCAGTGCCATTCCCTGGGCTGGGATCCTGGGCAGACTACAAAGGAGAAAGCACAGTGGTGACGGCAGCAGCAGCATTCATCGCTCTTTGCTTCCAGATTGCAAGTGCAGTGTGACCAGCAAGCAGCATGAAGCTTCTGCCACCAAGCCTTCTCTGCCACGATGTATCCTCCAGTTGTGGTAACAGGAATTGTAACTAAAACACACTATAACAATAAATATGAAATATATACATGGTCATGAATACATTATAGAATAAAAGACCACTAACTCAGGAAACAAAACAGACCATGCTTATGCAGGGCTTACCATGTGCCAGGTGCTGTTTTGATCATGTGACCTACTCTTTGTCAGCCCTTATAACAGCCCTATGAGCTATAGACACCTTATCTCCCTTTTTTAAAGAAAAATATTTATTGATTTATTATGTATACAGCGTTCTGCCTGCATATCATAAGAGGGCACCAGATCTCCTTATAGATGGTTGGGAGTCACCATGTGGTTGCTGGGAACTGAACTCAGGACCTCTGGAAGAACAGCCAGTGCTCTTAACCTCTGAGCCTTCTCTCCAGCCCCTTATCTCCCTTTTACGTATATAGAAATATGCTTGCTGAAGTCATTCATAAAGGATGGTGGAAGATTCCGATTTCTGTGGGTCTGGATTCAGTGTCTGCATTCCCTCCAGGACTCGTTCTCAGGGTTTGTCTAGGACTGTGGTTCCCAACCTTCATAATGCTGTGACCCTTTAACACAGTTCCTCATGTTGTGGTGACCCCCAAACATACAGCTATTTTGTTGCTACTTCCTAATTGTAATTTTGCTAGTTATAAACTATAATGCAAATATCTGATACACAGGATACCTGACATGCGACTCCAAGGGGTCGTGGCCCACAGGCTGAGAACCACCACTCTAAGCCTAAAGAGTAGTCACTCCGCTGGAATGTGGTACATATCCATACTCTCAACATTCAGGAGACAGAGGCAAGAGGGTCAGGAGTCTCCAGCCCCGTAAAAACCACGAAAAGAAAAAAAAAATCACTATGTAAATTAGTCTGCCCTCAAACTCACAAAGATCCATCTGCCTCAGCCTCCCCAGTGCTGGGATTAAAGGAATGTGCCACCGTGCCCGGCCATTTTAAATTATTTATTTACTTACTTACTTTGGTTTTTTTTGAGATAGGGTCTCTCCATCCATTTAAAAAATAATAGAAGCTAAAAATGTTCATGAAGTGACTCAGTTATATAATGAGAACATTTAAGACACTGAAGCTAAAGCTGCTGACTGTAGCGATGAGGGAGCCCTGCGTGAGTTAAGTCCTGAGTGGATGTGCGCTGGGACACAGGTACAGCCATGTCAAGGGCCCCTGAGTCTCAGACCCACAGAGAAATGGGAAGGCAACCTTCCCCCGTGCCGGAGGGTGGATCTCACAGGGGAAAGGCTGAGGGTCTAGTTCAATGGCAGACAGTCTACTTTGCTCAGAAACATGGGTTCAATCTTCACTATTGCAAGAACAAAATATTTTTATTGCCACCCTCAACTAAAAGAAACAGAGTTCAATAAGAATTATTTTAAATGTCTCTAAAGATTTTCCCAATCCTAGCTACTGGGAAATCTAAAGGAAGAGAATCACAAATTTAAGCCGTGTCGTGGCCACAGAGTCTGAAACCAGTCTGGGCACCTTAGCCAGACACTGTGTCAGAATAAAAGGCAGGGCGAGCAAGGTGTTCCAGTGGGGGAATATTGGGGAGCCTGATGACCTGTGTAGGACCCTGATACCCATATGGTAGACTAAGAACTGAATTTTATAAGTTGTCCTCTGACCTCCACATCTGTGCCCTGGTGTGTGTGTGTGTGTGTGTGTGTGTGTGTGTGTGTGCTTCCCCAACACACAAATAAATAAATGTAAAAGAGAAGGGCTGGGGAGTAACAGTGCTAGCCTAGCATGTACAAAGCTCTGGGTTCAAGTTCTAATGTTGGGGAAAAAAAGTTGCACCTTTTTCTGTGGGGTATGTGCCATGTACTTTAGGTTGGGCTACTAATAGAAAGACACAATTAAGGTTATTAAAATATGCTCTTATAAACAATATACTTTTGTGAAATTTTAGCAATTAAAAATATTTTTAAGGGGCTGAAGGCCTGGCTCAGTGGTGTACATTGTATATGTGAGGCTCTGGATTTGATCATCAATACCAAAAAAGAGAAAAGAGAAAGAACAAGCCAAGACCAAACCAAACAGGAACAGTCAGTCTTCAAAGGAGAACAGTATCCCGCATAAACTGTTCAGCACAGGTATTCTTTGCCTGGTACCATCTTTTTGAACATACCCTGATGCTCCATTGGGAGACAAGCCAGATCCTTAAGCTTGTCAAATTATCACCTTGGAAAGTCTGGCCAGTTTCCCATTTGGTCATATTTTCTAATCACTCTGCTCTTAGGGTTAGAGACCTGGTTGCATATTCTTAGCCAGTGTACTGGAGAGACTTGGCTCCAGGCAATCTCTTTCTCTCTCTTCAATTTTGACATCTCAGTAAGTTAGCTATTACACAACATTACCACAGCCTACTTTTTTCTGACTCATATTACCCAGGAGACAATTGAAGAATGAATTTGGACTAGAATCTTATGTAGTATCCTGGGTTTCTTAAAGGTTTGGTGCCCATTTTCTATAATCTGTAAAGGTCCTTTTACATACAATATTTGTTTGATTAAAGTACCCTGCGTATATATATTTTATAATTTTCATAGCCTCAAGCAACTTGTGTAATTATAAGTCAATATCTGATCTCACTTGGCAAGCTAGCGCTTCCTCCTCTTCTGTTGTGTCTGCATTCTGTGTGGTCTGCTCCTTTGGTCTGAACTCGTCAAGTTGTTTTTTTTTTTTTTTTTCTCCCAGAGACAGAGTTCTCTCTCTCGTTGTTGTTTTTGAGACAGGGTTTCTGTGTGTAGCCCTGGCTGTCCTGAAACTTGCTTTGTAAACCAGGCTAGCCTCTTATCAAAGTTTTGGTAGGCTGTGATATGTATTTGCCCTCTTACTTTATAAACACCATGCTATTTTCCAGAGTAACCGAGTCACCTGAAACTACCTACAATTTCAAACATGCTAAGGATTCAGGAACCAGAGACTAATACTGAGCCCAGTCATAGACAGCAGGCAAATAAGGAAGAGAGACTTTATTTCTTTGTTTCTAAATACACACACACTCATTGATACAAAAGGGTGGGGACCACTTCCTATTATTCAATGGGACTTGCTAAAGTCACCAAGAACTGTGTTGTGGCTTGTCCTCCCAGTCATGAAAATAAGAAAGCTTGTCATATCCTTTATTATGAAGAAAAACAATGACTAAAATATTATTTATGAACCTGTTTAATTTCTTCAGTGGAAAGATGACAGGCGCATGGTCATCAAGACATAAAGTGCTTAGATAATCACAAGACACTACTTAGTTCTCAAAGGCAGAATCAGAACTTTTCATATGTCTCAGAGGGAATAACTGACAAGAAGGTACCTGAGTATATCTATTCCCAACTTATTTAAGAGCCTGGAATTCCCTAATATACTCTGACTTGCACAATACATGTAAATTGAATGACAAGTCCAGCGGGGCAAAACCAGAATATATAGGCTGTATATTAGCTGTAGGAAAGAGAATAAGAAGTACCCTGTTGTGGAATATTACTTTAACTATGTAAAGGTGTGTTACATTTGTTTATGTTGTAGAATATTACTCTATGTAGAGGTGTGTTACATTTGTTTATGCTGCATTTGTTTAATTATGTAAAGATATGTTGTTTTACCTTTTTCTGCCTTAAACACATGACTGTGCAAACAGAGACTGTACTTTTGTTTCCTGGCTGCCCAGACCCAAATAATCACACAGAAACTATATTAATTACAGCACTGTTTGGCTAATGGCTCAGTTGTATTCCTTATTAGCTCTCACATCTTAAATTAACCCCTTTCTTCTTCTTCTTTTTTTTTTTTCAAGACAGGGTTTCTCTGTGTAATAGTCCTGGCTGTCCTGGAACTAGCTCTTGTAAACCAGGCTGGCTTTGAACTCACAGGGACCTGCCTCCTTCTGCTTCCTGAGTGCTGGGATTAAAGGTGTATGTCACCTCTGCCTGGCAAATTAACCCATTTTTATTAATCTACGTATTGCCACGAGGCTGTGATTTACCAGTGTGGCATGTTACTCCTTTAGCAGCTACATGGCATCTCTTCGACTCTGCCTACTCTTCCTCTTTGTCCCTATCTGAATTTCCCACCTGGATTTACTCTGTTAAGCCATTGGCTGAAATAGCTTTATTCATCAACCAGTAAAAGCAATACATATACAGAAGGACATCTCACATCATGATTGGGCTAATAAAAAAGCTGAACAAGCCAATAGCTAGGCAGTAGATGGATATGTGGGACTGGTGGGCAGAGAGAATATGAGGATGAGGAATTTAGGCTTGAGAAGTAGGGAGATGGAGGGAGAAAGAGAGGGAGAACCCTGGGGCCAGCCAAGCAGTGGCCAGTCAGCCAGCCAAACACAGAATAGGATATACAAAACACAGATGAAGAGAAACAAGTTAATTTAAGTTACAAAGCTAGTGGGACAAGCATAAGACCAAGCATTCATAATTAATAATATTTCTCCATGTTATGATTTGGGGGCTAGAGGTCTGAGAAAGCCTGCTACGACACCCTAAAAACTAAGTTGATTAAATATATGGGCATTCTTTTCATTTTGCTTTTAAACAACCTGGAACTCATCATGTAGTGTAACTAAGGGTTCAGACGCACAGCAATTCTTCTGCCTCAGCCTACCCAGTGCAGAAAGCACAAGAGTCGCCACACCTGGCTTAAGTCGGCTTCCTTGAAGAGCATCATAAACTGAGCAAGCTGGTGTACCCTTGCCACCTCAGCACTGGGGTGGTAGAAACAGGACAATCACAGGTTCAAGGCCAGCCTGCCTATAGATGAAACCTGCCCCCAAATCAGTCTGCACCTAGGGAGCAGGGATGAAGACAAGGGGTGAAAGGAGAGAACAAGAAGGAAGTCTGGAAGTGGGCCTGAGGAGAGGAAGTGACACAGCCACCCATCAGAGAGGGAATTCCAGTTAGGCGAGTGGAGCTGTGATCCAGTCACCCGGGAGGACCGACAGGAGTAGTGGGCGGGAGGCACAGTGCTAACTGTTAAAACATCATCCCAGTGGAGAAGGAAACTGTACAGTTCAAGTCATTACCCAGGCTGGCTGGGAAGTAAGACTGTAATCTCAGTACTTGGAAAACCGAGTCAGTAGGATCTTGAGTTCCAGACTAGGCTATACAGCAAGACCTGGCCAAAAAACACCAGAGGGATGGGGTAGTTGAGGAGATGATACTTCAGAGGGCAAAGCCGCAAACCGTGTTACTGACATGTAGAAAATGACAGTTAATGTGCTCATCATCAAATTTGTAAACGTGGAAACAAAGTTTTAAAAGCTCTTTTGGGGAGCTACTTATGCTCAGGTGTGAGGTGTAAAGTCAGGATGGTTAGTATTAATTAATTTGCTTATGACAGGACTGGAAACTCTGTAAGGGTAGAGAGAGGGAGATGGATGTACAACTCCAAGGGTGGGTTCATGTATCCCAGGCTGGCCTCGAGCTAAGATGATCATGAATTCCTGATCCTCTGCCTCCACCTCCCAAATGCTGGGATTACAGATGAGTGCCACCATGCAGCCTACTTTGGGCTCTGTTCTAAATCTGGAGATGGCTAAAATATTTAAGCAGAGGTGACAATCAAACCTGCCTTGGAAGACTAGTCAGACGTCAGGGAGAGTGAGGTGGAAGGGCAGAAACAGGAGGAGACAGGAAAGAACTTTCTGAGAAAGGCCCGGGTGCCTGGGTTAAATGGAGGGTACCAGACTATAGCTAAGTGCCATCCAGTAAGACAGGCAATAAAACACAACAGAGTTTTCGTTTTTTTTTTGCTGGGTAGGTGGGGGAGGGGCTGAAGTGAGAAATACAATGTGCATCTTGCTCTTTCGCTATAATCATCACGTGAGTGGGCTCCAGGCCCTTGAGAGAGCTTCACAATGTGTAAGTCCTGAGAGGGTCCTGAGGACGAATGTAAGGTATTTTTGGGCTTTAAAAAAAAAAAAAAAGGAATAGGGCTGAAGGAACCAGCTGTAGGCTGACTGTTAAGTGGAGAAACTACTCTAATCGTATGAAGAAATAGCACTGTTATCTAAGACCTCATTTCATATGTAAATATGGCAGTAAGAATAAGTGTTAACAGATCCAATCAGTTCTTCATTAATTATAATGATACAGCAGACATGACCAAATAAAGTGTATTACTTTGTCTCTGAAATTACATCCTGAATGGCTCCATAGTGAAAAATTTGTATAGGCTTTCATAGCGAAAATAAGTTTAAAACGCAACCAACTTATATGCAATTTCCTGTATAGCTGTAAATACTGCAACTCTTCTCATTATGCTGTTAAATATTCCTTTTGTTTCATTGTACACTAAATGATCATCCTGTAGTCCTGGCTGTTCTGGAACCCACTCTGTAGACCCTGCTGGCCCCAAACTTAGATACCAGGCCGTCTTGTGGGATTAAAGATGTGGGCTGCCACACCCGGGGGTCAGGTTATTAGTTGTATTAACTTTAAAAACTTTTTAGTTCCTGAGGATAATTCCTGTGAAACCAAGCACAGAAAAATGCACAGCACGGAACTTAAAAATATGACCTTGTAGGTGTGTATTATTTCACTCTAGAGCCATCTAAAGATTAAGATATCGCCACTGTTCATTTAGTTTAAGTTGTATTCATAATACTTTTGTTCTCTGCTTCAATCAAATTTCTGCTACTAATGAACAATATATGAGTTCACTTCTAAACATCAGAGTCCAACTATGGGTGTCTTTGAAAGTTATCTTTTCTCATGCACCCACCATTCTCAGGACTCAAGATATCACTACTTCTTCCAGTTTAAAAAAAAAAAAAGAAAAGGGAAACAATCGCTTAAACGCTCCCAAACACAACCTATCTCAGAATTATAAAGGTTGAAGACAAGTTACAACAGGCAGCCCTGAAGTGGGACCAAAGAAGCAGGTCGCGGCGAAGCCCGGGAACTAGTGCAAAAGTCGGAGGAATCTGGGCCATTAGCCAAAGGTGAACGTCCCCCTGGATCCTGAAGACTGACTGGTGCTACGACACTAGAGGTAAGGTGAGTGACAAGCAGAGAAAGAGGCGCGATCCTTTGGGAGTTGAGCAAAACGCGCGAAGAATTCGACTGAGAAACGTCAGGCATTCCAGGGCAGGATACGCCCAGCTTGACCCCAGCCCCGTGGGCGAGGCCCTCACCGCTGCCGATGATATCTGCGTGAAGTAAACAATCCGAAAGCTCGAGGCCCACGCACTCCGCAAAGTCCCGGCTGCACCCCGGGATGCCACTGGTGCTGAGTCGGAAAACCGGGGGAGGGGCGGGCGCCGGCGTGGGGGCGTGGCCCAGACTTTCCCCGCCCCCTGAACGCGGCGCATCCTCAGTGCGCCCGTCTAGGGTGAGGCCTGACTCTATTTGGTTATCCGGCGTGCGGCCGCCGAGGCGTCCGCTACCCGGCGTGCCGTGCGCGAGCCAGCGACCGAGCTGGCGGGCGGGCGAGCGGCGGCGCGACGTCTCTCCTCAGCCGTCCCTCCCCCTCCCTCCCTCCCTCCCGCCGCGGTCCCCCCCCCCTTTCCCCAAAGTGAGTGAGTGAGACGGGCAGATGGAGGAGGGACTGTAATGGCGGCAGCCGGCAGCTCCCTGCTCTGATCCGCGGCAAGCACACGGCAGCGACCCCACTCCCCGGCCCTCTCCCGGCCGGCCCCCGCCCTGCCGTCGGCGCGGGGCCACCGTCCCCGACCCTCCCCGCAGCTGCCGGCGTCTGGCTCTGCGCCCCGGCCGGGGCCCCGCACACAATGGACGAGCTGGCCGGAGGCGGCGGCGGCGGCGGTGGCGGTGGCCCGGGGATGGCGGCCCCTCCCCGGCCGCAGCAGGGACCCGGGGGGACTCTGAACCTTCCGCCGGGAAACGGAGCGCCGGGCGGTGGGGGTCCGGCGGCCTCCGAGGCTGCGGGGCCCCCGCCAGGCCCCGAGCTGTCCCGGCCGCAGCAGTACACCATCCCGGGGATCCTGCACTACATCCAGCACGAGTGGGCTCGGTTCGAGATGGAGCGGGCGCACTGGGAGGTGGAGCGGGCCGAACTGCAGGTACCTGGCCGGGGGGGCCGAGCGCGGGCTGGGGGACCGGGGCGCGGGCCCCGGGGGTGGGGCCCGGATTGGGGCCTGCGCCCTGAGGGGCGGAGGGGAACCTACCCGAGAGGCTCCGGCTGGCGAGCGGCGACTGCCTTCCCGGCGCCCCCTCCCCCGTTCCCGCAGCGGCCGGCTCCCTGCTCACAGGCGGCGCGCTGCGGGCATCCTTGGGGCAGCCATTTTGGCTTTTAGCATGGCGTCTGCGGGGCTCCTCCGGCGGCGCCTGCCGGGCCTCCGGGCTTGGGCCCAGCGCCTCTGAGCGACAGCCTGGCGTGGGTCCGCTGGGCCCCGAGTTGGCGCTTGTTGGTCCTCTTGAGGTTGAGCCCAGGCACAGAGGACCTGGGCTGAGCGTCTCGCCTCCTGGCCCCGGCACCCCCTTCCTATGTGGCGTCCTGCCCCCTCCCCCGCGCCTCGGGACGCAGTTGCCCCTTGACAGCCACGCCGCTCCGGGCTGCCACCTCGCACAATGGCTTGCGGCCCGCCGCTGAAGTTTGCCTTGCCACCCTCAACTTTTAAATACCCGGGATGCCGCTGTTCTCACTTGGATCTTCTTTAGCGCTTCATGATTCATCAACACTTTTAACTGAATTTCCCTCCTTTGAATCGGCTTCTCTTGACTTTTCCTTCCACGTCCTTGTTTTTACTCATACAAAGCCCAACTGGACTATCTGTACTGGATTTATGAAATGTCTGCGCAAAGAATTGTTCTTTACTTTGAAGTAAAACGTACTTTTTGTTTGGTCCAAGCTAAAACGAAGCTAAATGTCCACTTAATGTGATCGACTTGAGTTACCCCAAGTTTTGAAAGATGGTAGTTTCGGGTTCCTGTCTTGAATTTTTTAAAATTAAGTACCTCTGTTTGAAAGGATTATTTGAGTTGTAGGATAGTTGCATTTAGTTTTAGGTTCTTTCCAGGGTATAACTTGAGCTTAGAAGAAAAAGGCATGCATCTAAACGTTGCACCTGTTTTTTTTGTTTTTGTTTTTTTTTTTTAGACTTAGGAATTTCGGATGTAAGCAGTATTGTTCATACACACACATACGTCACACCTTTGGTGAGTTTAGGAAGAAGTGATGTTGAAATAGGAGGTTGATTAACGTAGAAAAGATATTTTCGCGGGGCGTGGAGGTGCACGCTTTTAATCCCAGCGCTCAGGAGGCAGAGGCAGGTGGGTCTCTCTGAATTTGAGGCCAGCCTGGTCTACAGAATGAGTTCCAGGGCAGCCAAAGATACACAGAGAAACCATGTCTTGAAAGAAAAGGTATTCTCATATATAATTCGTATACATGTATAAACATGAATCTTCAGTTTTCATTACATTGAGTGAATATAAAGAATTTCATTCAAAAATTAAAAATACACGGCTGTGTGGTGGCACAAGTCTCTAGTCCCAATACTCAGGTGGATCTCCCTGAGTTCAGGCCACCCTGATTTACATAGAGAATTCCAGGACAACCAGAGATACATAAACTCAATCTCAAACAAAAAAATGTAAAAGAAACATAAAACATCAGTAATGTTTTGTTGACAAAAGCATTGCAGTCAAGTGATTGAACCAGTAAATATTTGTTGTAGGTTTTCGTTTTGCTTGGGGCAGGGTTTCTCCTGTGTTTTCTGTGGCTGTCCTGGAACTCAACCAGGCTTGCCTGTCTCCGGAGTGATGGGATTAAAGGTGTGTGCCACCACGCCCAGCTGTGTGTGTGTGTGTGTGTGCTTATTTTTTTAATAGCTATTTACTTCTATTATTTGTGTGTGCCTGAATGTGTGTACACCACATGTGTACAGACATCCTCAAAAGTCAGAAGAGATCTTTGGATCTGTGTAGTTATGGATGATTAAGGAGCCATCATATGGGCAATGGGTATTGAACCCTGGTCTTCTGCATGAGCAGCAGTTGTTTTTAACCGTGAGCCACACTCCAGACCCTAATTGTTTTTTGTTTTTTTTTTTTTTTTTTTTTTTTGGACATAGGGTCTTATCCCATGCTAGCCTGGTACTAGGCCGGCCTCGAACTCAGATATTCCAGATATTCACTTTCCTCTGCTGGGATCAAAGGCATGCACCACCACAACAGCCTCTACAGTCTGTGTTGTGGTTATTTTGAGACAGAGTGTAGTCTTGGGTGGCCTGGAACCCACTATGTAGAACAGGCCGGTTACCCCTCTTAGAGATCCATCTGCTTCTGCCACTTACCTGCTGGGATTAAAGGTTTGCATCACGCAACTAACAAGCCAGTAAACCTTTTATTCCACAAAGTGGGTTAAGTTAAACTTAAAAATCTTACATATTTTATATAACAGCTTTAGTTGATTTGGTAGTTTTAAGATTGTTCTTAATACTTTTGTGCTTTCGAGATAATTTTCAAAATACTTAAGTGAAAATTGCTTGTGATTTCTTTAATTTAATACGCGTGGGTTTAAAGTTTTGTGGCCATATAACTTTCTAGTATAGTGTGATGCCAACTTAATGTTCCATGTGGGTAGACTGAGGTTAAAGTATTCATTAAAACATGTGTTGAGGCTTTTGCTTACTTTGATAGACCACCAGTTTCTTATGTGGTTTTTGATCCTTGTACTTGTTCATTTTCATCGATTTTTTTTTTTCAAGTTAGCAGTTGAGTTTGTCACTCGGGCATGGTTGATGTAAAGAGTTAAGGAGGAAGCTTCTTGTGTCCAAACTAACAAGTTTTACATTATTGAAATCTATGTTGTCAGCCCCTTATTCCCTTTTCCTTTCCATTGTTCCTGCCCTTTACAGCAACAGAAAAGGACTTTAAGGATTCTGTTGCTGGGCTTCTTTCAGATAATTTGTTATTTATCAGTCATTTTGGGGGGTGGGATAGGGCTGTTTAGCAAAAGCTGTCTGGAACCTGGTAGGTGGCTCACACTGACCTTGAATGCTATTATTAGTCTTTAATTAAGACTGCTTGTGAAGTATGCACTTAAAGTTTTATGTGTTGAAATGTATGTCTAAAAATGTATGTATATTTAAGCTATAAATTTAGAATTATTTCTGGTACTTTCTTAAAAACAAGATAACTTCTATCATTTTTATATAGTTCTGAGTGCCCTAATCATCTACACATTATTTTTTGAAACGGTATCTTGTAATATTGCCCAGTCTGGGTCTTAACTCCTGAGTTTTAAGTGATTCCCTATCTCAGTCTCCCAGGTAACTGTGTTTAACATATGAACACACATTTTTTTGACTGTCTTGGAGACTGAATCCTGAGCCTTATGCGTGTATTTAGTGTGTTTGGTTTGGATCTTCCACAACACACAGATGGAGGTCAGAAGACTACTCCTGGGAGTCCGTTTTCACTTTCCACAGTTGGTTGTCAGGCTCGTTAGCAAGCTCCTTTACCTCTTAGCTATCTTCTTAGCCTCCAGATTTTCTTTGTTCTGTCGCACTTACTGGTTATCCTCAGTTTGTAGTATTGCCCCTTATGAACATTGTAGAACACAGGTTTTTGTTGGTTCAGTTTTTTATTTTTTGGTTCATGATTGACCTTAAAATTTGCAAATCCTATGACTTTATACACTGTATTGGGCTTAAGCTACAGTTTCTGCTGTTAACTATTTCTTCCCCAAAGTCTTCCTATAGGGGTGGTTGTTTTGGGGCACCCATTTGATTCTGGACCTGGGAAGGCAAAGGTGGGTGGATGCCTCTTGAGTTCCAGGTCAACCAGAGCCTTATAGTGCTACAGTCTGTTTGAGACTCTTCACTAGCTTCCATTCTCTCATTCCTTGTTTTCCTTTTACCTGCTTCATCACTTCTGTTCCAATTGGAGACATTGTCTTACTATGTATCCCTGGTTGGTACGGTGCTCAACTCTGTAGCCAGGTAACTCTGTTACCTTACCTTCTCCAGTAAAAAGAATAGTATAGGGCACCACCAAGTGCAGCCCACTTTTTGTAATATTTCCTCGTTTTTTTCTAGTTGTAATCTGAGGTTCTAAATGAACTTGTATTTCACTATTATTTTACCAAAAAAATCAGATTTTTATTACATTTTATTATTGTGTGTGTGTGTGTGTGTGTGTGTTTGTGTGGGAATGTGCATTAGTACAGCATATGTTTGGAGGTCAGAGGACCATGTGTGTCCAGGGATTGATCTTAGGTCAGCAGGCATGATAGCAGAGCCTTTATCTTTGAGCCAACTCCAGGGCTATCATCCAATTTTTAAAACTACTGTATTTACCCATTTCATTCTGAAAACTTCATGGCAAGGTTGGTGGAACTGGCTTTTTTCTAGCTGAAATATTGGGACCCAGGGTTTAAATAACGTGCTCAAATATACTACTGGAGACAGCAGAAAGCAGAACTGGGATTTAAATCCGAGGACATACTTTTAGCTTCTAGATGTTTTCAGACTTGTTTGTAAATTTCCTGTTTAACTTTCTATCTCAAATTCCCCTGTTCATCTATTCAGCTGATTTTGTATCCCTGTTCTCCCTGCAAACCACATCAAACCTGTTCCATTAATATTATTACTAGTAGTTAGTCTTTTCCGGAGTGTATTCAGTCTCTTGAGTTTCGTTGATTTTTTTTTTTTTCATAGTTACTTATTTAGTAAATGTGTGCTGGTTTGGGCTGCTTGCTGGGCATATAATTATGTATGAAACAAAGACTTTACCCTTAGGGAGCTTGTTATGTAGAGAATAAAATGCTTCAAGTGGCAAATTAAAAGAAATGGAAAAAGTAAATGAGATTGAAACTTGTATGAATTTTCAGTTAATATTTAGTGCTTACTGAGTACTTTCTGTGAGCTGGATTAATGTTTTAAATGTATGCATAAAAATAGTCCACGAACTCTGGATATTATGTTCTTCAATATACTTTTACTCATTGCCCTCCCTTCTGTTTCTGAGGTAGGGTCTCTTGTACCCTAGGTTGACCTCAGATTATTTAGATAGCTAAGGGTGACCTTGAGTTTACCTTCTACCTCCCCAGTGCTGGAATTACAGTTGTAAACTGTTTTTATGGTACTGTGAGGCCAACCCAAGGCTTCATGCGTATTAGGCAAGAATTCTACCTACATTAAATCCTTAGCCGTTCATTTAATTCTTACAAAGTCCACACCACCATGTAGTTGTAGATCTGAAGTTTAAGAAGTACTGAATCATATTAAGAACATTGCACTTGGGAGAAGCAGCAAAAGTAGATATTCCTGAAGGGGGAAAGAGACTGTTGAATAAGGAGGGTTAGATTAAAATGGTTGAAATGGCCATGTAAAACAGGCTCATTCTAAAATAAATTCTCACTGAAGTTTAATTTGAGTGGCTTATAGTACTCCTGCATATACAGTGACATGGAGTCTCTTTTAGCTTAAAAAAGGAAGAAGGTAAGAAAATTTTGCCTGGATAGCCTATGAAGTCTGACCACTAACCCAAGGAAATAATCCTGGTTTATTCTGTGCATTTTATTTTACTGCTACTCCGGTCTTTGTTCATAGGGCTTCTCTTACCTGAATTTTCTAGTGTAATCTAAACTTTCTTTCATCTGGTGCCTATTTTTTAAGTTTATCCTTTACAATGTACATCTAGTATTGTTGTAACCTTGCTTTAGTATTTTATTGTAGAGTGATTCAAATATATGTTTAAAGAAATAGTCTTGTGATCTCCCATAAACCCTGTTACTCATCTTAAAGAATAGCCCCTTATGATCAGTCTCTTTGTCCCCTGAGACAAGGTCTCTTGTATCCCAGGCTGGCCTGTGTCTGTGTAGAGAAGGATAGTCGTGAACTCCTGAGAATATTGGGGTTCTAGGAGTGTAACATTATACCTTGTTAATGTGTGGTCATGGGGATGGAACCCAGTGCTTTCTACATTCTGGGTGAGTACTCTGCCAACTGAGCTATAGCCTTTTACTTGATCAGACTTGTTTTAACTGTTTCTATCCATTTGTCCTCAGCTCCCCTCCCCCCTCTCTCATCTCTCTCTCTCTCTCTCTCTCTCTCTCTCTCTATCTCTATCATCTATATCAATCATATCTATCTGTCTGTCTGTCTGTCTGTCTATCTATCTATCTATCTATCCATCTATCACCTATTGACAGGGTTTCTCTGTGTAGCCCTGACTGTCCTGGAACTCTCTCTGTAGAGCAGGCTGACCTCAAATTTACAGAGATCCATCTGCCTCTGCCTCTGAGTGCTGGGATTAAAGTCATATGCCACCACAGCCCAGCTATCTCATAATATTTTGATGCAGATCTTAGGCCCGTGTAATTTCACCTTTTCTACTCTAAAGCCTATGTGTTGACTTACACCTGTAATCCTAACACTTGGGAGGCTGAGACAGGAGGATCATTGTTAATTTGAGACCAGCCTACTTAACCAGTGAGTTCTAGGCTAACCTGGACAAAAGGGGGAGGGCCTGTCTCAAGGCAAAGAAGAGAAAGCATTATATATATTAAAAGATAAGGGTTATTAATATTAAACACAGCTACAGTGTGACTACTATGTCATATTGTTAATAGATTATTAATTTCTTGATTTTATCAAATATATTGTTTGGTTTTCCAACTAAGTTTCTTTGGAGTTCTTTGAATCAGGATCCACATTGTGGCCAAGACCATCTTCATTTCGTGGTAATTTTTGTTCAAGAAATTAGTCAATGAGAGATGGTTCAGTTGATAAAAGTGCTTGCTGCCAAGCCTTATGATTTCTCTGGGACTCACATAGTGATGGTGAGAATAGGCTACTGTTAAGTTGTTCTTTAACGTGTGTGTGTGTGTGTGTGTGTGTGTGTGTGTGTGTGTTTGTTTGAATACATACATATAGACTCACATGGATACACACACAAGCGTGGAATGGAAGTAGATTATTGTTTGGTTGAAGGTTTTCAGAGTTTGGTTGTTGTTAAGCAACCTCCCTGTGTTGTAGTTTTTAGTTTGTTGTAGTGCTCTGCTTGCCTTCCTTAAAACGTGGTTTGTTGGCTCTAGGGGCTTAATCAAAGTTGTTTTACTTTTTTCTGTTCCTTGTGGAGGGTGGGGTGTGTGGAAGGCAATTCAGTTTTCCAGGTGGTGGTGAGGTCTTTGACGGAAAGGCACATGGTCAGTCAGTAGCTTTGTTTTTGTGCCATTAGAAACTATTTGATGTTAGGACTTAGAATTGGTCATTCATAAGAACCATCGTTATTATTTGTTGTGAGATATTTGTACACTGTGTGAAGATTTTTTGTTGTGATTGGTTCAGTAAAGTTCTGAATGGCCATTAGCTAGACAGGAGGTTTAGGTGGGACATCCAGGCAGAGAGAGGAAAATGGAGGAAATAATTGAGGTACAGGGGAGACACCAATGAGATATGGAGTTGGGCATACAGAATGAAAGAAAGGTAAAAAACCACATAGTAAAACATAGATTATTAGAAATGGGTTAATTAAAGTTATAAGAGCTAGTTAGGAACAAACCTCAGCTATGGGCCTAGTTATTTGCAGGCTGGCGGTCCAAAGATAATTGGACAAGAAAGTTTGCTACATAGGGCGTTCAACATAGGACCTGAGAAAGTGGTCTCCCGGGTAGGCTCCATGTACAGAGGTGTGACTCTTTTTTAAGAGGCCCTGCTACTGAGCACTTGAATGGGGTTTATGAGTGGGTGTGCTACTACTTGGTGGTGGGAGACTAGGTAGAATTGCCTGCTGGAGCCTAGACTGATTGGCCCGGCTCCAGGACAGCAGGGCTCTGCAGGCATGAGGCTCTGCTCTTGGTAACCTGAAGGGGATGGAGTCAGCACCCATCATCAGGCCATGTGATAAGCAGAGCCATGCAGTGGAAGACCTAGCTGCTGCCTGCTTAGCAATTTAAGGTTTGGCTCACGCATCAGAGAACACTGCAAATGCGCGGGCACAGAAAGTTAGAACCAGATGGAGAAAATCTCTGAACAGACATATGCTTAAAAATGTGCTTAGATTCTGAAGAAAGAAAAGGAGTATCGAAAGTCTTAGGAAAAAAAAGTTTAAAAATAAAAGTAAAGTCTTTCAAGAAAGAGTAAGGTAATTTAAAAAAGAAAAGCTGTGTAAGAATGAGAAATACATAGGGCATCTGGGTCCTGTATGGTGTTTTATTGACTTTGAATTTTTTGAATGCTGATGAGCGAATGGCAGCTCCTGAAAAAGAGACATTGGATTATAGAAGGGACTGCTGAATTAAACCAGCCTGTATATTTTAGAGATGTCTTGGCATCAAAGTGGAAGTTGGGAAGTGTGTTGCATTAGGAAAAATGTTTCCACAGGAAACAGAAAGTTAGGATTCTCTTCAAAATGAATGAAGATCAAATTTGATTGGGGGAGACCTAAAAATCTTGGCTTGTTGACAAGAAGAAAGAAACCAAGAAAGACTATAGGACAGGTGACATATATGCTGATCCCTTGATGTGGGAACAGCCCTGAGACTGAATGAGACTTGATAAACCTTGTTGGCTACAGAGCCCTCATGACTTATTATATGCCATCCTTTTATATGGCATGAACTGAAGTTTGGTTATACAATCCAAACAAATTTAGACAGTTAACAGATGCCTTTTACCTTCTCAAACATGAAACAAAAAGATCATCTTCAACTGACTTGTACGCACTACATTTTCCATACTTGTATTAATGCAGATACATATGTTGCCTTTAAAAGTTTGTGTGTTTTCAGATAAAAGGAACCAGGCACCAGTAAAAATAAGTGTAGCTCAGGTGATCCAGCCTCTCAGAATGCCCGTTTTCTCAAAATTTTTCATTCAGAGCCACTTCAAAGCTCCTAGCTGAGATGGTCCAACTTCTCACACTACTCCAGTTAGGACTTTGGATAAGCCCTGCACTTTTCCATCACACAGAGACTAAGCAAAAAATAATACAGCTAGCTTTTCCAGGGCTTGACCGTTATCCCAATTTTCTTAGGGTCCCCCAAAGATGCTGTTGCCCTTGGGAAGCAGTTTGGGTACATTCACATTTCTAAAAGGTGGTGAGGTGGGTGATTTTGGTAGGTTATGTGATGTTTGTCATCATTTTTTAAAGAACTGGGAATATAGCTACAAGTGTATGTCTCTCCCTCCCATTTTGATTCCTAATACTTTGTAAAGGGGACATGGTGGTGCATGCCTGGGATTTACTAGATGATGTGTCCAAAAAAGAAGAATGGGTAAGAAATGTATGAAAGAAAAAGATAGAATAGGTAAGTGTGATATGCTGTTAATAGTTGTGTCAGCTAAACCTTAGAGAGGCCTAGACTATGGTTTTATTTAATTATTGAGTTAGGTACTTTCTTTTTTTTTTTAAGATTTATTTATTTATTTATTTATTAGATCTCATTATAGGTGGTTGTGAGCCACCATGTGGTTGCTGGGAAATTGAACTCAGGACCTCTGGAAGAGCAGGCAATGCTCTTAACTGCTAAGCCATCTCTCCAGCCTGAGTTAGGTATTTTCTAAGCTTGCATGGTATTGGTTTTGTAGTCCAGATTGGTGTTGAACTCCATAAAGCGCTGCCTCAGGCCTTCCCCCTGCTGGGATTACAGATGTGTACCACCATACATAGCTTTTCTCATAGTAACATTTCTCGTGTTGCTTCAGGACCGTTGAAATGGAACTAGCCACACATAAGCTCACATGTTTAGAAGTGTGTGTGGGGTAAGAGTAGAGGAGTCTGAGTTGCTGTTTATTGCTGTGAAGAGACTATGGCAACTGTTTGAAAGAAAGCATTTAATTGGGGAGTTGTTTATAGTTTTGGAGTTAGTCTGTTGTCACCATGGTGGGAAGCATGGTGCTGGAAAAAGTAGCTGAGAGCTATATCCATCCTGATCTACATGCAGGCAGAAAAAGAGAGAGGCAGGACTAGGCCTGATGTGGTCTTTTGAGACCTCCAAAGCCCACTCCCAGTGACATATCTCCAGCAAGACCACACCTAATCCTCCAAACAGTCCACCAGCTGGGGACTCAGTATGTAAACATGAATTTAAGGGAGCCATTCTCATTCAGACAACTACGAGTAGGAGCCAGATTCTGTACTACCACTATATTTGTGTGTCTTTGTAGTTTGCACATATTGTTACCCCTTCTGTGGGTTTTTGTTTTTGAGACAGATTTTCTCTGTGTAGCCCTGGGTCTGTACCTTGCTCTATAGGCTGGCCTCGAACAGACTGAGAGATTCACCTGCTTTTGCACCCGCCCCAGTGCCGGGATTATAGGTGTGATTAGCCCTTTTAATTACCTTTCATAAAAGGTTTTCAGTTTTAATTTTGTTGTCTTTTTCCTCTAGTAAGTTCTTTGAAAGGATCAGGTGTTTTATTTCACTTGCATATTCACTGAGAGAGGAAGGACCTAGCATATTATAGGCATTTGCTAAGTAATTGTTACTGAGTAGAGTTGCACAAGAAATTTTTCCCCTTCAAAATGAGTAACTCTTTTGAGGTGCTTTAATGAGTGCAGGTGGTGCTTAGCTCAACTGAAAATATTCCATGTTGTTTCAACTTTGTTTTAAAAAATTGTTTAAAGGGGCTGGAGAGATGGCTCAGAGGTTAAGAGCATTGCCTGCTCTTCCAAAGGTCCTGAGTTCAATTCCCAGCAACCACATGGTGGCTCACAACCATCTGTAATGGGGTCTGGTGCCCTCTTCTGGCATGCACACAGACAGAATATTGTATAAATAAATATTTAAAAAAAATTGTTTAAAAAAAGTACAGCCTACCGGGTGTAGTGGCGCACACCTTTAATCCTGGGGTGGGAGTGGGTGGGTTGGGGTGGTGAGGGGCAGGTGGATCTCTGTAGATTTGAGGCCAGCCTGGTCTACAGAGCAAGGTACATGACAGCCAGGGCTACACATAGAAACCCTGTCTTGAAAAAAAAAATTACGTGAAAAAAGATCTGGGGCTATTGCTCAGCGATAGAGCATTTAGGAGGGCTTCGATTCAATAGCTAGCTCTGCCCCACTCTGTTCAAGAAAAAGTACATTCAGGAAAATACAAATTAAAACATTTTGTAATTTTGAAGCTGGAATACAGCTGAGTTAGTAAAGTGCTTGTCTGTCATTGCAAAGCCCTGGACTCAGTCTCCACTGCTTCATAAACTGGGTGTGATGCCAGCCAGGTCTATAATTTTAGCACTAGAGAGATAGAGGCAGGAGACAGTTACATAGTGAGTTTGAGTCAAGGCTGGAATACATGATACCCTATCTCAAAAAAATTATATATGTTAAAAGAAAAAAGCAACCCTTTTGGGCGGTGAGGTTGCTGGCAACTCCCAACCCCATTTTCTTTTTCTTACTCACTGAAAACAAGCACAGTGGAATAGACAATTGCTTTTATCACCATTGATTCCCATTATTTCTTTTTTTTTCCCTTATTTTTTTGGAGGTGTCGGTTGGTTTTTGAGACAGGGTTTCTCTGTAGCTTTGGCTGCTGTGGAACTCTTTATTGTAGGCCTAGCCTGGTCTCCATAGAGCCAGCTGCCTCTGCTCCTGAGTGCTGGGGTTAAAGAAGAACACTACTACTGTCCAGCCATCTTCTCTTCTTTATTGAACCAGAGTTTTACTGTGTAGCCCAGACTAGACTGGAAGTCCCTATGTAACCCAGACTGCCTTTGAATTTAATAATATAGCCTAGGATAGCCTTGAGCTCATGGTAGTCCTCTTGCTTCAGGCTTTCTGAGTGCTAGGATTACAGGTGTGAGTCACCATATTGGCATGTATATATGATTTTCTTGGTGGCTGTCCGTAGATTACATTAACACTTAAATTTATAGCAATTTCTAGCTTTAATTAATACTGGTTTAATTAAAATTGAATATAAAATGTTCCTCTAAAACTTTTATTTCCTACTTTGTTCTTCATGCTATTCTTCAACAATTTACATATATTTGATGTATACCCAAACAGTGCAGATTTCTAATTATTGTTTAATGAACGTGCTTCTTAAGTCAGGAAGAAAAACTGTTCAACTCTTTTCAATTTATATCTCAGTAGATTGCTCAGACTGACCTTGAATTTAACTCAGTAACTTGGTTGACCTCAGATTCACCATCATCCCTTTTCTTCTCAAGTATTCAGATTGCAGACATGTACCATTACACTCAGCTTCTTTTCCATATTTACCAGTTTGGATATAGGGAGTCTTAAACTTCTCTCTCTCTCTCTCTCTCTCTCTCTCTCTCTCTCTCCTGAGACCAAGTTTCTCTGTGTAATAGCCCTGGCTGTCCTGGAATTCTTTGTAGACCAGATTGGTCCCAGACTCACAGAGATTCGCCTGCCTGTCTCTTAAGTGCTGGGATTTAAGGTGTGAACCACCATCGCCTGGCCCAAATTATTTTTCTTTGTCATTGTGTGCATGTATGATGTGTGTGTGTGTTGAGTGCAACATATGTGTATAATTCAGAGGCAAATTTTTGAAATTTGTTTTCTCACTGCTTACTGATGTGGGTTCTGGGAGATGAAATGTGGTCACCTTTACTTACGCAGCAATCTCTCCATCCCTAGGCAGTCTTTCTTTATTTTCATATTAGGCCAGGGCTTGAATCTACTTTTGGCAAGCAGGCAATCTTTTTCTTTCAGCAGTTTGAATTCAACACACTTCCTTCATTGTTTCCAATGGGAATTCAGCTGTGATGAGTCACTTTTCTTTGAATGTTTTCATGATTTTTCCATTTTTCACGACTTTTGACAGTTTGATTGTGGTGTATTGTGTTGTTAATCTCTGAGTTTATTTTATTTGTAATGAATTGAGCAACTGTTTTTCATCACATTTAGTAGAGCTTCTGAGTTTTTAAAATCGTTATTCTGCTGTATCTTTTCTTTATTCATATTTATTGACTTCTTTAGTTGTGTTTTACAAGTTTCTGTGGGTTAATTTTTCTTCATTTGTTTGATTCTCAGTACAAAATTTCAAATTGTCTGATTCCTTCTGTCTGCTTATATCTGCTCTTGAGTTTTTAATTTCTTTTACTTTTCTTCTTTTTTTCCTGAAGACAGTGCCTCATATATCATAGGTTGCCCTGGAACACACTCATTTCTGGTTTGTGTGGATCCTGAGATTTCGCTGTAGTGAAAGTTTAGGTTTTTCTCCGGTCTTTCTTGACAAAGTACTATATGTGACATAGTCTTATAGAATTCCAGAATATGTTCTAGTATTTAAAAATCTCTACACCCATCTCATTGCTTTTAAGCTTTTTACTTAACTTGTTTTTCTCTAAAATCAATGATTTCAAGTAGCTAAGATGTCCAACAATTGTCCAACAGTTGAGGCAAAGCAAGCAGGCAGACATGGGCTGGAGATATGGCTCAGTGGTTAAGAACACTGGCTGCTCTTCCAAAGGTCCTGAGTTCAATTCCCAGCAACCACATTGTGGCTCACAATCATCTGTAATGAGATCTGGTGCCCTTTTCTGGCATGCGGGCATACATGGAGGCAGAATGTTGTATACATAATAAATAAATAAATCTTTAAAAAGAAAACCAGCAGACTTGTTTGCATTAGACAAGTTCAGCATCTACATAAGGCTGCTGATAGAGTTTTCAGGAGTTCAGAAGGCATGTCAAATAGTGGCAGAACTTTGGGAATGAAAGTTTTGGAGACAACGTTGAACTGGGTAGAATTCAGGCTGGCCTCTCTCACCATCCCTCTCCCTTTCACATTTCTCTGGCCTGTGCCCTCCTGCTTCTGGAAAAGGCACTTGGAAGGGTTCCAGGCCTCTTCTGCCCCATCTACTGGCTTCTGATTTTCACTGTGATTGCTGCTTAGTGGTTTTCATAGCTTCTTGTGGAGTGTCACAAGGTTGCTGTATTTGCCAATGTTCAGCCCCATGTATTAAACACCCCTGAATTGCTTCAGTCCTTTGGTTAATTTCCATAGTACAAGAGTAATTAGTTCATTTTTATTCTTTTGCTAGTGTTCTTACTGCTTGCATGGAGCACTGAATTTCAGTGTTTTTGTTTTTTTGACAGGGATTCTCTGTAGCTTTTGGAACCTATTCTGAAACTTGCGCTGTAGACCAAGCTGGCCTCAAACTCACAGAAGTCCTTGTGCCTCTGCCTCCCGAGTGCTTTGGATTAACGTGTGCCATCACTGCCTGGCGCTCTCTCTGTCTCTCTCTCTCTCTCTCTCTCTCTCTCTCTCTCTTTTGGTTTGAATTTCAGTTTTTTTTTTAACTGCAATTTCTGCTGACATTTCTAGTGTTACTGTGAAACTAGAATCTGTAATAACACCAGCCCTTGATAAGTGATGCAAGAGTTTCTTCTCCAAGTTTAGAGGGCTCAGACAAACTTAGGGCTCTGTATTCTTTGATGGAATGGTCAATCGTGAGGCCACCTGAGATAATAGGAGAGTTTAAAAGTTTATTTTAAGGCCCAACGTACTGAAGTGCTTTTCAAGGTTCTTCAGGATAGTTAAGAGGCAAAGGATTGAAAGGGAGGGCAAAGGTTTAGGTCAGAACGTTTGTGGGTTTGTTTTGTTTTGTTTTGTTTTTCGAGACAGTGTTTCTCTGAGTAGCCCTGGCTATCCTAGAACTCCCTCTGTAGACCAGGCTGACCTCGAACTCACAGAGATCCACCGGCCTCTGCCTCCCGAGTGCTGGGATTAAAGGCATGCGCCACCACCACCATCTGATGGTTGTGGTTTTTTCATAGAAGGGCATAGGTTGGGACTGGTTTGAATAATTTGGGGGAGGTTCTACAAAATGGGTTAACCGATTTCTTGCTCTAGCAGGATTAAGGCCTGGTTGTCAGGCCCTGGGAATTACAGGCCAAAAATGAGGACTGTATAGTTTGTGTAGCAAGAAAGGCAGGCTCCCTACTAAGTCTTGTAAGAATTGGCTAGTTCTGAGAGGGCCAGTCTCCCTAACCAGGAAGGTTTTAAGATGTCAAAACACAGCATGCAGGAAAAAGAAGACATATACTGGGGCTGGAAGAGTTTCGTGTTAATCATCCCACATGCTTCGTCCATTTTTCAAGTTTCCAGTTACTTCCCCTTCCCCATGTGAATCTTAACCTTGGTTTAACAGATCTTCCCAAGTTGAGAATTTAATTTTGATTGGAGTTGGGATTAAATTTTGATTTAATTTTGGTCTGCTACTCTTCTTACTATTCTGATCCTGGCTGTCTTTGGTGTCTTCTTGTTATAGGAGAGAAGTATCTGAAAAGTAACTGAAGAATTTTCTGGCCTTTTACTTTCACTTCTTGTGACTTTTTTTTTTCTAATGGATTGTCTTTTACAAAACTAATTTTTCATGGTTCTCTGCAATTACTGTTTCCCTCATCCTTCAAAAATGCTTTTATATTTTTCTTTTTCTAGAGAAGAGGTTGGCAAAACGTGGCTTGCAAACCAAACTCATTCTAGGACCTGCTTGGATTTTTAGTAACTAATTTTTTAAAAATTTATTGTCCTCGGGGCTGGAGAGATGGCTCAGAGGTTAAGAGCATTGCTTGCTCTTCCAAAGGTCCTGAGTTCAATTCCCAGCAACCACATGGTGGCTCACAACCATCTGTAATGGGGTCTGGTGCCCTCTTCTGGCCTGCAGGCATACACACAGACAGAATATTGTATACATAGTAAATAAATAAATATTAAAAAAAAATTATTGTCCTCTTGGGGAGCTAGAGCTATAGAGCCACCATAGGTGGGTAATGTGAACTGAACTTGGGAAGCAAATGCTCTTAACTGCTGAGCCATCTCTCCAGCTCTTCTTCCTCCTTACTATTTAAAGAGATAAAACGAAAACAGTAAGAGGACTGAAACAAAAGTCATTTACCAAAAGGAGTTGTCAGCTTTTGTCTTCTACTGGCATACTTGGGTTACCACATGGGGAAGTTTTATTGGTTATATTTCTGCTTTTGCTTTTGTACCATCACCACCATTGATGGCGATTGGCAGCGGGATGCCAGGTTGTTGGTGACCTCACTTCATTTTAAAGTCTGCTTTCTTAAACCATTTTCACCAGTGGTTACAAATTGGGCATCTTCTGTTACCATAGCTAACTGAGATACTATTTGGCGCGCGTGTGTGTGTGTGTGTGGGGGGGGGGGGCCGTTTGGCTGTAATACAGGATGGGCAAAAAGTTCAGTTGGCCGCATTTCAGAACTTGCAGTTGGCATAGATTTAGAGATGTCCTAATTTGTAATCAAGGGCTATGCCCTTAAGTCCGTGTTTTGAGTAATCATCAGGTGAAGGTGACTTAGGGAGGCAGCTCAGTTGAGAACCAGGCAATTCCTGAAGGAAGAGTGCTGACAGCTGAGAGCTGTTTGCTTTCCTGTACCACTCCCAACAGCTGGACAATAAATAAATCATTCCAGAAGGGAGATAGGTTAATATATCACTGTGACTGTTAGATTCACTTTCATTTAAGAAAACAAAAACAAACAGTGATTAGTTCCCCTCTCCCTTCTGTTCCTTTCTCCTTCTTTCCTTTGACCTCCTTTTTGATGCTGGGGATTGAATCTAGGACCTCATGCTGAGAAGTGCCCTTCCATTGAGCTTTATTTCAGTCTTTCTTGTTTTGAGATAGGGTGTCACTAAGGTTAACCTTTGTGAAGCCCTAAAAGGTCTAAACTCTGATCATCCTGCAGCACCTCTTTAGTCGGTAGGTAGTTAGGGGCCTCTAACACCAGGTGTGACTTTTTTGTCTTTTGAGACAGCCCCTCTCACCATATTTGGTTGCCTTTTGATCTTTCTGCTTTAGTCTGGGATTAGAGGCATCTATGATTATGTTTGATTTTCTTCTTCTTTAATGAATTAATACTTCTAAAGAGAAAGCTGTAGAATGTAATTCTTTCAAGTTTTATGTTTTTCTTTTTTTGAGAAATATTTAATGTCAGGGCATGTTGGTGTCCTCTTTTAATGCCATCACTTGGGAGGCAGAGATAGGTAGATCGTAGAGTTTGAGGCTCTGGTCTACAAAGGCAAGTTCCAGGACGGTCAGGGCTACAGAGAGAAACCCTGCCCCAAAAAAACTAAAGAAAAAAGATTGATACTCACACAGGCATAGAGTCTTATATATATTTAAATTTACTTACTGTACATGCGTGTACAGGGGTGTGTATGTATGTCAGTATCTGTCAAAGGACAACTCTCCTGCTCTTGGAATCTTGGGATCAGACCTGCTCACAGATAACTCTATTTGCTGAGCTCTGTCTTCCTTGCTTTTAAGTTGTATACTGTCAAGATGGGTGGGTGGTATTAAGACATTTTGAAAAGATTTGTTTTGATTTTAATGTGTATAAATGAATTAACCATTTTAGCATTGGGAATGTCACAACATAATCCTAAAATAATTGTAGAAATTGAATTTAGTTAGCATATCATTAGATTTTTATGTATATTTATTTGTTTATGTATGTATTCATGCATGTGCTATCGTGAGTGGTGTGTGTGTTTGTATGTGTGTGTGAGACCGATAAAAGACAATCTGGGAGTTGGTTCTCTCCTTCCACCATGGATTCACGTACCAAACTCGGGACAGGCATGTTGCTAACATATTTTAAAAGACATTCAATTCAGTTTTCACATTTAACAAGTGAAGAAGCCAAGAAAGGCTAGTGGGCATTTATAGCTAGTTAGTGATAAATAGGGATTCGAATATATATCTGTCTAGATGTCCAGGTTAGTGTTCTTGGATCAGTATCTTATTTCTTCTCTTGATTTTCTGTAATTCCTAAAAGAAGAGTATTAGAGTTCTAAAATTGAGTAATTTTTTAAAATGACTTTTTGGAATCATCTTGATCCTAGGAACAATGTTAAATAGTATCCAGATACTTTAATACCAACAAGTAGTTTCTGAAGGGATAGCATTTTGGATAGATGGGTCTGATTTATTTTTAATTTTCCAGGAAGATGATTTCACTCTTAACTTTCGAAACTTCTAATGACTGTAAGTTGTCAGGTAATGGAAACTCTTCACAAAATATGTAAGAAGTCTGAGTCTATGCTAGATTCCCAGCAGTGGATTATCTGCCCTGCAGATCTTCTTTATCGTTACTGTTGCTTGCATCAGTTTGCATTTGCACTTAATGTTCATGTCAGGTAATAATAATTTGATTGTTGAGGGCTAATATTAAGGATAATAATAGAGGTAATTTTTAAGATAAATATTAAGTAAAGTTGAAATTATTTCTAATGTGAAATAATTGTTTTATAATAAAAGGCAGGAAAATTACATGTTTTGTTATGAGTTACTCAGAAGTCCAAACATTCTCGCCTTAGAAGAATCATTGTTACTGTTTGATTTTCCTCTCTCAGGCAGGGTCTGGTCTGTCCATGAAGCTCAATTTGGTATTGAACTCATTATTTCCTTGTATCTCTAAGAATGGGATTATATGCATATGTTCCTGTAGCCTGTTAAAATTCGCCACAATTCTAAATGCACAGTTCAGTGTACATTTAGTGTTAAGTATTTCATCTTGTTACACGACCAGTTCCTAGAATGTTTCCTCTTTTCCCAGCTCCTGCTATCCCTCATTCTACTTTCTGTTTCTGAATGATCTTTTAATGTGCTGGGTCATCATACAAGTGGAATGGTATTTTTCTTGTCACTCCCCCTCTTATACTGTCCTCAAGGTTCAACCATGTGTTGTATCATATGCCAAAATTTTCTTTTATTACTGTATTCCCTACCTCCCTCACTCCGTGCTTTGCACACATGTGTGTGACTGACAATTTCTCATGTATTCCAGGTTGGCCTTGAATTGACTATGTAGCTGAGGATGATCTTGAGCTTTGGATTCTCTTTCTTTGCAAGTGCCAGGATCACAGACCTGTGCTACCATACTGGAATAATATTTGTGTGTGTGTGTGTGTGTGTGTGTGTGTGTGTGTGTTTGTGTGTGTGTGTGTGTGTGAGAGAGAGAGAGAAGAGAGAGAGATGAATTTTTTTGCTTGTCTTTTAATCTGTTGATAGACATTTGGCTTCTACTTCTTAGCCTTTGTGAATTTGTGTAGATTCTGAGACTATGTTTTCAGTTCTGGATTAAGCCAGGAGGTAGGATTGTTGGATCAAATGGTAGTTGTTTTTTGTTCTGTCTTGTTTTTCATGACAGGGTTTCTCTGTGTAATAGTCTTTTTTTTTTTTTAATATTTCTTATGTGCATTGGTGTGAAGGTGCAGATTCCCTGGAACTGGATTTTTAGACAGTTGTGAGCTGCCATGTGGGTGCTGAGAATTGAACCCGGGTCCTCTGGAAGGGCAGTCAGTGCTCTTAACCGCTGAGCCATCTCTCCAGCTACTGTGTAATAGTCTACTGTCCTGGAACTTGCTTTGTAGACCAGGCTGGCCTTGAACTACAGAGATCTGCCTGCCTCTGCCTCCTTAGTGCTCTGCCTCCTGAGTGCTGGGGTTATAGGTGTGTGCCACCACTGGCATGTACCTATAATTTTAATTCTCTGGAGGTTGCAGTAGGAATATCTCAAATTCAATGCCATCCTGGACATTGGACATTAGTAAGAAACTCTTTTAAAAAGAGAAAGCAGAGTCACGTGGCCAGGCCACCCTGTCTGCCAACATGGCCATTCAACTTAATGTGGGAAGCGACTTGTTGGGTCCTGTGAGCAGAGAGATGTGCTGTGATCACTGAGTTTGCTCAAATTCATCAGGCCAAGGGAATCCAGATCAAGGTGCCAAGAAAAAAAGGACTTGCAAAAAGTGACCGAAAACTTGTCTGAGCAAGAGGAGAAAAAGGCTGAACAGAAAGAGAAGGAAACCCTGGCCCCAGAAGACTAACTAGCCTCTGACTGCTGCAGGTGGTGAGATCTGCAAGGAAGGACTACGAAGTACTGAAAGGCCTGTCAGCTTCTGGTCTGTGCTCCATCTGATTTGTCCTGGAAGTTCCTGGCCTCCAGTCTCTGCTTGCCAATGATTCTTCTGCTTGGACTGTAGGGCCTAAATGTACAGCTCAGTGGTGTGGCACGTCTTGTATAGCCCAGCTAGGTAGATGCCCAGATGCTGATGTACCAACAACAAAAGGCATCTGAGTGTTCTGATGTTATTTACTTGGATCCCTGTGGCAGCCTCACCCCCTTCCTGGATGCAGCAGTGCAGGCTGTGAGTGGAGGATTTCTGTGTGCCACCTGCATGGACATGGTAGTATTGTCAAGGAACAGCAGAGAGATGTGCTATTGCAAGTATGGGGCCATACATGGCCCTCAAGAGCTGGGCCTGCAATGAAATGGCCCTGAGAATTGTTCTACATAGCGTGCATGTGCATGCCAACTTGTACCAATGGTTCATGGTGCCGCCACTCAGCATCAGCGCTGACTTCTGTGTCTCGTTTTATGTGCTCATTTTCACAGGCCAGGCCTAGGTTAAGTCCTCAGCAAGCAGGGCCTGGTGTTCCAGTGTGTGGTTGCAGAGCCTTCTACCTGCAATGCCTTGGCAAAGTGTTGGGAGATCCTGTTGGCAAGGTCAAGTTTTCTGTGGCCTCTGGTTCTCCAGTGACCTGAGTGTGACTCACTGTGGACAGCAACACCAGCTTGGATGCCTCATGTGGGCAGAGCCCACCCATGACCTAGACAGTGGCCACTGTACCCTGGCTGCATTTGTTTATACCTCCAAGCAGATTCAAGGTGTTCTGAGTGTTGGTGGTGAGGAACTTCCTGATGTCCCTTTCTATGTACTGGACCAACTAAGCAGCACCTTCCACTGCAACACACACTGCTGTCTGCAGCTTTGGTCAGCTTTCCTTCACACTGCCTTCTGAATCTTTCTCTCCCATGTCTGTAAGAATGTAGGAAAGATAGATGCCTCCCCTGACCCTACCCACTCTGCCAGCTCTCTGGAACATCATGTTGGGAAGACTGTCCACTTGAAATGGGAGTGGCTGTCAGAAACCAGTTCAGCATTCCAAATTCTGTAAAACCCAGACTGAAGGCCAACTTCAACATCTGGGAAGACTCCAACCCCAGCTCCAGCCAGCAAGGACTCAAGCACTTCCAGACCAATTCAGAAGCCACCTGGGGTACCCAACCCCGTGCCCAGCCAGGAGGCAAGGCAGCAAGTAAAGATCTGGGGGAGAGTTAAGTGAAGGTTGCTACAGAATAAGTGGAAGGAGCCAGCTGAGGACCCAGCCCAGTGGGCAGCTGCTTGAAGACATTTCCATGCAAATAATTCAAGGAGGGCACCTGTCAGCGAGTGGACCAGTTCTGTTACTCACACAGTCCTGAAGCACTCATGGCCTCTGCTGATATTCCCCTCCTTCCCCCCTCCCCCCTTCACACAGACTGTCCAGAGACCACCACCAAGATCTCCCCTGGACCAGAGGCTGCTGATGGAGCCACTGCTGGGCCAGGTGCGAACTGAGACAATAAAGAGATGTTGCCTTCAAAACAAAACAAAGCAAAACCAGAGAAAAAAAGATAAGGGCTGCTGAAGTAGTTTCTGGGTTTACACCCCCCCAAAAGATTCATAAAATAAAAATTAATTTTTAAGCAGTCTGAGATAGTTAGAAAGGACTGGTTAGATGGGGTAAAGTTACTTGCTAACCTGAGTTTGATCTCTAGGTTCTGCATGGTAGAAGGCGCGAACCAACTCCCTCAGGTTGTCCTCTGACTACCACAGCTGTCTTGTACTGCTTGTGCACTCTCTCTCATATATAGGAAATAAATAAATGCAACTAAAAAATGAGTTGGATAAAAAGATACGTCTTGTAGGACTTTTCTAAATGGTTGTTAAAATGATTAAGTTTGTTATTCTTGAAGGAGTGGTACATGTTCAGTAAGAACAGTGCACTTCATAAAAGTTTGTTTTTCAGTGGTTTTAATTAGTGGTTATTTTTTTTTTCTTGAGGTATTTTGAAACTATCCCCTCACAATAAGAATTAAGTGATTGTGGTGGTTTGAATAGAGTAGCCTCCCATAAACTCACACCCTCAGTTGGTGAAACTGTTTGGGAAGGATCAGTAGACGTGGCTTTGGGGGCTCAGGCTTCGAGGTTTTAAAAGACTCGCCAGTGTGCTCCCTACTTTCGGTTCAAAATGTAAGCTCTCAGCTGTTCCTGCTCCCATTCCTTTGCTCCCTTATGTTCTCCAACCCTCTGAAACCATAAGTGTGAATTAATACTTTGTTTAATAAGTTGCCTTGGTTATGGTGTCTTATCACAGTAATAGAAAAGTAATTAAGACAGTGACTTTATTAAGTTTTAAATTCTTACATTTTCTTGTGAGGAGTAAACTTAAACTTTTTTTTTTTTTGACATTCTATGTGGAAAGAGGTCATGGGATTTTAGACACTTAAAGCCTAGGTATCTTGAAATACCTGTAGTTGTGATTGGTTGTCTGTCAAGTGAGAGACACTTTTGCAGAATTTCTAGCTCTGGCTAGCTTGGTACTATTTAGTTTAGACTTCATATTTCTGGCAGTCTCATGGCTCATCCTCCCTAGTGTGACGGCAGGATACACCATGGCCCACTTACTTCTTCATTGACTGTCTATTATAAAATTTGAAGTTAATCTCTCCTTTTGTGTGTATGTTTGTTGGAGTCTTATATATCCTAGACTGTCCTTGAACTCAGGATACTTCGTCTTAGCCTGCTGAGGAATGACTAGGCAGAGTGAATATGTTTTTACTCTGTTACCTTGTTTGAGAACAGCCAGGGCTACAAGAGTGAAATCCTGCCTCAAAAAGAGAAAGAATTCATTCTTCAACCAGCTATAGTCATGTAAAATGTAGTTGGAATTTTGGGTCTGATGGTACTTTGATGTTTTGATATTGATGTTTAGATTATTCATTAAACATTGTTTATTCGTCTGTCTGTCTATCTATCTATCTATCTATCTATCTATCTATCTATCTATCTATCTATCTATCTATCTATCTATCTATCTATCTATCTATCTATCTATTTTGAGACAGGGTTTCTCTATGTAGCCCTAGCTGTCCTGGAACTCACTTTGTAGACCAGGCTGACCTCTATCTCACAGAGACCCACCTGCTTATAACCCCTGTTGTAAATAGAAGGGTTAAAAAAAATAGATTCAAGTTTTACTTGCCTTTGTATGTCTTTTCTTAGTGTTTCTTTTTTCCCCGGAATTCTTTCCCATTGATAACATTGGAAAATAAATGTAACTACTGCATGCAAGATTTTGTTCGCATGTTTTTTTTTTGGTGTACAGGTAAAAATAGAGTACCCACCCTTTGAGTTGGACACTGGGTTTTATTACACGGTGATTGATTATACAAAGTTTTATATATTTTCCCTCAACACACTGAATTATGGGATAAATATTTTTTGTGTGGGTTTTAGAAAACATCTCAACTCAATTGTGAACCTTCTAATTAAAGCATCTCTCTCTCTCTCTCTCTGTGTGTGTGTGTCTGCCTCTCTCTCTCTCTCTCTCTCTCTCTGTGTGTGTGTCTGCCTCTCTCTCTCTCTCTCTCTCTCTCTCTCTCTCTCTCTCTCTCTGTGTAAGTGTGTAGCCCAGGCTGGCCTTGACCTAGTAACTCTCCTCTAGGTCATCTAACTTCTTCAGCATATCTTACTGATATGTACCAGCACAACCAGCCGCCTAAGTGTTGAACCATTTGTATGATTATTTATTGTATGTGTGTGCACCCATGTGTGTGTACATTCAGATGCCAGAAGAGGGTGTCAGGTGTCCTCCTCTGTCTCCAACTATTCCTTGGCGCAGAGTCTTTTCTGAAACCTTGGGTTTTCTCAGCTAGACTGAAAGCCAGCAAGTCCCAGTAATCTTCCTGTCTCTGCGCCGCCCTTGAAGCTGGGATTACAGGAATGCACAGGCTGCCTGACTTGTAACATGGGCATTAGATTTGAACTCTAGTTTTTTCTTTTCTCTTCTCTTCTCTTCTCTTCTCTTCTCTTCTCTTCTCTTCTCTTCTCTTCTCTTCCTTCTCTCTCTCTCTCTCTCTCTCTCTTTTTCTTTCTTTCTTTCTTTCTTTCTTTCTTTCTTTCTTTCTTTCTTTCTTTCTTTCTTTCTTTCTTTCTTTCTTTCTTTCTTTCTTTCTTTTTCTTTCCTCTTGTAGACCAGGTTGGCCTCGAACTCACAGAGATCCACCTGCCTCTGCCTCCCAAGTGCTGGGATAAAGATGTGTGCCACCACTGCCCGGCTTGAACTCTAGTTTTCACTGTTGCATGACAAAACTCTCTTAGCCATTGAACCATTTTTTCAGCCCCTGTATGATATTCATAATATATATACACATATACTGTGTGTGTGTATAGATTATTTGCTTATATGTCACTCTATCACTTGAATACCCTGAAATTATTTATAACTGAACCTTGTTTTAGTAAAGGGCACGTGGAAAGTAATTGTAAATCAAGTTTAGACTAATGCTGCTTGAATCCACATTGAAAGCTTAGTGCTGGTGACCCCTAGTGGTTGTTGTCAAACATCAGCGAATACTAAATAATTCTATGATAATCAGATGTTTCATGTGGAATAAATTCAGGAGATGTATAAAATATGGTCCCAGATATTGAAAATCAGCAACAAGGTTGGGTTATATTGAGTTGCCAGCTAATACTGGATAGGGAAAAACAAATTTGTAAGCTTTTGCTTTAGTAGTATGTTTGATAATAAATTACAAGCTAGCCACTTCACTTTTTACTTTTTTGTTTGTTTGCTTGTTTGAGACAGCATATTTCTATGTAGCCCTGTCTATCTGTGAATTCTGTGTGAATCAGGCTGGTCTTGAGCTCAGTTCTTGAATTAGAAGTCATGCACCACTATATCTGTCTTACCTTTATACTCTTTAGAGCAGAGTAGTTAAAAACTTCAATTGACTTAAGAAAATTTTTAAAAATTGATTTTTCCGCCGGGTGGTGGTGGCGCACGCCTTTAATCCCAGCACTCGGGAGGCAGAGACAGGTGGATCTTTGTGAGTTCGAGACCAGTCTGGTCTACAAGAGCTAGTTCCAGGACAGGCTCCAAAGCCACAGAGAAACCCTGTCTCGAAAAAAACCAAAATAAGTAAATAAATAAATAAATAAAAATTGACTTTTCCTGGTTCTCAAAAAATGTTTTCTTTTTGAATGTAGTTTAGTGGAATACTTGCCTAGCAAATGTGAAGCCTTTGATTCAAAATCCTAGCACTCCAGGTAGAAAGGAATGGGAAGCCCTACCTTCATTGAAGCAGCCACACCATTCCATTGTAAGATGCCCTCCCCACTTTTAGCTGGTTGAGATAGGTCTTGGCCCTTAGCTTTAGGAAGCCTGAAATTGGACAGACATGTGGTTCAGGCCAGCTAAGCTCAAAACCCCCCTGCCTTTAAGAGTTATAAACTATACAAGGCCGGGCCTGGTGGTGTACACCTTTCAAAATCTAAGCACCCTGAGTTTGAGGCCAGTCAGGTCTAGATAGAGAGTTCTAGACCAGACAGGAATGTGTGTGTGTGTGTGTGTGTGTGTGTGTGTGTGTGTACATGTATGTATGTGTATAGATAGGTAGAGCCTTCAAAGAAATAAAAGAAAAAGTTACAATGCTGTATATACATAGGGTACATAAATGTAATTATAATTATAGATCATTTTGGGTGGTATTGACTTTTTTTTTTTTTTTTTGGTTTTTCAAGACAGGGTTTCTCTGTAGCTTTGGAGCCTGTCCTGGAACTAGCTCTTGTAGACCAGGCTGGCCTCGAACTCACAAAGATCTGCCTGCCCCTGCCTCCCGAGTGCTGGGATTAAAGGTGTTCACCACTGTCTGCGCCCCCCCCCCCCCACCGTGCGGTATTGACATTTTTAATTGTTAAAGTCTTGTTGCATGGACACGGGATATGTTCATATCTTAATTTCTTTCATCAGTGAAAGTGCAAGTTTTTCACATCCTTGGTTAATTCCTAAATATTTTATCTTTTAAAAAATACTTTGTGTGTGTATAAGTGTTAATGTGTGTGTGGGTGCCTAAGCCACATGCATGTTCTTGCATATAGAGGCCCGAGGTTGAAATTGGGAGTTTTCCTCAGTGGCTCTCCTCTTGGTTCATTGAAGCAGGGTCTTTCAGTTGAACCCAGAGTTAGCTTGTTCAGGGAACTCTTTGTCTCTGCTTCTGTCTATGCTAGAATTACAGACAGGTGGCCAGCGCCAGCCCAGCTTTTGTTTAGGCTTTATATATTTTATTTAGTGTGTGTGTCTGCACCTGTGTGTGTGTGTGCTTATGGAGAGCAGAAGACAGCTTATGAGTCAGCTCTATGCTGCTATCGGAGTACCAGGGATCAAACTCAGGATCAGAATCACTTGGCAGCTAGTGCTTTTATCAGCTGAGTCATTTTCCTGACCCCCATTTTATATCTTTTAAAAATCACATTATTTTTATTTCTGTGCATATGTGTGTCTGTTTACATGTGTGTATGCCCCGTGTGAATACAGGTGCCCATGGAGCCCAGATCTTCTGGAACTAGGGTTAGGTGCCATGGAGGTGCTGAGAATTGAACCCTAGTCCTCTGTAAGAGCAGCAAATGCTGTTAACTGCTGAGCCACCTCTTCTACCCCTGTTAAGCACCTTTAAAGCAATTATTTCCACCCCTAGTGTTTTGTGCTATCATCTTTTGTAAAGTATATGTGTCCCGCTCTACCGTCTCGCCAGCAAGAACGACGCGGCACACTTAGGATCCTTCTGCAGAAAAGCTTTAATGCGTCTTGAGAGAGAGAGCATAAGCTTCCAAAGCGGAGACCCAGAATGAGGGGAACCCATCCCTTATATAGGAAACAGTCCTCGCTTCGGACGTGTCACTCCTGGATTGGTGCGCTGCCCATCAACCCAGATGACGCCTCGGGAGTAGGCGGGGACGCAGCAGTGGAAAATTACCAATTACATGCGCATTATCTTGTTCACCTGGCAGTGAAACCGGATGCCAGTGCCATCCTGTAATGGAGAATGTGGTTGCGGCCCTTCACATATATGTCTTTGTTATTAGTTTGTTTGCTTTTTATTTAGTTTTATTGGAACATTTTTCTGTCTCTGTATTGATTAGTGTCTTTTATCTTTTTAGGTTTTGTTTTTCTTTTATCTGGGTATGTGTTTTAATTCCTTTGATTGTTATATCTGTCTTTAAATCCCCAAATCTATCAACTCTGTCTTCCTGTAAAATAAAACAAATTATATATTTTCTTATTTTAAGAGGGAAGAACCAGGGCACAGGCACAGATGAATTATAGCAAAACCAAAGTCCAACAGTGTAAAGCTCAGTGTTAGACACTGGGGGACTCCTGATATTCGGGGCTACAGAAAGATTGGGTAGCTCTTCTTGGGCTTTGCCCTTTACAGCACACAGCTTGTATTCGAGATTCAGAATAGCTCCACCCTACTACTGTCTATGGTAATCATCCCCTGGTGCTGGTGTCTCCAAACTGCTGGGATCTCTGCTGCACCTTCAGCCATATCCTCTCCTGACCTCTCTTCAGGGACTTTGACTTGCCACCTGGTGCCAGAGCCTCAGCTTCCCCCCATGACCCCTTCAATCCTAGGACTTCTTCTACAACTGAGGCTGCACCATCACTAGTAGCTTTTCTGGCCTCTCATAGTGCCAAGCCTCAGCTGTACTTCATGACTCCTTCATACCTTTAAAATCATTACCACCTGAGAGACTCTTCCACAGTACCAAGTTCAGTTGCCAGCATGAGGTACATACAGCTTTGCCTGTTTGTGCTGATCTGAGGAAACATATCCCATAAGATTTCGACTCAGTGATGCTGGTTGGTTTTTTTAATCATAGCTTATTTTTCAGCCCCAGCAAACCAGAACCCAATTTCATTTTTCTCTTACTTTTTGGTTTTCAAGACTGGGTTTTTCTATGTAGTCCTGGCTGTCCTGAAACTTGCTCTGTAGATCAGGCTGACCTCTAACTCACAGAGATCCTCCTGCCTCTGTCCCTCTCTCCCTAAATAATGAGTTTAAAGGAGTATACCACCACCACCACCTGGAAATATTTTTTTTCTTTTTGAGATGGCTTCTCTACATAGCCCTGGCTGTTCAGAACTCACTATGTAGACTAGGCTGGCCTGGAACTCAGAGATCTGCCTGCTTTCCAAGTGCTGGGATTAAAGATTTGTGCCAGCATGCCTGGCCAGAACCCAGGTTCTTAATTCAAAATATTAAATGGTCCTGATAGAGCCTTTAAGGGACTCAAACTTGTCTCTGAAACTTGACAAGTCAGACCTTGCCTCCATCCTCTGCACTACTAAGTTCTCATAGTAGTGTATTAAGCTCTGAACACTCAATTTTTTTGCCCCTTTGGGCAAGAACTTTCCACAACTCTCTCCAAAACATGGTCAGGTCTGTACAGCAGTACTCTACTGCTGGTACCATTTTCTCTGTCTTAGGGTTTCTGTTGCTGTGATGGAATATCATGATAAAAAGCAATTTGAGGAGGAAAGGGTTTATTTATCTAACAACTCTCAGGGTCCCAATTCATCACCGAGGTAAGTGGCAGAAACCTAAAACAGAAGCCACAGAGGAATGGTGATTTATGTCTTGCTCTCCCTGTCTTCCTCAGTTTGTGTTCTTGGACACCACAGGACCGACCAGCTGCCCAGGGCTGGAACCAGTCACAGTGGGCTGGGTCCTCCCACATTAACCATTATGAAGAAAATGCCCTACAGGCTTGCCTATAGACAGTCTGATGGAGGCATTTATTCAGCTGAGGTTCCACTTCACAAATGAAGGTGACAAAGTCCCAACCAAGACATTTAGTATCTTTTTTCTTCCTAGTGTCAGAACTGTTCTGACAACTGAAATCCTTTGTAAATTTTAATTTTATAAAGGTTTATTTTATATGTATTTATGTGTGTATGTATGTATGTATGTATGTATGTATGTCTTTGTTATTAGAGGCCCTAAAGAATTATAAAGAAATGGCCCATTTATGACTCTTTATTTTCAAAGAGGATGTTATCTAATGGAAACATTTCTATGAATTTCAAGTCTTGAGGTCATGCATAAAAATGTTGCAGTTGCTTTTATTGTTTTTCCTATTTTGGTTCTCTGTATTGGTTAAGGAAAAATGAAATAAATGCATCTTAATGTTTTTAGGCACGGATCGCATTTTTACAAGGAGAAAGAAAAGGTCAAGAGAATTTGAAGAAGGATTTAGTGAGAAGAATAAAAATGTTAGAGTATGCATTAAAACAAGAAAGGTATGTATATTTCATTTCTTAATGTGACTAGAACAGAGCAGTGTTGTCTTTACATCATTGTACACTTTAGTAAAGCTTTTTCACATCTTCCTTAATTTACTTAATTTGTGTACTGGAAAAGAAGTGAGAAGTAGATTTAATATATTTTGGATTTTTTTTCTGTCTCTAAAGATCAGGAGAAATTTATCTTTTCACATACGTATATTTGTTACTTGGATAATTTTTCTTTAATAGTACATTTTAGTGTTTTTAGCAAAAAACTTTAAAAAGGGCACATTGCTTTGTTATTAGAGTAATGTATTAGTAGTACTCAGTTGTAAAAAAATTATTCTCTTACCAACTGTTAAATTTGCAGGGCAAAATATCACAAATTAAAATATGGCACAGAACTGAACCAAGGTGATTTGAAAATGCCAACCTTTGAATCAGGTAAATCTTACTTTTTTAAAAATCATCTCATTTTTATGTAACAGACATATGCTTTATTCTAATTTTAATTTTATAGCATTTGATGAATGATTATTATTAAGTGAAATTTGATGAAAGGATTTTTAAAGATATATTTTTATTATTTTAAAATTATATACGTGTGTATGTAAGCATACATGTATGTGCATATATGTATTTGTGTCCATAGAACACAGAAGAGGGCATCAAATTGGTCTGGAGGTGATGTTGAAGGCAGTTGTGAGTAACCCAGTGTGGGTTCTGGGAACTGAACTTGAGGCCTCTGCAAGAGCAATATGGAATCTCTCCAGCCCCTGGTGAAAATACTAAACAAATAAAATTTTGTTTCATTTGCCTCTCAATCCTGAGGTTACTTATCCAGGTCTCTCTAAAGCAAAACCTATATAAAATTGTAGACACATTTTTGCTAGTAATTAAAATCAAAACATGTTAAAGTAATTGTTTTTCTACCTGTAAGCAATTTTTGTCCCTTGTGTGATCTTAATTTGCATAGACATACATATGTGTATATATGTATGTATATATATTTATTTGTTTATATTTGGCTAGGTGTGGTGATACATGCTAAGAATCCTGTTACACTGGAGGCAGAGGTAGGCAGATCTCTAAACTGAATGCCAGCCTGATCTGTGTAGTGAGCTCCAGGCCAGCTAGGGCCTTATGATGAGCCCCCTTCCATGGTTGTTTTTTTTCTTCTATTTATGTATTTTGTATGTGTAGTAGGAGGTCAGAGGATCATTTTGGGGAATTCTGAACTTTGTAGGTTTTGAGTGAATCTGGCTCAGGTGGTTTGATTTGGCAGCAGGCACCAACTCCGGCTTAATTTTTAATACTTAAAATATCCTATTATCAGGAGAAGTTCTAAATAGCTCATTGTAGTTCAAAGATACTAGAAATTTGATTGGATTTGGAATTTATAGTCAGATAAAATTGAGTGTAGGAAAATTGTCTCCAGTTTTCTTTCTTCTTTATTAAGTAGTAAATATGAGAGTAATAGTTGATAAATACATAACCTAGAGTGGACTGATACAGAAAAGTTTAGTTTTAGGAGTCCATCTAATGGCATAGATTCTAAAAGAAAGAGGACCAAGAGGACCATTTTAACATGAGCAGACTTTGGGAATCATTAATAATTTTTTATTTCTTGAGTATCTGGGACTTGGTTACCCCAATTTTTTCCCCTTATTTTAAGACACAATTTGTATATCCCAGGCTTTTCTTCAACTCCATAGATATCAGTGGATGACTTGGAATATCTGATTCTTCTCTATTCACCTGCAGAGTGCTGGAATCGTGGGCATGGATAATGACAGCGCAGTCAAATTGAAGCCCGTGATGGTCTTAGTAGCTTTTTTTCTTTATTTTGATAGAAAATTTTTTTTACTTATAGTGTTTTTTTTTGGGGGGGGCTAAAGTCAACATATATGGTGGAAAAATAAAACTTACATAAATGTTTGTACGTATCAGTAAATTTTTTAAAATACCAGTTGGAGTTTGGTTCAATAATAAATACTATGCACTTGACAGAGGCAGAGCATAAATCCCACCTCAATTGATTATTTTTGAGTCATCCCTGCTTTGACTTTTAGCAGCAGAACTTTTTATTTTCTTGCTTTTTTGAGACAGGGTTTCTCTGTAGCTTTGGCACTTGTCCTGGAACTAGATCGAACTGGCCTCGAACTCAACAGAAATCTGCCTTCTTCTGCCTTCCGAATGCTGGGATTAAAGGTGTGCACCACCACCGCCGGGCTAGAACCTTTTATTTTATCTTCCAGTTGTCATAAATTGAGATCAAAGTGGCATTCATGTTCTTGAATGGTTCTATAGGCTCTGATTCTGAAAAACACTTATCATATTCTCCATAGAGAAGTAAGAATAAGAACTGGGAATGGTAGTGTCTGTTTATAATCCCATCAGCACAGGATAGGGGTCAAAGGATCAGAGCTCAAGGTCATTCTTAGCTAGTGTGCCCCTGTCTTAAAAAAAAAAAAAAAGAATGGAAGGTAGATAGATCTTTGTACATATTTACTACCCATAATTACCATAAGGCTGCAGTTGCAAATAAGACTCAAAACATATACAGGAAAAACAATAAATTCAAAGAGTCCTTTTTATAGTGTAGCTTTTTTCAGAAAAAGAGCAGTTAGTCTATTGCTTGTTTTTGGTTATTGTTCCTGGAGTAGAGTCTGTGCAATTCCTAGTTTATTTTATTGTAATAGTTTGTGTAAAACAAGATTATTAGCATATAAGTTCCTCCTTCCCATAACTGAAATTATGCTCAGACGAGTATCTTTTTGTCTATAATATATGTAAGTAAAATAATTTTACTTATATGAAACACAATAAAATGTTTTACTGATAATATTATTCAGAATTTTGAATAGAAAACAAAAAGTAAGCAAATATATACTATACTAAGTATAAAATTATCAAAGTATATTTATAGATAAATATTAAATGAAGTATCACTGGCTTTATAAATTCCTTTAAATGTAGAAAAGGAAATATGTAAAATACTGATTTGACAGATGCTGAAGATATACAAATGTTTATACCTCATTATTTCATATATTTCCTAAACTTATTTGGAAGATATTATATTCAAATACGTAAATGATTTTCTTGTTTGGAAAATAGGCAGTTCAGTAGAAAAGTGAGCAGAAGGCACAGGCTTTTAATCTAATCCTAGCACTCATTCTTTGTGTTTAAGGTCAGCCTGGTCTACATAATTGGAATTCCAGGACAGCAAGAGATTCTCTCTCAAAAAACAAACAAAAAAGTGAGAAAGAAAAGGAAAGTGGATGTACCTCATGATAGAGAGGGCATTTTATGGCTAGAAGATGAGAAATGATACTGTTATAATACTCAAAACCGCAGTGACTAGAGACCTTTACCGGAATAAAAAGGAGTGTCAAGTGTTGATGGACCTGTGGAATTAGCAGAGTTTGTACTTACTGATGGGGGAGTGGCACGTAAAGCTAAGGCCCTATAGCTGCTTTGTCTCAATTAGGAGAACATAGCACATATACCTAATATCTTGGTAATTCCATCACTTAAAATGTAGATATGTGGTCACTACAGCTTATATAAGAATGCCCTTAGTGTAAGTATAGTGAAAATCTAGAAGCAGCTAGAATGAATGTCTATCAACACTAAAATGGATAAATATGATACATTAGCAGGCAAAAAGCTATTTAGCAATAAAAGTAAAAAAAAAGTAACTATAGCTAAACTTAACAACATGGGTGTCAAGTTTATAAAATTGAAAATTGTTAGAAATCATTTCTGCCATTCACAAGTTAAGTTTTAACTGTTAAGGTAGTGTTAGTACTGTCTTCAAATAGCTAGTAAGTGATTTGAGGGACAGTTTCTAGGGATGCTGGTGTTTGTTGAGCTAGGTACTGATTGTTTGTTCAAAAATCCATTAAGATGTGTGCTTATGATATACTTCAAAGTTTATAATTGCCATAGTGGAATAATAAAAACTCATTTCAAAATGAGGAGGCTGTTTAAGTAGATATTACATTGTGTAAAATACTGTGTATTTTTTTTTTTGTAGTGGTGATGGTAGGGATCAAACCTAACATTCTGTGCTAAGTATTCCTTCACTATAATATACCCCCAACTTGATATAATTATTTTCAAGTGATGTTAATGTGTTTTTGTGGAACATTGGCTCCTGTTAGTTATGTATGTATTTTTAAGTAGAAGATACAGAATGAGGAAGTCAAATACTAATAGTTGTTAACTTTTGGTGATTGGATCCCCCCGAGACAGGGTTTCTCTGTAGCTTCAGGGACTGTTCTGACACTTGCTCTTTAGACTATGCTGATCTTGAACTCACAGATTTGTTTGTCTCTGCCTCCCAAGTGCTGGGATTCAAGTTGTACACCGCCACTACCAGCTGGTGATTTTGAACAGTCATATTTTTAAAGATGTTTTTGTCTCCAGTTGATATTATTTAATGATATACAGAGAAAAATAAAACTTGAGAGACTGTCAGAATTAAGTAATTACCTCTAGAAATTAGAGAATTACTTGTGTTTGAAGGAAGAATAAGAACATAATGAGTTGTTATGGTCAGAGAAGTAGTGGCTGCAAAAGATACTGTAATTATTACCAGTAGGTGCTAAGTGACTCCTGAGGAGTCTGGGGATGTAATAATTGAATTAGTTTTAATAATCTCATTATGAGTTAGGGGATTTTTCAAGCATTTCCCTTCATAGTACATTTATTTGGATAATGAGAATCTCTGTGGTGATAATGGTTCTACTGTAGAGGTAGTTTTTTAAAAGCTTAACTCAGCTGAAATTATGCTGTTTACTATGTTTAATTCAGTGGTAGGGATTGGATTTAGGGACTCTTCCCCCCACTTTTGTAAATGTAAACACTTTATTAAATAAAATAATGACTCTTTTACCTGTCATATATACTGTTTTTCTGAGCTGAGTATTGGAACACATGACTTTTAATCCCACTGTTTAGGAGACCTAAATAGGAGAATCGATTTGATGCCAGCTTGGCCTATATAGCATAGTAAGGCTCTCTCAGTCAGCAAACAAAAAGTCCCCAAAGTAGTAATAATCCCACTTTTTGATTTTGTTTATAAAAGATATTTATTGCTAAGCTGTAAATTACAAGGGCTCAGTGGAGTGAGGAGGCAAGTCTTTGCTTTTGGATGTCTGACAGATGTCTGGGACTTGGATTCTGAGTTCCTCATCAAGGCCCTTTTTACAGAAAACCTTTGACTATAAGGAGAATGAACTCCCCTTGGATTAGTCATTCACTTATACTTGTTTATACTTGTTCTGGACCTGTCTGGGATTCAGTTTGGAGGCGTTGAGAATCTACTGGGCATCCTGGAAGCTGAGGAGGTCCAAGAGGTAGTTGCAGACTTCCTGGCATGTTTCAAGAATAAATGGCGCCTGGATGGCTGTACCTACTGTCCTAGGGCCTAAAAAAAGGCTCTACCCACCACCTTGTGCCCATCACAGTGATCTGTGTTAGATACTGTTTAGCAGTCTGCTTCTTAACCCCATTGGAACCTTGATTTAATATTTTTCTAAAAAAAATAAAATCTGTGGTAGAGAGGTTAATGTCTACTTGATACAAAGTCAGAATGAAGTATATAGACATACATATATATGCACATATGTATTTCCCCAGTATATAATTGTTGATTTTGAGTAGCCTATATAATAAAACTTTTTAATCTTAAAGGTATTTGACAAAGCAGTTTATTTTGAAGCCCAGGCCTTTTAATTTTTTAATCGTGCTAAAGTACATTTGAGGTCTTTCGATTTTTAAAGCAGGTAGAGTACTGAGTTACTGAACAAACATTAAAGAAATGATCTGTGGTAGATCTTTTAACCTTTTTTTCTGTCTTATGTAAAATATTTTCATGTATAAATTTATTTCTGAAAAAAAAACTGAACACTGTAATTATAAGTTGAAATAATGTCTGCAAAACTTCCCATCCTTAATTTCCAGAGGAAACCAAAGACTCGGAGGCTCCTACAGCACCTCAGAATAGCCAGCTAACGTGGAAGCAAGGCAGACAGCTGTTGAGACAGTGAGTAATGATGTCAGCTTTTAATAAAAGTTATGAAAGTGCTTATATCAAGTCAGTTTATAAGTAAAAAACTTGCTTCAATTTACTGAATGTTCTTCATAGTGCTTCTTTTAAAAAATCCATTTGTGCTGGGCATTGGTGGTGCACGCCTTTAATGCACTCAGGAGGCAGAGGCAGGCCTGATCTACATACAAAGTGAGTTCCAGGAACTCCAGTGCTACACAGAGAAACTCTGTTTCGAAAAACAAAAATAAACAAGCAAAATTTGTATGTATGTGGGGGTGCGGTGTTGGTGTGCACCACAGCTGCTTATGGAGATGAGAGGATAGCTTTCAGCAGTTATTTCTCTCCTTTTATTTGGGTCACAGGGATGACTCAGATCATCAAGCTTGGCTGTAGGTAACTACCTACTCAACCCCTCCCTTTTCTTCCCCCACTCTCTCTTTAAACATGTTTATTTATTTATTTGATATACACTGGGATTTTGCCTGCATAAAAGAGGGTGCCAGATTCCCAGGAGTTACAGATAATTATGGGCTGCGATGTGGGTGCTGGGGATTGAGCTCCCTGAGCCTCCCTGGTCCTTTGGAAGATCAGCCAGTGCTCCTAACTGCTGAGCCATCTCTCTAGCCCCTTCTCTCTCTTTCTTATGTGGTTGAAAAATCTGAAAAACTGGATGAAGGCTGAACTAATGTTACATGGAGTGCGGTCCTTTTGTTCTGTCCCGGCTGCCTGGCTAGTTTACACCTGAAATAATCACACAGAAACTGTATTCATTTAAACACTGCCTAGCCCATTAGCTCTAACTTCTTATTGGCTAACTCTTATGTCTTGATTTAACCCACTTCTATTAAATCTGTGTATTGCCACATGATTGTGTTTGTTTAGTTTTTCCAAACAAGGTTTCTCTATATAGTCATGGCCATCCTGGAACTCACTCTGTAGACCAGGCTAGCCTCAAACTCAGAGATCTGCTTGCTTCCCTTCCTGAGTGCTGGGACTAAAGACGTGTGCCACCATTGTCTACATGTGTTCTTTTCTTCACTTGAACTTCTGTGTTATTTACCATTTGATTGTACCAGGTTTTTTCTTTAGGGCCACCAACCAGATTCCAAATCATGACACAGAGACTTAATATTAGTTTTGATTCCTTGGCCTATCTTAGGCTCATTTTTGTCTAGCTATTTTAACTTAAACCTTTTCTTCTTTATCTTCCTTTTGCCTCGGGACTTACTACGTTTCTTTTTTCTGTATATCTTACTTTCACTGCTTTTCTATGTCTTTCTGGCTGGCATCTGCCTGGCTTCTTGCCACAGGCATGTCCTTTGTTCTCTTGTTCTGCCCCCCTCCCCACCTAATTTTCTCCTCCTACTTATTCTCTGTGCCTTGATAGCCTCATCTGTCCTTTCTCTGCCTAGCTACTGGCCATTAATCCCTATATTAGACCAATCAGGTCCCTTAGACAGGCAAGGTAAAACAGGCTTTCATAATTAAACAAATGCAACATAAGCAAAAGTAACACACCTTCACACAGTTAAAGTAGTCTGCAGCATAAACAAATGTAACACATTATTGCCTAGTTAAAATAATATTCTACAACATTTGATCATGCTTGGATGTTTTAGGCCCTTGGCAATTTCATTCTCCTTTACTTGTGACTGCTTTATTTGTGCCCTTAGCTCTACCTTAGACCCTATGATGCATCATCATTTTTAGTATCATTTTATCACTTGAAGCCCACTGGTCAGTCTCAACAAAGTATGGATAAAAATACAGCCTTACAATCTTTTTGATCTCCAATTCTAATTAACTCATAGAGAAAAACAACAGTCAAGTGGATGGTATTAACTATTTCTATGTCCACCTTATACAGAGAACCTCTCTCTATAACCCATTCTGTATGGTCATTCCCTATTTGCCCATGATCCAGCCTCAGCCTAGGTTCAGGTCCTGAGACGGGGAAGAGGTGCTGACATGAAGAAATGAACTGTTTGACCACCAGATGAGTTTCACACAAGTGGCTAACCCCGAATATCTTCAACATGTTTTTCCATACTGATAAACGAGTTTTTTCCCATCCTCCAACATTAACCTCCAACAAAAATAAGTATATCAAATATGTTTTCTCCCAATTTTTACTTCAAAACATCTTTAAACGAAAAACAACATCATTTTGTTAGCTTGGCCAAATATCAAGCCAGGTACATCCTGTCTTTACAAAACAAAAATATGATTGACATAAGCATACAATTTCAAGAACAACAGTTCCATTCAAAGCATATTTACAGAAATAGAGGCGATCTGCCTTTGAATCTGTTAGCACTGAATTAGAACAGGTTCTGAGGTCAGAAGTGACAGTTGGCACCTGAGAAGCATCAGTTCCTAAAGATTTAAGGGGAAGATATTTGAGAAAAATGGGGCTTCCAGGAATGATCATATCGGTCCCATGCATGATTGACAAAACTGCTGAGAGAATCAGCCATTATAAGAGAGAGGGAGTGTTTCTGCCTCATGCTTCCAGCAGTATTCTGTACTACCCCAAAGTCCACTGCTCCTTGCCGAGTGAGACTGTTGCTATGGTCTTTTGCCTCATCTGGAGACCCATTGGACAAGCAGTCATTTTTTTATGTATGTTATTATCCTTTCTTTCTCCCAGACAAAGGGAGAAATTGATAATTGTCCTTATTGTATATAGTTTTGTTTAGAGCCTTCTTATTTAGACAAAAGGAGGAAGTGTAGTAGGTATTTGCTCAGCCCATGACCTTGATGTCTAACCCAATAGAGGTGGTGTGCTTCTTCTGGTCTGCCTACTTGACTGCTTTAAAGGAAATCCCCTGGCAGAACAGAGGAAAACAGTGGCCACTTACCTTGTTGTGTATCATAATGAATCCTTGTTACCCTTTTAAATGGGCTCTCGTTGATTGACCTACACAAGCACTCCTATACTGATCTAAAACCAGGTTGTATGGCCCCAACACCTATTTATATGGCCTCCAGTGGGGCTTCAAAACTCGTCACGCATCTCAGCATAGTGTGTATCCTTTCAGTAGTGTTCCTCTGCTTCCACTTGACTAAAACTGTGAAGAGTATAAGATTAGAACTCTTTCAAATTTTTACTTTTTTCCCTCTATTATGTTTAAGCTTCTTAATTGTTCCCAGTGCTCAGATTCTTGTAAATGACTAAGAACAGAGTTTTGATGGGAAAAGGGACTAGAATAATTGACAGAGTTGAAGGAAACACTCAATGATATGTGTCAAGTCAGGTAGCTTTGGGGGAACTTGCAGAGAAAATTCCAGGATACAGTCTTAATCTCGTGCCTGGTCGTCTACTTCTCTTTATTGGTTTTATTTTCTTCTTCTGAAGAAAATCTACTTGTTTCCTTCATGTGATAGCTTCGCCAACCTTATTTCTCAGAAGTGTTCGAAATGCCTAACTTAATCCAGCAATGACTCAATCATTTTTATCCAGGTTGTATAAGAACTTGGCAGTTCATTTAGTCCAAAGTTTAGAGACTGGGGTGTTGTGTTAAGGAGACCGCCTGTTTGTTTCCCGGCCACCCAGCCACTTAGACCTGAAATAATCACACAGAAACTATTAATTAAATCACTGCTTGGCCCATTAGCTCCAGCTTCTTATTGGCTAACTCTTACATCTTAATTTACCCATCTTTACTAATCTCTGTATCACCATGAGGCTGTGGCTTACCGGGTAAAGTAAAGTTCCAGCGGGGCTACATGGCTTCTCTCTGACCCTTCCTCCTTTCTCCCAGCATTTAGTTTAGTTTTCCCCACTTACCTCTATTCTGCTCTACACAGGCCCAAGACAGTTTCTTTATTAACCAATGGTATTCACAACATACAGAGGGAAATCCCACATCATTGGAGTAGGGAAAAGAATTGTCCACCACGTAGATAGCTTGTTTAGAGTAAAGAGTGGGCATGGCTGTAAGAAAGTCATTATTTCTTTCAAATGCTAATCTCTGTGGAGTCTTTTTTTTTAAAAAAAAAACAAAACTTTCCCTCTTTATTTTTATAGCCAGACTGTTTTGAAACAAGATTGTTGCATGGTACCCAAGGCTTGCTGCCTTGCATTCCTGGTCCTGCACTTTTGGGGGATAGTTTATCTCTGTAGCCTTTATTTTTGTTCCTTGCTTTGCCTCCTGAGTGCTAGGATTTCAGGAGTGAATCACCATACCTGCTCTGATCTTTTTGTTTAATTGCATTTATTTGTGTATCAAAAAGTTTATATTGTTTATTTTCCTTGTGTTTATTCTCTTTTCTGTTTTATTTGTTTGCTTTCTTACTTTATTTGCTGTTCTAATCATTCTTCCTGTTCTTAGCTTTACCTAAAATTATTTTAGTTGTTTACTAGCAGTGTTTAAACATAAATTTTGATAAAATGTTTACGTATGTGTACCTGATTGTATGTACACTATATGTATACAGTGCCTTTTAAGGCCTGAAGAGGACGTCAGATCCCCCGAACTGGAGATCTAGGTGGATTGTAAGGCATCTGATCCAGTTGTAGGAGACTGAACCCAGATCCTCTACAAGAACAGCAAATGCTTCTAGCCCCAAACCATCCCTCTAACCTCAAGACTGTTGTGAGCTGCCATGTGGGTGCTGGGAATTGAACCTGGGTCCTCTGGTTAAGAGTAGTCAGTATTCTTAATTCTTTTTAATTTCTTGAGACAGGTTTCTCCAGCTTTGGAGCCTGTCCTGGAACTCACTCTGTAGACCAGGCTGGCTTCAAACTCACAGAGATTTGCCTGCCTTTGCCTCCCAAGTGCTGGGATTAAAGGTGAGCACCACCACTGCCTGCCTTTTTTTTTTTCTTTCTCAGTATTCTTAATTCTTAACCGCTGAGCCTTTTCTCCAGTCCCCAGTATGTTAAATTTTAATTTTTAATTTTCTCTTGATAGGTATCTTCAAGAAGTAGGATACACTGATACAATATTAGATGTACGATCTCAGCGGGTAAGGTCATTACTTGGACTGTCTAATTCAGAACCAAATGGATCCGTAGAAGCAAAGAATTTAGAACAGATCCTGAATGGTGGTGAATCTCCTAAAAAAGGACAAGAAATCAAAAGGTAAGATTTGTATTTGTATATGAACATTGTTTAATTTAGGGACAACAAAGTCCAGTGGTACAGCCGAGACTTTTTTAGCTCTGTTTTCTGGAGTTCTTCCTGTTAGACATTGAATGACTGTATATATAGGAACTCAGATTAGTCTTAGTAAAATGATAGAATAGATTATTGCTGTTACTTAGTATGTGAGCAGTTTTGAAATCCTTGAAAATATTTTAACAGATTAAAGGTACTTTTTTTAAATGTATAGGAAATCGATAAAACAGATTGGTGTCTTTTGGGTCCTGGAACCCTAACTGGGGTGGTGGGTGTATGAAGAAATTACAGACATTGGATACTTACACACAGAAAAGCTGGAGTGGTTGCCTGGGCTCTCTGCTGGAGAAGCACAGCACTCAGGAAGCTCAGTGTGTTTAGTATATACTACTGAACCAGGAAGCAGGGGTTTATGGTATGCAACCAAATCAAGGAGACACATTTAGCTCATCTTGGTCAGAGCAGTCTCTTCAGGGGAGCATTCTTCAGGCCGTAAGTATCTGTGGTAGGGGGTTAGAAAGATCTGTATGCATTTCTGTTTCTATACACACTGTCAACAACATTTGCAATTGGATCAGAGGAAGGCTCTGCCATCCCTCTGAGCCTGATCCTGGAAGGGGTTTGCCGCTCCATGGAATTGAGAATTTGGTCTTTGACATTGTTACTCTGTTTTTTTGTTTTTGTTTTTTTGTTTGTTTGTTTTTGTTTGTTTTTTTTTTTTTGAGACAAGGTTCTCTAGGTAGCCCTGGCCAGCCTATTACTCAGGTCTTCCTGCCTCTGCTATCCAAGCACTGGGATCAAAGGGTGTACATCACAACAAACCTGGTCAGCTCATGTCAGCAACACACATCCACACAGGCTTCCTCTGCTCCCCACAGATTGGTATGGAACATATGTTTCATAAATTTAAATATGGGCAACTTTAATAAATTTAACTTAAATATTTAGACTAAAGTATAAGAGGTTATGAAAAATTGCTAAATTGCTTATGCTGGTATTTTTGAGAAATGATGACATGTTTGAATGTTTAAACTTACTAGATTGTTTTTCTTTTTTAAAGTCTTAATTTGTGTGTGTGTGGGGGGAGGGGAGGCTCTGTACTTGTAAAACAGATGCCCAAAGAAGGCATTATATCTCCAAGAGCTAAAATTTCTGACTATTGTGAGACATCCGATGTGGATGCTGGGAGCCAAACTCAGGTCCCCTGAATGATCTCTTACTTGTACTTTTACCTCCTGAGCCATTTCCAGTTCCCAGATTTTATTTTCTTGTAGCATTTACCTAAGATTTTTTAGACAGAATGCTTTGGATGAGCTCAATAAATATAGAACAATGCTTATTTTAATTATATTCTTTTAAAAACTATAATAAAAAGTTGAGGCAATACATTATAATTAGATTGTTTTAACCCAGCAGTGGTGGACCAAGTCTCCTCATAGGAGGATCAGGAATTCAAAGTTATTTTTATCTACATAATGAGTTGAGGCTAATCTGAACTATGTAAGACCCTGTCTCACAGCAACAAAAATTTAGGTTGTGTTTGAATTGCAACAGTTATCCTCAAGTAGTTTTAAACTAGGAATTAGAAGGGTCAGAATGTGGTTCAGCAATTGAACACTTGCCTAGCAGGTATGACACCTTGGGTTCAATTCCTAGTACCACTAGATCAGAAGTATTAAAATAGGATGCAGGAAGAAATATTAGAGTCAATGATTGAAATGTTGGAATTATCTTTTTCTACAGGCCATCTGGTGATGTTCTTGAGACATTCAATTTTTTAGAAAATGCTGATGACAGTGATGAAGAAGAAAATGACATGATTGAGGGCATCCCAGAAGGAAAAGAAAAACTTCGGATCAATAAGCACAAAGTAGGAGATTTACATCATTTTCTGTACACAGTAATTTGAACAGTAATTTTTTAGGTGTCCCTTGAAACATTAATATTGCTAGCTACTCCTGCATATGTACAGATGCAGGAATTATGATTTACTATATTAATCACTAAATGGCTGAGAAAAGGTCTGTTTTTTCAAATATTTGTCCAGTCCTATGAAACTTTTTAAAAAGAAGTGGCATAATTTTTAGTCCTACAATCCTACAACAATTTGGAGTCACACTGAAGTTTATCTTGCTATCACATGAGAGGTAAATGAACAGTGTAGATACTCGCAATGTGGGTGAGGGGCTGATAAGAATTGTAAATATGCGTTAACATCCTGATTATTTGGTAAGGGTTGGCAAAAGTTTACTTTTGCTAATATACTGAGAAATGGACTTAATGTATTTTAGTAGTGAATGGAGAGTTAGCTCTACAGGACCAGAAGTAGAATATCCTCATTTGCAAACATCAAAGTAGTGTTCAATATTTCATGTGTATGTCTTTAAAAAGAATAAAAAAGAGCAAGGCCCGAGGTTGTAGATTATTTATCAGATAAATTAGATATTGTGGTGCAGCACTTAAGAGGTGAGGCCAGGAGGATAGAGAGTTCAAGGCTGCCCTCAGCTTGATAGTGAATTCTAAAAGTGAGTAAATTCAATTGTGGCACTTTGAGATTTTGCAATAGTATAGAAAAAATGCAATTATTTCTCAAAAATTTTTAACCTTTCTCAGCTTTTCGTATGTGTGATGTACTTTGTCGGATGCATAGAAGTTTTATTTTTTAAACTACTGTGTGTTATAATCTGCATATTTGCCACAGCACAAGGAAGTTAGGACAGTTCTATGGAGTTAGTTTTTTCCTTCCACTTTCATGCAGTTTATGAGGATAAAACTCAGGTCATTAAGCAGGCATTTTTTTCCTGCTGAGACACCTCAAAAACCTGATATTTTGTTTTTCTGGGAGGTAGGATGCTTTATTATATGTTGCACAACCAATTTAAGTTATTAGGCTATGCTGCCAGTTAGCAGTGTGTTTAGCCAGTTAAGACAACTTACCAGGATGCGGGTGAGTAGATGATGAGTAGGAATCATCTCTGAGCTTACTATAATTAAAGAAAACTCTTGAGGTTAAAACTTCGAACTTTCCTAGCACTACATCGTGTGGGTCACTTTTTGCAAGTGATCTTCATACAGCATGTTGAACTGTTTGTCTAGGGCATACATAGTTTGAGATTTGTGAATTGTGGGAAAAGTACAGTTGTAGATCTGAATAATCTCAAAGTAGATTTGTAAATATTGTGAAGTGAAAATATTAAAGGTCCTCTTTAAAATGAAGAATTAGAAGTAGTACTTATTAGCTTGTTTTCTCTTTACAGATAGGTAATGAAGGTTTAGCTGCTGACTTAACTGATGATCCTGATACCGAGGAAGCACTGAAAGAATTCGACTTTTTAGTGACTGCGGAAGATGGTGAAGGGGCTGGTGAAGCACGGAGTTCAGGGGATGGTACAGAATGGGGTAAGGGGACAAAGAAACCTTGGGTGGGAGGAAATGTAGCTTTTCTAGGTGGTTATTATTAAACATTGTGTGTGGGATCTGTGTGTCTGAGTGCATGGTAGCAGGTGAATCGAGCAGTTGGTGTTGGTAATTTGAGGCATTTGGTCCTAGTCTATTAAATTTCGTGACTGAGATTTTCAGTAGATGGCTTTTGACTTCAGAAGCTGATCTGGAATGTTTTGTTGATTTTTTTTTTCCTCCTTTAACAGATTTTTTTTTAAAACAAGAATTAACTCATTTTTATTCATACCCATCATTTAGTTTTATGTAATCAAAGCTTTTTGAGAACATACTTCCTCATATGACTATATGGTGTTACCTGTCTTAGTGGTAGGTAGGAATAAATTAATCTGACTTATAACCCTAATATTGAGCAAGATTTAGTGAGGGTATTAAATTCATTGCCTATAATATTCTTTTTACAAATGTGAGGGCCTAAACTTTGAAAGTGATATTTAAAGCTAATAGTAAGCAATGTATAATCAAAAGAAAGAAAGGCCTATCAGTAGTTAAAAACCCTATTTATATAATTGTAAAACAAATATATCAAGGTAATAGCTTAAAATGTGTTTTTCCATTAGTATGTTCATTTAACCATTGTTTAATGTTATCTAGTAGGTGGTAGAACTCAAAGTATATTTATAGAGCTTTTTGTCGAGGTTAGTTTAATACATCTAAAAATATTTATCACTAATTTTTTTGTCTTGTTTTGTTTTTTGTTTATAAATCACTGTGGTGTTAGAAAAACACACTTGGACTGGCCATGGTGTCACATGCCTTTAATCCCAATACCAAGGAGGCACAGGCAGGCAAGCTGCTGAGTTCAAGGCCAGCCTGGGAGTTTCAGGACAACTAGGGTTATACAGAGAAACCCTGTTCTCAACAAATGAAAAATAGATAGAAAAAAAAAACACCATATGACTTTTTTAAAAAATGTTGGACTAGCAGAATGGCTCAGTGGTTATGAGCACTTGTCTTTCTGAGGATCAGAGTTTGGTTCCTGGCACTTATATTTGTGATAGCCACCTGTAACTCCCATCTTCAGGGATTCTCAAATATCATTTTTAGATTTACTTCAGAGAAGAAATAGAAGGGACATCTTTATTGAAAATATAGACTCCACAATTACTATCTGGACTTTTGTACAATGTTTGTATTTTCTTGAAATGACTGTATTTTGGGAGATTATTTGTTTATAGGAGAAACAGTAAAAGAAAAGACATGTAAACTTATATGTAGCCTATTAAATCTTGGACTGTAGTTTCCCTACAACTTTAAAAGTACTGGTTCTTTTTCCTGAAAATTTCAGTCATGTAAAAGTAGAAATTTTATACAGATATTTTATAGTATATGTGTATTTTAGGGACCATAAATAAGTGTCAGTTATAAAATTAGAAATCACCTACAATATTATAGAGATAATCATGGTTAAGTTTGTATATTTATACATATAATATACTTAAGAGTTGAACATCTGTTTAGCTAAATCTTGACATACAACCATTTCTGTTATCTAAAGTGGCTAGAACTTTAACTTTTAGTCCAAATGACAAACATCTCAGAAATTTAATTTGTGTGAAATGGGATTATTTCTTTAATAAGGTCAGGTGTAAATGAGTAGTCCTTTGTTCAGAGACTTGACCGTAGTTTTAAAGAGGACTTGATCTGTGAGTGATAATTTACCTACCACTACTTGACCTTTAATCTTTTTTAAATTTCCTGGAAATAACTAGGAAAGCCTCTTAGTACCCAAAGAGACTGGAACTTTGAGCAAGTAGCTCCTGTATAAAAGCATAAAAGGACATTGCAGTGTTTCTAAAAGTTGTCTATTCAACAGCTATCATGTTCCTTTTTTTTTCCAAATATATTTATTTATTTATTATGTATACAGTATTCTGTCTGTGTGTATGCCTGAAGGCCAGAAGAGGGCACCAGACCTCATTATAGATGGTTGTGAGCCACCATGTGGTTGCTGGGAATTGAACTCAGGACCATTGGAAGAACAGGCAATGCTCTTAACCTCTGAGTCATCTCTCCAGCCCCCCTGTTTTTTTTTTTGAAACTTAAGAGCGTGCATGTAAAAACACTGCCTTTATTTTAAATTCATTTGCTCAAGTTTTAATGATTTTTGAATAGGAAGGTTTTTAGATTGAAATGAAAGTCTTGAACATTTCTTGAATACTCCAGAATCTTATATTATGAAACCACTGCTTCTAAAGGAAGCTTCTAAGTCTTGTTCTAAAACTGGTATTTAATTAGATAATATAGTTTAATTTTATGTTCTTCACATAATTACAAGTACTAGCTGATATGTCATTATTTGCCTTTTTCGCATGGAAATATATGGCATTTTAAGAATATTCACTTATTTTCTTCAACTCTTTAAAAATATGATCTTTGGACTTATTAGGATCACAAAATATAATTAATATCTGAATATTGATATTTACAGACAAGGCATAAAGGTTATTTTCACAAAGTGAAACTATTTAAAAATTTATGCTTTGGTTAATAGGTTTGTATAATTTTGCTTTGGTGATCAAAATTACCATAATGGAATGTCATGGTTTTGTGGTTTCACATTGTTTGGAATTACCTTTTTTTTTTTTTTTTGGGCATGCTTGTATTTTCTTTTAGGGAAAAAAAAAAGGTTCACATAATTGATTCAACTTCATTTCTTGGTATCCCCCCTCCTAGATTTTTTAAAAACAGGTTTAATATGTAGAAGATTATCCTGGCTCTTCTCTTTTGCTATTATCTATTTCTTATAAGCAATATCAAATCATCTGTTGCTTACCAGGCAAGTTCCAGGATGTTTTTGTGCACATGTGCATTCACCAACCTGTTCTTTGCACCGCCTTAGTTTACTTTTGCTTTCTAGATTTGAGGGTATCTTGCAAGTAATTTTCGTTTTGGTTTGGTTTGGGTTTATTTATTTATTTAATTATTTATTGCCTTTTCACTCTACTCTTTACTGCTGTACTTACAGCCATTCACAGCTTCATTCTTGGTGCACAGACTTAGAAAATTGATCATTATAATTAGTTTTTTTCCCTGTGTAAGGTTTTGTGCCACTTAAGTCTTAAGGATTTTTGTTTTTTGTTTTTTAATAAAATCTGTGGCTGTAAAACATACTACTTTAGGTTGTGCTAATTTGTCCCAATGTAAGTAGTAGACAACAGGGATCATTAGTTTCATTAAGATGACTGTATGAGGTGTGAGCCCATAACCATAGCGAGTCTGAGACAGGAGGATCATGAGTCTGGATTAGCTGGTGCTATGTTCCAAGATCCTGTCCTCAAACAAAAACGATAAATTCAAATGGCTCAGGTCATGTTACTATGTTCACATTATTCAATAAATGAGCAGGATTCTTGATACAGCCTAGTTTTTTGAGTATATCAAAAATTCATTTTCTCCTAAGTAAATATTAAAAAACTGCTACAATGAAAGATTTGACAATACTAATTATAAATATACTAATCTTCAGTATGTTAGTTTCTAGTACCAGAATTTAGCAAATTAAAATCTTTTCACATACCAACTACTTAGGATGATATAACAATTGTAGAAGAGAATTGAGGTACAGGAGCTCTTTGAATTTCTGCTCTCTACTGTTCTAACGAGAGATCTTGTTAGGCTTGCTTTCCACACCAATCTAGAGGGGCAGGAAGGCCTTTCCATGATTACGGGAGGCCTAGGGAGCTTTTGAGACCTTGAGAAACAGCATATGCTTAGTTAACACAATTTACAACTAAAATCTTATTATTTGGTGTAATTTATTTAAAAACTAAGTGTTTGAGTATAATTTTTATTTACTAAGAGGACTCTAAAATAGTCTTTAACTGTTAAATTTAGTAATAATAAGATTGCCTTAAAACTAAATGAATGAAAACCCCCAAGTAGTAAAATAGTTCTAAGAAAAGCATTTTTTATACTGTCTTTTTAAGATTTCTCTAGTTTATTATGAGTAGACTTTCCCCACCAGGCATAAGTATTTACTTGAATATTGCTGAAAACACACACAAGAAAGTACCAAGTATAAAGCAATGTGTGTTTTAACGTCTTTGTGCTGTTTTACCCTCAAAAAAATTCAGCTCAAATCAAGATTTCAGTGGAATTTAAATTTTCTTATTTGTTTTATTTTTATTCTGTTATTATGCTAATCTTTAGTTGTAATCCAGTGGAAAAAGGTAATGAGATGTTGAACTGTTGGGAGGGAATGGAGACAGAGGTGGCGTTCTTTGAATGCTTTGTGTGAATTATTTGAGACATTGAATTTGGCAATTATGTGTATTACATTGGATTAGAATGCCTTTCTATCATACAATTATCCTGTGCATGCAGAACTAGTATGACAGGAATGCATGACTAATTTCATCAATGAAATGGCACTGACATTTATAGCTTGCATTTTATTATGAATTTGCATGCAATTCATTTGTTTGCTTATATGATGCTGGCTGAATATTTATTAACATTTTTCTAAAGATGCAGTGATCTATTTTTTAATATTAGATTTCTAATGTTAGTCCAATGATGAAAGAATATTCCTCAAATTTGTGACACATAAAAATGAAGTATTGTTTACCTGTGGATGATATTAAATACTTAGGAACTTAAGGACGTTTAGTTAGTTGGGAACTACAAACTGAGACTGCACCTTTAAAGTGTCTTGAGTATATGCTATTACAATATCTTTATTATCATGATGTAAAGCTTTAACAGTTTACTGCCAACAGCTTGCATTGCCAACTGCTGATTTTTTTCTTTTAATAATATGCTGCATGTAGATAAAGATGACCTCTCCCCAACTACTGAGGTTTGGGATGTAGACCAGGTACTAATAAGTACACTGAAGGAACAGTACAAGAAGGAACGAAAGGGGAAGAGAGGGGTGAAGAGTAAGTGCAGATTATGACTATTATCATTTTGTATACTGATATTAAGAAAAAGGGTTTTTGATGCAATTTTATTTTTTGTGTCATAAAGGGAGCAACTAACTTTAAACTTTGTCTGTTGTGTAATTAAAATTTAGGGTGTGTTATTGGTCAAATAGAAAATTACTTTAAATATGTAAGATAAAGGTGAAAAGATTTTCAAAATTTAAAGATTTATCAAATTAAAAGGACTATTGTCTTTGGTATTCAAAATAATTGAAATTTGCTCAGAAGGGAATACAAATATTATTTTCCACACATAGATATTGAAAGGTATTTCTAACCCATAACCAGCGTTTATTTGTTTGGGGAACCTTAAGCACAGTAGGAAGGAAATGACTTCCCCTGGCTTTTGATTTTTGGTTATAATCCAATGATAATTAGTGGCCACATGTTTTTTTTTTCCATGTATTTTCTTGAATACATGTATTTTCTTTGCCTACTCAGCAAAGGCCATTGGTGCATAAAATGGTGATAATGAGGGTTATTCGGTGCATAATTAGCTGTTTTTGGGTGTTCTCACTGTAGAACCTCTCAGAGAAGTAACTTTCTGTTTTGTGAATCACACTTCAGAGCACTCAGGGAGAATCCTCATACTGGTGATACTGAAAGGAGAGACTTGGAATTTGTTTTGAAAAATTTTCATTTTGAATTGGCTGTTGACTTCTAGTCGAACTTTTTTCTTTTTCTTGTTTTTTTTTTTTTTTTAATACTGTATCAGGAGTATTCACTGCTCTTGCAGAGGACCTCGTTCAGTACCCATATACAGGGCAGCTAACAGCCAGCTACCGATTGAATTCCAGAGGGTTTGGTGCCCATTTCTGGCCTTAGCGGTACTGCATCCACATGATACACAAGCATAGATACATGCAGGAGAAATATCCATACACATAAAAATAAATAAATCTTGCCAGGCATAGTGACACATACCTTTAATCTCAGCGCTCACAAAGGCAAAGTGGAGGCCGGCAGATCTCTCTGAGTTCAAGGCCTTCCTGATCTACATGGTGAGCTCCAGGCCAGCCAAGGTTGCATAGTGAAAACCTGTTTCAAATAAATAAAATAAAAACTAAAAAGAATAAAGTAATAAGAGTGTCAGGGAGAAAAATAGTACATGACGAAGATTGAGACATAAAGGCATATTCTCCCTGTTCCTTTTTCTGGTGACAGACACACTAGCTTATAAAATGGCAGGCCTATCAGAAACCACTTTTTCTTCGATAATGGAGTTCCTGAGTAATTTAATTTATTGTGGAGTTAACTAGAGTTTTGAGAATTTCACCTGTTAGTTCCTCTCTCCTTCCTTTCTTCTCACTTCCCTCCAAAGCTTTATGCTTGCTGGGCAAGCCAAGTGCTTTACCACTGAGTAACCTGCCAGTTTTCTTCTATAGCTTTGTGCTAGCTTGTGTTAGTGCATGTGAATAAAAGGACAAGCTATTGTTAGGACGATTCAGACTATGTTATGAATTACTTATATTTAAAAGTTTTAAGAGGAGTTGTGTTGAGTTTTAGCATCATTTACCTCTAATGTGTGCATGTTGAGAATGAAAGCACTTTTGCATGGTTGACTTCAGTTTACTCTCCTTTAATCCTAGTACTCGGGAGACAGAGGCAGGTGGATCTCTGTAAGTTTGAGGCCAGCCTGGTCTACAGAGAGCTAGTTCCAGGACAGCCAGAGCTACCCTGTCTTAAAACAAACAAACAAGCAAACAAACAAAAAAAACCCTAATAATTAAATAAATGAAATAGCTTATTTAAAAAAACCTAGAGGTTATTTTACATATGCCATGTACTGACCTAATTTAAAAGTTTTATGTTGCTTTTAATGTAATGTAGAAGTATCCCTTTTTGTCTTTATAGATTATGAATAGACCTAAATCTTTTTGAGAGTTGGAAATAGATGTGGCCTCTCAAGATCTTTTTTTTTTAAACTGGTATACTTATTTTCTAACCTTTCTTTCTTCCCTCCCTTCTTCCCTCCCTCCCACTATGTAGGCCAAGCTAGCCTCAAATTCACATACACTCAAGAAGCCTCTGCTTATTATTATTGTGCCTGTAATCCTAGCATTTAGAAGCCCAAAGCAAGAACATTTTAAATTCAAAGCCAGCCTTGGCTATAGACCAACTTAGCTACCTATATAGTGAGACTTTTTTATTTGTTTTGTTTAAAGATTTTGAATATAAAGACAAAGTGAAATTTAACCATTACTGCTTGTCAGAAATTAACTGCATTTAATATTTGCATGTAACAATGTTTTCCTAAAATTTTAAAATAATTTTTATGTGTAAGCCTTCTGTATTTTCCAACAAGAATATCTGTCATATGTGTTTTAATTTATTAGTTTTTTGTTTTGCTGATATTTAGACATTATATACACTTAGACATAAAGTTGAGATTTTACAAGAGGTATTTTAACATAGACTTAATTTAACTATGAGTATTTAAGAGAAAGGGAGGTACCCAGAAATAAAGGAGGATGTACCCAAGAGCTTGGTTGTAGGCTTCCCTTACGGAGTTTTGTTTTGAGACAAGACCTCAATCTAGCCCAAGCTGCCATTGAACTTGTATTTCTTTTGCTTCTGTATTCTTCAGTCTAGTGCTAAGATTATACATGTGTGCCACCATCCCCATCTAGTGTGAAACTTTACGGGAGGTGAACTTTGGTTTTTGACCATGTTGAGCACTGAACTTTAGGTTTTACATATGGAAATGCTTTACTGTTGAGCTACATCCTTAGCCCTTAAAGTTTCTTAGTTTCTAAAATCTAAATTTTTGGTGCTTAAACAATATTTCATTTTTGTGCATTTAACCTGGTCTATTAGTTAAACTTTAAAGTTGTTTCTGATTTTTAAATATTTATGGAAGCATCAGCTTTTAAGATTATCTGTGTCAGGGGACATAGGAATTAGGCTTGCAACAGAGGGTGTTTTAGGAAATTAGTAGAAATTGATTATCCATTTCCTTCATGGAATTTTAAATTAAAAACCAATAAATTCAGAATTCCGTTGGAATCTTTCTTGTAGATGAAATTTAAGGAAAAACAGTAGTGTCCTAGCTAGAGGATATTTCAAGACCCCAGGAAATAACCAGTGCTGCATATCATAGGTAGGTTTTAAATAGACACACATATAAATACTTGCTGGTCAGCTTTCCATCGTGGTGACAACATACATAAAATTCACAGTTTCAGAAAAGAACTAGGGATAGTGATGTACACATGAGAATGAGAAAAACAATATTTTATTTGTTTTTAAAATCTCAAATTCACCAGATGGTGGTGGCGCACGCCTTTAATCCCAGCACTTGAGAGACAGAGGCAGGCAGATCTCTATGAGTTCAAGGCTAGCCTGGCCTAAAGAGCAAGTGTCAGGATAGGCTCCAAAGCTACAGCGAAACCCTATGTTGAAAGACTAAAACAAACAAGCAAACAAACAAGCAAATAAATAAATAAAAACCTCAATTTCAGCCGAGCAGTGGTGGTCCATGCCTTTAATACCAGCATTCCGGAAACAGAGGCAGGTGGATCTCTAATTTCCAAAACAGCCAGGGCTATACAGTGAAACCCTGTCTACAAAACAAAACAAAAAAGAAGAAAAAAAAAAAAGAATGTAAAAGGGCTGAAGAGATGGCTAAGTGGTTGAGAGCACTTCCAGATCTTTTCCAGAGTTCTGAGTTCAATTCCCAGCAACCACATTGTGACTCACAGCCATCTGTAATGATACGTGGCGTGGCGGTATCTTCTGGCCTGCAGGCATACATGCAGACAGAACATTATACCTAGTGAATAAATAAATCTTTTTTAAAAATTTTCAATTTTAAGAATTTTTCTAGCTTTTGACATTCTCCATTTTTTTGCTACATGCATTAGCTTAGTAAAGCTGTGTAAATTGATCATAATTAAACATCACATAATTTGTAGCATTTGAAGTGTTTTATATTTGCTTATTTCACATCCAAAATCTGGAAACTTTATTTAGAATATAAAAATCCTTTAAAGATTTCCTTTGTTCTTTGTCTTTAAACAAGAAGAGTGAAACTTTTATCATTCCCCTTTAATATGAGAGTAATTCTTGCTGTCCTTATTCTTACAGCCAGTTGTTGTTCTTGTGCCAGGTAAAATTTTTGTTGAATTGAGAACATAAAACTGTTGGTGGAGTGCTTGTCCTAGCATGCGTGGAGCCTTGAGTTCTGTCTCCAGTACCAGATAAAGCATAGTGTGGTGGTTAATATTTGTATTCCCAGCATTTGGATGCAGGGAGACAAGATGGTTAGAAGTTCAACGGCATAGAAAGTTTGAGGCCTGCCTGGGCTCCATGAGATCCGCCTCAGATTTGTTGCATCTTGAGACTCTATATATATTTGCAGTCTTGGTTACTTAATAGAACAACTTGTTTTACTTTTTCTAGTTAATCTTATGTATAGTAATGTTAGAAATAAGTTCAGGCTTGCAAAGAAAGAGATCACAACCATTGCCAGTAAAGTATCTGGACAAGCCAGCTTTACTCTTGGTCAAGAAGGCATTATGAAGAACAGAATTCACCAAGACAGAAAGTATACTTGGTTTTTACTCCAGTGCTAGTGGCAACTGTATCTTTTCCCCATCAGCTGGGCTCCAGCTGAAGTCTTACTTAATTGACTAGGCTTCAAAGAACTGAGGCATAGTAAATAAGTGGAGAAGGGGTCAGCCTCTTTAATTACAGAATAAAGCAGAGCCTTTATATAAATTAAGGTCAGAGGATTAGATTATATAAATTAAATTAATATAAATTCAATTATAAATTAAGAATAGGAGGATTAGAATATTTGCATTAAAAGTCTTGCAAGGTGGGGCAATAAAATGATTTTAATTCTTTGTCATAAGTTCATTTTATTATTTATTTGTTTGTTTGTTTATTGGTTTTCCAAGGATAGGGTTTCTCAGTGTAGCCCTGGCTGTCCTAGAACTTGCTCTATAGACCAAGCTGGCCTCAAACTCAAAAGCTTGCCTGATCCTAACTTAAAAAAAATAAACCAAGTGGCAAGTTTTGTCTCATATTAGTGCCTCCATCACTGCGCCCCCATATCCCTTCTCATTTTCTCCATTGTCTAGCTGGCTTTACCTTGGCTCCATCTCCCACTCTACATCGAACGTCACGGTTTTAAAGGGACCACTTAATCCTCTGCTCCCAGTTACTTCCTCCCACCTTTTCTTATTTTAGTCATTTTGTCTCATGTCAGAAAGATCCTCCCAGTCAGTGCACTTTTGAAAACCACAGTTTCACTTTGCCGTTCTGGTTATTTTTCTTTGATATTGTAGTGTCACATTTATTTAATACAACTGTCATGTTGTGAGAAACACCTTGTTGTTGTTTGATTTTTTAATTAAAGGTAGGTAGCCTGAAGGACTCATTTACTGAATGATCCCCAGATTTTAAAGTTGATCTCCACCAATGGTATGAGGCCTTATTAGCACCTATATCAGGAATAAAAGCTGGCTACTGAATGTTTCAACTTAGGTTCTTAGCACACACGCGCGCACACACACACACACACACACACACCCCTCCGAAAAAAAAAAAAAACTTTTGTTGAGTTACTTTTTATTCTGTCTTTCCTTAGTATGACTTGACAGGGAAGTTATTTATAACAATGTGAAAGTTTTATTTTAACTATAATGATAGTCAGAAAATAAAACTGTTTACCTCCTAGCCATTAGTTTTGTTGAAGAAAATGTTGATTAGCAAAGGACATATTTGAGACAATGACCATGTCAGTTTTAGACTTGGTAAAAGTGATATGTGAAGGATCGTGTGTAGATGGATGGAAATAATAGCAGTCAGACGATAGGTCATAGTTTCCATTGTGCTACAGTCTGTTGAGAGGAGCGTACATTTCTGTCAGGTCTGGAGTCACAGGTAAGAGGTAGCTGCATTGTGTTTTATAATTCACAATCGTTCGGCCTCCTCTTCTCCCTCCTCTCCTCTTTTGAAACAGAGAGTCTTATAGCCCAGTCTGGCCTTGAACTCTTGATTTTCCTATTTCCATCTCTACAGTGCTGGGTTTACAAGCATAAGCCACCACACACAGAAAAATGTTTTTCTTTTAAATTCCTGCAATAATTAAGCACTGAGGTTTTGTTGTTGTTTTTTGTTTTTGAGATAGAACCGCACTCACTGCGTAATCCAGACTGTCTGGACCAGGTTTATCTCAAACTCCGATCCTTTTGCCTCAGTGTCTCCAGTGCCAAAATTGCAGGTGTGTATCCTAAGCCTGACTCAGTTTGTGTTTATGAGTAATTAGTGAGCCTTTATGCCTTTGAATTAACATTAGGCATAATAGTCTCATAGTAATACTACTCCAATTTTCTCATTATTGGTAATCATTTAAAATTGTGAAATTATTTAGCATCTTTGGTAGGCTTAGTATGAAGATGCATTAAGTTTGCACTTGAAGGGGTGAACATAGAATCAGTGGCATGTACAAGCCCTTAGGTTCAGTCCCCAGTACCTAACTAAATACACTGTTGAGTCTGAAATTGAAAGATTCTTGCTTTGTAGAGCAAAGACTATGATCTCTGGTTATGAAATCTGCTTTCATCTTTTGACAGCTTTTGAGAAACTAGTATTAGAGCAGAGAAGTTTCATCTTCTCCTAAACTTGGCACTGTGCTACTCAAAGACTAATGTTTAGCTGTAAGTATGTAAAAATATTAATTATCCTAATTTTAAGCAGTGACTTGAATATTTATCTCTGCTCACTTCTGTATCTCCAAGTCTACTTGTTTAGGAAATTATTTTTATACATTTTCTACCACAGTAAAGCTCTAAATTTTTTGTTATTATCTATCAAACAAAATTACTTATAGGATTATATTAGTGGAACCAGGTTTTAAGGCACACAGACACATAATAAGACTTTATAGGGATAATCAATAAAATATTTACAGAGGAAATAGATTTAGTTAGAAAAATGCATAGAATTTGAATAGGCCAATTACACTGTATGTACGTGTTGAATATACACTGTACGTGTTTAATATACACTGCATGCATGTGTGAATTTGAGGGGTCAGATATGACCAAATTTAGCAGTGTGTGTGTGTGTGTGTGTGTGTGTGTGTGTGTGTGTGTGTGTGTGTGACAGAGAGAGAGAGAGAGAGAGAGAATTGGAGAGAACAGATAATATATGACTAAATTAGCTTTGTGCCTGTTTAGTAAGAAGGTCGCTTGTTTGGTTCCTGGCTGCCCGGCTAGCTTAGACCTGAAACTGTATTAATTAAATCACTGCTTGGTCCATTACCTCTAGCTTCTTATTGGCTAACTCTTACATACTAATTTAACCCATCTCCATTAATCTGTGTGTCACTACGAGGTCGTGTGTGTGTGTGTGTACGTGTGTGTGTTTTAAGAACTGGAGAGGGTAGATATGGCCAAATATAGCAGAGAGGGAGTGTGTGTGTGTGTGTGTGTGTGTGTGTGTGTGTGTGTGTGTAGGAATTGGAGATGACCAAATATAGCAATATGCAGAGCAGAATAATTTTGTTGCACGTTATGGAAAGTTAAGGGATTTGTATGAAATATGTAAAAGATTAAGTAGACAGTTTTAACAATCTTGGTACAAGAAGTTGTAAGTGCCACTTGGCACTGCTGAGCAAGAGGCAGTAGAGTAACTGTGATAATTTGGGAGCCATAATCTAATGGGTAGTATTCAAATTTGATGGGAAGCAAGTGTGACTTGAAAATTTAAAGAAAATTGAGTCTACTACAATAAACCATAAGGATGAGAGGCTTGATTAGCAGTTAAAAGTTGAGAAAAAGATTAATATGAAAAACAATTTAAAGGAAAATTCTTTTGTAAAAAATAACTGATTTTCCTCTTTTATTGTATAAATTGTAGGATTATCATGATTTGCTTCCAGAATTTCAGCTACTGAAACTAAATTAATAGTGGTATCAATCATACAAATCAGAAAGTTTTAAAGAAGAGTTATGTATGAGAAAGAATATTTTTGTTTTCTTTGACATTGAATTTAACTGGTTGGATATTTAATCAACTTTTTTTTTTTGTTAGAGAATTTATACCAGGTAGTTGGCACACACCTTTAATCCCAGCATTGGGAAGGCAGAGGCAGGGGATCTCTTTGAGTTCAAGGCCAGCCTGGTCTACAGAGGAGTTCCAGGACAGGCTCCAAAAGCCACACAGAGAAAGCCTGTCTCGGGGAGTGTGTGTGTGTGAGAATTTATGATTGCTTTACTGGCAGAGGAAAAATGCTCAGGTGATCCTGAGTTTCTCCTTTATAGTTCTTTTGGAAAATTCAGAGGATATTGTTTATTATGCACAATGGAAAAACCGAGTTTGTGACCAGTTTTAGTTAGGACTTACTATAAAATGATGTGCAGAATTTCTCTTATTTCCATTACATCTTGGCTTCCAGTTGCTTCTCATTCTCATTATTTTCTCATACACAGATAAGTGACATTTCATGTAGACTAACTGATGCTCAAATACCTGCCAAGGATTTTAATCACAGAGAATCTTGATTTAGTTATTAGTTCATTAGTGTTCATGCTAGTGAATATGAGGTCATGATGTTTAACCTTGGATATATTCTAATTGCTTTTATCTTATGCTGATTTTTTAAAATGCTTTTTTCTAAATTGATTTTTCTGACATTTTGTTTTATTTCTCGAGACAGGGTTTCTCTGTGTAACAATACTGACTATTCTGGAACTCACTTTGTAGACTAGGCTGGCCTGGAACTCACAGAGATCTGCCTTCTTCTGCCTCCAGAGTGCTGGGGTCAAAGGTGTCTGCCACCACCGCCCGGCATATCACCTGACTTACTTAAACAAAAGCTTTCATACTGTATGGCTCAAAATGACTAATTCTACTATTTCTAAATTTATAGTTAAAGAATAACTGCTGAAGCTTTTGGGCTCTGTCTTTTATCTGAATTATCTAGGCAGTAGTTGAAATTTAAATTTAAGGCCTATGACAGTGCTGACTTCTATCATTACAAGACATTTAAAAAACTTCTGGAGAACTCCATTTTCAAATTTGGAAAAGGGAAATTTTGAGGTAGCCAATTCTAAGAAACAAATTTAACAAATTGGGTTGAATTGTCAATGACAAATTTTTATTAATATGATGGGAAAATATCCAAAAAACAGCAGAAAAAGTTAATTGTTTGTTGCACCCTTATAAAAGTCATTTTGTTTGTATTTCTTTGACTTTTTAAAAACAGTTAATTTGAAAGGCCCATGTTTTGTTTTATGCACTAGTAAACATTAGTTTTAAATACCAATAATTTCCATTGTTGTGATAGCATTTTTCTGTGGCTGACTTTATAGACTCCAAGTTGAATAATAGAAGTTTTCCTTTTTTCTCCCCCTCCACAATATGTTTCAAATACAGTGTTTATGTTCTAACCAGTGTTCCACAAAGAGCCACAAAATAGTGACTCTTCAACATATTTAAAAGTTTTCAGAGTATTTTGAAAAATGGTATATAAAATAATAGCTTTAATAACTTGGAGTTTTATTCGTCTGTTTTGTTAGTAAATTGGTTTACTAAGGCTGCCAGCAGTCAAGCGGTAGTTATTAAGTGCACCTCTACTGCTGACGTTAATTTACAGGGGTCAACAGGACAAAACTCTGCGACATGATCGCTGATCTGGGAGATGATGAGCTGCCCCACATCCCTTCAGGAGTCATTACTCAGTCTAGGTCAGCCTCTCCTAGAATGACAGATCATGAAGTTACAAGAGCAGAGGAAGGTACAGCATTTAGCTATCATGTTTGTTTGTATTGCTGAGTTTCTTAACTCCATATACAAATATGCCATTGTGTAAAATGCTAAATATCATCCCACATAATCATTAGAGGCCTTAGGCAAGCTCAGGGATGAAACATGGGCTTCTCGTTCTTTATATTTGTTTTTGTTTTCATGTTAGATGTAGCTGTTTCCATTGTAGGTCAGTTCATTGTGCCGTCCTTAAATCTAATTATAGCTTAAAAATTTAGTATTAGGAAAAGAACAATTTCTAAAACTAAACTTTAAATAGTATAGGTGAGGGGAAGCTAATTCTTAGTGGTGTGGTTTAAATGTAGCAACTGTTAATAACTACCTCTTAATAGAAGTGCTAGGCAGTGTGTTGGGGAATTTTACATACATATTATTCCTAAAAATAAATGTAACTGTTAATCATTCTAGAATAAGGAACATCATTCTGTAACTTTGTATCTAGGATTCATGGCCTAGTAATAAGTTTTCTAAAATCTGTCTAAACCAGAAGTGCATAGAAAGTGAAAATACTACTTAAGCATTTTGAAACTGATTTTACCTAAAGATACATGGATTTAATTGACTAATTTATAATTCTGGGTGAACATATACTGCTAAATAATCTCAGTTTTTAAACCAAATTACTTTAATATAATGTATATATAACATTAATAATTTTATTTAGATTTATTTTATTTATACTTACACTTCTTGCTCTATAAAGAGATTTGTTTGCCCGTCTCAAATTTTTATATACAGTTTGTTCTGATTTCTTCTAGATATTTTCCTTACAGCGAAACTGAACAATTTCTCAATTTATGACTTCTTACCTTTTTCTTTAATTCATATTAAATTTTAAGGAAAGGTTTAAAAAGATCTCTCATTAAAACTAATACAAAAGAATGGAAATTAAAATATTGATTTTTTTTCTGTATTTATTTTCTATGTTCAGTGAGCTTTTTACTTTTACTATTTTCTAAAATAGAGATACCAGCTCTAATATATTTAGTTTTGTCTTTGAGGATCTTCTTTTCCCAAGTATTGTAGTACAGTTTACTAACATTTTAGACTGTAAAATTTGCAGTTTAAGGCAAAGTCGAATTAGTGATATGAACCCTTTTTAATGTTTGACACCATTTTAGGGAGAAAGCCCATAGGCTGATTCTACATAAAAGGTGATTTAGAACTCTCTCTGTGTGTTTGTCAAGTGTATGACTGTGTTTTTTGCTTTTAAAGAAAGTAAGTTACTAGTTGCTTTCATAGTCGTGTGGGAAGGTGAATGGGCACCTTGAACTTCATTACATTTTGAAAGAGGAACTCTTCCTAAAATATGTCATTTAGAGATTGGAAAACTGCAATCTGGTTTATTTTTATGAAAATTTCCATTTTGGTGCTTTTGGAAAAAACATTTCATGTCACATTTCCATTTATAAAGAACAAATATTTGTTTTCTAGTGGCACAACTTTTAAAAACTTGCTATTACAGACAAGATTATATTTCACATTTACATTGGCATGATTGGAATCAGTCATTGGCCATTATGTTCTTTAGGTTTGATAAAGTTGTAAGAAAGGGCCTGGGATGTATCTCAGCATCACAGTACTTGTCTAACCATGTGCCAGGTCCTGGGTACAACCCTGTAGAACACATGCAGAAGCACACTGGTAGAAAAAGGAAGAGTTAATATGTGAGCTACAGGTTTCCTTATTCACGCTGACTATCAGAAGTATTTATTATAGGACTTTTTAAAAGGACCTTCTGAAAAAAATTCTATTTCATAGGCTCTAGGATTCTCACAAAAGACAATTCTGCTTGATAAAAATTTCTGTCATTAAAATAAAGTTTATGCCGTTGGTTCCAGCACTTGGGAGGTAGAGGCAGGAGGATCTTTGTGAGTTAGAGGCTATCCTGGTCTACATAGCAAATTGCAGGATGGTCAGGACTATATTAGAAAGACCCTATTTAAAAACTCACTTAATAATTTTATTTTAAATTGTTGATTATATTTTTATGCTGTGTTAGTGCTGTGGGTAATTTTTATTAACTTAAAATAATATGCAAAATATATATTCTTCCAGCAGAGATATAAGAGCAAAAAAAATTAAAGATTTACTGTGATTACTGTATGCTCCTGTGATGGATGATAGAGAAAGCAGAAATAATAGCTTAAAAGATTTTGCATATATACATATGTAAATAAATATTAAAAGAGTAGTATAGCTTGCTAGATATAAACACATGTGTATCTATAGAGAAAAGGTACATAGATGTGACTTCTGTGATTAACTTTAGAAATGAATATAATATTTTTTGAAAAATAAGCCAGCTAAAGTTGTTGGACTACTTCTCTTTTTATGCCTGGAAGTTGGTCAGAAATAATCCCACAAAAAGTATTTGTAAAGAAATGAGTTGATTGGTGATGGTAAAGCTATTTTATTGGACTTCTAAATTTGTGTTTATGATTATTTGTATAGTTGCTAGTAGAAGGAGTTATAGAATTTTATCTTAAATTGTCTTAAAAACAAATTATGAACTTAAATTTTTAGACTGGTAAAAATTATAGAGTAAAATTTACTTGCTGACTTTTTTGTGATTTTTGAACTATTGATCTTACAGTTCTTAGCTGCTTTTTGTATTATCAGTAACTATGTACTAATATTGATAGACGAGATCAGTACTATGTATTGTTCAGATTCAAGTACAACCATTGAATGATGGCTTGGTAATGATAGTAACTGTCATAATCATTGTTTAATGTGTGGGATACTTACTATCTCAGACACACATTGTATATATTTTATGAAGGGTTTTCAAATTAGAGTAGTTGCTGAATTACACCTTTGTTTAAGGGATCACTTGAATCAAATTACACAGAATAAAATAAAGAAAAATTCTAAATTAAAAATTAGTTTTACTTTGGTAATAGTATATATCAATTGTATGATTTATTTTCAGTATTATTAGTGAATTAGTATGTGTATTTTAGTATGCCTGTTTCCTGTAGTGTATTAAATACATGCCATTTTGTAAGAATTTTCCATAATTTATTAGCCTGAGGTTTTGAATAATTTTTAAAAATTGGTTCATAATTTTAAATATTTAGATTGTTTTGTAATTAGTGTTTCCTTTTTGCCATCTTAATGCTACTATTTTGATTGCAAAGCACATGCTTAAAATTATCTTGAATGGTTGCTTAAACTTTAACCTATCTTGTTATATTTATTCAAATGATTGCACTTTGATTCCAACTGCATTGTCAGTGTAGAAAGCTGTACCACACGAGACACAGGTGAGGTAGCTCAGTGACGTGATGCGATCTTTTCAGTTTTTATTGATACTCAACGCAGCCATTCTGATTGAAAACCTAAAGTCTGAAGTTAATGTAAATTAGTTTTTTTAACTTTAGCAACATCATAATATATAAAAGAGGGCATTAAAGTGAAGCCATAGGAAAGTCTTAAAATTGGAAGGCATTTCTTTTTGGATGCTATCATCAACTACTAGTAGAGTCATCTTTTACTAGACCATCTTGGCACTAATTGAAAGGCTGTGTATCAGAGTGTCTGGAAGTATCATATCCAAGTGCTCCTTCACTTCTTTAGAAAGCAAAGGGACTTCATAGTAACTTATGCACTTAAATAAAGCTACTTCGAGGTTGGTAGACCTCTGTTCCTTATAAGTGGCTGAAATTTGATGATTTAATCAAAAATTGTCCTGTTAAAATTTACTGAGGTGGTAAAAGATCTAAATAGACAAAATGTTTGTGTTCTGCCTCCACCCTGGGATGATGTACACAGTGTTTATTCACTCTGGAAGATAATCATTACATTGTTGTTTTAGCACATTTATTTCTACTCAGTAGTAGGATTTTTTTTTTGTGTGTGGAAGTGGGAAGTAGATTCATAATATTGCTGAATTTTGTGACTGTTTCGTGCTTAAATTCCCCACAATATTGTATTGTACTGTATGATTTTTCAGCATTTAAGAAGCGGTTTTGTTCTTTATAGCTGAACCAATAACGTTTCCATCTGGAGGAGGCAAGTCATTTATTATGGGTTCTGATGATGTTTTGTTAAGTGTACTGGGCCTTGGAGACCTTGCAGACTTGACGGTAACAAATGATGCAGACTATAGTTATGATGTAAGTGCAGTTTTATTTTTAATTTTTTAATGATTTAATAGAAGGCTCCTTATTCTTTGGAATCATTTATAACAGAGAATTAATGTCAAGGTGCATGGAAAAGATAAGTTTAAGTGTGCAGATGTGTTGATTTGAAATAACGTGTAATTTTGCTTAAAATTTTTTTCTTTGTGGTGTTTAAATCTTTCTTAGTAATTTTTGATGGATTAGGTAGGAGTTTAGGGTTATTACCTTAAAATACTGGTTGATAAATACATCTTGAGTAGTTAACTTATTTACTGAGTTGAAGCCATATTTTATGCTAACAAATAGACACTAGAGAAATTAGGTTTTTCCATCAGGATTAATCTTGAAAGCCATGTTTTGTTTTTTTGAAAACTCTTTTTTGTCCATCACAACCAAGTTAGCTTGTATTATTTCCTTAATGTTTAGCTTTTCTTGAGGGCTAGAAAAGGGAGATGGGAAGAACTGTGTTAGTATTAGACTAGTGTTGATTAAATATTTTCCAAGCATATACACTCATTAGAGAGTTAACTCTATTTTAGATTTTTTTTTTTGCATTTCACCTTAGTTTTTCAGCCAATTTTTCAGCAAAAACATTTTAAAAATTAGACTTAAGTTAGGATGTTTTTTAAAAATAACTGCCTTGGTGGGCTGGATTATTCTTACTAATAATTTTAAAGCATATTTGCAACTAAATTGGTTGCAGAAACTGGACCAGAAATTCACGGTACTTACTTAGTGAGTTCAAGGACAGCAAGAGCAACACAAAACTCAATCTTTGAAGGAAATTAAGAAAAGAAAGGTTTAGGGAAATAATCTTTAAGAGTTTTTAGTTCATTGTTTTAAAACTTAAGTCCCTTAACTTTCTGCCTTGAAATTGTTCACATACTGGTCAATATCCTAAATGGAAACTATTGTGTTCACTATACCCTTGAATAGCTGGTAATTTTTATATCCCTGTTTTGCTTTCTTGTAAATCATTATGGCAGTGGCAGTTTTCTGTTACCATCTGACTTTGATAGGAGCAGTAGAATTTATTTGTTTGTTTGTTTGTTTGTTTGATGGTTAGGTGAAAACAGATTAAGGAATTCTTTGACCTGGGTATTTGAGAGTTTAACAAAATTATTTTTCTGAATTCTTATATAAAGATTGACTTGTGAGTTTTTAAGGTCATTAAAACAGCCCCTGGATATTTTAGTGAAACAGTTTTATATGTTTTAAACACACCAAAAATAAAACAGAAAAAGTCCACATGCTTAACAGTTTATTACTTTTACCTGTAAATAGTAACACTTTTTGTTTTAGTTGCCGGCCAATAAAGATGCCTTTCGAAAGACTTGGAACCCCAAGTATACACTACGTAGTCACTTTGATGGAGTCAGAGCATTAGCTTTTCATCCTGTAGAACCTGTGCTGGTTACTGCCTCTGAGGACCATACCCTGAAACTTTGGAATTTGCAAAAGACAGTTCCTGCCAAAAAGCAAGTATTTTAATATTGATTGCTTTTTCTTTCTAGTTTTGTTCATATGGATAATTCTTTATTATCCTGTGTCTTTAGTACATCTGCAGTATCAACCAGTGATTAATGATGATTTAATGTGTTCTTTTCCCCTGTCCCTTTTCTCCTTCTTTTAGGAGTGCCTCTTTAGACGTAGAGCCTATCTACACATTTAGAGGTCACATGTAAGTTTTTTTGAAATAGTATTTTATGAGCAACTCCAATTACTGTTTATAGTTAGCAGTCTTAAAACCTAATTTACTCAAAACTTGATGTTAGAGAAGACATATTAGTTGAATAATACCTTGTTTGATTAATTATATTTAAATATGACCTATTAGTACTTTCCAGTTGTACGTTTTGTTTAGATACCACATAAATGAATAGATGAAGGGGGCAGGGGTTTAAGTTTCTTAGAATTTATAAGTAATTTTCCCTCTCTCTTTCTGTAATAGTGGCCCTGTTCTTTCATTAGCTATTAGTTCTAATGGAGAACAGTGTTTTAGTGGTGGTATTGATGCAACCATTCAGTGGTGGAATATGCCTAGTCCTAATGTGGATCCCTATGATACATATGGTAAGTAAAGAGGCATAATGGGTCTTTTTAGTGAATCGAGCTTTCTATGGGACAATGGTCTGTACCCTGCCATTTGTATTTTAAATAAATGCTGATTGACCAGTAGTCAGGCAGGAAGTATAAGCGAGGTGATCAAGCAGGAAGTAGAGGCGGGGCAACAAGAATTCTGGGAAGAGGGCTGGAGAGATGGCTCAGAGGTTAAGAGCATTGCCTGATCTTCCAAAGGTCCTGAGTTCAATTCCCGGCAACCACATGGTGGCTCACAACCATCTGTAATGAGGTCTGGTGCCCTCTTCTAGCGTGCAGGCATAACACAGACAGAATATTGTATATATAACAAATAAATAAATAAATATTTTTTTAAAAAAAGAATTCTGGGAAGAGGGAAGTTTCAGTCTACAGTCTTCAACCAGACAGAGAGGAAGCCAGACACAGAGCAAACAAGATGTGACTGTCTCGCCGAAAAAGGTACCAAGCCACCTGGCTAATATAGGCAAGAATTATGGGTGAATATAAGTTATAAGAGTTAATAAGAAGCCTGAGATACTAGGCCAGCCAGTTTATGATTAATGTAGACCTCTGTGTGTTTATTTGGGACTAAACTGCTATGGGACCTGGTGGGACAGAAACCCCCCATCAACAAGAGCTGACAGAATTCTGTAGTTCAAATGTTATTACAAAGTTGTTTAGACATATAATTTGTTTATTATACTTGCTAGAAAGTTTATTTAAAAAAGATAGATATTGGTGTTGGAGAAATAGCTCAGGGGTTAAGAACACTGCCTGCTCTTCCAGAACCCGGACTCAGTTCCCAACATCCACATGGCAGCTCAGAACTGCCTATAACTCCAGTTCCAGGAGATCTGCGACACTCACACAAATATACATGCAGTCAAAACACCAATGCACATAAAAATAAATAATTTTTTTTGGAAAAAAAAATTAATCATTCTATGACTATTTTATTGTTTAAATTAGTGCTTTATTGTATTTAAAACATTTCTTAAATATTAATTTCATTTAACAAAAAGAAGAGGGGAAGATTATTGAAGTAAGTAACACATTTTTAAACTTAAGAGACAGTATGTATAATCTTTAAGTGGAAGACAACAGAAACAATAGGAATAGAATGGTCAGGGTCTATATAATTCATTACATCTCCATGGAGGGCCAAAATTTTTTAATTTCAAAATGAAAAGCAAAATAAAACGGATTTTTTAAAATAAATGACGCTTTGAAAAACTTGATTAAAAACTTAAATTTACATGTTCAGATACATTAAGTGGGCATTGTTAATAATGAGTATAAAAAACAAAACATGTTTGAGCTCTTTGTTGTTGTTGGCTAACACATGCTTAGTGCCCACATTCTGTAATGTAAGGCATAATGGTAAGTACTTTCTTTGTTCAGATGGATGTGAAAAAAGCAAGGGATTAGGGGAGAGAGGGTTTATGATAAGTATATTTTCTAAATGACAATGAAATATAGTTCTCTGTACAAGAGTAATCTAGAACCTCTTTAGACGAGAGGTCAGGAGTGCTCTCTGTCTTTAACAATGACATTCAAGCTAAAGGTTGAAAATCAAGTAATAAAAAGTTCTAAGTCCAAAGAGACCTTTGAAAGAGATTGATGGCAGCTGCAGTCACAGGTAAAAATTAGGAGTTACCTAGGAAACGAGAGGTGGCATTGCCAATATAAGAATTAGATGGTAGAATGATTAAGAAGTAGGCTTAATGTTGCAGAGATAGCTTGGGAGTTAAATGTACTTGATGTTCTTGCCGAAGACCCAGGCTCAATGTCCAGCACCCACTTAGTGAATCACAATCATCCATAACCTATGTTCTAGGGGACCCTTTCAGGACCTCCATGGGTACCAGCCCACATGAAGTATACATAAATACATATAGGCAAAACACTCATACATGTAATATAAATATTTTTAAAGAAATGGGTTTAACATATATTGGGTAAGTACAGTAATATATAGTGGTTTATTGATAGGTTGTGTTATTCTTGGTTTAATTGTGTTTGAAAAGGAAGTTTTATTGATATAATCGACACCTTGGTTTTTTTGGTGTATTATTATTATTATTATTGTGGTTTTGGTTTTTCAAGACAGGGTTTCTCTGTGTAGCCCTCGTTGGACTGTAACTCACTCTGTAGACCAGTCTGGCCTCAGACTCAAAGAGATCTGCTTGCCTTTCCAAGATTGCTGGGAATAAAGGCGTGCAGTACTACTGCCCAGCTAAAATTGGTTGTTTTAAGGTATTAATTTGTTAGTTTTTACTGTGTGCTCAGGATTGTGCAGATATTGCCACGTTCTAATTTCAGAACATTTTCATCACCAGTCTAGAGCTCTGACTTTGTTGACTGATGACTGTGTAGATAGTAACACTCACTGAAACAGGGATAGAGTACGAGAGAATGACTATGAATGAGACTATTAAGATATGGGTGCATATGAATGAATATCAATCAAGAGATGATAACCTGAGACTTAAATCTTCACTAAACCTGACATTGTCTAGAGGAAGGAGGACAATGAGAATGGATTCATGGATGCATACCTAAAGAAGAAAATCATTTTGAGAAAGAAACAGCTCACGGAGATTTTTGACAGCTAGCTGGAGGTTAGGTGCTTGAGTATTGAGCCCCCGAGAGAACCACTTTAACATTTCAAGTCAGATTTTATGAATGAAAAGCAATATTGAAACCAGAAAGAATAAATGCTTTGTACTATCAAAGAAAAGCATTTGCTGGGTTTGGTAGAATTGTGGTCACTGCTGATTTTAGCATGAGGTGTGGTAATGGAGTGATTTGACGACTACATAGCGGTGAAAGACAGTTTACTTTTCAACAGTTTTACAGAAGGTAGTGGTAAGGATGTTTTTGTTGTTGAGGTTCAAAGAGTCTGCGTACTTCTTTTTTAAAATTAAATTTTAATTTGTTAATACTAGTGATTCAAAGAATTTGTCTAGTAAAAGTGTATACATAAGAAAGTAAGTTTAGCTAAGTTTTATAATGCACCTGGTAGGTTGCACCTTAATAGGAAGGACAACTTTTTACTTGTATCTGTAAACAAATAGGGTTTAAATTTATTTTATTTGTATTTGTGTGTGCACATCTGTGTATGTATATATTATCCATGTGTGCCATGCGGTGCACCTGTGAAGGTTACTGACAAAGTCAGGGAGTCTGCTACTGGGTTCCTTTGGCGAGTGCCGCGGAAGCAGGAAGATAGTTTTTGACATTATTTGAAGTTGGGTACCGGATGCAGGAGGGGTCCCTTTTGAATGCTGTGTTTTCTTTGTATTGTGTATGTCATAGTCATTCACAATAAAGAAAAGTTGGGAACTGTGAGGCTGAAGGAGATGGTGATAAGTAGGAAGAATTAAGTGGAAATAGAGGATTACCTAATATGATACTCATTTAGCCCTCAGATCTCCCATCAGTTGATGAATGGTCAAATAAGATGTGCTAGCACCAAATTGGAATGTTATTAGGCAATAAAAGGAAAGGAAGTAGTACTCTAGAAACTTCAACACAGAAGATCCCAGTCTGTAGATTCTGTTCATACAATGTGTTCAGAAAATAGCTTTGTTTACACAAGGATCTGTGGTCACCTAGAACTTTAGAAAACTTAAAAAAAGTGGAAAGGAAGGTGGCCAGCAAGTAATTAAAGTGTCTTGAAAGTGGCGCAAACCCTTCATCCCAGCAGAGGCAGGGAATCTCTGAGTTCAAGGTCAGCTTGGTCTACAGAGCAAGTTCCAGTACAGACAGAGTCACACAGAGAAATACCTTTTCAAAAACTAAAGTAAATAAATAGACAGATAATTTAAGTAAAAATTAAAGTATCCTGAAAGTCAGCACAGTGAGAGTTGTGAACACACCATAGCTGTACCGTTTAAGTGAGTAGTACAGGTCTGTAAATTGTAGCTCAATATGGCTGATTTTTTTTTGTACTTTATAGAAATTGTGAATGTGTGGCTAGTGTTAGTATTGTTGGAATAAATGATAACAATCACCCATAATTCAGTTCTTAGAAGTAGTCACTGTCTGTGCTTTGGTTTGTCTTCTTGTGGTTTTTATGTTTTGTTTTGCCTTTATGAGACAAGGTCTTACTATATAGTCCTGATTGACCTTGGACTCTCTATGTAGACCAAGCTGGCCTACAAAACACACAGAGAGGACTGGAGAGATGGCTCAGAGGTTAAGAGCACTGATTGTTCTTCTAGAAGTCCTGAGTTCAATTTCCAGCAACCACATGGTGGTTCACAACCATTTGTAGTGAAATCTGGTGCCCTCTTCTGGCCTGCAGGCACACATGCAGACAGAACACTGTAAGCAAAACAAATAAATAAAATAAAACTTTAAAAAAGCCCATACACACACAGAGAGATCTACTTCCCAGGTGCTGGGATAAAAGGCATGCACCGTCATGCCTGTCTTTACATACATTTTTATTTATTTATTTATAAGTTACCTATTCGCCAGACTTCTTCCAAGTAATGTTTTGTTTTGTTTGTTTCCTCACAGAGTCAAATGTTCTAGCTGGCACTTTAGTTGCTCATACAGATGCAGTCTGGGGTCTTGCCTATAGTGGCATAAAAAATCAGTTACTGTCTTGTTCAGCAGATGGCACTATTAGGTTATGGAATCCCCAAGAAAAAATGCCATGTATTTGCACTTACAATGGAGACAAGGGTAAGTCAAATTTGCCTCTTCAAGAGCAGTGGTTGGTTGTTGTTGGTTTTTGTTGTTGTGGTTGTTGGTTTCTTTTTTTTAGCTTCATCACTTCTTTATGTTTCTCATGTATGTGCATGTGATTGCAGGTGCTCCTAAAGGGAGGATTGTAGGATCCTTTGGAGTTATATACAGGCAGTATGAGGTACCTGACAGGTGCTGGGGAGAGAAGTCTGAGTAGCAAGTACTCTTAATTGCTATGCCCAAAGAGTTTTTTAAAAAAGACACACACACACACACATACATACACACTGTATTTTGCACATGTATGTGTGTATAGGTGGGGAGGCTAGAGTACTACTGGCAGGAGTCTGTTCTCTCTACCATGTGGTTTGTAGGGATGGAACCAGTGATGAGGGCCTCCTCTGCCTGCTGTGCATCTTGCTTTCCTAAGAAGAACATTTATTTAAAAAAAAAAAACTAGAAAATAAAGAAGATAAAGCGATTATTTCTTTATTGATCCAAAGATAAATGTTTAAAGAATTTTATAAAACTTGCCAGCTTTTTACTTAGTCCTGTTTTACTGCAAGTGCTTGGCAGATGTCAGCGAAGCTCAGTGCTTTTTGGCCTTTTTCAGATCATGTTTTATTTTTAAAAATAAGCATACTTGCATCTAACAGTAAGGTAGACAAATGGTACTACTTACAGGGGCTATAGGAGACAAGGACAGCCATCCTTAAGGACTGATGGGATATAGTCTTGAATACACCTGCCTAAACACTTTGTGTGCCATGACTGAGAACATAGGTATGTGTGTTCAGGGTGGGATGGGGCAGCCACAGTCATTACAATGCCCTTAATGAGAAGCACAAATGGGATTGCTTTCACGATTTCAAAAACATTTTAAACAAATAGAATATTTTTGTGTTTATTTTATGTGGAGAGTAGAGGACAACTTGAGGCAATCTGCTCTGTCCTACTCTGTGTGAGTCTTGGGGAACAAACTCAGATTGTCAGTCGGGCTTGACTGCAGACATCCTTACCCGCTGAGCCATCTTGCCAGCCTGGAAATTTTTTATTATAGAAAGATTTAATCAGCTTTACTTTTTGAAGATGCTTGTGTATGTCTTTACAATACTTACAGTCTTATAGTCTGAGTCTGAGTTTTTCAAATTACTTTTTTCATCAGAATTTTGATTTGAACTTAATATATGTTGTTTTAAGACATCTTAGGTGAGTAGAATATGTTTAATTTTGTTTATCTTTTTTTTTTTTTTTGTATTTTGGGATTCTGTGGTATTTCAAATACCCAGACCTTAAGAAGTAAAAATTATTTACTTCTTGCTTCATCCAGACTTTTAATTACTGGACTCCAGATTTTACTTACTTGCTGTTTGAATTTAATGTGTTAAGGAAGAGAATTGCTGCATGTTCCGCTTTTGGATACTGTTATGCCAGTGCATTTCATAGTCCAAGAATTTACTTTATTATTACTATTTTTTATTTTATTTATCTTTTTTTTAGAGAGGGTCTCACTGAGAGGCCTTTGCTGGCATGAAATGCACAAAGATCCTTCTGTCTCTACCTTTGTAGTGCTGGAATTAAAGGTGTGCTCCATTTTAATAGATCCAGATTTTTGGTTTGTATTAACTCTTTGGCAAAACTTAATATTTGGCAAGAGTCTTCCGGGAGAATGATACTGGAGAATTCCAGGTTTCAGTTTGTTTTGGGGGGTTTTGTTTATTTCATTGTTTTTTGTTTTATTTTGTTTTCATTTTTCCTAAGAAAATTGGCAAATAGTTTAAATGAACAGGTTTTTTTCATTACCTTAAAAGAAAGTACATAGCAAAATAGGGGTTACACCATGTTAGACTAATAATTTGTGTGTGTCTTTACTTTTGGTTATATTTTTATAATGTCAAATAGAATATTATAATTAATGTTTTTAAATATAAAAAGTTTTTAAATAACAGAGTTATTTCTTACCACCTTAACATATTGCTTTCTATTTCATTATTGGTATAATTTCAAAATTTTGTGTGTATGTGTACAGATAAATACATATGAATCTATTTTGGGCTCCTTACAGAACGTGGAATACCTACATCAGTTGACTTTATTGGCTGTGATCCAGCTCATATGGTAACCTCTTTCAACACTGGTAGTGCGGTAATTTATGATTTAGAAACATCACAGTCATTGGTGATGCTTTCCTCACAGGTAGATTCTGGTACGTTTTCATGGGTTTCTTTGAAATTTCTGTAAAAAAGTTATTACGTGAAGGCGGGTGGTCTTTAGCTAATTTTCATACTGATTATGAACTTAAAATAGAAAATAATATATGTTATACTGATTGCAAATCATTTCTGCATGATCCAATCCAGATCCTGACATAGTTTAGAACACTGAGTTATTAATATAGGCTTAACCCAGGTAGTTTGTATTTTAAAGTACTCTGTTCTTTATTTTTCAGGTTTACAATCTAGCAATCACATTAACAGAGTAGTCAGTCATCCCACACTTCCTGTTACAATAACTGCTCATGAAGATAGACACATCAAGTTTTTTGACAATAAAACGGGTAAGGCCTTGGGTGATTGAAAGTACTGTTCTCTTATATAATGCACATTGCCTTTTGGTATATGAAATCATCAAGGTAAACTTTTTTTTGAGATTCTGGGAATTCACACAAGGTACTTCATTACCTCACCACAGATCTGCATTCCTGCTGCTAAGCTACTGTAACTCAGTTTTTGCTTTGTTTAGTGTATTATTTTTCAGTGTGCAAGCTTTATTTTTGATTATACATAATATTTTGTCTAATATTATTTCTTCCATTTTCATTTGATAAAAATTCTTCCGTTTGAATATTTTTTATGTTGTTTTAAGATAGCAAAATATATCACTTACTTGGTGTTTTGAGTTTTTTTAAAAAAGATTGTTTATTATGTATATACAGTGTTCTTCCTGCATGCCAGAAGAGGGAACCAGATCCAATTATAGATGGCTGTGAACTGCCATGTGGGTACTGAGAATTGAACTCAGAACCTCTGGGAGAGCAGCCAGTGCTCTTCACCTCTGAGCCATCTCCCCTGCCCCTTGAATATGTTCTTAAAACTGTTTCTCAACCGGTCATGTTGGTACACAGCTTTAATTCCAGCATTCCAGAGGCAGAGGCAGGTGGATCTCTGTGATTTCAAGGCCAACCTCTTCCTTCTATAGAGCAAGTTGCAGGACAGACTTCAAAGCTACACAGAGAAACCCTGTCTCAGGAAAACAAACTGTTTCTCAGTGACTCAAATGATGGTGTGGTGGGTACTGTTTGCTGTCATCTTTATGGTATACCTTCTGCTGAATCATAGGTTGTGTGTGTGTGTGTGTGTGTGTGTGTGTGTGTGTGTGTGTGTGTTTGTGGTGAGCACCTTTATTTTTTTCCATGATATTTATTGAGCTTCTCTCCCTCTGTTCCTCTCCCTCCCTCTCCTGCTCCCCCCTTCAACTCTCCCCCAAAGTCCCCATGCTCCCAGTTTACTCAAGAGATCTTGTCTTTTTCTACTTTCTACTTCCCATGTCGATTATATCTATGTAATCTCTCTTAGTGTCTGTATTGTTGTTTAAGTTCTCTGGGATTGTGTTTTGTAGGCTGGCTTTCTTTGCTTAAAAACCACCTATGAGTGAATATATGTGATGATTGTCTTTCTCTGTCTGGGTTACCTCACTCAAAATAATGTTTTCTAGTTCCATCCATTTTTTTGCAAAATTCAAGCTGTCATTTTTTTTCTGCTATGTAGTACTCCATTGTGTAAATGTACCACATTTTTTTTTTTTAATCCATTCTTCAATCGAGGGGCATTTAGGTTGTTTCCAGGTTCTGGCTATGACAAACAAAGCTGCTATGAACATAGCTGAGCACATGTCCTTATAGCACGATTGAGCCTCCTTTGGGTATATACCCAAAAGTGTTATTACTGGGTCTTGAGGAAGGTTGTTTCCTAATTTTCTGAGAAATTGCCACACTGACATCCAAAGGGGTTGTACCAGCTTGCATTCCCACCAGTAATGCAGAAGTGTTCCCTTTTCCCCGCAACCTCTCCAGCATGAGTTGTCATCAGTGTTTTTTATCTTGGACATTCTTTTTTTTTTTTTTTTTTTTTTTTTTAAATCTTGACCATTCATACAGGTGTAAGATGGAATCTCAGAGTTGTTTTGATTTGCATTTCTCAGATGACTAAGAATGTTGAACATTTTCTTAAGTGTCTTTCAGCCATTATATATTCCTCTGTTGAGAGTTCTGTTTAGATCTGTACTCCATTTTTTATTGGATTATGTGTTTTGTTTTTTGTTTTATTCATTCATTCATTCATCCATTTATTTATTTATTTATTTATTTATTTAGTTAGTTAGTTCCAATTTCTTGAGTTCTTTGTATATTTTGGAGATCAGACCTCTGTCAGATGTGAGGTTAGTGAAGATCTTCTCCCATTCTGTAGGCTGTCATTTTGTCTTGTTGACTGTGTCCTTTGTTTTACAGAAGCTTTAAATATTTATTGTGTGTATATGATGTATGCAGTTGGAAGCATGGGCGTTACAGCAGACATGTGAAGGTCATAGACCTGTGGAGAGGGTGCTTGCCTTCATTTATATAGGTTGTGTGGATCAAATTCAGGCCATCTGGCTTGTGTGACAAATGCTTTCTTTATCTGTTGAGCCATTGTAATGACTCAGTGTGTTTTTAAGAACCATTTTTTCTGTTACCACCTACAGTATTACATAAAATACTGTCTTTTGGGTGTTGAAGAGATGGCTCAGTAGCTAAAACTGATACTGCTCTTACAGAGAATTCAAGTCCAGTTCCCACACCTATTATAGGTCTACTCATAACTGCAAGAGGATCCAATACCTCTGGCTTCTGCAGGCACCTATACTTAAGTGTACCCCCCCCTTTCTCTTTCTCATAATGAAAAATCTTTATATAAAAAAACAAATACTCGTTCAGAAAATGTCTGACAACTTGAACTACTTTGAGAAGTACTTAAAGAGTCAAGTTATTTCATGTCTTAGAAACTTTAGCCCATTATCAGGCGCTACACGGCAGACCAGACTTATTATGACAAGGCAGTAGTAATCTTCAGCATTTAGAGGATTACTTAAGTCCCAATAACAAATATGGGCAGGTTCCCTTTAACTCTGTACAGCAAGGTGAGAACTAAATGAATATTCATAGATCTACATACTCGATAGAAAATCAAATTCTCAGTTAAATGGCTTTTCAAATCAATTCTTTATTGTATGGAACATAAATGTCTTCCATTGAAAAAAATTTCTGTTGTGTTTTCATAAAGATTTGTTCGTTTGAGCTCGGGTTACACTAAGTACTCGGGCTAGGCTCAAGCTGTCCATCCCAGAAACTTAGATTTCGATGGCTTAGTCGCTGTTCTATTGCTGTGAAGAGACACCATGGCCGAGGCAGCTCTTAGAGTGAGGGAGCGAGACTGACTACTGGGCCTCCTGCAACAGGGTCACACCTAATCCTTTCCAACAGTTCTACTCCCTGATAACTAAGCATTCAAATTTATGAGCCTGTGTGGGCCATTCTATTCAAAATACCACAGGGGGTGATCAAAAAAGTCTGTCTCTAGAGCTGTTTTTCTGGAAGAAATCAAGAAGTGAGTAAATACGATTTTACATAGTAAGAAATAAAGTGAGCATTTGAGGATGTAATGTAGTGGGTATGTGCTTGCTTCATATACACAAAGCCCTGGATTCAGTCCCCAGCATGACTTAAATTGAACATTAATTGCTATATTAAACTGTTAAATTATCTTCACATACAATTTTTTATTCATTCGTGTATTTATTTTTGGTTTTTTGAGACAGGTTTTCTCTGTGTGCAGCTCTGATTGTCCTGGAACTTGCTCTTTAGATCAGGTCAGCCTTGACCTCACAGAGATCCACCTGCCTCTGTCTCCCGAGTGCTGGGATTAAAGGCGTGTGCCACCAGTGCCCAACTATCTTCACATACTCTGTTTTCAAAGATAATTGGTTTTTTATTTAAATCTTGTCACCTAGTCTATTCCCATAACTGGTGTTTCTGATTTGCTACACTGTCTTTTTATAAAATGTATAGTAAATTTGTGGAATTTTTTTAAATCCTGAAACATAAAAATTGATACAATGAATGGGTTCAATAAATGAGTAAGGCGCATATGGTGGGACATGCTAAAAGCATGTAGAAGACTGAAGCAGGAAGACAGGGTTCTGGGTTATTCAAGAATGTTTAGTGAGACCTTGTCTCACCTCCCCTCCAAATTTGAAAAAGTAATTTTAATGATGAAAATGCATTTAGAATTTTATATTGTACTTGATACCTTCATGGGAAGCTGTTGTTTCTGCTTTACTGAGAGTTTATTGTTTTCTGAGAACATTAGGAGAAACATACATATGCATACATGTCTGTATGCACAAGGGAAGTCCTGCTGTATAGAGTGGTGTTTTAAGCTTTGCTTTAGGAAACAAACAGTAAAATCAGGATGTTTTATTTTTGATTATGCATATATGTCTGTGTATTAGTATGTGTATGTGGGTGCCAGTGGAAGCCAGAAGAGAGTGCTGGATCCTTTGGAACTGGAATTTATAGGTGGTTGCTAGAGGAGTTGTGGTGTTAGGCACTAAATCTAGTCCACTGGAATAATGAGAAGTGCTTGTAGCTGCCCCTTGCCTAGTTTCTGCATTTTTAAGGTTAAAGGATAGAAAGGGTGTTTTGAGGTAGAGTCACTGTGGTAGGAGTTTGTGAAGCAGCAATTTCTATTAGGCAAAACAAATACAAATTTTGAGAAAGAAATAGGACTTTTTAAAATCGAATTAAGAATATTAAACTTTGAGTCTGGAGAGATGGCTCAATAGTTAACAGCACTTGCTCTTCCAGGTGACCCAGGTTCTGTTCCCAGCACCCACATGGTGGGTCATTCTATTTGTAACTCCAACTCTAGGGCATACAGCACCCTATTTTGGTTCCAGGAATGAGTATGGTATACAAACATACATGCAAGCAAGACACTCATACATATAAATTTAAAGAGTATTGAACTTTTGTTTATGCCATGTGCATAAACTGAAAAAAATTGCTTGTATATGGCTTTATAAGTTTTGTTTAGAAAGATCAGTTTGTGCTTTGTTTTGTAGGGTTCTTAAATTAAAATTCAAAGATTTAAATTTTTCAGAGAGAGAGAGATTGGTGCATGTGGAGGCCAGAAGTGGGTCTCAGATCTCCTGGAGCTGGTGTTACAGGTAGTTTTGAGCCATCTCATCTAATACAGGTGCTGGAAACTGAACTCTGGATCTCTGAGTACATGCTCTTAACTGCTGAGCCATCTCTCCAGACCCTCAGTTTCTACTTTTTCTTTCACAGACACCTTCCAGATCTGTGGGACTTTTTTTGTTCGTTGTTTTTGTTTTTAATTTTTAGTAGTGGTCAGCTGCTTTGAATGCTGATTCTTACCTGGGTTTACAGAGTTGAGACCAAAACTACAATGGGAAATAATGAGACCCTGCCTCGAGCTAATAAAAAGAAAAAGTGCTGGAGGGATAGCTTAATAGGTGAGAGAACTCTTTTGGCATGTACAGGCCCTGGCGCCAATCCTCAGCACTGCACAACTAAATAAAATTTTGGTAAAGACAAAATTTTGAGTTTCCCTATAGTGTCGTATATGATTCTGGGAAAAGGTATTGTATGAGTGAAGGTGAGGAGAGATGGGAGGAAGGAAGGACCTGAATTGGTTGTGAACTTGTTTGTGAAACAACATTTATCCGTATATTTTTTCTTATTAAATTTTTATTTTATCCTGGAAGGTGCACACGCCTGAGGCCAGCCTGTTCTCTAGAGTGAGTTCCAGGACAGCCAGGACTATGCAAAGAAACCTTGTCTTGAAAACAAAATAGAAAACAATCAAAAAATATTGCCTTATTTGTATGAGTGTTTGCTTGCACAAATATATGGGTATCATGTGTATGCTTGGTGCCCAAGGAAGTCAGAGAAGGCCATTATTAGATCCCCTGCAACTGGTGTTATGAATGGTTTTCAGCCATAATGTAGGTGTTGGTAGTCAAACCTGGGTCGTCTACAAGAGCAAGAGCAAGTGTTCTTAACCACTGAGCCATGTCTCTAGTCCAAGTATCTGCCATACTCTTGATACCATTGGTGAACAGAGCAAAACAAATGGTCCTCAGAATGTTGTTTTATTATTTACTGTTTGTGGAATATTATTCTTTTCGGTTGCATGTATTAATTCATTTGCACTTTCAAATTTTGTGTGTGGGTATTTTGCCTTCAGAGGTCAGAAGAGGCTGTCAGATCCTCTGAAACTGTCATGTTGGTACTGGAGACCAACCATGAGTTGTTCTCTACAAGAGCAGAAGGTGCTCTTGATCCCTGAGTCAGCAAGCAAACTCATTTGCACTTTTAACTCTCTAGTTGTGCAGTATTGTGTTTTCTCAGTTTTGAAGATGTAATTTGTCATCTTTTATTTTGTTGTTAGGGAAGGAGCGTATGCTAAAAAATGAATCTGTGTCTTTGCACATTGTAGGGCTGATCTACTACTGAACTATATCCTTAGTTAGGAATCCCCCACTTTAATGGAAGCAGGTGCTAGAAGGATGGAGCCAAAAACAACAACAACAAAAGAGTTGGTTAAATGAGAGAAGCTGCAAGCATGCATTCAAATATATGGGCCCACAGGAGCCATTCTCATTCAGATCACACAGGTTTTGGAGAGGAAAGGGACAAAAATGATGGGATTATATTATAATCTCAAAATAAGAGAAAAGAGACATGAGATTGGAGGATTGAATAAAAGGAGTGCAGAATGAATTTGATTAAGTAAAATATTATATAAAACTCAAAGAACTAGTAAAAATTTTGTATTAAAATACTATGTCAAGTGAATTTTACTGCTGCTGAGGTATTAGCTGGTCCTAAAATTAATTGTTAGTAACATTAGTGATAATAAGAAACAGCTGTGGCTTGAAATCAACAGAAGCATCTCCTTTTATCTTCAAGTTGTAACTGTTTAGTAGTGCCAAAAAAAAGTTCCTCTTTTTAAGGTTTTTATATTTGATTATGTTCTAGTTTTATATTCAGTTCAACAGTTGTGGCCCAGGGTAAGTAAGGAGAGTAGGTCTCTTTATATCCCTGTATAAAATGTCATACAGGGCCAACACTATGGCAGATGATCATAACTTAAATTTTATAACTTAAATTTACAGGACTTACTGTAAATCAGCATCTTAATGGTGCTGATTAAATGGGAATTGATTTTTATAAAGTATCAGTATTGGTTATTTTTATTTCCTTTTTGTTTCTTTTTTTTTTTTTAAAGGCAGTATTTCTCTACATAGCCCAGGCTGGACCACACTATGTAGACCAGGACAGCCTCATGCCTCTGCCTCTCTAGTTCTGGGATTAAAGGAGTGCATTTTCCGGTCTAACTGTTCATTTGTTTGTTTGTTCAAACATGTATTTGTGTATATGGGCAGATGCATGTAGAAGTCAGAGGACAACTTGCAGAAGTTAGTTTTCCTTCCTGGACTCAAATTCAGGTGGTTATGCTTGGTAGCAAGTGCCTACGTGATGATCCCACTAAACTCCAGATGAATCAAGTTATAATTGCTTTTCCTTCATCATGTTGTCAGAGCACAACTTTCTATTGAAGTTTGTTTTAAATTTCAACTTGATGAGTTGGCCCAGCGGTTAAGAGCACCTGTTTCTCCTGTGAAAGACCCCAGTTTGACTCCAGCAGCACGTGCCTCACGACTGTCTGCAGCTTCAGTTCTAGGGTTTCCAGTGCCCTCTTCTGACATTTGCAGGCAAAACATTCATACACACGAAGTCAATCTTAAAAAATTAAACTTGTAGACACACAATTAAAAAATAAGTGAATCTTTATTGCATGGCAGACTTTTGTGGTAATATAGTACATACCATTCACCCCAGAAAAGGAATCTAGGGCAGACTAAAATCATTATTTTGTTTGTCATTGTACTTAAGTCCGACTTGATGAACCAGAAAGGTCTTCTTGGGGTTTACTTAACGGAGTATGAATGAGGATTACTTGCAGGATCAGTAATGGATCAGAAAAAATCAGCTGCTAGGGAAAAGCCTACCCCAACAAGGTTGAGGGTTGGAGCTCTCTGCACAACTTGTAGATAGGTCCACAGATGGAGGAAATCTCTGAAAAGATGCTCCTTCCCCAGCAGTTTTTACTATTTCTAGAAAACTTGAGTTTTGGAGAAATGGATCAGTGTCCAAGAGCACATACTGTTCTTATAGAGGACCTGAGTTCAAGTTTCAGTGCCCATCTCAGGCAGCTCTAACTGCCTGAAACTCCAGCTTCAGGTGTCAGCACCTTTCTGACTCCCTTGGGCACACAGGCAGACACATGTACATTCACATAAATTAAAAATTTTAAAAAAAGGTGGGTGGGACAGAATTTTCAAGTCTTAAAAAATTAGCAATATTAAACATTTTCTTCAGACTGTTAGTATAGTAAATACATCTTAAAAAAATGTCAAGTGAAAGAAGTCAAACAGAAAAGCCACATATTCAGAATCTATTTAGTATAAAGCATCCAGAATAGGCCAGTCTCTAGGAAGAGTAGATCATTATTGCTAGGAACTGTTGCATACTGGGAACAAGGTGTTCGTTTTCAGTGATGAAGATGTGATCTAGATATTGGTGGTGGTTGCCCACTGTGAATTGTGTACTCCCAAACAGTTAAAATACTAATCTTTATAAAACTGAATATTTTTCCAAAACTGAAAGTACTGCTATGGTGATTGTTTTATGTTGATGTTGTTTTTTAACTTCTGCCTCTCAACATTAATCTTTGTTTTGTTTTATAGGTAAAATGATCCATTCGATGGTAGCTCATTTGGATGCTGTTACAAGTTTAGCAGTAGATCCTAATGGCATCTATTTGATGTCTGGAAGTAAGTTTGAACTTCTGTACAACCCTCAAACTTTATAAAAGAATTGTTACTCAGTAACAGCTTTGTTTGTCTTTTACAGGCCATGACTGCTCCATTAGATTATGGAATTTGGACAGTAAGACATGTGTACAAGAAATAACAGCTCATAGGAAGAAATTGGATGAATCAATTTATGATGTTGCTTTCCACCCATCAAAGGCATATATCGCCAGTGCAGGAGCTGATGCTCTTGCCAAAGTATTTGTGTGAACCAACATAAATTGACATCATGAAAAAGATTTACTGGTCAGAAAGGGGGTCTGTCTGCATCACTGCCATCAAGAAAGTTACTGATATGACACTACATGTGATCTGCCTGGGTAAAGCTACTGGGGCAGGCATAAGTTGTTGGGAATCACATCTTCATGTCAGGCTTATTAGTTTAACTGTAATTAACTGTATTTGTGGAACAGAAAGAAAAAGGACTCCAGTGTCTGTGCTGTATACTGGATATGAACTGAGCGTAATTTTTTTTTTAAAGGTGTTTAAGCCAATGTGGAGTCTGATCTTACAAAAAAATAAAGGTCTTTTTGTTGGACTCTGTGTGCTGCCTTAGGGTTAGGAATGTGGTGCTCTTGTGGGGAAGCAAACTCCAAGAGTAGCTTTTCATCTCTTAGTGATCTTACGTTTATTGGTTGAATGCCACAGATTCCCTTTTAAACTTATTTTGCTTTAAAAAAAGAAAAAAGAAAAAAGAAAAGAAAATTTAACTTAAAATATTTTAGCATTAGTTGCACAAAATGTTTGGATAAAATTCTAGTTTTTATAAGTCTTTTTATATATTTAGCCTGTCACAACAGTGCTCAAGATCATATTGATGTTTTTCTGCATTATACAGCCCTAAAACACAGAGATCTCACTAACCTGCCACCTATAACCACTTTCTTTCCTCCTTTTGCCTAATACAGCTCAGCTAAGTCCTTCATAAAGATGATAAATCACCTTCGTCTACATGTCTTCATGAATCAAGGACTATTAAGTGTATTAAAACAAAGCTGTGGAGTTTAGTACTCCAAATGAACTCTTTAAAAACTAATCTTGACATCTATCACTATGTGATATTTTGTACATCTTACTGTATTTACAAGTTTATTTATCAAGGATTATCCATCTTGCTAATGGCCTATTATTTATTTCACTTTTTGTTGGTCTTTATATCCTTTTATTAATGTGCTAAGGGAACCTGTGTATCTATTTTGGAACTCTTTGAACAGTCTAAAATAGACTAAAAATGGAATATTTTATAGTTAATTTACAAACCAAGGTGTTTCTCCCTAAGATACTGTCTTGATTTACCATGAGTCCAAAACCAAAACGATCTAGTTTAAAAAAAATTGGAGAATATTTTATTGCCATTACATATAGGATATTTTAAAGTTGAATCAGGATACAGAAGTCTGCTGGGACTGGACTAGTTTTCCCTGTTTTATTTTTTTTTTTTAGATGTGCTTAATTTTATGGTGTAACTAAAGATTTTCTTTGTGTAATGCATGATTAAGACAATAAAGTATTTTTTCTAGTCTTCCAAAAACCTTTTCTGATCAGTTTGCGAGTTTTGATGAGTTTTGTAAGGTTTTTGTTTTACAGACTATGAATCAGCAAATTTTTAAGATTGTACCACAAAGCAAACGTACAGCTGTTGAGAAATAATGTATATAAAATGCATATAATAAATATTGAATTGTGTACCTGAATATTGCTGTTGGCCACATCATTTCGTGTTGAATGAGCAAAGTACAATACTCCACAATTGAAGCAGGAAATGAAGGTGATTTCTTAGTCCTTCATTTTATGCTGTTCTTTTTATATTCCTAGTAGTTACTGATGGCCTAGTAAGGTTATAATACAAGCACTATTTTTTATTTTGCACCACCTGGGGAACTGTTATGCTATTAAAAGAAGTTAAGGCCTCCAGTGTCATCTTCATCTACTAAGTTTCAGATACACAATTTAAATAAATTGCTTAGACAACCTATGACTTAAAAACAAAACAAAAAACCGAGTTTTACTTACTAGTAAATAGTGTTGTCTTATTTAACTTATCTGTTTCCACAAAAATGTTAGCAAAAAATAAACTGCATTTGCTTAGTAGATAGTTGTCCTTATAAAGTTAAAAAGTTAGCCATTTGAAAGAAAAAGCTTCAAGATACTAATACCCCCTTTCTTAGAAGAAATTGCAAATGGAATAGAATTAGGCATTGCAGAATTTACATGCAGATTTCTATTTGGATTCCTGCTTTAAAAACTACATTGAAAAATTTTAAGAAACTCAGTTGTTGCTGATAAAACACTTAAGACTTCAGAATTAAAAAAGTGACTGTTGGTTTTGGGGTCTGGGGTGGTGATTCAGTGAGTGATTGCCATGTAATCAATCAAGTGTAAGGGCTTGAGTTTGAATCTTTGGCTCCCATATAAAAAGCAGCATTGAGGGTCCAGAGACAGGAGGGTCCTGAGAACTCCCTGGAAAGCCAGCCTAGCCCTAAAGGTGACTGTCTCAGCCAGCACATGCCCATCCCAGCTCAAGGCATTAAGATGGGAAGCACTGGAGGAGGAAGCCTGGTCTGGCCTCTGCATGCATTCATGGGCATACACCTGTACTCTGGCATGTGTGTACCATATGTACCCAAGAACACGAAGCGGTTTCTGTTTTCTGAGCTGAAAAATGAAAAGAACTAAAGGGATATTCTTCCTCCGTACTGTTTTTAAATAATAAATTTCCTCAAGGCTAGTTTGTTCTGGGAGCCTTCTGAAGCCCATTGCATAACTATTTAATTGTAATTTGCTTGTTACTTCAGGGCATAAACATTTGTGTCTTATAGTATATTAAAACTGAATTTTAAAAATAGTATGTTTATTTTTGTATTTTTTAGTGATAGCAAACATGAAAAAGGCTGAAAAGGTCTTATTTTTGTTTTATATGTGTTTCTATGTATGATTTATGGAAAGTGACTTTATATGTAAGTTTTAATGGTATTTTACTTTTAGTATGTGTCCCCGCCCTTGCTGTTGAATCATTCTGTCTCATGATTGTAGTTACTTTCCTCATTTCAAGCTTTACCCAACATCTCAACTCATTAGGACGCTATAAAATGATGTGCCAGGCGCAGGTATAGTGGCTCTCAGGACTGTAAGGTTGGCATGGGATGTGCAGCAAAACATTTCAGAATGAGCTAGACATGCCTGCCCAAACTGGGTTGTAATACATCTTTTTAAAACTTCATTTTAAAAGCTTGTAAACTCTACATATAAGCTCAGCATTGAAGAGGATGAGGCAGAAGATTTTGATGAGGCCAGCAAATTACATTGTCTTAGAAATAATTCTTTATTGTATATTCTTAGTTAGTCTTTCTTTGTTCACTTACAGAAATGCTTAGCATCTTAAAATTTTAATTCCTCTCATTCATCTGACAATCTAAATGTTAGCATCCTTGGTTACCTGAGATGTTTCAAAGTTTTGTCCTTTGTTGAATTAAAAGACTTGTAAAAGAGCTAATGAGTGGAAACTGGGGTTTCATTTGCTCGAGGGAGAGAATTTAGGAAGTCAGGTTGAATTGAACCTATTTCTTATGGTAAGATTCTCCTTGTTCACAATGAATTGTTTGCAGCCTTTGAGGGGAGGAGGAATGCTCTTTTTTATTAAGTCTTTATGTCGTTTTGGGGGCAGTCTCTTTTCACATAATAATCCTTACTCTCTGCCCGGGCTATGAAATTTGGGTACACTCCAGGAAGTCATGAGTCACAACCAGTGCCTTTCCTAGGTCAGATGGTAGTAAACAGGTTCACAGGTGGGTAAAGGAGAGGCCAGAACCTAGCTTAGAGAAAGTAGCCAATATGGAATTGTAGATTCCTGTGGGCTCTCGTCTATGCTGAGTGGATTTTTGATAGTCTCTTTGACATCAACTTCACAAATATTGTTAAGTTTTTAAAAAGATATTGTTTATGTTTCTCTTGAAGCAGGTACTCAAAAACATGCACTAGTGGTTAAATCTGGTAGTCTACAATAGGTGTTGAGCATAATTGAATGAAATATTACACAACTTAATTCAGATTGGTCACTAGCAGGGGTAGAATGTTTATCATAGAAGAAAAACAGTAGTGTTAATAAATAGGCACTTAGTCACTTCCAGTTTTATTGTTGACATCCAAACCATTATGCCAAGTATTTTTCCTGGTACAATACTTGAAATATTTTTCAAAAACTTTCCGTGCTTAAACATTTTCTCAGTTCTTAGAGTACATGCCTGTCTATACACATAAAATTAAGGATATAAATAGAAAAATACCAGGCAATCCTATCTTTACTCAATGTGGTATTTTCAGCCATTAGTTATGAAAACACTACAAAAGAAGCTTGATACATGTTCCATATAATGTGTATGAAGACTAGTACATGAAATAACAGCTGTCTGTTGACTCGTTTTAAAAAAACACCCACATGGGTCAAAATTACACTTGATCTATATTTAAAAGCTGCTCTCCTTGCACAGTCAGTACAGAGTGAGTAGGGAAGGACCAGTGCTGTGTCTAACTGGAGCGTACTTTGAGTATGCATGTTTGCAATCTTCAGTTTAAATCCATGACATCTCTTTCCTGAGTTTCTAAGGACCCTGATTATCCTCGGCCAATCTAAATTCCGAGCTTCAAATGAAAGCTCATTTGCTTTAAACTGCTATTGACATATTTACTGATCCTGATAAGCTATAGTTACTTAGGTATTGAGAATACATTTTGCATATTAGATCCTTATGTACTTATTCTTTGAGTTGTCAGAGTATCAAAGTTACTGCTGGGATTCTAAGAAATCTCTACAAATGCCTCTAATGACGTCAGAGACAATTGGTTCTAATCCTGTGAACTCTCTGGTAAAGAAAGCATGTGACTCCTTGGGTTTAGAGGCCATGTCTCTCAGGTCATCCAGAGGTGCCCAAGCTACACCAACAGAGAAGATGGTGATACCTACAATGGAAATATTTTAAGTGAGTTAAAAATAGGTCTAGATTACATACAAAGTTACATATCTGTATATTAATATACAACCTCAGAGAAAACTGCTTAATTTAAATGAGGTCTGTGCTAAGTTTTCTAGGTAGACTACAGTTTGGTTGTGGTGAAAATAATTTGGTCAGAACCAAAAGCTTTGCTATTAGCAATTTACTATAAATGATGAAAATACCATGATGATCAATTCATTAAAGACAATGTGTTGAACAAACTAGGAACAGAAGGACATCCTCCAGCAGATGTTTGTAAAGATCCTACATTCTACATATGTGGTTGGCAGTGAGGAAAGACCCTGCTACTGTCACTTTCAGACATCATTTTGAGGTCTTAATAAGCACATTAAATTAAGCCTGGCACAAAAGGACACATAAATGGGGAAGTTTGCATTGTCCTAGGAATAGGTACTAGTGATAATTTTGTTTCCTCTATTTCAGCCTTTGAAGTATTGACAAATCTAATTATCAAAAATTGTAGGTTTTGGAGTTGGAGAGATGGCTCAGCAATTAACATTTGTTGCTCTTGCACAGAACCTGTGTCCAGTTTCCAGCACCCACATAGTTCACAACCATCTAACTCCAGTTCCAAGGGATCAGATGTCCTCTTCTGATCTTCACAGGCACCAGGTGTACACATGGTGCACATAAATCTTGAATTGCTAGTCTTTAAAGCAAAAATATCTGGCAATTAAAAAAACTTCCAAAGGGATTTTAATGATGCCTGGAAGAATTGCAGTTCAATCACGGAGACTCTAAAGCTCATTGAATTTAGTCCACACTGCAAGGATCCTTTCCACTATAATGCCTATATTGATGTAGAATTCATAGGACCCCTTTTGTATCCCTATCACAAAGAACAACCATCTTACCTGCATCATGGGCAGCTGCAGCGGGGCCTCGGACATCATCGTAGGACTGCCCATCTGTGACAATTACCAGGAAGTTTTTGTTGGGGCTTTCCCTTATGGGACCAAATACATTTCTAACAGTAAAGGAAATGGCATCACCAGTAGCTGTTCCACCGCTCATGTAGCGTATGTTTGCTAGAACAGCTAGGACATTCTCTTTGGTGTTATAGTCAGTGAAACTGAATTCTGTGCGCTGATCATAAGTGAACTGGACAGCAGCTATTTTGGCTCCAATGTCTGAGATTTCAAATGTCTTGGCTATGTTAGAAACAAATTCCAGCATGAGACGGAAATTGCTATCCCCGACACTGCTGGACCCGTCGATTAGGAAGGCGATATTCACCGAGTTGTAACAGGTCTTGCTGCACATCATCTGCTCGTGAGTACAGAGCTTCTGCACCAGAGGCTTCACGTACTTTGTGGTGCCAAACCAGTTGGGCATGTGATAAGAGAAGAAGCCATTGTTCCGACACACAGCCTAAAAGGGGAAGACAAAAGATACCCCCCAAATAAAAAGTTTAGTATTTTACAAACGGTGTGGTGTTGGAGAATGAACCTAGAACTCACATATATATCCCCAGCCTTCTTGCTACTTCTCATTTTGAGATAGGGGTCTTAGTTAAACAGGCTGGCCCAGGATTTGTAAACCTGTCGTCTAAGCTTCATTGAGTAGCTGGGATTGCTGGGCAGTGGTGGTGCACGCCTTTAATCCTAGCCCTTAGGAGGCAGAGGCTGGCAGATCTCTGTGATTTCAAGGCCAGCCTCGTCTACAAGAGTAGCTGGGATTATAGGTCTATTCTTCCATGCCCTCCTCAAACATATCAAATATATGTACATTAATCTAGTTATGGACTTATCAGTACTAGGTGTAAGAGGTCCCAAACTGAGTCACTCCCACCCATTAGCAGGAACTGGCCATTACACCTTACCTTGTCAACAAATGCAACATCCTGAACCATCCCCAGTTCTTCAGGGATGGGCTTGGCCACAGAAACTATAAATACGTTGACACCAAACTCTCTGGCCACAATGCCTGCTTCCTCAATATCATCAGAAGGCCAGCCATCAATAAACACCACCACCACTTTTGGTATCCCTTTTCTCACCCCTGCATCTGCTGTAAAGAATTTCTGAGCAGTGTGCTTCAAGGCTTTTCCTAAGAACAGAAGCAAACGAACAGCATTGGTCATGGCTCAAATGACATTTCAATTTCTGGGTAGCAACGCTATTCCATTTAAGAATTTAACTTATGGAATTCAGTTAGTAAAAGATCTATGAAACGGGAAAGTTTGATTATCCTTCAGGCCTATTTTTGGTCTTCACAACCTACACTGCTTCCCCCTCCACCTCCCAGAAGTCTCACATTCCCTTCCATCATTTAATGGTAAAACATAACACGGTCCCTCCTGTCATGTGCTCTCACCCCTTACTGGCCTACGAGGGCAGCTAGGGTACAAGGAGCCTTCCAAAGTCTGCTCCATCTTCCTTTGTGGTTAAGTCTGTTCATCTTTGCTTACAATCAGTAACTTTCCTGAAGAGCACAATGCTGTAGGTTTTAAAATTTCTATTTATTTATTTAAGAATTTTCAGCACCAGGTGGTGGTGGTGGTGCACACCTTTAATCCCAGCACTTGGGAGGCAGAGGCAGATCTCTTGAGTCTGAGGCCAGCCTGGTCTACAAATTGAGTTCTTGGATAGCCAGGGCTGTTATACAGAGAAACCCTGTCTCAAAAAGACAAACACAAAAAAATAACAAGCAAAGAAAGAATTACCGACTAACCCATTGGCATATTTTCCACTACAGAGAGTTGTCAGGTGATGAGATGCAGATCTAGTCAACACAAGAGCTAGCAGGCGGGAGTCTCCTAGATGGCACTAAAAGTGGTAACTTGGGGTTTTGGTCTCAATCATCCCTATGCTGAGCCCGAAGGCAGTGCACTTACCCGTGTTGGAATTACCCCCGCGGAAACCTACTTCTTTTATGGCAAACAAGACATCTTTGGCTGAAGTAAAGTTTTTCAGGTAAAATTCTATTTTGGGATGTTCACTATAAGAATGAAAAAAAAAGTTTTTAGGAAAGAAAATAGTTAGATGGCCTTTAAAAAAATTCCTGGTAGAGGACCAATGTTCAATTCACAGTATAACATAGCAGTTCACAACCATCTAATTCACTTCCAGGGGATCTAGCATCACCTACATGACCCCTCTGGGTACCAGGCACACACATGGTATAGAGAAATGGATGTAGGCAAAACAATAGAAATAAACCACATATAAGATAAATGTAAGGAAGAGTCAGACCTAAGTCTTTTAAATCACAAAGTATATGATCAACTAGTACATTGCTTCCACTCACTGGGAATGTTTGAGAAATGTAACAAGTATAGTTGCTACACTCCAAATCTATTATATTTTAAATAATAGCTAAGCATTTGCCATTTGGTTTCCTATTTCCATGAGGTGGAATTCTACTAATTATTTAAAGAAACAGGCTCAGACTCACGGAATTTGCCTAACAAAATATGTTAAATTCAGACTCGACTGCTTCAAATTCAAGTTGGAACTGGAGTTACAGACTTTCTGTCTGCAGCATGGTGAAGCAGCTGCGCCTGTGGGGTCTGGTCTTGGCGCTCTGCAAGGTTGGGCAGCAGGTATGTAGGAAACAGTTGGGTGTGAGGGTACATCTGCTCCAGTGCACAGCCCCAGAAGCATTTAGCTGTCTAGTAGCAAAAATAAATAAATAATATTGACATCTAAAAGTGTTATTTGTATGTGGGTGTTTTGTCTGCTTGTTAGGTCAGTGCACTGTGTGCATGCCTGATGCTCACAGCAACCAGAAGAGGGCGTTAAATCTCCCAGAACTGGATACAGATATGTGTAAGTGCCCATGTAGGTGAACCTGGGTCCTTTGGAAGAGCAACCAATGCTCTTGATTGCTGAGCCTTATTTCTAGTCCCAAAGGCTGACATTTTAAAGATGGGAAAAAGTACAAGGAAATATACTGTAAAACACTGCAATATAAAATTTTTCTTACAAAAACGACAACGGCATTTGCCAATCCTGGTTATTTAAAGAATTTCAGCTCAGTTTTAACTATATTTTGTTCATTAGAGATCATATCAAAGACCGAGAAGATGGTTCAGTCCAAGACATGAGTTCGATCTCCAGAACTCATGTAAAGAGAGCTGAGCGTGGTGGCTCAGATTTGTGATCCCAATGCTGAGGAGGCAGATGCCTGGGACATGTTGGCCAACCAGCCTCCTGACTCGGCGAGTTCCAGGCCTATCAGAGACCTGTCTAAAACAATAAAAAGTGAATGGCATCTGAAGGATAAAACATGGACTGTCCTCTACCTTCTGCATCCATGTGCATGTCCACCTGCGTGTGCGCGCACGTGCGCGCACACACACACACACACACACACACACACACAAGGCTGAGTAAAATCTTTGTAGTCAGAATTTCATTAAGTGCAAATTTTTAAGCTTTAAACATAAGTAGCCATTTTAGCGTCGGGCTTTATTGTTTGTTTGCTTGATTGCTTGCTTCAAGACAAGATCTCCTCTTTCATCTTTCTGGGCTGTGGGACTGAATATGCGTGCGACTATCCCTGACTCTTCAACATTCTGTGAGTGACAAGAAGAGCACAGACTTTCTCCCTGCCCACCTGCTGGATCATGCAATCCGATAGCCCGGTTTGGTTACCTAGGTAAGTTTGTAGTCACTCTCAATTATTCAGATTCTCACCTAAGCCAGTCCTCTTATTTTTGCATCATTAATGATGCAAAGGTCATCCTGTTCTATTTGTATATTATATAGTGATATTTTGTGTATATTTTAACAAAGTTTGCCTCAAGATCAGAGTGCAGATCTAAGCCATTTGAGGCCAAACAGTGATGGCACACACCTTTAATTCCAGGACTTGGGAGACAGAGGCAGAGGGATCTCTGTGAGTTCAAGGTCACCCTGGGCTACACATGATTGAATCTGTTTAAAAGAGAAACAGAGCTCACACAAAGTGGGATCCCACGCTTTTATCCCAGCATTAGGAAGGTGGAGACAGGAGTGACATGGCTGGGCGGAGAGAGGAATATAAAGCAGGAGGAGACAGGAGCTCAGAGCAGTCTGAGGTGTGGTCTGAAGGGGTCAGTCTGAGGATGCAGTCTGAGGTGTGGTCTGAAGGGGTCAGTCTGAGGATGCAGTCTGAGGTGTGGTCTGAAGGGGTCAGTCAGAGGATGCAGTCTGAGAAGGCGGTCTGAGGACAGGATCTCCCCTTTGGTCTGAGGATTTGGTAAAAGGTCTCTCTAGTGGCTGGATGCGCTACCTCTCTGAGCTCTCAACTTTCACCCTCTAATATCTGACTCTGGGTTTTTATTAAGAACAATTAGAATCCGTGCTACAGTAAGCTCTTTATTCTAGTGCTTTCTAAAGCAGAAAGACTGTGAGGATATGAAAAAGCATAGGGTTAAATTAGTCAAGACAAATCAATGTAAGAAAAAAAAAGTCATATGGGAGAGTTGCCTCAGGCAATGTTGAAATATACAGTAAACACACCTAGAAAATGTATCAGGACCTAAATCAGGCACAGTGGTGCATGCCTTTAATCCCAGTACTTGGGAAACAGAGGCAGGTGGATCTCTGAGTTTGAGGACAGCCTGGTCTACAAAGCAAGTTCCAGAGAAACCCTGTTCAAAAAAACCAAAAACATCTAGATCACCAAAATAATAATAATAAATCAGTACTTGACTCAAAGAAACTTGCATAGATGTTCATAAAATTGATTTTGCATTTAAATCAACATAATAAAGGGCTCAGTGTTTTAAAGGTAAGGGGAAAAATGACTATATTATATAGAAAGGTTAAATACTGGGCTAGAGACATGGCTCAGTACTTAAGAGCACTGACTGTACTTCCAGAGGACCCAGGTTCAATTCCCAGCACCCACATGGCAGCTCACAACTCTCTGTAATCCCAGTTCCAGGGGACCTGATACCCATGGCAAATTACCACTGCACATAAAATAAAAATACTTAAAAAAAAAAAAGAAAATCTAAATATCTTCAAAACAGACCCTATTATAAAAAGTAACAAATGGACTTGGGAGGCAGAGGCCTTGAATTCGAGGCCAGCCTGGTCTTCAGAGCGAGTTCCAGGACAGCCAGGGCTACACAGAGAAGCCCTGTCTTGAAAAACCAAAGTGGGGAAACCGTAACGGCTGGAATATTAGTGAGTGCTCGTAGAGGTGTCGGGCCATCCTTATCCACTGCTGACAGTATTAGCTGCCTCACTCAGCCTTCTAGAAAGCAACTTAGCTATTTTTATCAGAGACTTTGACAGTGTCTGAACTTCCCACCCAGGAATTCAGCAGAATGAAATAGTCAAAGATGGGAACAAAGCTGACACAAGGCCTCTTGTCATGGAGTGCTGTGCGGCAGCAGACGGCAGGGGAAGACTGTCTCAGCAAAGGAAGCCTGGAAGACAGCACGCAAGGCACATTCGATACGAGAGAATGCTTCAGACACTAAGGGGTGAGCGAGCGGGGTCCAACACTTTTACAGCCTGACACGTAGACAAGGGGAAAGCAAGCGTCTTCTCCAACGCAGAAAGGAAACACAACTTTACAAGGACGGGACCTGGAGGACTTGGTCTGCGAAACGCACTTCTTTGTTCTTCTACTTGTCAAGCCTCCTCTAAGAGGCATTAGTGCGGCACTAAAGCCACCACGATCATGTTTACAGGAATGAAGCAGAAAAGGGCACGTGTCGGAACACGGTCCCTAAACGAAGCTGTGTGGGGAGACTTCTGAGAGCTCGTGACCTCTGGTTGTTCTTGGATCGTGCTTCCGTGCCCTCCCAGGTGTAGAAGGAGTGGGTCTGCCTTAGGCCACCCTTCATCTTGCCCATTATTATCCAGCGTGATGCTTGTAAGCATGAGTGGTCCTCACGACGGTCTGCGGCCTAACTCAGGTGATCTTGGCCCTTGTGACTGTATACAACTCGCATTCCAGTGAACTTTGCTCGTGTGACCTGCTTAACCCTCAGATGCCCTGAGGATACATGCTGTCTGAGGCCCTAGATGAGACTTCAGTCCGCCTCATTTTTTGGCTTCACTCTCTCAGGCTGATGTCACCATACTAGAGCCGTGACAGTCATGCTTTGGATTTCCAAGGAAGGGACAAGGGAAGGGGTTAAGGTTGGGGTAGGCTGCTTGTTGGCTCAGCCGCCCATATATGTTGGCAGAGTAAAGAAAGGGAACAGAGAGCTCACCTCTGCTTCCTCCAGAAAAGAAAAGCCGAGAGCTGAGCGAAGCAGAGAAAGTGTTCGTGTAAGGCTTCCAGGCCATGAAACCCCCTTTCCAGCTTTCTACAGTGCACTGGTCACTAAGTCCTTTTATGCCAGCGGTGCCCTCAGACCTGCACAGACTAACCGGACAGTCTTTTGTTGGTGTTGTTTGCGGTGTGGAGAATTGTGAACACTGCATGTGCATGCACATGCTTCAGATATATTTTCTCCCCCTAAGGACCGGGTCTCACTATGCAGCCCTAGCTGGTCTATTTGCTATGCAGACTAGGCTGGCATTGAACTCACAGAGACAAGCACAAAGCAGATATAAGGCTATCACCTGCCTCTGCTGCCTATGTACTGGGGTTAAAGGTATACACCACGATACCCAATCTTGCCGAGACATTCTTAAATCCTGAATTATAGTTTGGGATTGCAGCTTGTCCAAACTTAAATTATATTTAACTGAAATTAATATTACAGCGTGGAAAGTAGATATCATTCAAGACAGCCATAACTTCTCCCATTATTAAAGTTGGTACCTGGCTTGTACGAGGCCCACGTGTGGTCCTTCGGTCCCAATTCCCAGCATCAACGCCACTTTTCCAACGAAATTCTTCTGCAAATTAAATCGGCGCTGGCCTATATTAAAGCTCCCATCGATCAGAAATGCAATGTCTGCCTTACAGTCTGCAGAAAGCCAAAGAAGGGCTTTGTGAGTCTCAAGTGCAGCAGGAGGAAACGCTCCCACTTCCCCCCACGCCCCTCCCCCTTAGCTGTCAGCTTACCTTTATTGCCAGTCTTCTTCTCTGGTGTTTTCTTGAGTCGTTTACCTGAAACAAAGGAAGCACTTGAGCACAAGCCGTTTACACAGCAGGAACTGCCAGCAGGATGAGCCTGTGGCAAGGAGTGCCATTCTTAGAAAGGCCTTTTAAGTTCATTTCTGGGTCTTCTGGACTGGGAAAGCAACCTCAGAACAGAACTGTGGCCGGCCTATGCATTTGGTATGTATCTATCCAAGGCTTTGATATCTAAAACCCACAGCTGAAGTGGGAATACAGAGCCACATGTTCTTCATTTCTTCAGCTTTAAAATGGTAAGGGCTGGAGAGATGAAGCAGCGGGTAATCTAGCGCTTACTGCTTTTGCGGAAGTCCCAGGTTTGGCTCCCAGCTCTACACCAAGCAGCTCAAGTCACAGTGCCTTAACCTACGTTCCAGAATAGCCCACCACCCTCTCTTAGTTCCGCCTTTGCCTGCACACACACCATACACATAAATACAGTCACACACACATACACACATAAAACAAATCTCAATAAAATAAGACAAAATGAAATGGCCACTGTTTTGGAAATAGAGATCCCTGAACTTTTTCTTGTAGCGGCCACACACTGGTTTCTTTTAGTCACATGACAGTGCAGAAACTAAGTGGACTATTGGAGCAAGGAGCAAGAAAGAAGTCCTTGACCGGTTTCCACACAAGGTCCATCAAATCAGGGAGAGATGGAACGGACTTCTGAGACTGGATGAGCTAGGTTTATGATAAAGAAGAGAAGAACCATGAACTCTAAAGTAGAATGCTTCAAAATATCAAAATATTCAAAAATATTCAAAATATCAGTAAATGTGAGATAGCTGCTTTGCTCCTCTGTGTTAATGTTCTGAAGTCAAGGTTCTACCAACAGCATTTCTAACTCCAAATGATATGCCCGGCAACAAGGGGATCGGTCTGTGTTTCATACCTGCAGGCGGATGGGCTGTGGATACCGCCCGTCCCGTGGCTTCCTGGGAACTGCTTTTTCCTTCTGTTGAGATGAGAAGTTTATTGTTTTACTCTTTCCTTCTCTGTCACCAGAGCTTTATTCACCTAAAGTTCTACATGATGGTTGGGGGTAATGGTGACTCAGATGTAGACATCACACTGACTATTAGGTTTGAATTCTTGATGTATTTGAAAAGATCACCAAAACCAGACTTTCCAGGTTTGACAGTTTGTTACCTGCTAACTATCTAGGCATTCAGACTGCAAACAATTCAGATTTCGGTTTCCACTGAGAGAGGTGAGATTTTTTTTTTTACTCCCCCAAACTTGGGTGACTCTGTCCCATAGTTGACTTCTTAACTATAAGATTTTTCCATCAACCAAAAAGGCTGGTCTAAAGAAAGCCGAAAATCCCTTTGAGGGGTGTGGGGAAGTGCTTATGTGTGGAGGGCCGCAACCACATTCTCCATTGCTTCAAGGAACAAAGGTAGAGATTGACCTCTGTGACCTCAAGGCGTGGTAGTACACACCTTTGGTCCCAATGCCTGGGAAGCAGAGACAGGCAGATCTCTGTGAGTTCAAGGTATTGTAGCACACGCCTTTAATCCCAGCGGATGTGCTTGGTAACTCTCTACCACTGCGTCCCTGCCTACTTCCGAGGCATCATCTGGGATAATGGGCAGCGGACCAATCCGAGAGTGACACGTCAGAAGCGAGGACTGTTTCCTTTATAAGGGCTGGGTTCCCCTCATTCTGGGTCTCCGCCATGTAAGCTTATGCTCTCCCTCTCAAGACGCATAAAGCTTTACTGCAGAAGAATCCTAAGTGTCCCGCGTCGTTCTTGCGGGCGAGACGGTAGCGCGGGGCACTTATGCACAGCTGAGAACAAGAAAATTGTACCTACTGGTCACTGCGAAGGAAGAAGGCCATCTGGAAAGTGTCTGGGACTGAACGCCATTGGCATCCACAGAAGAATAGTTCTCGCGACCGGGAAGGCTATAGACACGCACAGGTCCGCCGGAGGTGTCAATCACTCCCCTGCAACGTCAGAGCTAAGCTGAGACACTATCCAGTTGCTTGATTGGTCAAGAAAATTGCTGAGTGGAGAAGTTGCCTAAGGATGCTTGCTGCCAGCTTCGAGACTCATTTTTACAGGAACAAAAAATGTCTGGAGAAAGGACTTTGTGCTGTCAAACTTTTTAAAGCGATGCTAAGGACACACTGGTACCCTGTTTCTTATCTCTCCAAGATTCAGAATTAATAAAATGGCGCTAACTAACTGCATGTGCTCTTGGAGTGTATTAGAAAAATCATACCCTCTCTTTTACTGTAGGATGGAGTAGCATTGGCTCACCACAGTCAACAAGATATCTCAAAACCCGAGTTCAGTCTCATGTGGAAAGCAGACCAAAACTGGGTCTACTTTAAGATTTGAGGTGAAAGCTAAAACCCCCGAATATACGACACAATGAGGAATGTTTTAGGATCATAGGAATGTAGCCATCAGGCACTTATGCAGAGCTGAAGAACCGGCTCAGTGTTTAAGAAGTCCCAAGATCAGTTCCTAGCACCATGAGGTGGCTCACAACCACATGCAACTCTAGCTCCAAGGGATCCAACACCCTTGTCTGTCCTCCGTGGCAAGCCAAACAATTATAGCACACACACACACACACACACATACTTACACAATTTTATTAATTAACACATCTGCTCATTGTCAGACAGCTCCCCTTGTACTTTTGGTGCTGCAAGAATGCCCAGGAAAACCTTAAGACTATATCCACCTCCTGTGACCCAAAGGGACACGGAAAAGAAGCAAGCAGGTAGGAAATGGGACCAAACGGCTAAATGGGGGAAAGACTAACTATGCTTGTACCACTGTCCACCCGCATGGCCCTTCCCACATGATCTGGCTCACCTATGGACAGCAGCCCCACATATGCTGGATATCGAAGCATATACTATGTTCCCAAACACAGAAAATTCCTCCAGAGAACAGCCTCCTGGGCAGAGAACATCTGCTTTCTCTTTCCGGATATCCAGGCCTCTGGTAAAGCAGGTGATGGCAATGGGAACTGAAGAGAAAGGATTTGTTACGTAAGTGCTCCGAAGGCTTCGTGGAGGAGTGTTGCAGGAAACTCAGGGTATGGGATTATTTTAATCCCCTAGTTTCTATACTTCCACCAAAACACTGACTTAAATGTTGATGCTGTTTTAGATGTTAGCAAAGCAAAAAGGATTTTCAATTTAATCTAGGGCCCAGTTACTGCAGATGTCTAATGTGACAATATTCCCAGTTCTTAGTCAATTTGGAAAATGTAACAAAGTACATCTAAATGAGAAGACAATGCTTGTCTTTGACCTTGTCCTTAGAAGTACAAAAATCCCAATTGCAATGAAACTGTTGACAGTCGTTTACCATGACAGTAATTCTGGGTCCTGGGGTGTCTTCATAGACACATGCAAAAGTCTTGAAGTGACCCTTTCCACGGGGCTGTTTAGCCTTGTTACCTGATACAACCACCACCTTAAAATCTCATGTTCACATGAGCCAGCCAGTTAACTGGTGCCTGGATCCACAGAACGGTATTTAGTTGACAAGTTTCCAAAGGAGGAAGTGAAAGTTATAGTGTTAGTTAGCCCAAGAATCACCCCACAACTTCCAAAGGACAGACACCAGGAAGTTAGCCCTACACTTACATCTGATTATATCTCCTCCAGATCAGACCAAAGGGACCCTGGAGGCAGCAAATGCTTCTTTAGAAAATCCTGAGTGGCTCACTCAGTCATCCCAGCGCTCCGGAAGCTGAGGCAGGAGGATTTTTGCCTTGAGTTTTGAGGCTAGCCTGAGCTACAGTGACACCGCCCCCCAAAAGCAAACAAAGTTACTATGAAAGGTGTTAATTTGTCAAATTACAACAAACTCCGAAATGGTAGCCTGCCAATTTACTGCTGATTAAACCGAGATTAAGGTTATTGAGTACGATTTTCCAAACACAGGGACAAAGATCTTTGGAAACAGATGGGGGTGGGGGTGGGGGTACAACATCTCCATCACCCGACAAGACGGAATAGTTTTGCAAGTTGAGTTACTTGCTTCTGCCAAGGACCTCTGTCTGTGCTGCTACCTGGGCCATGGAAGAAAGGGGAAGACTTCTCCCAGGTATAATACCAGTTCCTCTGCTCAGTTAAGACCCTAACTCCGTACAGGAGTCCAGCATCTCTATCAGACAACCCCAGTCTTTCCCGTTTTCAGCGACCTGGGGGTGGGGGCCGGCAGTGACACTAGAATCTTGAACAGAGTCTGTCTTAGAGCCGCTAACACTGACCCCCTTGGACAAAAGGTGAACAGGGCAATCAGGTGCGGTACTTACCATTTCCACTTTCAAGAAAAGCAAACGACCGATTTTTAGAAATGAAACTACTCCTTACATCGCAGAAAAGATGTACTCAAAACTAACTCTTTTGAGGCTTCCAGAAAGCGAGAAGAACTGCCGACGGTGCTTCCATAGGGGTTACAGTACGACAAACACATAGCGAGGTGACTGGACTAGGTGGGACCAGGACCTGAGGCGCCCCATCTGTGGGCTGGGACCAACCGGTTTTCCCAAGCCAGTAACTCGGGACTAGGGGTCCCAAGAGCTAGATGGTGTACTCCCGGGAAGGGAACCTGGTCGGACCCATGGTACATAGGGGATGGGAGCGGGTGCCTCTCCGCCACTCCAGTCCGGCATCCCTCGCAGGTCCTCAGCCTCCTTCCCTCCCTCCCTGTCCTCTCTCCCTCCTCCTCCCGCATCCAACTCACCGGCTCCCTCGGCGAGCGCGAGCCGGGGCAGCAGTAGCAGCAGCAGCCACGCACCTGCGGAGAAAGGACAGCTAGGTGGCTGCAGCCTCCGCCCGCGCGGGCGCGGCGGCGAGGGCGCGTACCCACCGAGGCAGAGAGTAGGGATCCAGGACGCGGGCATGGCGGGGGTCTGCGAGGACCTGCGGGAGAGCGAGGCGTGAACGAGGTTCGCCGGGGACCCCAGGGCCCCCGGGATCCTCGGGAGCGGGCGAAGGCGGGAGAGCCTGGCCGCTGCAGATAGAGCAGTCCCGAGCACACTGTGCCACCTCACGTCGGCGCGGGGGACACACTGATAGACAGGGACAGACCCCGTGCATCACCCCTGGTCCCTCACCTGCGTGGGATCCGCCCGGCTGCACCCAAGTGCGGTAAGCGCGGCTCCGCGGCTGCTATAAAGGCCGGCGGCGCGCATGAGCACTGTGCGGTGCGGGGGGCCACGGGCGGGGGTTGGGAGCGGTCCTGGGTACCCCGGTAGGGCGGTGGCCGGCCAGCTCCGCCCTCTGCCACCGACGCCCCCCCCCGGGGGGGAGGACGGCGCGCTGGCGCCTCTCCCTGCGGTGTGGGGGTCCCCTGGGGAGGTGTGAAGGTAGCGGGTGGCGCCCCGGGATTTGGGGGTGGGGTGCATCTGAGCGCGCCCGGGGACGCTCCTAGGGACTCGCAGGTCGTGCAGGGTCCTGGACGAGGTGGTGGGTGACTGCACAGAGGGAATTGATAGACTCCTCCGCACGGTCGCCCGCCCGTGGGGTGCAGAGCAGCCGGGTCCTAGAAAACTTGCAACTTCGCGCCCATGGGAACAGTGCTACCTTTAAAGTAAAACCAACCGGCATTTGGTGAAATGCTGTGCTGGGAAACTTGTTCCACGACCCGTTATTCTTTGGGGGCTTGGCCTCCGGACTTCTTTTCTGTGAGAAAACTGTTTTCCCTGACGGGTCGTTTGTTGTAAGGGGTAGGAACGTTGTAGAGTGCCCGCTAACCTCCAGGCAATATTTACACTTTCTTTTTTATTTCTCTTTTTCTAGATCAGGGAAGATTACTCCTTGTTTGTCGGTCCAGTCTATTTGGCTCTCTCTCTCTCTCTCTCTCTCTCTCTCTCTCTCTCTCTCTCTCTGTGTGTGTGTGTGTGTGTGTGTGTGTGTGTGTCCCATCCTCCCACCGCCAATTCTACTAAAGTCACTTTTCGTGATGGACATGGAGAAAGAACGGAACTCAAGGGGAATGGTTAGTGACAGACGACGACCAGCAAGACAGCTGAGGAACTCCAGACCTGGCCAGCCCTTACTCTGGCAGTCCCCTCCCCCCTTTTTTTTCTTTTGAGATTTAGTTTTACTGTAATCACTATGACCTTGAACTCACAATTCGCCCACCTCAGCCCTACGGCAGTACTACGTATGCACCTGGCTACAATACCTGTTTTAAAACTAGCTTTATTTAGTTGTAATTTACCTCAATGAATCCATCCATTGAAAGAACAGGATTCAGTAACTTCTAGTAAAGTTTATGATCCCCATCGTAGTCCATTTTAGAACATTCCATCACCTCCAAAATGATGTCTCCTAGTGGTTGGCTAGCATCCCTTTCTTCACCGCCACGCTCAGAAATCACTAGTTGATTTCCTACCCCTACAGATTTGTCTTTTACGGACATTATACAAGTGGAATCACTCCTACACCAACGGGCATGGTGTTGCGGGGCTACCTGTGTTGGAGGGTGTCACTTCCTCCCCCATCAGATGGTCAGCCCTTGCCTAGGTAGAATGGTTTGATGTTTTCATCAAGCAGACGGGTACTAGGGTTTAATTCCTCTTACTACTTGTGTGTCCTCTGAAAGGAGAGACAAAATCCCTTGATTGGTGGATCGGGATGTGCTGGCAATTTCTTTCTCGTGGCTTCTTGAAGGGTTCGATCTCTTCCATGAGAGAGCTGTGCTCTCAGAAGTCTACTGAACCACCCCTAATGTATTCCTGGGGAGAAGGACAGTTAAAACGGCTCTTTTCATGATTGCTCTCTGTGTGTCCTCCACCAGGGTGGGACAGCCTCCTCCAGTCAGCCTGGGAAACTGTCATGATCTTGTAGAATTAGTTGCCAGGCAGCCACTCAGGCGCTGCTACTCACATCACATGGCTAAGGGGTGCAGGCAGAGCCGCGCAAGGGCATAGCCCCTGAGGCCATTCCACAGTGATTTGGCAGAATCAAAACTGTGCAGCTATTTCCATGATAGACCCCGAGTCTGTGACTTAAAAAATAGAGGAAATAGCTCATTAAGTTTCATGGTTGTTTACCCAAGCATTTTAATTGTTTTGTTTTGAAACATTTAAGAGAAGTCAGAGGTTAGTCTTTATTTTTATTCTTTTGGAAAGAGCAACCAAAGAGGGTGGAGGAGTCGGGGTGATATTCCTGTTCCTTGGTTAGTTTGTTTTTCCTGTTCACCGTAAGAGCATGGAGGGAAAATATGTGAATGTAAGAAGCCTGGCTGCAGAAATAGTCAAAGCAAGGGCGAGCCAGATCAGCTGCATTTGACTGAAAAAGACACATTGTTAAAGTTACATGTTTGCGTTCAGCTGGGTGACATCTCAGAGCGTTGTACTCCCAGGATTGTTGGTTTGTCTTCCTCTAAGGAAGAATTCAATATGCAAAAAACAGCGGGTAGCTGGTTCCTCACTGGGTTGCAGTTGGGACCACCTGGGGAACACTCAGCTGGGCTGTAGCCTGGGTCTCTCCATAGAGAGTCTGATGCTGTTGTTCTGGGACGGGCCAGAGCTTTCGGCAGTTAAAGACCTTCAGATGGTTCCAATGCGCAGCTCAAGGCACATAACACGCAGCTCAACGTTTAACTAAGAAATTAGTAATTCTAATCTTTCATTGGCTTTTCGGTTTTTCATTGAGATTCTATTTCTATCTGCCAACTACATTTCCCTGATGACACATGGCTAGTTGTTTAGGAACACTGCCCAGGGCTGGTGAGATGGCTCAGCACAGAAAGCTGACGATTGTACAAGCCTGGCCACCAGAGTTTGCTCCTGAGCGACCCATGTGAAGGTGTGAGGAGAGAGCCGACAGCCTAGACCGCTGACCTCACACACACCAGCACATAATCATAAATAAAATGAATAAATTCCTTATGAAAACAATGCCCAGCAGAAAGGCTGGGAACTGAATTTCAGAAGTACTTGTCACTTTGGGAGGGGAATTTGCTGTTAGCGCACATGCTTGCAAGCATGAGACCCTGGATGCCATCCCCAGGATCCCCCCAAAATAGCTTTTGCTGAGAGTGTGCCCAGGGTATGTCATTCCATTTCTGACTTTGTGTAGAGCCGGCCGAGTCGCTAAGGGATGAACTGCCTCTGACATTGATCACCTGTGTGCCTGGTTCAGACTTTTGGATGATGCTGTTGTCTGCGAATGCGTTGGAAACAGTGTAGTTGTCTACTTGTATTTGCTTCAAGCCATGAGCTCAAGCTCCTAGTCTCCCTTCTGTTGGTGTCTCGCTCTTTGAAGGGGGTGTTTTCTGAAATGTTGACATTTTGGCTGTTGGTATTTTGTTTTTTATATTTATTTATTATTTGATTGTTATTTATTTAGGGTGTGGCGATAGACCCCAAGGTAGGTCTTGCTTTTTTTTTTTTAATTTTCCAGGATGATTAGTCCTGTACCAACTGTGTACCACCGAAGCTCTGTAAACAGTTGCTAAGCACAAAGCCTAATTTATCCTGGCTTCTATTTTGATGATCTGGAAGTGAATATGCTCCCTTTTAGGTGGCACCAGACTGTCCTACCGTGTCCCATCCATAGCTACAGCTGATTAGATGGAGGGAAATAAGCCTGGGCTCCTCTCACCCATGTATTGAATCAGCAGCGGGGTATCAATTTTTTCTGTATCTGGGTTTTCTGATTATTTTCCATTTATTATTTCCTGATTATTTTCTTTTGTTACTATCTTCTACTAAGCAAGCACATACAGCAGACTTCGGGCTCTGGTGAGGGCTAGCAGCAGAATAAATTTCCAGAGCCTCTGAGGAGTGAAAATTAAAAGTCGATCCATGGACTAGTGTGTATAAGTCAGTGCGTGAAGAGCCCTTGTCTAGTACACACGAGAGGCCCTATGTTCAACCCCAGGACTAGAACGCTAAAATAAAAGTAAAAAATTGATCCAGAGATGGTCCTGTAACCACCAGGCCTCAGCTTCTTCTCTTACAAAGTGGGAGGATTTAGATCAGCTATTGAAAACAGTTCAAATGTGGGTATCAGGGGCTATGTTTTGCTAGGGGTTGGAAAATATCCATTGAAAAAACACTGACTGTGCCCGAGACCTACCTGCATATCCTAAACATCCAGGCCAAGCAGTAGTTTCTAAGTAGCTATATGAAGAACAAAAGGCTACTCTTAAGTGTCAACCTGACCCAAGCTAAAATGCCCTGGGAAGAATCTCTACTATGGATCATCTAGATCAGGCTGGCCTGTGAGCATGGCTGTGGAGGACCATCTTGGTTGCCCTAATTTCCGGAGTTTAGGCTTTGGACTTTGAGAGAGTAGAGAAAGCAAGCGAACACACCATGTGTAAGTATTTATTCTTTCTTTGCTCTTTTTGAAAGCACACTTTAAGGATTTATTTTACTTTTACTTGTGTGTCTGGAGGAGTGTATTCATGTGAGTTCACATGCCCACAGGCACATCTGATCTCTTGGGGCCTGAATTACAGAGAGTTGTGAGCCACCTGATGTGGGTGCAGGGACCTGAGCCAGGGTCCCGTGCCAGAGCAATGTGTGCTCTTAACCACTGAGCCGTCTTTCAATTCTCCCTCTGCTCTGAATTCGATGTGACTAGCTGCCTCAAGTTCTTGCTTGACGTCCCCACAATGAAGAACTGGCACCTGGAACCGTAAGCCAAATAAGCCCTTTCTCCCAAGATGCTCTTGGTCAGGAAATTTTAACCCAACAGAAATGAAGTTAGGTAGTTGGCCTGCAAGATGGGTGGGGATTAGTGCTGACCTCAGACCCTGTGATGCTCCACTCTAGGTGTGACTGTGCTGGTGTTCTTACTGTGAGTTGGCTCATCCTGGCCCTGGGAGAAGTGCTTCATCTGTGATGTGCAGACCACTGGTGATTGGACCCGTTGTTTGAAACCATGGATCCAGCAAGCCTTATCAGATCGAGCTCTCAAGATCTGAAATAAACTTTTCTGTCTATGTGGTTCTAGGGTTATACATTGCTGATGTTGCTAAAAGATAAAGTTTATACAGATCATTTTCTACATATCAGAGAACATAAGCTGAACATAAAATGCATCCAGATAACTAAGTGTGTGATATAGGAAATTTTATCTATTTTGAGACAGGGTCTCTCTCCATAGCCCTGGTTACCGTGGAACTCACTATGTAGACCAGGCTGGCCTCAAACTCAAAGAGACAGACTACCTCTGTCTCCCTACTGCTGGGATTAAAGGCATTGTGACACCATGCTTGGCAGAATATACAAAATTTTAAGTAATTAACAAGGGGGCTGATTTTATTTTCGTCTTAATTTTTTAAGTTTAATTGTTTTAATTTGTATTGATACTATTTCAGAATGATTGTTGAAGACATTTTAGTATTTCATCAAATTTGATACATCATTCTCACCATTTTATTGTGGGTTAAATTTTTGTCTGTCAACCCCTTGCAGCTCCTGGATGGGAAACAGTTGCAGAGATAATCATGGATCACGGTGAGCTAAACAGACAAGGTAAGAATGGCTGATGTGGTCCTGTTCTCCTTGGCAAGGAACGGGTAACCTCAGACTAAAAGCCACAACCCAATGATCAGCAGGCAGCTCAAACTGTGGCTTCTTTTGCCACATACTTTTCTACATTTGGGACTCAGAGAACTGGCCAGGGGACATACCCTACAGCTTCCTCCCTTTTCCTGAGCTCTTGGAGAAATCAGAACACTGATATGGCTCCTCCACAGGTAGAGCCAAGTGCTTGACCTTATTCCCCGACAACAGTATACTTGGGTGACACCTCTTGGCTTAGTCATTCACTGCCCAAGATTTACAGCGTCCAGAGTGAATGAGAGCCTGCCTCATTCACAGGGTGAAGTAGTGGCGTCTGCTGCAGGAAGAAGGGAACCCTCTAAAGAGACGGCAGTCCTGACTTCCATACTCCAGGCTCAGCGCTGGTTTGGACAGGATTAGACAGAAAGGGGCTCTAACTTCAACTGACCACTCTTCCACCTGGCAGACTCCAATATTAGAGAATCCAGAAGGAAGCTACGCCAATACATGGTTTGTATACTTTTGTCTTGTTTTTTAGGTATTAGAATACAATGTTCAGGTTTCATTATGGCATTTTCACTCTTAAAATGTGTGTGTGTGTGTGTGTGTGTGTGTGTGTGTGTGTGTAAGCCAGGAAGGGGTTTGAGGGTTGTTGAATGTCCTCTATCAGTATCTGTTTCTTCTTTCAAGGCAGGCAAGGTCTCTCCTTGAAACTGGGGTTTGTATCTCAGACCTGTGGTAACAAGTGTGTTTGAGTGGTCAGTGGTGGTGCACGCCTTTAATCCCAGCACTGGGGAGGCAGAAGCAGATGGATCTCTGTGAGTTCGAGGGCATCCTGGTCTATAAGAGCTAGATTCCAGGACAGGCTCCAAAGGTACAGAGAAACCCTGTCTCAAAACAACAACAACAACAACAAAACAAAAGTGTGTTTGGGAACACTGACTTGTTATGTGGATGCTGGGATCTGAACTCTGGTCTTTATGACTGTGGAGCAAGCACTCTTACCTGCAGAGCCGTCTGCAGCCCCTCGCAGTAGTTTTGGACAGAAGTTGTTTTCGTTGATCCTCCTTTCTCCCCTTCCTCCACTAGTGGCCTCCCTTCCTCTTATACGTCACACGTGTCCTCTCGGTTTTCCCTTCCTCAACACCCCTTTCACCATCTCCTGGGGTTTGTAGTTTCATAGCCTTGGGGTTTGTAGTTTCATAGCCTATAACTACACTCACGCCACTTACACACTACACATAAGGATTGAAGGCCATGATCTGTATGAGACAGAACATGGTTTGTTTGTTTGTTTAGTCTGGGTCACCTTGCTTGAGGTACTTTCCAGGTTCACCCATTTCTCTTACAAATTTTGTTCCTTCACTTTCCTTCACAGCTGGATAAAATCCATCACGTGTATCATTTTCATTGCCCGTTCCTCTGTTGCTGGGCATCTAAGCTGGCTCTACGTCCTTGCTGTTGTGAACAGTGTAGCAGTAAACATGGATGTGTAGGGACCTCTGTGGTAGGGTGTAGAGTCCTCTGAACACATGCCCAGGAGAAGAGATGTGTAGCTGGATCATATGGTCATTCCAGTTTTAATTTGTTGAGGCCTCACACAGACAAACGTGCAGGCAGAACACCAAAGTATGTAAAATCAAAATAAATAAATCACTGAAGAGGAGGAGGAGGAAGAAGAAGAGGAGGAGGAGGAGGAGGAAGAGTAGGAGGAAGAAGAAGAAGAAGAGGAGGAGGAGGAGGAGGAAGAAGAAGAAGAGGAGGAGGAGGAAGAAGAGGAGGAGGAGAAGGAAGAAGAGGAGGAGGAGAAGGAAGAAGAGGAGGAGGAGGAAGAAGAGGAGGAGGAGGAAGAAGAGGAGGAGGAGGAGGAGGAGAAGGAGGAGGAGGAGGAGAAGGAGGAGGAGGAGGGTTTGGCTCCCTTGGATCTAGAATTACAGGCAGCGGTGAAAACTGAACTCCAGTCTGGAACAGCAGCAAGCGCTCCGAACTCAGCCGTCTGTCCAGCTCCTAGCTCTCCCTCTTCTACAGCCTAGGGTTCAAGTCAAAGGAACGAAGCTGTCTACTATGAGAGTGCCTTTCCCCACCTCAGTTCAGCTAATCATGAGCCTCCTTCACAGTGCGCCTGGCAAGCGTCTCTGCTGGGAGACTTCAGATCCTGTCCAGTTGACAGCCACACTTTATCACTATAGTTGAATTTTCACTTATATATAAATATAAGTGCTACAGTTTAATTTGAGGTTGGGCATTGTGGTACTTCGAACATTGTTGTGCTTAGGGTTGATTTGCTGTTCACGAGCTCTTGTTTCTGTATGGGATTTTGGATTTGTTTTTCTAGTTCTATGAAGAGTATCATTGGAATTTTTATGGGACATGCACTGGATCTGTAGATTACTTTGGGTAGTGTAATTTTTGTCATATGAATTCTGTCAATCTAGGAACATAGCCCTTTCCATAGTCTAGTATTTTCTTTAGTTTCCTTTTAAAAATGGTCTTAAAGTTTTCACTGTGGAGGTGTTTTATGATTTCATTAGGCTTATTCCAACATTTTTTGTTTTGTTTTTGTTTTTGGAGACAGGCTATGTTTGTGTAACTTTGCTGCCTGTCCTGGAACTAGCCCTTGTAGACCAGGCTGGCCTCAAACTCACAGAGATCCACCTGTCTCTGTCTCCCAAGTACTGGGATTAAAGGTGTACACTACCACCACCTGGCCCAAGATTTTTTTTTTTTAAAAGCTATCATTATGTATGGGATATTTTTTTCTAAGTTCTTTCTCAGGAAAATTTATTATTGATATATATCAGTATATATGAAAGCTACTTATCTTTGTATATTGATTATTTTGTCCTGCAACTTTACTGAAAGTGTTTATTAGGTCTAAGAGCTTTCTTAGAGTCACAGTTTGTGAATATGGATAATTTGATTTCTCCCTTATTTCCCCCTTTATATCTTCCTCTTGTGTTATTGCTCTAGCTAACACTATATTGATAAGAGTGGCGAGAACACCCACCTTGTTTTCATTCTGTATTTTAGAGAAAACAGTGCCAGCTTTTCTCCTTCAGTACAATGCTGGCTGTAGGTTTGTCATATGTCGCCTTTATTACGTCGAGGTATTGAACTGACTGGTTTTGTGTGTCAACTTGACGCAAGCTGGAGTCAGGAAGGAGCCTCAGCTGCAGAATGCCTCCATGAGACCCAGCTGTAAGACAATTTCTCATTTAGTGATCCATAGGGGCGAGCCCAGCCCTTGGTGGGTTGGGCCGTCCCTGGGCTGCTAGTCCTGGGCGCTATAAAAAGGAAGGCTTGAGCAAGCCAGTAAGCAGCACCCCTCCGTGGCCTCTGCATCAGTTCCTGCTTCCGGGTTCATGTCCTGCTTGAGTTCCTGCCTAACTTCTTTGGTGATAAACAGCAATGTGGAAGTGTAAGCCAAACAAACCCTTTCCTCCCCAGCATGCCCCTTGGACATGGTGTTTGCCTCGGCAGTAGAAACCCTAACCAGGACAGGAGTGTTCCATCTATTCCTAGTTTCTTCAGCACTTTTACCACAAAGGCATATTGAACTTTGCCAAGTGCCTTTTCTGCAGCTATTAAGATGGTCATGTGATTTTTCTCTTAAAATCTATTAATGTGGTGCATTACATTAGTTGATTGGCTTGTATTGAACCACTCTTGGATTCCCAGGGTGAAACGAATTTAGTCATGATGTATGATCGTAATGTGATCTTAAATTTAGTTGTGGGTGTTTTGTTGCAGATTTTTGCATTTATATTCATAGGGGAGAGTGGCCTAAAATTTTCTTATTTTTTAATTTGCATGTGTGGGTGCTTTGCCTACATGTATGTATGTGTATCACATGCATGCCTGGTGCCTGCAAGCCTAGAAGAAGATGTTGGATCCTTTGGGACTGGGGTTGTAGATGTTTGTGAGCTGCCACAAGGTTCTAGGAACTGAACCCGAGTCCTCTGTGAAAGTAGCAAGTGCTTTTAAACCCCGAGCCATCTCTCCAGAGTCCTTTGTAGTTTTCTTTTTTTTTTTTTAAAGGCATGTTTGCATGCCTTTATCAAGTTTTGGTTTTTAATTGTGTGTGTGGTGTGTATGTGAGAGGTGTGATGTGTGGTATATGGTGTGTGTGGTGTGGTGTGTGTGTGATCTCATTTTTTTTCTTTTTTCTTTTTTAGTTGGCAACTGATTTGCCAATCTTGTTAGCTTTTTCAAAGAAACATCTTTGGTTGGTTCATCTGTAAGTCTTTATTGCATGAGTTTTCTGTCTTAATCTTTATTAAACTTTGTGCAATCTACTGAGTTTGCGTTTGGCTTGTTTTTTCTGGAGTCCTTAAGCTTTGAAATCAGTATTTACTTGGTATCACTCTGATTTTTTTGGTGTGATCATTTATAGCTATGTATTTTCCTCCTAGGACCACGTTAACAGATTCTAGAGGACCTGCTAGGGAATGTGTAGGGGGATATTATTTTCAGATGTGTGACTTTTGTTTATGCAGCACTTGTTTAACTCTGTGAAGCTGTTACTGTGCCTGTCTGAAACACCTGATGGTCCTAATGAAGAGCTGATTGGCCAATAGCGAGGCAGGAGCAAGGATAGGCGGGGCTGGCTGGCAGAGAGGATAAAAGGAGAAATGAGGCAAACAGAGAGCCAAAGAACAAGGAAAGGAGGACACCAGGGGCCAGCGACCCAGTTACACAGTAAGCTGTGGAGAACGAAGTAAAGAAAGGCACACAGAAATAGAGAAAGATAAAAGCCCGGAGGCAAAGGGTAGTCCAGCTGATTTAAGAAAAGCTGACAAGAAACAAAACAAACTAAGGGCAGACATTCACAAGCAGTAATAAGCCTCTGTGTGTGATTTACTTGGGAGCTGGGTGGCGGGTCCGTCAGAAAGCCAAATAAGTAGAATATTCTACAACAGGCATCATATCTTTTTATTTGTTTCTAGGAACTTGAAGTTTTCCTTCTCAAGTTCCTCGATGCTCTGCCGTTTATTCAAAAAGTGTATTCAGAGCTGGTGAGACAGTTTGAGGGACAATAGCACCTGCTGTGTAAGCCTGAAGACCTGAGCTTTATCCCCGGAACCCATATGAAGGTGGAAGGAGAGAGCCAACCCCTCACTGGTGACCTCAGACCTCCCCATGTGTGCTGCGGCATGCGTGCGTCATGTCTATCACGCACACACAGATAGCAGATAAGAGAGAAGTTTGAAGAATATTGTTTAGTCTCAAGTATTTGTAGTTTCTGAAGTTTCTCTTAATTTGTATTTCTTGTCTACTGACTGGTAGGTATCAGGGATGGTCTCAAAAATTTTTGCTTATTTGCTTTGTGACCTATAATGGGGTCAATTTAGAGATAGTTCCATGCAATGCTGAGAAGATGTGTGTTCCCACTCCATCTGTGGGGTGGAATGCCCTGAAGGTGTTTAAGTCCAGTTCGTCTTTGGTATAATTTATCTCTGAGAATTCTTTGCAGAGTTTTAATATGGAAGACTTACCTAGATGTGAGACTGGGTATTGAAGTCTCTTATAATTGTGTCTGAACTTACATGGATGGCATTGTATCCCATTTAGTGTTTGTTTAATAAACTTGGAGGCCTCAAGATTTGTTGTAAAAATACAATAGTCATATCTGCTTGATACAACTATTTACAACTATTTCCAATTACATATCTGCCATACTTTCCTGGCTAGTTTTGGTTTGATGGTTCTTTAGATATGAGTAGCCACAGCTGGCCATGGTTATTTATGGCTTCTGATTGTTTGGGAGGTTGATTTTCACCCTTTGATACTGTTTTGGAACATCTTTGCTATCTAAGTTTATTTCTTGGGACCAGCAGACAGTTAAGGCAGCCAGTCTGCCTTTTCTGAAGGTGAGTTGAGTTCATTTACACATAAGGCTATGGCAGAAAGGGATTTGCTATCTCCTAAGATTTTGTTAGGTGATGTTTTGGTTGGCTAAAGTATTGATCTTTCTCTCCTCTCCTTATTACTTTTGGGGACTAGCTGGTTTTCCGTGTTGGACATGATTTATTCTTTCTTAGCTTTGCAGCATATTTTTTGAGACAGAGTTTCAATAGCCCAGACTTATATCAGACTATATATAGGTGAAAGTAGCCTCGGACTTCAGATCCTCCTGTCTTCCAGGTGCTGGAATTGCAGTGGCTTCAGTCACACTAAGGGATCCTACACACAAAGGAAGAAGGACGTCTGATTCATGAAAGCACAAGAAAGAACTGTTTTTCTGCCTATCTTTTTGGTTTTTTTTATTTATTATGTATACAATATTTTGTCTGTGTGTCTGCCTGCAGGCCAGAAGAGGGCATCAGATCTCATTCCAGATGGTTGTGAGCCACCATGTGGTTGTTGGGAATTGAACTCAGGACCTTTGGAAGAGCAGTCAGTGCTCTTAACCACTGAGCCATCTCTCCAGCCCTTTGGTTTTGTTTTTGAGAAAGAAAGGATCTCATTATGTAGCCCTTGCGGGCACAGAACTCAATATGTAGAACAATATGGCTTCAAATTCAAAGAGATTCACTGCCCCTGCCTTCCAAGTACTGGGATTAAAACTGTATACTAGTGTGACTGGCCTAAGAAAGAATACATTTCATGGAGGCAAATTATGAAAGAATCAATCACACCTAACGCATTAAACCAATAGATGCCTACTACTAATAGGAGGTAAATAAAAGAACAAATAACCCGACCAATCAGAAAAACAGCCCATAAATATGTGAATAAACAGATCTCTATCAATAATAACTCTGAATACAGATGATCTTTACTTTCCAATTAAAAGACAGACTGAATGATTAGATAAAAAGCAAAATCCGTTTATTGTGTTTTGGAGACACAGAGCAAGCGGGAAGGGATGGACATCAACACATGACGTGGAAGGCAGCCAGGTACAAAAGGTCGCAACTCTTCTTGTATCTGATAAAGTTGACCACAAGCCAAAGTGAGGCAGAGGGAAAGCTTCGTGGGGTTGCCTCTTTCATTCCTCTAACATGAGCTCCAGGACTGAACTTGGGTCACCAGGCTTGCATGGCAGGTACCTCCATCAGCTGAGGCATCTTGCCAGTCAATGACATTTATGTACTTTGTTTCTTTTTTCCCACTGGGGCTTCCGGGAATCAAACTCTGGTCACCAGCTTGGGCAGCACATGCTTCCATCCAATGAGCCATTGACGGCTCTACATTTTTAGTTAGCATGGAAAAGAATACACAGGATTTATTCTATTTCTAGGGCTTTCTTGATTGTGTTTTAAAGTCATGTGATGTGCCAAGAGCAAGGTAAAGTCACATTTTGTGACAAGCCTCTTGTCTTTTGCTGTGTATAGGATTTCCTTTGGCCACTTGATTCTTTTTCTTTCTTTGAAAGAGTTATTTACTCACTATATTTTATGTGTATGAGCCTGCATATGTGTCTGCGTAACACCTGCCTGGCGCCTGCAGAAGCCGGAAGACAGCCTTGGGTCCCCCGGGACTGGATTAACATCAGATGGTTGTAAACCACCATGTGGGTGCTGGGAACTGAACCCGAGTCCTCTGGAAGAGGACCAGTGTTCTTAACCATGGAGGCATCTTTCCAGCCTCCCCTTTTTTCTTCTTCCTTGAGACAGGATCTGACTATGTGTCCCTGGATGGCCTGAGCTAGACATGTAGGCCAGGCTAGCTCCTGCCTCTGCCTCCTGAGTGTTGAGATTATGGGTGGAATATACTATGCCACGGTATCTTTTTTAATGATTTAAAAAACAAAACAAAACAAAAAAAACAAAAAACAGAGTCAAACTGGATGTTCGTGGCGCACGTCTTTAAACCCAGCACTCACGAGGCACAGGCAGGTGGATCTCTGTGAGTCTGAGGCCAGGCTGGTTTACAGAGAGTTCCAGAGCAGCCAGAGTATTTTGTTTTGAAACCCTGCTTCAACAACAAAAAACAAAATAAAAGCTGTTTTTTTAAACCTTGTGAAATACAATTAATTTAATTAATTTGGCAATTAACTAGGGAGGTTTGATCAGATTCAAGTTCTTTTTTTCCTAAATTGATTTTTTTTTAAAGACATGTTTAAAATACTACACTCAATTCTCCCACCTTATATTTTGCAGAGTCTGGGACTGAACATTGGACCTTTCAAGTACCAAATATGTGCTGTGCCCCCCATGCTAAACTCCCAGCATGGTTTTAGCCGTTTTAAAAGTATGTAGTTGCTGGGCCTGATGGCACAGGCCTTTAATCCCAGCACTCAGGAGGCACGGCCATCAGACCTCTGTGAGTTCGAGGCCAGTGTGTCTACACAGTGAGTTCCAGAACAGCTTATTTCTTTGTTGTTGTTTTGTTTGTTTTGGTTTTTCAAACAGGTTTTCTTTTGTGTATCCCTGAAAGTTCTGGAACTCTGTAGACCCAGACTGGCCTTGAACTCACAGAGATCCCCCTGTCTCTGCCTCCTAATTGCTGGAATTAAAAGTGTAGGCCACTACCACCTACCTGGCAGATAATCAGTTTTCTGTTAAGGTTTTACCACAGTAAAAAGGAAAGTAGACCCTCATATATGTGCCAAAGGTGACTGAATTTGTTCTTGTCTATTTAACCATAATTATGAACTCACGGATTTCAACGGATTGGATGTTTACGACTGTTGCATTTCTTTCAGGTTGGTTCATTTTCGGCCTGTGGAAACTTTCCTAGCTTGTTCATAGACACGACATGACTAGTTTCCCATAGTTTCCCTGTTGTCTGGTGTGACAAAATGTTCCATGATAGTCTTGGAGTTTTCCTGTTCAGGGTGTGATGTTGTGGAACATTCCTTTACACTGTGTGAATATATGTTACTGTGATTGGTTTACTAAAAAGCTAAATGGCTAATAGCTAGGATTTTCAGGGCAGAGAGAATATTGGGAAGAAGGGTAGAGATGCCCAGAGTATCCAGCCATATGGAGAGGGAAAAGGAGGTGCAAGGCGAAAGAGAGGTAATACCATGCGCTAGAACACAGATTAATATAAATGGTTAATTTAAGTTTTAAGAGCTAGCTGAGACAAGCCTAAGTCAAAGGCCAATAATTTCATAATTAATAATAAGTCTCCATGTCATGATTTGGGACTGGTGGCAGGAGAGAAAGTCTGTCTACAGTGTGAGGTAGCCAGTTCTCCGAGGAACTCCAGCTCCTATCAGTGGGAAGTGAGAGTTAGAATGCCTGGGCATGCAGGTTTTAATCCTGGCTACTGAAGAAACTAAGGTAGAGGGTTGGGCGTGCAGGTTGTAATCCTGGCTACTGAAGAAACTAAGGTAGAGGGTTGGGACTGCAAATTCAAGGCCAGCCTGGGCAGCTCAGTACAGTCCTTTCTCAAAATCGAAAACCAAACGGTTGAGGAAATAGCACAGAGATGGACAGATTGTCTGCTAAGTGCACAATCCTAAATTCAATCTCCAGTTAACACATAAACACACACACACACACACACACGCATCCACACCCAGAAACACAGACACACACTCAGATGCAGACATATACACACATGTAATTTAGGTGCTAGAGTGTGGTTATATTCTGGGATATTCATTATCGGTCCTCTTTACTGGATAGAACTAGGAATAATTTTTGCCCTATAAATGGCTTTTAATGGGTATTTTCAATTCTAGTTCATAACTGCGGAGTTTTAAAACTCACTGGTTTTATATCTTTATTCAAACATTTTTCAAACATTTGAAAATGCTTTTTCAACCATTTCTGCAATCTCAATTCTCAATGACGCTGCTTGGATTACTAACTTTAATGTATCTCACCATACATGAAAATAGTTTCAGAATAATAATACTCAAATACACGACATAATGTTTCTTGACTGATAATCATTATTTCAGGCATTATAAAAGCCAACCATTTTTGAACAAGTTGCAAACAAAAACTCAATAAAAACAAAATGAAAACACCAAAACAAAGTTGTGTGTGCCTATGATAATTCCGAGTTTAAAGAAAATGTGGTGTGTACACAGTGGAATTTTATTCAATCACAAAGAAGAACGAGGTTATGTCCTTTTCTGGGAAATGACTTTAGCCAGAGGGCGTCACATAAGTCAGAGGGGCCAGGTTCAGAGAAGACTACACCTTTTCTCAGTCATGGGTTCTAGATTGTACATAAAGACAGTGTGTGCTTGTATGTGCATGCATGTGTGTGTGTGTGTGTGCACAGTGTATGCATGCGTGTGTGTGTGTGTGTGTGTGTGCAAATGCGACATGAATGCCAAAGGGAGATTAGGAACATAATGGAAGGCAAATTGGAACGGGGAGGAGAGGAGGGCTTGGAAGTGGGATATTGTCAAAGCACGTGCATATATTCCAAGGAAGGTGTCTCTGTGAAACCCATCATGGTGTATAATGACAATATGCAGAAAGAAAGAAAAAAATAAAAAGGAAAACCAAATGACCCAAACCTACGGAAGCAGACCCCTCCTTCATGTCTGCTGGCACGGGACATGGCGTCGTGGGCTCCTTTGAGATGAACTGCTTTGGGGTCTTAATCTCCCTCACTGGGAACAGATGACTTTTCTCAGTTCTCTCAAGGACACGGCTGATCCCATTCTAGACACAAAGATGCAGAAACAGCCCACTCTGTTCAGTAGTGGAGGCCTTGGAGTGTGGCGTGGGTCACTAAAGGCTGCCATAGGTCGCCCTGGTGTGTTAGCTTAGGGCTCCCGGTGTCCTAATGTCCTTACAGAACTGCAGAGAGTTCTGATCCGTTCCTGTTTTTCTCTGGAGGGACAAAATTTCCTCTGTCTGAAAATTTTGTTTTGAGTTGTGCGGAGTAGGGATGCTCGCTTCCACTCTCAGCCATGTTTACATGGACCTGCTGGTAACTGGGTGTCCCTGACTGAGCTGCAGCCAGGTTTTCATGGTTACTGCATTTGACAGATGGGGACTTTTGCTGGTGTATGTTTATTTTTTACTGACTTCTTCAGCCTTTTGGTTGTGAAGTTAGACTTTTAGCTTTCATTTAATTTATATTTAACTTCAATCACAGATATTTTGAGGGACAGAGTCTCACTGTGTTACTTGGGGTGGTCTGAAACTCCTGGGTACAAACATTCCTCTGTCTGAGCTTCCCAAGGAACTGTGACTACAGGTAGCACAGGCTCAACTTTTCTTTTGCAGTTAATTTTGGTGTTTGTTTTTGCCTCCTTATAAGACAGTGGTTATCAATATGTGGGTCATGACTCCCTTTGGGGGTCAAACCACCCTTTCACAGGGGTCACCTAAGACCATCAGAAAATAGATATTTACGTTTCGGTTCATAACGGTAGCAAAATTACAGTTATGAAGTAGCAATGAAATTTAATTTTATGGTTGGGGGTCACCACAGCATGAGGAACTGAATTTAAGGGTCACAGCAGGAAGAAGGTTGAGAACCACTGCTATCAGGGGATGAAGAAGCCAGGCCCCAAATCCTTAAAGAAAAAACACATTGCCTTAGACATTGAATAAGCTCATTTATTGTTATTTATATTTTTCTTTCTTTCGTTCATTTGCAGAGCTGGCCTCAAAGGTACTATGTAGCTGAGGACAATCCTGAACTCTTTTTCTGCCTCCACCTCTCCAGTGTGGGGACTGCAGGTGTGTGGCAGGCACCTTGGCCAACTTGAGTTAACGTTCCTGAAGACGTGGGAGTGGCAAACGCGAGACCCACTGCCATTTGTTTATGATAGGATCTGACTATGTAGGCCAGGTTAGCCTTGAACTCCGGCAGTCTCCTGCCTCAGCCTGCTGAGTGCTAGCATGACAGGGGTGTGACACTGTGCCTGGTGTGTTTTCTATGTCACTTTTCTTTTTCTGCCTTTTGTCAGTCCTTGGCACTGCCCTGACTGATGTCTGTCTCACGGATGCCTCATAACCATGTAGCCTGTTGGATGCCAGGCAGCAGCGTAGCTTCAGGGGAAAGCACAGATCTGATCATCCAGGACTGTTGACCTAGATGACTATTTTGACAAATGATCCTTGTACCCGTAAGTCCTTCCACAGACACAGCGGGGACGAAGTTAAAGCTCAGAAGTGTTAGCACATTACATTATCAATGTAATGTTTTAGTACGTTCTCATCTAGTGCCTGGTTATCCTTTCTTTAGCCCCATGAGTTACAAGGACAATGTGATTATAATATCTGACAGATTCTAAAATGGGGGCATCAAGAAATTATGCAGAACAGAGGATGCGTGAAACATCCAAGTGCAGCCAAGCTGCGAGATGAACTGTCAAAACCTAGTCTGTGTTTGCTACTGGTTTCTATTTATGGGGTGTTTTACACAATCACTTCACACTGGTTGCTAATGCCAGGGGAGAGGAGAATAGTGGTGTGTACCCCAGGCCTCTGATGGATTTGATCTTCCTAACTCCCTTGTAGTAGCCCTGCCTAGTGAAGATAGGGTCAAATAGGACCAGCCAAGACTACTACAGGGGAAGCAGGAGAGCCTTTAGAAGCGATGCACATTGCCTAGAGAATTTCCCGCCACAAAAGCCGAAGGGTTTCACTGCTGGTTAAGCAGTCTTGAAATAATTTTATATTGTCTTCTTCAGGGATATTTCTTCTGGATACAGAGTTTTAGAATTAATTTACTTCTTTTAAATTTTGGGTCCCTAATTCCAGGCTCCAATATTTAGTGAGTGCCATCTCTGTACTGGCAGACACGACACACTTCATGCATCATCAAAGCCATCTTGAGAGAAAATGTCCCTGCTATCGAATTTCTGGTTTGGAGATTGGACACATTCTCAGAGAACATGGCATCTCTAGACAAAAGCAGGCAGGAGTAACATCTGTCTTTACATCTAGCGGAACTTCCATATTGGTCTGTTTCTTCCAGAAAATACGTTAAATTCAGAATTCAGCTTTGAGGACAGTTGATGATAAGGCCTATCTGTGAAATAATTCTGTTTCTTCAAACACACTTGAACCTATGCTGCTCCTGTGCTCATGATCAACTGAAGAAGGTTCAATTGGCGAAGGAGCCAGGCTCAGATGTATAGTTATCTAAAGGATGTAGACAGAAGAAAGCCCCACTGAGACACACAGTAGGGGTTAGAGTGTTCTCCAAAGACAGGTGTGGAGCAGAAATCCACAGATCCCCCTCCTGGCCCAGGGCTTCAGTGTTGTTGTGTGTGGTTGAGTCTGAGGGAACAAGGGCCATTTGGGGACCTGTGGAGTTTCCCTGCTCACCTGCCTTCAAACCCAGATGGTTCTTCATGATCAGGTCTTTGCCAGGGAGCACCTCACCAGCCTTGGGGTTATACAGGACCGCAGAGGCTGAGGAAATATGGTGCGACTATACATTGGTGTGCCCTTTTCTGCCCTCTTCTTCCTTCTCTGGCTGGCACAGTGCAGCCACGCCATTTTCTATCTTAGAGCTGCCGAATTTGAGCAGAGGTTGGTCATTCAGATGCCTCTGAGCCTCATAAATCTGAAGAGCAGCTATAGCCAAGTGACATTACAGTTTTGCAGATGGGGAAGTTGGGATTGGCAAAAGAGAGGGGCTAAGATCACTTGTGCCACAAACAATACTCTGGGTGGCAACAAGCCTGGTATTTATTTATTTATTTATTTATTTATTTATTTATTTATTATGTATATAATATTCTGTCTGTGTGTATGCCTGCAGGCCAGAAGAGGGCACCAGACCCCATTACAGATGGTTGTGAGCCACCATGTGGTTGCTGGGAATTGAACTCAGGACCTTTAATGCTCTTAACCACCGAGCCATCTCTCCAGTCACCAGGCCTGGTATTCTGTCACAGAGTTCAATCTCTGCTTATACAGAATGTTTTAGCTTTTTCACCCACAAAACTAACCTGAGCAAACGCTGAAACTAGTGTGTAGCAATTAGTATGGACATGTTGTTAATGAGACTGGGTGCGCTGTTTCCTCAGTCTGTCTGCTGCTCATCAAGAATGGACAGGCTATGGTGCCCGAGGCCCTACCAACTACTAGAAGAGTGCTGGCCTCCCAGCACGGAGAGGAACTTCAAGATCACAAGGTGTCCAGAGTATCTTCTTCATAATGACCTTCTGAACAGAGGTAAGAGTGTCTTTTTATTCTTACCATCTCCTGTTGGCATACCAGTGGGTCTGAAGAGGTACCTCACCATCATCAATTTCAAAGCTCTTGGTTACTTCATCTTATAGATAAAGTAGAGCAGGGACCATCTTCAGAAATGGGTATTTTTGGACAATTCCTACATCACATTACTTTGTTTTGTTTTGTTTTACTTTTGGTATTTGAAGATGGCATCTCACTATGTGGCTCTGGGTATCTTGGAACTTACTGTGTAGATCAGGCTGGCTTTGAACTCACAGAGACCCGCCTGCCTCTGCCTTCTGAGTGTGGGGATTAAAGGCATGCGCCTCTATGCCCAGTTTCCATGCCACTTCTTATTTATTCAAAGATAATTTGTTAAATGCATTCTGCCTTGGGAGCACGGTACTAGGTCCTTGATATGGAGTTCAGACAAATGGGTGGCTTAGGTAGCACTGAAGTTTGTCACTTAGGAGAAAAGACAGCACAAGTACATGTGCAGTTACAGAACGATGGGACGGAAGAGAGAGGAACTTAGCAGTGTACAGTGGAGCCCGCATTTCGGATTGGGGGTCACATTCTGAAGGAGTTGTCCTTGCCTGAGAACTGGAAGGTGAGAAAGCACCAGCTAATCTCGGGCAGCTCTGTTTGTCAACTCTCTCTGACATTTTCTGGGCTGTTTCAGGCCTTAAATGAAGATCTTTGGTCTGTGTTGAATTCATTTTTATGGAAGGTTAAGAGTCAGGGATCAAGTTTCTATTCTGCATGTGACATGTGATCTTCCCAGTTCTGTCTGTGGAAGAGGAAAGAATCAGGCGACTGTGGCTCAGTGTATCCAGGTCATCTACGTGATTCCACCAGTCTCGGGGGGTGTTCTGTGCCAGGGTCACGCTGACACGTCACTGTGACTCTGTAGTGTACCACAGTCTGCAATACTGGTTTCTCCAACAGTCCTATTTCTTCTACTTAGGACGGCTTCAGCTGTTTGGGGTCTTTTGTGATTTCATATGAATTTTAGGATGATTTTTTTCTATTCCCGTGTCTACCAGTGGAGACTTAATGGTGATTGTATTGAATCTGAATGTGGCTTTAAATAATGTAGCCGTTTTCACAATACTGCTTGGTTCTGTCAGCCCAGGAGCATGGGAAGTCTTTTAGCTTTCTAATGCCTTCATTAGTTTCTTCAGTATTTTCTTCTTTAATCTAATACTATTGGGTGACCTATGTGACTGAAATTTTATATACTTACTTATCTATTTTTTTTTTTTTTAGTAATCAGAGAAAGATTTTTGGGGGATGAGGAAAAACACACATGCAAAAGACACACTGAGAAAAAACCCTCCACAAAGTGGAGGGGGTGGGGTTCAGGAAGCTAAATAATCTGTGACTGGTTTATGTCAGTTTGCTGTAGATGTCTGTTAATTTGATGTTTTCTCGTACGAGAGCATACACATTTCGCTGTGACATCTTCATAGAGTTGATTCGATTTTAATCTTATTTGTCCTCACGCATCACCCTTCCCTATTGTGATGGCTCCTTCCTCCCTCACCCCACACTCTCTCCTTCTACTCTCATATTGTCCGCGTCCTATCATCCTGCACCCTTCAGAGCTCTGGTGTCTTATAGCTCCCCTTATACTTTCCTGTCCTACACACACACACACACACACACACACACACACACACACACGTATATAATCACATATATATTTAAATCTAGATTCTACGTATGAGAGAAAAAATATGTTTTCTTTCTGAGTCAGGCTTATGTCACCTAGCATAATGATTTCAGTTTTCCTGCAAATGTCACAACGTCACTCTTCTTTGCAGTTGAATAAAATTTCAGTGTGTCCCCCTCCAACCCAATTTAAAATCCCTAACACATTCTTGGATGTAGGATTCCCCTCTGTATGCTGTGAACACCACTGGTTAATAAAGAAGCTATTTTGGGTCTGTAATAAGTTAGAGCACAGCTAGGTGGGGAAAACTAAACTGAATGCTGGGAGAAAGGAGGCAGAGTCAGGGAGAAGCCATGGAGCTGCTGCCAGAGACAGACGCGCCGAAGCTTTGCCAGACCTGTTGATGTGGTTGGCGTGGACGGCGTTTGTCTTTTCTTTTTTCTTCTTGTTCTTTAATTATCTTGGGTGGAAGTCGCTTACAACAAATAATCAAAAAGTAAACTGAATAATCTAGAATTACCTATTATGTAAGAAATTCCAGTCACATATTGGCACTACTTTTATTAATTATAATGAGTGGATTTGGAATCAATCATCAAAGATGAGTCTCGGGTCTGACCTTCAGAGATGCTCAAGTTCATGTTTGCTTAATGTTTTGTTTACAAAATAGTTGTGATTTTTTTTTTAAACTTGGAAAAGGCTTTCTGTTTTGATGCATAATATGAAAGCTGACTGTGTGACTTAGCAAACCAAAAATATTTACTCAGAAAATATTTGATTTCAGTTTTCGTCCCTGGTGAAAGAGGCAGCTTTTGTTCTAGTGTGGTGGACACAGCACAGCGGTGTTTGAGTTAACAGCACTGTTGGGCGAGCGTGGTTATATGAAAACACGCGGGTGCCCATTCACAATATAGTGAAGGGTTCCAAAGCTGTCCCGGGACGCACCCGTTCTTTCGAGTAAGTGAGCTGCGTCCAAGAGTCCTTCTGTGCCTGTCCTGCGACCTCCAGTAATGAAGCACATTGTGAAGGACTTTTCTGGAGCAGACACCAGAACTGGTTTAAAATGCTTGTCCGGGGAGTTTCCACCTCACAGTGTGCTTGCTGCCTGTGGGCAGAGGGTCGCCTTTGGCTTCTGTGGTCATAAGCTGCAGGAGGAGCCAGACTCTTTCCTGTTAACCTTGCAGGCTTTTTGGATCGAACTGCATGCCCTTTATAATAGAGAGTAGGGAGCATTCATTCAGTTAATTCCACAGAAATGAAACAACCAGAATCTTTTCCTCATTTGGTCCAGATAGCTTCTTAATTTAATTCATTTATTTTAATTTTTTTTTGTATGTAAGGGTGTTTTGCCTGCATGTATGCATGAGAGAGCCTGATACTGGAAAGGGGTGCTGATCCCCTGGCCCTGGAATTACAGACTATTGTGGGCAGCCCCATGGGTGCTGAAAATTGAACCAGGTTCTCTGGAAGAGCAGCCAGTGCTCTTAACTGCTGAGCCATCTCCCTAGTCCTGGTCCAGATGCTTCATTTGATGTGTGTCTCAGCCTTACAAAGTGTGAAAGCGCCTGTAAAGTTTAAACAAATGGTAGTTAGTAAGCTATTATGAGTTTTAATTTAATTTTTATTTTTGACATAACGCTTTATCCACTTGCACTCAGTCTGTTCTGCTTCCTGGGTAATGGCCACATCTGTGTGTGTGTTATGTGTGAGTGTATGTAAGTGTGTGTGTGGTGTGTGTGTGTTGCATGCGAATGTGAGAGTGTGTGTAAGTGTGTGAGTATAAATGTGAGTGTGCGAATGTGTGTATGAATATGTGAGTGTGTGTGCGCTGTGTGTGAGTGTATGTAAGTGTGTGTGTGTTGTGCGTGAATATAAATGTGAGTGTGTGAGTATGATCTCAGAACACATTGAACAGAGCTCTGGGTTTCATTATGACACATTCATACACGCTTACAGTATATTTTTTATCACATTTGCCCCCGCTAGGACATTTTCTTATCTTTCTGCCCCCTTTCCACATCCCCAGTGTGTCTGGGCTATGGCTTTATGTCAAGTTGACACAAGCTGGAGTCATTTTGAAAGAGAGAATCTCAACTGAGAAAATGCTCGCACCAGAGCTGCCTCGTGGGCTAGCCTGGGGAGTGTTTGCTTGGCTGATGATTGATGTCAGAGGGGCAGCTCACTGTGCCACCCCTGGGCTGGCGGTCTGGAGCTATAAGAAAGCAGGCTGAGGAGGCTTTTAGGGAAGCCGGGAAGCAGAGTTCCTCCATGGCTTTTGCTACAGTTCCCACCACCAGGTTCCCGCCCTGAGTCCCCGCCTCCACCTCCTCTGAGGACAGACTGTTGTGGAAGGTTAGGGAAATGAGCCCTTTTCTCTCCACTCGCTTGGTCATGGTCTTTTAGCACAGCAATAGAAGCCCTCACTGAAACACCCTTTTTAGCTTGTCCTCTGCCTGCCCCCGTTTGCACATATGAGAGAAAACAGTTATATTTTATAGAATGGGCTTATTTTGGGTAACATGATGCTTATCAATACCACCTCTTTTAAGCATGAGCCGTATGAGAACCTGTATGCAGTTTTCTATTCTGTCATATTTCTTGGCTTTATAAGCTTCCTTTAGTTTCCTCTTAGATCTGTGTAAGTATGTGCATATGTATGTATGTACATGTGCATACCCCTCCAAGCTTACACACATGTATATGCACCGCACATGTATGTATCTGCACATGTATGTGCATGTATGTGTGGGTGGGGCTGCTTGTGTTGTGCATACGTGTGCAGGCCACAGGTCTCCATCTGGCACCATTCTCAGGCTGCTCTGCCTTGGTTCTCACTGGAGTGACTGGGCTGGCTGGTCAGCAGGCCCTGAGATCTGCCTCGCTCTGCCTCCTTAGCATGTGATTAACACCAAGTTGAGTGTTTTAAGTGTGGGTTTGGGACATCTTCTGGGTCCTCTATGGGTGAGATAAGCACTTTACTGACTGAGCTCTCTCTTCCGCTGTCCTTCTTCTGCATTATGAGTTCATTACTTTGCACTCACTGTGTGTGGGCAGCTCCTTCAGGTTTTATCTGCTGTGTCAAGTTTTTCTGCTACCCCTGACTTGTACCGCTCTTGTGTTTTTGACACATTGCTCTGAGCACTGCCGGGTGGCTGAGGGGAGGGCCATTCTATTGTCTGCTGGAAACTTACCAGGGGCTTCACCTGCCGCCCCGCTGCGGGGTTGGAGGCCTGGGTGGGAGACATCCCTCCCTGGCGGGACAGGTGGGCAGACAGGATGGTGGTGAGTTCGCTCCCTGTAAACACAGAGATGGTGTGGTTCTCAGAAGGAGGGAGGCCAGGGCGGGTGTTGCTCTTGTTGACTCCACGCTTTGCTTTTCCTGGCAGGGTCATACCGTTCCTCTTTGTGTCCTCGTGTGCTAACCGAGCTCCTCATCCTGGGGCAGCACAGAAGCGACCCTTCCCGGTTCGCTTGGCCACCAAGATGGGAAAGAATCACAAAACCAAGGGACCGTCTGTACCTAGCAAGAAGTGTACAAAGCTCGGTACACTTTGCTGCAAGTGGAAGCTGGAGACGGAAATTCTCACCCTGTAAATATTTTCATCCTTCGCTTGTTTTTTTTTTCCCCAACCACTTTGTTGCTGGGAAGGAACGGATAGAGGAAAGGAGAGAAAGAAGAGATGGGGAGAATGGAAGAGAGCGGGGTTGGGGTTGGGGTGGAGGAGTGGGGTGGGGGGCTGAACTCCCGGAAGCAGGACAGAGGAGGGCAGTGTCTCTGAGGCCCTGGGGACTGTGTGGAAAGCAAATTAGCTCATTTTGGGCACGCTGGAAGGATGAAATGTTTCACAGGGCAAAATAAGAAATGATATCAATTTCTAGAATAAGCAGAATATAGTCCAAAGCTTAAAGTTCTTGAATTGGAATTGTCTTGATTTGGACAAACATGCGTTTTAACGGTTCCACGGTAGCAGTGCACCAGTTCTGGTTTTCAAAATGAAGGACCATTTATTGCATTGTACTTTTTTTCTTGCAAAGTATGAAATAGGAAGCTTATCTCTAAAAATAAAGCCTTCTAACCTGAAACGTGAACCCTTCCCGATGTTAATGCGATGTTTCTTGACAAGCCCTGCTTCCCTGGTGACAGCGTGTCTCTGCCAGTCGGAGTCATCCCAGCACATTTATGGAATCTGACAGCTCTGTTTCCCTCAGCCTCAGATATCTGGGTCAAGGTGATGCGTGGGGCATTGCCGAGGAGGAGTAACTGCCGGATTGGGTGTGCTGGTGAGGAAAGGTGGCCCAGAGTGGGAAAGAGACGCACAGGGCAACAAAGACGAAAACCTTTCCTTTCCCTGTGGTCTGAGTCCGTAGTTATCAGAGCCGTTGAGCCAGCCCAACCCTTCATTCATTTTTGTAAGTAGCCTAGAAAGGGAACATACTTTGTAGCTAGGTCTAGAGTTCTAAAATTGGCACGTGTGCGTCTGCTGGATCTTATATCTTACATTTCTCTTCCAAGTGTATCATCTATTCTTTACTTACTAACGATCTTTACCTTGGAGAGTATAATCTCTTTTGGTTAGTTAGTTTAATCTTTATGTCCTTCTGAGGTCTTCCAGGTTAATCTTGAATTTACAATGTAGCTGAGGATGACCTTGAACTCTTCTTCTTGACTCTACATCTTGTGTGCTGGGATCACAGGCGTGAGCCACCGTGCCCAGTTTTGATTTTTATTGATGGAATATCAAGGGACCAGATTTTCTGGCCTTTTCTGCTGAAGTCTTGGTACTTCTGGAAGTTACCACATAAGGAGGGAGGAGAGGAGACTTCCGGTAGCTCTTGCCGAGAATATACTCCTGGCGACCAAACGTGTTTCGCCATGAGGAAGGCCACAGCTGAGAATGCCATTAACTGGACTCGCATTTGCAAGAGACACAGATCTAGAAACCGCAATGATGTATTTTAAAATGTGTGCCATATTTGGGGGTAAAAGAATAATTTACAAGCAGGGTGGGATTGTGCTGGAAGCAGATGGGCATGTTTTTAATGTGCCATGGTATGGGGTGGGGCATAAGAGCGTTCAGTCCAACCATGAATGATGAAGAGCAGCTGGTGTCCTGGAGCCTTTGTGCTTGCCTTTCCGGACTGTGCAGTACCTCTGCTGTCTGTCTAGATCTGGACTCAGAATCTGACCAGCTACTTACACACCACTAGGTGGTCCCATTTCGATACCCAGATCTTACAAAAAGCAATAGAGTGAATCCAAGTAATTTATTTTCTCCATTATCTTGCTATACTCTTAAAATGTTTTAGTGTGTCTGTCATCTGCTAGATTGCTTCATTTTGGGCTACTCCTTTGTAATAATGACAAGCATGGTCTTTTTGGGGGGGCCTCGGATCGTGGGTCCCTTAATGTTAAGGATTAACTTGAAATCCTGTTAACTGTAGATTTCTGGTCTCAGTCACTGTTACACGGCTGTGAAGAGACATCATGGTCAAGGGAACTCTTATAAAAGAAAGCATTTAACTGGGGACTTGTTTACAGTTCCAGAGATTTATTCCATTATCATCATGGTGGGGAGCGTGGTGACAGGCAGGCGTGGTGCTCAAAGAAAGAGCTAAGAGCTACATCTTGACCTGTGGGTGAGGGGATGGGCGTGGGGGTTGAGGAAGATAGAGAGAGAGAGAGAGAAAGAGAGAGAGAGAGAGAGAGAGAGAGAGAGAGAGAGAGAGAGAGAGAGAATGGGGCCTGGTGTGGGCTTTTGAAATCTCAAAGCCCATCCCCAGTGACACACTGCCTTCAACAAGGCCACACCTTCTAATCTTTCTAAACTTTTTTTTCCAACAGTTCCACTCCCTGGTGACTAAGCATTCAAATAAATGAGCCTTTGGGGGGGGCATGTTTACTCAAACCACTATGCTTGGTGTTTCTGACTCAATGTGTGGTGGGGGATGGGGAGGACAGGGGCCATAATTTGCATTTCTAACATGTTTTCTGGTGACATTCTGCTGCTGGTCTGGGGACCACGTTTTGAGAGACACTGCTTATATTTTCTAGCTGTCAAATTTCCGGACTGAGTTTTGGTGCTACAGTTGTTACCACGCCTTATACAGGTCTCCGAGAAGCCTGGACTGAGTTTTGGTGCTACAGTTGTTACCACGCCTTATACAGGTCTCCGAGAAGCCTGGACTGAGTTTTGGTGCTACAGTTGTTACCACGCCTTATACAGGTCTCCGAGAAGCCTGGACTGAGTTTTGGTGCTACAGTTGTTACCATGCCTTATACAGGTCTCCGAGAAGCCTGGACTGAGTTTTGGTGCTACAGTTGTTACCATGCCTTATACAGGTCTCCGAGAAGCCTGTTTGAGGACCTGCCACCAATTTGTGAGCTTTCAGGCTTAGCAACATTCTACTGGAAGAGCCTTAGGAGACTCTTCGGAGACTGTTGAGTATGTGCCACCTTCTATACCCGGGAGTGCATTTTGTCAGGACCCTGGAAAGTTAGAAGTCACTGGGGCAGAGATGTTAAAGCTAAATGGCCTCCTACATTGAGACAAGTTATGGTTGCAGCCCACACACTCAGAATCTCAAACGCCGCATGGCTCAACAAGAGGAGACCTCACGGGGCATGGGGCATCTTCTGCTCTTTTGGTGCAATATGATAGTTGTGCTGTTGTTGAGAGCTTAGTGATTAATACATGGTATATTGTGATGCTCTCTGTTTGAAGAACAACTGGTTGGAACTACTTTTGTTTTCAATGAAGACATGGAAGAGAGATTTGTCACCTGTTCTCATGAAGCCAGAGGGAGAATGACCGATCAGGGAGGAGGCTTTCACCTAGGGAGGCCCAGATTAACTCTAGGCTTATCTGAAGAGCCCCAGAGATGACTAGCAAAGCAGCCGCCTCTAGCTTTTCTCCTTTAGCCTGCTGTGATGGCCATTCTTGGTTGTAAACTTGGTTTTGTTTTTGCTTTTCTGAGACAGGATTTCTCTGTGTAACAGTTCTGGCTGTCCTGGAACTCACACTGTAGACCAGGCTGGCCTCAAACTCAGAGATCCACCTGCCTCTGCCTCCCAACTGCTAGGATTAAAGGCATATGCCACCACTGCCCAGCTTCATTGTAAACATGTCTACATCTGGGATTAACTAAAATCCAAAAATGGAAGGCACACCTTCAGAGGATTTCTGCTTAATCTGAGGCAGGTAGATCCGCTTCTAAACTGATGTTTGAGGTAGGAAGACACACCTTTGATCTGGGTTACACCTTTTCCTGGAAGTCTGTATAAGGACATGGAAAAAGGAAGCTTTTGCTCTTTGTCTGTTTACCCTCGCCTTCCTAGCAAGTCTGTTCCTTCACTGACACCTACTCCTTTAGGAGCTCAACATCTACTGAAGACCAGTGGAGACATCCAGACTTGTACACTGAACAAGTGCTTGATTCTTAGACTTTTCTGCTCATAGGCAGCCATTGTTGGATGAGCTGGACCACAGTCTCCAAGTCTTTCCAGTAAGTCTCCTTTATATATATATATATTCATTCTATTATCTCAGTTAATCTAGAGAACCCTGACTAATATACCAGCCTCATCATCATCATCATCACAACCATCAGTATTATTTGTAGTCCTTATTACAACAAGGCTTATCTTTTTTACTCATATACTTAGTTAGCGATATTTGTTGGATATTTGAGAAAAAAATGAATGAATAAATGAGTCCCTCTCCCTCAGCAACTTATCTCATTGCAAAACTCATGGAAGATTTGACATTTTCCTATAAAGAAGCAGTCACTTTAAATGCCATAGGCTGACAGGTCTGCATCTACCAGCAGCAGTGGGGGCCGAAGGTCTAGGGTGATTAACAAGAACAACAAGTTGGGGAACCCTGGCAGAGGATGGGAGGCAGCACACTGAATGCTCTAAGCTAGAGGTTCTCAACCTGGGGTCATGACCCCTTGCGGTCACAAAGCAGATATTAACATTATGATTTATAAAATTACCTCACTCTATAATAACAACAACTATCCCTTATCTTTAAATTTTTTTAAGTCAATGGTATTATTTGGGGCCTAAATCATCTCAAAGAATTGCCTTAGTAGGCCGCATTCTTGGTTATTAAACATTAAAACTGCCAGTGGAATGTCTCTTGTTTGTGACGACACCATGCCATGTGCTTACTTGGCACATGAGAAGGGGTTGCTCATGACTCGTCTGTGAGAATTTTTAAAATTCTGTGGCTTTTATTTTGGAAATAATTTAAAAATATTCTAGATCATCAGGCTGATGTCCTCATAACTAAATTCTCCCATCATAGCTCAGAGCTCATGTACCCTCTCTTTTTGTTGCTTTATTGAATTTATTTTTAATTATGTGTGTGTGTGTGTGTGTGTGTGTGTGTGTGTGTGTTAGTTTGTGTATGTAAATGCAGGTGTTATATGAGCCAGAAGGATACTGGATCCCCAGAGCTAGGGTTACAGGCTTCTGTGAGCCCCTAATGTGGTTCAGGGAACAGAGCTCAGGTCCCCTGGAAGAGCAGTACATGCTACTCGCCGCCGAGCCATCTTTCCAGCCTGTTTTTGTGCTTTTGTGGCAGAGTCTCACAAGGTAGCCCAGGCCGGCCTGGAACTTGACATCCTAATGCTTCAGACTCCTTTGTGCTAGGATTACAGACCATACCACCTTACCAATCTGCCTTCGTGGTTTTCGCTGTGGTAGTGGGCCCAAACATTTGTGAAGGACCATTGTGCAATATGAGTTTTTTTAAAAAAAAAAACAAAACAGAGGCCATTTGCTGTGTGATAACATACTTGTGCCAAATGAAGTCCAAACAGTGTGGAGACATCGCACACAGGAGCCTGGGTCTGTTCTTCTACCCCCTCTCCTCTGATGACAAACCTCTGGGGAAGTCAACTAAGGCAGAAGTGAAGATGGCAAGAGGAAGGAAAGCTTACAGTATCACACCTGCTGACTTGGTGACCTGTAGAGGGGAAAACAGTGGTGAGGGCTGGAGGTACTGGACGTGACACAGCCCAGCATTTCTCCAGGTGGAGCTAAGAAAGGATTTTCTCTAAAAATCAACTCTGGTATTAATGAATTAATTCTCTAATATTATTTGAATATGTCCATACACAAAATTAGGCATTATTTTGCTTTATTAGTTTATAAAACCAAAATATGTTTACAAACTAGATATAAACTCTGAAGCTATTTATTTAATGATATACATTTATATATCTTTTTATTGTATATCAAATTGTGGAAGAATAAATAAATTTTGAAAAGAGTAATTTAAAAAAAAAAAGGCCCCTGTGGTGGTTTGGAAGAAAATGGCTTTCAAAGGGAGTGGCACTATTAGGAGGTGTGGCTTTGTTGGAGTAGGTGTGGTCTTGTTAGATGAAGTGTGTCACTGTGGAGGCAGGCTTTGAGGTCTCATATATGCTCAAACCACGCCCAGTGTCTCACACCACTTCCTGTTGCCTGTGATGTAAGAAGCTCTCAGGCCCTCCTCCAGCACTGGGTCTGCCTGCACACTGCCTTGCTTCTCACCGTAACAATGATGTACTAAACATCTGAACTTCTGAACTGTAAGCGAGCCACCACAGTTAAATATATTTTCTTTTATAGGAGTTGCCATGGTCGTGGTGTCTCTTCACAGCAAAAGAAACCCTAAGATAGAAGTTGGTACCAGGGACTGGGGCACTGCTCTGACAGGCCTGACTTTGCTTTTGTTTGAAGGAATATGGACCTTGGGACTATGGATGAGAAAAGAAGTTGAATATGTTAAGTGCGGCTTAATAGGCCATCGTAGTAAGAGCATGGAAGACAGTGGTGCTGAGTGTGATTTCAACTGTGGGGGCAGGGGACTGACTCAAGAGGTTTCAGAGGAGAAGAATATTAGTGGCCCAGAGGTTGTTCTTGTGATGTGTTGGTGAAGACTGTGGATGCCTTTTGCCCTTGTCTGAAGAGTCTGCCAGAGGCTGAAGAGTTTTGGATTAATATCCTTTGCAGAGGAAATCTCTAAACAGCCTATTATAGACTCTGTCATGTGACTATTAGTAACACTAATGAAGATTATAATGAAAAGGAACAAGTTGATCAGGGTAAATTACAAAATGTAAAATTTGAGGAGAAACGGAGCCACCATGGCCTAAAATAGATTCTTAATTGTTAATGGAATGATAAGAATACTTAGGACAGACAATAATGGATACATTCACAAAGATCAATAAGAACCTACCTACCAACCAATCAAATGACAACAACCTCATTCCCTGACCTGACAAGACCAGGAATGGGTAAGTGGAAGTGTGTGTGTGTGTGTGTGTGTGTGTGTGTGTGAGAGAGAGAGAGAGAGAGAGAGAGAGAGAGAGAGAGAGAGAATTTTCTTGAAATATACATAGGTTTGATAACATTTTAATTAGTTTACATTAATTATATTTTAGTGGGTTTCATTTTGACATTTTCATACATACGTGATATGTTTTGACTATATTCAGACATCACTATTCACTCCTGCGGACACCCTTCCTCTCCCTTACTAGACCTCCTTCTATTTTTATACCTTATTTTTGCTTTTTGGTGATCCAGAGAGTTTAAATTGGGATGCTTAAATGGCATAGATCAGAGTTCTGTGGGCAGCTTCCCACTGAAGGAAACATCTCTGTCTCCACCAATTATTAACAACATAGAGACAGACAGGCCCTCAGGAACTCTGCTCCAGGATGGACTGCTGACAGTTCATCTTGTGTGTTCTTGTCCGGTAATCGTAGCTGCCTTGAGTTCATTAGTGCAATGGCTATCCATGCCCAGAAGACAGCTTTGCACAGCAATCTGCACCACCTTCTGTCTCTTACCTTTCTATCACTTCTTCTTCTGCAATGTTCTTTGAGCCTTGCAGAGGGTCTGATTCATGACCAAACATTCCGCAGTCACCTAATCTCCAGCACTTGGACCAGTAATGAGTCTCTGGAGCACCTGCAAACAGCAGCTTCGCAGGTCAAAGCAGAAAGCTGATGTATTTAGGAAGCAATTTGACAACTTGTTCCTTTAGCAAAACCACAGCAGTAGGTTCCCCACTGGGATTTACTGTTGGAGAAGCTCATAGTAATAGAATTGGTGCTACACAGGATTTACTAATAGATTTGCTTAGGAGACATTAAATCGCACAAAATAGAATTGAACTAAGGGAGTGCTGCTTCCAAAATACTACAAAGATAAGCAGTATGCTAACCGGGCCTGTCAGAACCAAGGGAAACTCAGGACGGTAGGGTGTAAATGTCTGCTCAGCAGGATTGGTCAGCCATTAGATTTCATTCCTGTAACAAAGACGACAGCTAGGCATCGGGCGCCATTCTTCCTCCCTCTTACAACCCTTCCTGGCCCCTGCATAAATTCCCACATAAACAAACATATAGAAAAATTAGAAGCTAAGATCTGCATGTGAGAGAACATATTTTGTCTTTCTGGGCTTGGGTTATCTCTAGTAATATAGTTATCCATTTTCTAAGTAAATGTTCCAGTTTTGTTGCTGTTTACAGTTTTATGGAATCCCATCATGCATAAATAGAATATACCACATTTTCACCATCCGTCCCTGGACATCTAGGATGCTGTAAGCTCCTAGCTCTTGTGAACAGAGCAGTAATAAATGCAGATGTGTAAGTGCCTCTGTGGTACCAAGTCCTTGGGGTACATACCAAGAAGAGGGGTGAAAGGGTCATATGGTAGCTCTAGTTTCTGTCTTTCAAGAAACCTCCACAGTACAGGGTCAGAGGACAGCTTGTGGGGGTTGGCTTCTCCCTGTGGGTCTCAGGGTTTGAACTCAGATTGTCAGGCCTGGTGGCGACACCCTGACCCACTGAGCCATCTTGCCGGCCCTTTCCTCATCTCCTCACCAGCATTTTATCATTTCTTTTCTTTTTCTCTAAAAGAGAAAATTTAAACTTAAAATGTGATGCCATCATCTCCTCTTTGTCTCCTGCTCCCTCCAATTCCTGCTATGTCCCCAACTCCCTTGCACCATCTTAAATAAATGGCTTCTTTTCTTCAATTATTGTTACCACACACACACACACACACACACACACACACACACACACACCCTAGTAAACCTTTTTGGGGTTGCATGTATGTATATGTTTAGAGCTGACCACTTGGTATTGGGTCACCAATTTAGGAGGCTCATCCCTGGAGAAAACTATTTCTCTCTCAGCATCCTAAATTGCCTGTTGTTCTTTGTCTAGGGGTGGGGCCCCATGACTTATCGCTCAACCATGTTGGCATGTTAACTATTGTCATTGTTCAGGTCTTGGTTAGGTAGCTGTATTGATTTCACAAGCACAGCTTCCCTGCCATATCTAGGAGACTGCCCCTTCTTCTGCAATGTTGCCTGAGCCTTAGGTGTAGGGTTTGTGTTGTAGACGTATCCAGTGGGGCTGGACATCCCACATTCGCTAGTCTTCTGCGTTTTGACCAGTTGTGACCTGTGATGGTCTCTGTCTGCTGTAGAAAGAAGCTCCTTTGATGAGGGACGAGGGCTCCATTTATCTGGGGTTTATTGTGATGACAGTCCTTCTGACTGAGGGGAGATGGCATCTCTAAGTAGTTTCTAGTTGTATCCCTCTGAAAGCTAACGCCCTAGTCAGGTTCCTATTGCTGTGATGAGTACCACAACCAAACGCAACTTTGGGATGGAAGGATTTACTTAACTTTAGAGGTTACAGTTTATCATAGAGGAAGCCAAGTCAGAAACTTCAGGCAGGACTGGAGGCAGGAAATGAAGCAGAACCATGGAGGAGTGCTGTTTACAGACTCGCTCCCCATGCTTGCTCAGCTTCTTAAAATAATTTATTTTTATTTTATGTGCATTGGTGTTTTGCCCGCATGTATGTCTGTGTGAGGGTGTTGGGTTCCCTAGAACTGACAGACAGTTACAGACAGTTGTGGACTGCCATGTAGGTGCTGGTAATTGAACCCAGGTCTCATTCCCAGTGCTCCTTACTACCGAACCATCTCTCCAGATGCCTTCAGCTTGCTTATGTATAACCCAGGACTACCCGCACAAGGGTGGCACTCTTCTCTGTGAGCTCAGTCTTCTCACACCAGTCATTAATCAAGATAGGCTCCACAGTCTGATGGGGGCATGTTCTCTATTGAAATTCCTTCTTCCCAGACAACTTAATATTTTTTGTCAAGTTGAGAAAAGTTAATCAGCACAGCTAAGAATATTGTATAATTTTAAATTTAAAAATTACATTTATTAGCCAGGCAGTGGTGGCGCACGCCTTTAATCCCAGCACTCGGGAGGCAGAAGCAGGCGGGTCTCTGTGAGTTCGAGGCCAGCCTGGCTTACAAGAGCTAGTCCCAGGACAGGTTCCAAACCCTGTCTTGGAACCGCCCCACCCCCCAAAAAATTACATATATTTATTTGAGAAGGTGCCTGTACCACAGTGCATTTAGAGATCAGAGAACAAAAGTCAGTCCTTTCCTCTGCATGGTTCTCAAGTATCAACCTTGAGTCATTACCCTTGGGCGGACAAGCGCTTTTGCTCACTCAGCTATTTTGCTAGTAGCTTTCAAAAGGATAATGTTAATCTGATGTCGGGTTTATAGCCTGTAGCATGAGGGGGCCGGCTTGTTGGGGTTTTCGTCCTGCCCAGTACCCCACAGCTGGCAAATCCCAAAGAGAAATCACACACAGGACTCCATAAGGTTATAAACTGATTGGCCCATTAGATCAGGCTTCTTGTTAACTCTTATAACTTATGTTACTCCATTATCCTTATCTACATTAGCGACATGGCTCTGTACCTTTCTCAGCTGGGCAAGTTACATGCTGCCTCTTCGGTGGTCTGCGCAGGAGTGGAGAGAGAGAGCTTCCTGTGTCCCAGAATACTCCCAGTCTCTTTGCTCCACCCCTACTTCCTGTCTGGCTTTCCTGCCTATACTGCCTGCCTGGCCAATCAGCATTTTATTAAAATATGATTGACAGAATACAGACAGTTCTCCCACACCAATAGCCAATGACTAGTTCTTCAGTTTTTTTAGACTGTGCTTCACTTGACTGATTCCTTCCCAGTAGAGAGGCTGAATGAGGTCCCACTTGTCAACGGGTGCTCTTATTTCCTGAGCAATGGGTGTTCAGTTCAGAAAGCGCTCACCCAATGCTTCATCCTACAGCATTTCCCTTGTTTTTTTCTTTAGCAGTTTCCATGTGTCCGGTCTCAGGTTAGAGCCTCTGATCTGTTTGGGGTTTGTTTTGTGTATGGGGAAAGATGGGGTCAAGTGTATCCATCTACATTTGGATGTTCAGTTTCCTCAGCACCATTTGATAGAGGCTGTCTTTTTGCCAACAAGTGCTCTTGGCATCTTTGTACAAGGTGTTGTATGTGTGTGGGTATTAGGTATATACGTATTAGGTATATGTATTAGGTATTGTATGTGTGTGGGTTTATATCGTCATCTATTCCATTCCATTGGTACACGTGGCTGGTTTTTTTCTTTTTCTTTTTTCTTTTGGTGCCATTTCTATGCTGTTTTTGTTACTAAGGCTCTGTAATATAATTTGAAGCCAGCTATGGTGGCACTCCTAGCCCTATCCTTCTTCTCAGGATTGCTTTGTCTATCTGAGGTATTTTGTGTTTCTCTATGAATTTTAGGTTTCTTATAGTTTTGTGAATTTGGTACCAGGTTTTGGTGGAAATTGTGTTGAATGTACAGAAGACGTTGGCAGGGGCCATTTCCAGAGTATTGAATCTTCCAGTTGATGAGTGTAGGTAGCCTTGTCGTCTTCCATTTTCTTTACTTTCTTATCCTAAGTGTTCTTCTTTTTTAAATTTTTATTTTAAATTATGCATGGGTGTGTGCCTGTGAATGAAGTGCTTATGGCAGACAGAGAGGGCATTGGGTTCCTTGAAACAAGTGTTACAGGCAGTTGTGAGCTGCCTGATGTAGGTGTTGGGAACTTATCTCGGGCCCTTTGGAAGCTAGACAGGAAGCACTCCAAACCACTGAGGCATCTGTCTAGTTTCAGCTCTATTTTTTTTTCCAGCTAGAAACTCACATGTTATCCTGGCTGTCCTGAAATTTTATGTATATCAGGCTGGCCTCTAAATCACAGAGATCTGTCTGTGTCTTTTGAGTGCTAAAATTAAAGGCATGTGCCTTTCAGGTTCAGGTTTCCTAATGTAGACACTTGAAAGTATAGCTTGTTTTCTTTCTTTCTTTCTTTCTTTCTTTCTTTCTTTCTTTCTTTTTTTTTTTTTTGGTTTTTCGTACAGGGTTTCCCTGTGTAACAGTCCTAGATGTCCTGGAACTAGCTCTTGTAGACCAGGCTGGCCTCAAACTCACAGGGATTCACCTGCCTCTGCCTCCCGAGTGCTGGGATTAAAGGCGTACGCCACCACAACCCGGCTAGCATCCTTTCTTGGGGGCCTAGAGTGACAGGTAAGGTGTCTGGACCACTGATGAGCAAGCACATTTTTTTTCAGTATTATTTTCTTAAGTGTAAAATGGGAGCAGTAATTTTTATGTAGGAGAGGAATTTTTGTATATAGAGTAGGAAGAGATGTAAAGCTCTCAGATCACAGTGAGCCATAAACAAGTAAAATCTTAGTTCAGAATTCCTAACAGTGAGAACAAAGCCTTTATCGTGACATGCTTGTGTGAAATTGTTCACATAGGTGTAGGAGGGGAGCATTTATTTCTGAGTCTGTGCCTTATGCATTAGTAGCCATTAGCATCTGCGGTGGACACCTGTTCAGATGCACATGCTGTGGAATGGAGCAAGCGCCCTGGTGCCACTAGAAAAGGAAGTAGTTTTGGTCATTGATCCTTGAGTTCCCAGTTTGAGACTCTGGATCTGGGGCATGGTTTAGAGGCTCAGTGAAGCCCTGCAGCTGTGTCTCTGTGACAGATGGTTGGACTTGTTTCTTTGATGGTCCCTTTAGCAAAAGTTTTCTTTTGCGTTTCACTAAGTGTCCACAGCACACACATGTAACCGTGGCTTTCCTTTTCAAGATTTTCCTGGAACAGCAGGAGACAGCATTTTGAGTTCAAATGTTCATTATAATTTTTTCAATAAGCAAAAAACCAAAACTAAACAAAAATACACAAAAACCCCTACCCATCCACCAATCAACCAACCAAAACAAACAAACAAACTGACCAGATACAAAAGGAACAGTGAAAGGCACTAGCCTATGAAGAAGACACTGCTGTATGTCAGGTTGCAGAGTATCCTAGGGTTTCTATTGCCTTGAAGAGACACCATGACCATGGCAATTCTTATAAAGGAAAGCATTTAGTTGGGGCTGGCTTACAGTTTCAGAGGTTTAGTCCATTGTCATCACGGCAGGAAGTGTGGTAGTGTGTAGGCAGACATGGTGCTGGAGAAGGAGCTGAGAGTTCTTCATCATAGCAGGAAGTGATAGTGTCTCACTGGGTGTAGCTTGAGCACATGAGACCTCAGAGTCTGCCTCCACGGTGACACACTTTCTCCAACAAGGCCACACCTACTTCCACAAAGCCTCACCTCCTAATAGTGCCATTCCCTCTGCGGAACCATTTTCTTTCAAGCTAACACACAGAGTAATCTCACTCAGAGTATTGAAGTTCCAATTTTACTCTTTGTATGAAGTGATTTTATTATGAACTCCGGGTTCAATGATACTTGGGGTTCTTAAGATTATAATATTATTGAATTATTAATGCTGTGGAACTCACCAGAAGAAAGTTATATCTCTTTAATCCCTAGAAATTAAATATTTTTAATTTCCTTCTAATGCACTCTTGGGGTCCTTTATGTCAGTGGGAGCTATTCCCACATCAGAAGACCTGTAACAAAGGCACATGGGAGCAATTTAACTCTCCTCAAAGCTTTGTTAGAAGGTCTACATTAAGTTTCTGCTAGCTGTGGATTACACATTTTTGAGTACTACCCCATACATATTTCCTGGTCATCTCCCCCGCCCCTTTAACCCTTTCCTCAGTGTGGACACTCACCTGCCAGAGTGTGTTTGCTCATAGGCAATAACATTGCATCTTAGTCTATCCAGCAATCACCCTAGCTTGTACTTTCTTGCTGAACTTCTCCAGAAAACCTTCTGTATGCTAGATATTGAGGAAGGGTAGAGGTTCTTTTTTTTCCCATACTCTACGGCACAGATACAGGAGGCCACATGAAACAAACACATGTCACAGTGCATTGCTATTGGCTGAGTGCCGACAGCTGTACTGAAACAGGTTTGAATATATTTGCTTGTTTCGTGTGTGTGTGTGTGTGTGTGTGTGTGTGTGTGTGTGTGTGTGTGACTGTGTGTGACTGTGTCACAGGCCACGTGTGGAGGCCAGAGGAACACTTCCGGGAGCTGGTTCTTTTCTTCCACTGTGTGGATCTCAGGGCTTGACTTTGGGTCATCAGGCTTGGCCCCAAATGCCTTTGCCTGCTGAGCCATTTTGTCAGCCTTATGTTGGAATTTTTAAAGAAATATATTAGATGCTTATAGGTTGCGCAGGAAGGTAAATTTGTGCTGTTTTTTTCTTTTCTGAAAGTATATTTAACAGTTGAAAATCCTTATTCATGCTTTGATCTGGAAATTTCATGTTATCAACATGAAGTGTTTTGTCATGGTGGGAGAGTACTAGGGCTTTCCCCATGGAAATCCTTGTAAATATTTCTGAGAACATCATTTACCAGCCTTTAAAAAGTGACCCCGCCGAAACAAATATACTGCAACAGTCCCTAGAAGCAATTAGGGAATTAATTATTTGTGTCCTGTCAATCTGGGGGGAGCATAGCAACAGTGCCTTAGAGGTCTGACCTCTAAGCTATGATCCTTGGTATCTGGCTTGGTGCTTAGAACGACAGAATGGAAGGAACAGTACAAGCTGAGGATGGGTGGGAGGAACGTGGAAGGTGTGATCAGAACTCAGTGTGGACTTAGGGATTGGCAGGGTGTGGGGTTGTAATCAGAATCAAATGCAGTGCTCTTTGTTGCTTCCAGGAGGGAAAAATATGACTACCCTAATATATAACTGGGATTTACAGACAAACGTGGCTAGATTGGAGAGAGAAGATCCAACTTAAGGGAGTAAGAAACTTAAAATAAGTCAACAGCATTAACAGTGTATGTTCAGGGGACATTAAAGGACAATAGTAAAGGAGCCAGTGTCAGAATGTGTGTCGGTGTTGGGATCAGAGAAGTGCATGGGGGTTACAACCCGGCACCTCACTGAGCCAGCTCTGTATGAGGAATGGAGAGGGAGAAAGAAAAGAGGGAGGGGGACAGAGAGGAGAGAGAGAGAAGGAAGAGAGAGCTGGAAAGGAAGGAAAAAGAGGAAGAGGGGAGGGGATGGGGAAGGAAGGGAAGGGAAAGGAACTAGAAGTTACTTTCCAGCTTTCACAGAGTGGGAGTTTCAGGCTGGGCAATGGTGATGATTATAATCCCGGGGACCCGGAGGCTAGGAGGCGCAATGGTGTATGGTAATAATCCCAGGGACCCGGAGGCTAGGAGGCGCAATGGTGTATGGTAATAATCCCAGGGACCCGGAGGCTAGGAGGCGCAATGGTGTATGGTAATAATCCCAGGGACCCGGAGGCTAGGAGGCGCAATGGTGTATGGTAATAATCCCAGGAACCCGGAGGCTAGGAGGGACAATGGTGAATTCAGGATCAGGCCAGGTAACAAATGAGAAAATGATTTTTTTATTTACTTAATACCTTTCATCAAATTTATTCTTTGACAGTTTCATTCATGTATAAACTGTATTCTGTTTATTCCGAGCCCTATACATTCTGTCCTTTCTGCTTACCCCTTTCTCACTGCGCCCTTCACCTTCATTATTCACACCCTCAGCCCCCTAAGTCCCTTCCCCACACTCAAGTCTTTCTTATCCACGTCCCACTGAGTTTAACCAGGATTGTCTGTATGCGCATGCGCTTGGCATCATTCATTGGTGTGGTGGTCCCTGCAAATGCTACAGCCAATAGGAAAATGAACCGTGAGAGACAAGAAAGGAAAACCCAGTTCAGCCTGACTTAGTCAGTGCTATTTCAAGCTTCTGGGGTCTGACACCAGGCAGTTTATTTTAGCTTTATAAAAACAGGTACAATTTGGAAAATAGTTTCCTGGTGTAATACAACCCCAGGTGCACAAGAAGGTATACACCAGAACTCAACTCGAAGTACATGTCACTTCTTCCAAGACGGTGGATTCTAGAGACAGGCTACACGTATTAGCTTAAGGATCTGATGAGTCTGTACTAAATCTGCATGAGAGGGACCTGGGCAGGTGGTGAATCCAAACCACGGCGGGCGAGACAAATATGCCACTTAAGCGACAGAGCTTAAGTGGGAGTTTTATTGAGATAAAGGGAGTGGGGGAAGGAAAGGGAGAGAGAAAAGAGAAAAAGAGAGACAGAGGGATGCAGAGAGAGAAAGGGGAAGAGAAAGAAGAGAGAGAAGTAGGTGGGGTTTTACTTTTTAAAGAGACTGGGTACTGCCTGTCCTGCGTGCAGGCATGAGACAGGATGTGACACATTCTATCGGGTCCTCAAGGGGCGGGACCAGGTTTATCTGGGTGCTAACAGAGTCTTTGACGGGCATAAGTAGAGGCCATCCAGCTATAGAGCACATATGATAATATCCCCGAAGAAAGGGTTTTAGTGACTGAGAAACCTAATGATGAAGGTCTAGGGAGGGAGAACGTGGGATAAACAGTCTGGGAGATCTGGGTCAGCTCTTGATCTGGCTCGACAGAGAGCAAAGGTGACCCGGTTATTAACAACTTCGATTCCCGGCCTTCTGGGTGGAAAACAGATGTTACATTGTTTCCCTTGAAAAGATAATCCTGTGAACTTAACATTCCTGGTTTCCCTGGTGATCTGTGAGCTCAAGGACCTTGGTACTCTCAACACGTTAAGACACGGTGGGCTCCTTGTCCCTGGGTGCACAATAAAGACCATGACTGTTCCTCTCCTAGAATCTGTCAGTGGCCAATAGCAGCGGTAGGTAGGGCCCTGTGAGCATCTCCTAGATCCACATGAGGCTCAGAAAATTCAAGGAATGTAAGAGCTGGGAAAGTTTTCAAGCATTATTTTTTTTTAATATTTCATGAATGAGTACCGTATTTACAAACATAATAAAGAACAGAGATCATGAAGTTGAGGGGAATTAAGGGGCTTAGGAGAAGTTGGAATGGAGAGACTATAGATCTTACTAATGATTTAATGATTTTTTTCCCAGCGTGTAGCCGCTGGATATTTTAGAGATTTTTTTTTTCTTCTTCACACAAAATGGCATTCAAGTAGGTGCAAAAAAACAAAGCCAAGCAACCCCCACCAAAACAAAAAACAAACAAATAAAAAAACTCTACCTCAGGACTGGTAGTGAAATAAGAGCTGAAGGAGACGTTTATTTTCCCATTGGTTCACAATCTTTAGTAGCACACACTGCAGCAAATGTTAAAAAAACAAGGCTCATTTTCCTCACTCAAAGAAGCTGCATTGTGTTTGAAGAGAAGCTCACAGTTTCTCTTCATGTGAGAAGCGCTGGTCAGGATAGAATTGGGCAGTGCACAGAGTGTAGAAGAGAGACATGGTGTGTCTGGAGGCTTAAGATCTTCCCAAAATAGATCGCTGAGTATCCGGGATAACTTCTGCATTCTGCAAAGTGATTGACGGCATCCCAGGCTCACCCTACTTCAATGTTTCTGAAATCTTCAGTCTGGAGATTTGGGCTTTCCATACTAAGAATTGAACTGATTCTGGCAGTTTAGTGGCATCTCTGCTTTTTCTCTGATCACAGTTTGTGTTTCTTTGTCCCACGGGGCTCTTGTTAGTTAAGGGTTCAAATCTTCACGTCCATGATGGCACACTTCCTTGGTGGACTTTCTCTAGAGACCAACCTGGATGATGACTTGGTGAGAGAGGTTTGTCCTAAGATTGAGCAGTAGAGGAAGGTCAGGTACAGGGAATAGATTGCCCTCAGGGTGAGGGATTGGCTACATTTTTAAGACAAAATAGAAACATGACATCCTAGTGGTTTGAATGAGAATGACCTCTGTAGATTCATAGATTTGATGGCCATGGACTCATCCTCTGAATCTGTCAGTGCCAGATAAAATCTTCTATTGCTTCAGTTATGGTATCCCTTAACAGCTACAGAAAGTAAGAAGCTAAGGATAAATTGGTACCAGGGAGTGGGCTGTTGAAATAACAGGCCTGACTATGCTGTTTTTTTTTTGTTTTGTTGTTGTTTGTTTGTTTTTGAGGAGCGTGGAAGATTTTGGACTAGAAAAGCAGTTGAAGGTTCTAAGCAGGGTTTAAAGGGCATCCTCATAACAGCTTGGAAGACATTAGTACTGAGAACAATGTGGATTATAGAGGTTTCTGAGGAAAACAGTATTGCAACTAAAGATCATTCTTGTGATACTTTGACAAAGACTGTGGCTGCTTTTTGCCCTTGGAGGAAGAGTCTGTCTCAGGCTAAAGTAAAAAGTTGGAACTAATCTTATTGGCAGAGGAGATTTCAATGCTTAACATTGCCCCTATCCTTGCCTATGATCACCACTCTTGTGCAGATCTGCAGTGAAGAAAAGCAAACAGGGCAAAGAGAAAGACAGAATGTACAATTTGAAGAGAAAAAGAGCATCAACAAACTTAAGGTTGGAGCCAAGGCTTGTGTTGAAAGAGACAAGGAGAGGTCCCACACAAATGAAATGAAAGGAGGGTGACCTCAGGGGAAAACCCCAGCCAGCTAAACTTAGCTTGTAATAAGAAAGGCATATGCAACAAAAAGACGCGATAAAACAAGACTTATACAAATGCAATTCAAGGAGGGGCCAAGTTTCATCCCTTGCAGGCATCAGAACATGGCATCGTTGGCCTCATGGTTCTGGCTTTAGCACCAGGAAGGAGTAAAGCGGTTGCAAAACCTTCCTCCGTGGTCAAGGAAAGCCACTGTGGACATGTATGAAGGAGGCCCCGGCATGGCGATCTGAAGAGGCCATGGTATGAAGCTATGAAAGTGAAGCCTGAACTGTTGGAGACCCCAAGATTTTGAAGGTGCCAGAGCAGTGGGTTGTTCACAGAGAAGAGCGGCAGATGGGGAGTGGTTCCAGCCCTAGAGAGTGCAGTGTGGTGTAGTCATGACAGCTATAAGGTGTAACAGTGAGAGAGGGGCCCTCTGTTTGACCCGGCCACCCGGCTAGCTTACACCAGAAATAACCACACAGAAATTGTATTAATTAAAACACGGCTTGGCCATTAGCTCTTGTAGTATGACAGTCGGCTTGTTGGGGTATCTGTCCCACCCAGTACCCCACAGCTGGCAAGTCCCAGGGAAAATCACACACAAGACTCCATAAGGTTATAAACTGATTGGCCCATTAGCTCAGGTTTCTTGTTAACTCTTATAGCTTATATTAACCCATTATTCTGATCTATCTTAGCCACATATGGCTTGGTACCTTTTTCAGATGCCAGCTTACATGTTGCCTCTTCAGTGGTCTGCGCAGGAGTGGCAGAGGAAACTCCCTGCTTCCCAGAATTCTCCTGTTCTCATTGCATCACCTCTACTTCCTGTCTGGTTTTCCTGCCTATACTGCCTGCCTGGCCAATCAGCGTTTTATTAAAATATGACTGACAGAATACAGACAATTCTCCCGCATCAAGCTCTAACTTCTTATTGGCTAATTCTTACATTTTAATTTAACCCATTTCTTTTAATCTGTGTATCGCCAGGTGACTGTGGCTTACCGGCAAGAGTCTAACCAGCAACATCTCAGGCAGGAGATCCATGGCGTCTTCCACTCTGCTCTTCTTCCCAGCATTCAGTTCTGTCTACTCTGCCTACCTAAGTGCTGTCCTATCAACGAGGCCAAGGCAGTTTCTTTATTCATCCAGAAAGCAACACATAAATAGAAGGATCTCCCACACCAGTAAGGCTGGAGCCATCTCAGCTCTTTGACAGCAGACATGGTGCTCATGGATCTGGAGTTTGTCGTGCTGGGGTTCAATCTTGCTTTAGTTTAGTGTTTCCTTACTAATGTCTCCTTTCTTCCTATTTGAATGGTAATGTATATACTATGCCATTGTGTGTTGGAAATACATAGTTTGCTTTAAAAATTAATTATTTTTCTTTAGGTTTTTTTTTGAGACAGAGCCTCTCTACACAGCCCTGACTATCCTGGAACTCATAATAGAGACCAGGCTGGCACTGAATTCACAGAGATCTGCCTGCCTTTGCCTCCCAAGTGCTGTGATTAAAGATATGTGCCACTCTGCTTGGTTGTAATTTGCCTTTTGTGTTTACAGGGGTTTATGATTAAGAGATTGCCTTAAATCTCAGTTTTAAGATTGGACTTTGAAACTGTATTGAGACTATGAAAGACTATGGGGGCGTTTGAATTTACCTTTTATATTATGATATTCATTTTGTATTACGATAAGGCCACAAGCCCATGGGAGCCAGGGAATGGAATGTGGTGGTTTGAAGGAGAGTAGTCCCTACAGGCTCATATATTTGAATGCTTGGTCCCTAGTTGGTGGAACTGTTTGGGAAAAATTAGGTGGGTGTGACCTTGTTGGAGGAGATGTATCACTGAGGAAGGGCTTTGAGGTTTCAAAAGTTCACGCCAGCCCTAGTCTCTGTCCTTGCCTCCTGCTTGTGTGTTAGATGTCAGCTCCTAACTCCTGCTCAGTGCCATGCTTCCTATCGTGACATTCACGGACTCACCCTCTGAAACTCTAAGCTCCAAATAAACCCTTTCTTCTGTAAGTTTCCTTGGTCCTGGTCTCTTAGCACAGCCAATAGAAAAGTCACTGACATATTCTCAGAGGTTTTACAGTGCTGCCTGGGACCTTCTTCTCTTTCCTATTGTCATCTGAATTTTTCTCAGGTGTTTATGGAGAATGCTAGTTCTTAGATGCCGTTAGAAGGCTGGGAGCTATTCTGTAGTTAAAGTATACGTCAAATACAGCTTATATGCATAGACCGAGCAGTGTGTTTAGTCTCTCTAAAGAGACTAAAATTCTGATAGATGAATTTTTTTTTTCAGCAAATTTCCAGTTTCTATTTTAGAACTCTGTGACATCACTTTGAGAAATCTGGGTCCTGGTGAGAAACAGATTGTGTGAGTTGTGGAAAGGGTCATTAAATAATTTACAAGGTCGTGGGTCGAATTTAGTGAGATCACAGGGGAGCTGGCTGAGGTGGAAGCATCACCCTGGAGTTCTGGAGGGGTCAGAGACAAAGCAAGTCCCTGTCTTGTGTAGGGTGCTTCCAGGAGGGGCTCCTCCGGTAGGAGTGACAGAAGCCAGTCTAGCAGCTGGTGATGGCAGTCCATCCCCTGCTGGTTCCAGGGAAAGGGAGCAGTGACTTTGTATACATGGCTGCTATTCTAAGGAGCAGGCAGGAAAGGAAGCCAGCATAGAAAGAATTAGAAACAGATTTGTTGCAGAGTGTGTCTTAGAACTTGTCCTTGGAAGAGGTTAAGTGGCTTGCTTGTGAGTCCCCAAATGCTTCCTGTTTATATTTTCGAAAATAGAACAAGAAACGACTTCTGTACCATTAAAATGACAGAAATGTATGTGCATAAATTGTAAATCTTATCAATCCAAGATAAAGGGTTTCTACAGCTTAAATCTTCAGCGCCTCCCCCACCTTGTGTGTGAATAGCTATTTCAGATGGTGGCCCTGTTTTGGGGGCTGTGGTGCTCGCCTGGTGGTGTGGGTCACTGAAGGTGGGCCCTTGAGAATTACCCACTTGGACTTCTGGTCCAATTCTTTGCTTCCTTATCTGTCAAAATGTAAGAAAGGGCGGTATAACACAAATAATAAAAACCCAGAGACAGTTATTGGGGCTCAACCTGAAGATCAGAAAAGCAAAGCAGCCAAGCTATTAAGAGCTCTTAGAGATTATGAAATCTTCAGGCTGAAAAGAGAGCGAGTTCCTGCTCATCCGGCTTTATATTCCTCCCTAGTGCTGGGATTATAGCCGTGCACCACCACTTCCCAGCCTCTATGGCCAACTAGTGTGGCTGCTGGGATTAAAGGTGTGTGCCACTACTGCCTGGCCTGTATGGCTGACTAGTGAGGCTGTTTTGTGTGCAGGCAAGCTTTATTTATTAAAACACAAACAATATACCACTATAGGGTAGCTTCAATCTCCTGCTGCCCAGGGCCGCCCTGGTCTGCCATACCTTTTCTTTCCTTGATGGACTGAGTCTTTGGAAATTGTGTGCTAAACTCAGGCCTTCCTTCCTGGAGCTGCTCCCGTCAGGTATTTTACCTAAGAGAAGGAACCGATGCAAAACGCTAGTAGATACCATGTGTGTCTGCCAAGGACCTCTCTCTCCCGGCTCATGGGAGACATCCTGTCCTTTAACATGGCAGATATAGTAAATGGGCTTCTTTGAGAACATTTTTAAAATTGCATTAAATTATATTTATTTATGATGTACAATATGGTGTTTTGACATATGTATACATTGTAAAACACGCAAATCAGGCCTGGCCCCATATTTACCTTTCTTGTGAGGACTGAAAATCAGCTCAGCAATTTTAAATTATACAATGTTGCTATTAATGATAGTCACAAATATCTAAAACAAGTTTGTTGAACTTCTTCTTCCATGTGACTGGTGTTTTGGATCCTTTCACTAACCTCTTCCCAGGGCCCTTTACCTCTCAACAAAATTCCTGGGAGAAAATTGCCTCTGTCATTATGAAAAGTAGAAGTTTAAAAGCACCATCCAATGTGATCCAATTTAACACTAGAATGTCATTATCACATGCTCAAAAACACAATGAAGATAGAGTGGAAGGGAGGGTAATTGGGTGATGATGTGGGATTCCCCTCTGCATGCTGTGAATGTTTTATTACCATTGGTTAATAAAGAAGGTGCTTTGGCCTATGGCAAGGCAGATTATAGCTAAGTGTGAAAACTACAATGAATGCAGGGAGAAAGAAGGCAGAGTCAGGCAGATGCCGTGTAGCCGCCTAAGAAACAAGATGTGAGGTAACAAACCACAAGCCTCATGACAAAATATAAAATAATGGAAATGGGTTAATTTAAGATGTAAGAGCTAGTTAGAAATATGCCTGAGCCGTTGGCCAAACAGTGTAGTAATTATTACAGTGTTTGTGTGATCATTTAGGTCTGGGTGGCCAGGAAAGAAAAGCACAGGGAGCAGGGGACACTGACTGCGGAATCCTTCTTTTCTTCTTCATAGCATTAGGGTTACATAGCCACCAGTTTAGCCAGAGTCATCCATATCACTTCTGGTTCAAAACATTTTAGTAGACACAAATCTTCCCCTGCTCCCTGTTCTGCTGATGCAGGTGAAGCATTGGAAGTAGCCTGGAGTCCTGGAGGCCCAGCTGCCCTGAACACCTGTCGTGACTACCATGTAAACAAGACACGAGCTGCTGTGTTCAAGCCACAAAGCATGCATGTTTATTTGATTGCATTGTTCACCAGTTTACCCAAATAATGAAATCCATCTCCAGTTTTAATCTCAAACACCAACTAGTTTTATAAGTTTAAATACCCAGCCAGTATGGTAACAAGATGAGCAGCTCTTTGGCTAGTATCAGGGTAGAGACATTCATTAATCTTACCTACAAATACCAACTATGAACAGTTTATGAAATCATTATTTGGAGGGAGTATTCATTCATGCATTGTATGGGACACACCAATAACTAGAGCCTGTACATTCTATACTGATGCAAATAAATCAGGAAATGCGGGTTACAAATCAAAAGATTTAAGTAAGGTGGAACAAAACCTTTAAAATTCTGTCCAAAAGGCAGAATTATATGCTATTCTCATGGTACTAAGGGATTTTAAAGAACTTCTTACTATAGTTACTGATTCACAATATGCAGAAAGAGTTGTTTTGCATATTGAAATGACTGAATTTATACCAGATGATACAGAATTGACTTCATTATTCATAGAGGTTCAAGATAATCAGGAATAGGCTTTGTCCCACATACATAACACATATCAGACCCCATATAAGTCTGCCAGGTCCTCTTAACACAAGGTAATGCAGAAATTGATTGTTTATTGATTGGAAGTATGTTGAAGGCTTCAGAATTTCATAAGAAACATCATGTCAATAGCAAAGGTTTAAAGAAAGAGTTTTCCACTTTACATGGCAACAAGCTAAGGAGATTATAAAGAGATGTTCTATTTGTTTTTTTATAACCAAATACCAATACCTGCAGGGAGTAACCCAAAGGTACTCAAAGGAATGAAATCTGGAAGATGGATGTGTTTCACTTTGCAGAATTTGAAAAATTAAAATATGTATAACACACCACTGATACTTATCCAGGTTTTCAATGAGCAACTGCCTTGAGTTCAGAAAAGGCTGATTCAGTAATCATACATTTATTAGAAGTTATGGCCATCATGAATATACCTGCACAAATAAAGACAGATAATGGTTCAGCATATGTCTCTAAGAAAATGAAACAGTCTTTTGCTTATTATACTATAAAGCATATTTCAGGTATACCACACAATCCTACAGGTCAGGCAGTTATAGAAAGATCAAATCGAACTATAAAGGATATGTTAAACAAACAGAAAGGAATGGAAAATACACTCAGAAATAGATGACATAATGTTTTATTAACCTTGAATTTTCTTAACTCTAATGAGAAAAGAGGCAGAGTCAGAGAGAAGCCATGGAGCCACTGCTGGAGACAGACGTGCTGAAACTTTGCTGGTAGGGTACAACCTCGTGGTGATACACAGATTAATAGAGATGGGTTAAGTTAATATGTAAGAGTTATCCAATAAGAAGTTAGAGATAATAGGCCAAGCAGTGTTTTAGATAATATAGTTTCTGTGTGATAATTTTGGGAGTCTGGGCAGCCGGGAAATGAAGCAGCAGCCTTATCACATTTGTCTAGTAAGAGAGAGAACTAAAATTTGAAGGTGAAATTGTTACAGTACGTATCACTTGTTTGAGTAACTGTGTATGTGGGAAGCACAGAGTAGTCAGGTGAGTAGGTGAAGGATGACCACAAAGATTGCAGAAATCTGTGTGTTTATGCGGAGAGAAAATTTTGCATAAATGTCCTGAGCTGGTGCAGGGTCGTGCTGAGTGTGCGCACCAAGAAGGAGGCCCTTGAACGGGGCTGAGAGAGAATGAGGGGGTTGCAAGGGCTCAGGTTCCTTCTATTTAAATTCAAAGTCAAAGAGACTGAGGGGAGATTTAATTCTTGCACAAAAGATTGATAAAGACTCGAAGTGACAGATTGGTAAATTAGCCTGCCTTGTCACACTATCATGCATTTGTGATTGAAAAAAAAAACAGAATAAAAACCAACTATGTTTCTGTTTTTAAAAGTCAAACACAGAGGAGGCAAGGGCTGTGGAGGCCACAGAAGTACCACAGGGGTGCCAGTCTGCTCAGGCCACTGATAACAAGGTCCCATAGACCTAGCGGCTCACGTGGTCCCATTCTGGAGGCTGGGGACAAGGACCCTACAGAAAGCCACGTCCTGACCTTCTGCTATGTCCTTAGCAAGGGCAGGGGCTGGAGCGCATCTCCCTCTTTCTCTAAGGGCATCCAGCTCTCAAGGACGTCCACGCTCACAGCCTCATTTAAGCCTAATAATAGCTCAAAGGTTGCATCTAACACACTCACGGGGCCATGGATCAGCACAGACATTTGGGAGAGCTGTGAACATCACCCCGTCTGAGGATGAAGGCAATAGGCAAGAGCGAGGCGAGTGTGCATTTCAAGTAGAGAAGGACATTGAATACGAGATGGAAGGTTAGAACAGCCTTCGTGTGGCTAGGCCAAATAATCTGCGAATCACGTAAGCACAAAGAGTTTTGTGGCTTGAGTACAATAGCAGCTTATTTCTTGTTTATATAGTAGCTCAAAATATGTGCTCAGGCAGCTGGAAGCTCAGGGTCACCTTGCTGAACCACCCACCAATGAGAACCGCTAGGTCTGGCTGCGAGGAGAGGGGAGATTATCGGTGGAAAGGAAAAACAAGAGAGAGAGGCTTGGTAGCAGGAACACGTGAAGGCTACGAGTCAAAGCGCAGGCAGAGAGGCTAGTTTTGTTCAGAAGTATGCTTCTTTATTTTAATTAGTAAGAAGGATGGGTGGAGACAGATATAGGTAAATCTAGCGGGGTGTGGTGGCATATACTTGCTGTTGACCTGACCCCCAGCACTCAGGACTTGAGGCAGGGGCATTGGGTGTTTGAAGCTAGTCTGGGCTATACAGTGAGACTCTGTCTCAAAATAATAGGAGACAGTTCAGGAATCCCACTTTCTTTGATATATTGAGGCAGTATTCCCTGAAGAAGGTAGGAGGAGGAGTCTGGGGAGAGTGGAGCGTCTCCCAGTATCCAACCATGCTGTTTGTCCTGTCAATCTAGGTATTCTTTAATGTGCCCCTTTGTGAATTGCAAGCTTGCCTGTGAGGGTTGGGGCCAGCTCTCTTGCTACACTGTCCCGTGAGAGGCAGTGCCAGCTTTTTCAGGGCCAGCGGAGGGTGGACTGGCCCAACATGGCCCTCTGATCTCATTATGCACGGTTCCTTCGGCCCTCTGAGGTGTCGTGGCCTCAAACATCAACACAGACCCCAGCTGTAGCAGGAACACCCACCCAGCATCTTGAGCTTGGACGACATCCTGGCTCCGGGTGGGAGCACCAGACCTCTTGGATCAGGATGGCACTGGTGGCTGTGCCAGTCCTGAACACCAACAAGGCCACAAATTACGGCCCCAACGCTGGGCCTCCTGTGTGACCTTCGGTGGCAACACGGGCCTCAGAATTCAATGTAGACCCCGACTGAGTAGTCCCGTGGACCCAGACATGGGCCTCAGCAGCAGATGGGTGTGGATGTCACCATTGCCCCAGGTGGCAGTGTGGGCCACTCAGCTTGGCATGGTGCCAGCAGCAGTGTGGCCCTCAGACACTAACATGGCCCTAGGCCAGATCTTATAACTAACATATAAATCACAAAAGCAACATATTTAATATATTTTACATAAAAGGCATACCAGCTAAATTATCAGTTTGTAAAATGTAAATAGTAAATGTAATACAAATACAAATTGTTATCAGATACTAACAAAATAGGTTATTCTCAAAATAATTTAAATATATTGAAATTTTAAATGAAATGAATGACAAATTTAAAATAAAATTTTCAAGTTTACACTATGACTATGTTAACTTAAAATTTAGGCTGGGCATATTGATACATGGCTCTAATCCCAGCACTTGGGAGGCCGAGGTAGGAGGGTTACAAGTTCAAAGCCAGATTGGACGTCGTGAAGAACTGCATAAAAAGAAAGTAGGGCTGTCGTTTCATTTTCTGTGTAGCTCTTCAGTTTATACCAGTGACAGAAATTTCTAGTTGCTAATCTTGTAGGTGTCACCCACCAAGGGCATCCCTTATTTTCAAGAGCCAAAGAGGCACCTACCTTGAATGGCTGTGGGTAGGAGAGGAGCCCACTTCTTGCAGTCTTCCAAAGGATCAGTTGGCAATTTCTCTCTGAAGTTATAAGCTGCCAGGTTCAAGCAAAGGGGGTCTGTCTTTTCTTTATCTTTTATTTTTCACAGTATCAGCAGATGCTTAAGGGGCATTTAGCACACGCCAAACATCAAGTTCAGGAGGTACTGTTGCAACAGAAAAATACAATCATTTTAATTAACATGTATGTATGTATGTATGTATGTATGTATGTTTCTAGGGAGCTGGATGTTGTGGTAGGCCAAAGTTTGTCCTTTTGGTCATGAGCCTAGCCTTTAATAGCTGAACCATCTCTCCAGTCCAGAAGCAGGAGTCTGAAGCTACTCAGGGTGAAACTGGTCCCCTGTGTCAAGGGAAAAGGCCCCTGGGGACAGAAGAAACATGTTAGTATTTCAAAGGAACACTGTCCATAACTTCTTTGGGCTTCTGTCTCTGGACTTATTTTAGTATCAATGGCTACAGTTTTAGCAAAACTTCGTGGGTGGAGTTTATGTCCAGGATTCATGTATTTTGATTCATTTTATGACTTCCTGGATTAGGAAATGTTCTACTAAAAAGAGAATTTGGGAGGCTGGAGAGATGGCTTAGCAGTTAAGAGCGTGTGTTGCTCTTGCCGAGGGTTTGGTTCTCAGCACCTACATGGTGGCTCACAACCACCTGTATTTCTAGTTCCTGAGTCTGTGATGCCCTCTTCTGATCACTGAGGGCACCAGGCACACATGTGGGGCACACACATACATACAGGGAAAGCATTTACACACTCAAAATCACTAAAAATCCTGATTTTAAAATAGGTTTTGTTTGTTTTGAGATAATCTCATGTTGTAGTTCATAGATTGGTACCAGACTCCCTATGGAGGACCTTAAACTTCCCATCTTCCTACTCCATGGCCCAAGTACTAAGATTATAAACATGTACCACCAGTTTATGCTGAGCTGGGATTTGAACCCAGGGTCTTGTGCACACTAGGTAAGCACCCTACCAACTGAACTACCAGCCCCAATTAACCAAAAATATTTTATTTGATTATATGCTGATGACTGTAATCTGAGTACATGACACCCTGCCTCAGAAAAAAATTATCTAGAGGATCAGAAAAGTCACTAGATGTGTGGGTTTCAGTTTAGAATATGATATAACCCCACAGTTGGGAGGGACATTTCCCTTGGTCTGAATGATGGAGTGGCAGTCATGCGCCTTCTGAATCTGTGGTTCACCTACTGTTTCTGCTTCCTTAGGATGCTACAGTGGCCCTTATCATGATGTTGCCCCTTTGCCCTCCCTGAATGGGTGCCAGCCAGGTCTACACAGTGTGTGCCCTCATTCTATTCGGCTGCCCGTCCTCTCTGGCCTCCTCCCTCATCAATACCTGACTCTCAGGCTCTATGGCTGGTCCCATTTGGTTCTTTGGTGCCTCCAGTAGGAGCGCTTTGATCCCAAGTTTCACATGTCTTGCTTTCACCCATTTCAGAACTGTACTCTTACCTGACAGTCCTATATAAAACCTTGCTGTTACATTTATAGAAATGGTATTGAGATAATTGTGGTACAAACAACACAGGCAGATAGATCCCTTGGACCCTCCACTAATTCCCTATGGGAACATTTTATAAGACCATTGCAAAACATCACAAGGAGAAGGATGTTGGCATAACCCTCCCATCTTGTTACAATTTCCCAATTTAGTCTTTAGGTTACATCTTTTTCTTACAGTCCTCTATGTGCATATTCGGGGTAAGCCGTGTGTCTAGGATGCAGGCTCTTGTTGGACAGCACTTGGTTTTGTTCACAGCCTTGTTTTGGCCTTGGGTTGTCACAGCAAGCATCACGTGGTCATTAATGTTTACCAGAGGGGGAATGAGTGGCTGCCCCACCCTGGACTTGAGTGAGGAATGGGTGCAATGCTGTAGAAATCTGACCTGCCCATCGTTCTGTGCAGTGATGCTGGTCATCTGACAGGAAAGAAGTGAGACTTTGGGCCATGAAATGCTGCAGCAGTTTGTAGGTTCTGTTGGCATCGAGTGTCACCTCCGAAGCACTGTGGACTCTCAGCTCTGCCCAGAAAACTCTAGCAAGCTTTTGCTTTTCTGCCCCTTTCTGGGCCTTTGGCAATTAGAGATTGGATAAGCTGATAAACATCCGAAACCTTGAAAAAAATCTTCATTTTCACTTTTATGAACATGTAAGCGTTATATCTGAGAGAGACAAGTCAGAACAAGGTACTTGACCTGAGAGAGATAACCTGATGGTGCCGTGAAGCCAGGGCAGCTCCCGTTTAAATCTCTAGGACTTCCTGTCCTTGCTTGCACAACGAAACCCACAGAGTCAGGTCTTAGAGGATGTTGGAGATGGGGCCTCTGTTGGAAACACACGTTTCTGAAGGACTTATGAGAACACAGGAGCTGTTCCTCGACATGCTCACAGGATGCAGAGGAAGCAAACACCGGAGCTGATGCCCTATCGGACAGTGACAGCCAGATAAAACTTGCTGACACTGGACCAATAACGAGGATCTTGAAGAAGACACAGACCACAAATACGTGTCACCTCTGGGGGACCGTGTGACACATTCAGTTGATGCATGCCTGGTTTGAGCAGCCGCTAACTTTCTCGGGACTTTACAGACACTCTCCTACGTTTGCTGACAGAGAAACTGACCTCCAGTTTCTTCTCTTGACAGCTCCAAATACAACACTGGAGCATCCAAACAGGAAGGGTTTGCTATGGGGAGGAATTGTTAGTATCTTTTTTCTTTCTTTCTTTCTTTTTTTTTTTGTAAATATTTATTTATTTATTATGTATACAATATTCTGTCTGTAGGCCAGAAGAGGGCACCAGACCTCATTACAGATGGCTGTGAGCCACCATGTGGTTGCTAGGAATTGAACTCAGGACCTTTGGAAGAGCAGGCAATGCTCTTAACCTCTGAGCCATCTCTCCAGCCCCAGTATCTTTTTTCTTATTTCATGGGTTCTACAGAATTCTGAAGCCCACTGGGAACTTTGTCTAGACGGCTCTAATGTGCTTTGTACACACAATGGCTAGAATCACAATTAATCAGAATGACGCCTGCCCTTGACACCTGTGTTACTAAGGGTATCTATTGTGACTTTTCTGTAATAGCAAAACTAAAGTGAATTTCTAAAGCTTCCAAAATATATGGTATGTGGAAAAAAGGAGAACACAAATTATTTGTGCATTTGGAGGTATTACATATGGATAGCTAGGGATATCAATCACAGCATGTTTATAATAATGTAAAGACAAAATATCCTTCTTTAAATATTTTTTTAGTTTAAATTATGTGCATGAGTGTGTTGGGGGTATGTGCACGTGTATGCAGGTGATGTGGAGGCTGGAGAAGTATGTCTGATCCCCTGGATCTGGAGTTAGATATAGTGTGAGTGCTGAGACCCGTAGGGTCTTCTGCAAACACAGCATGTGCTCTTACCTCTGAGCCATCTCTCGAGCCCAAAACATAAAAATCTTACGTGAATGTGTATATGGGACTAGCAAGAAAAGCTAGGATTTCTCAACATCATGCGGAATTATATAGCTGTGATCAGAAATTGCAGTGCTGTTTGTGTTGATGTGAGACGACCTTTAAGGTGTATGGATAAGCGACTTGTAGTGCAGTGTATCCGATAATACACGTCCGTAAACAGAGCTTTACTTGAACTTGCGTGGAGTACTTCCAGAGGATACATTTAGACATACCATGACATATGCCTCTGGGCGTGCGAGAGGAATTAATCTTAAAGTTTTATTTTTCAGAATCAAAACATTAAGGTTAGATGGGATTATGGGGTGCCACATGGCATCTCAGCCCAAGCATGCATTTCACATAATGCTGAAATCAAGTTAGATACACCTGCTTTACAGATGTCTCATCGCTTGTTGTGAAGCTCCTTCCCCCTAGCGTTCTGAATCTCACAGGAGACCGTTGCTGCCTAGACCATTGCCCACCTGACGGTCTTCCTTCTGACTGTCATCCAACACCACGCTAGTCAGCCTCTCTCCAATCTCTCCCCACTCGGCGCTCGCCCCAGCCTCTGGCAGCCACCATTCTACTCTCACCTTCTATGAGATCAACTCTTGTAGAGTCTACAGTGACAGATCATGGAATAGTCGAGTTTCTATGTCTGGATTATTTCATTTATCATAGCGGTCTGCAAAGTGCGAATCTCACTCCTTTTACCGCTAACTAGTATTGCGAGACGTGTGTGTGTGTGTGTGTGTGTGTATTACATTTTCTTCAGCCAATCATTACTCGATGGGCATTTAGGTTGGTTCTCTATCTTGGCTATTGTGGAGAGGGCTGCAGTAAGCATGGGGGAAAGGGGTCTTGTTGATGAACTGTCTTCACTTCTCTTGGGTCTGTACCCTGAAGGAGCAATGCTGGGTTATGTTGTATAATTTCTATTGTTTTTTTTCTTTCTTTGTCTTAAAGAAAACATGTATTGTTTTCCTGCCACACCTGTTCTAGTTTCTACCCCCTCACTAGTGTGTGAGGCTCGTGTTACTTCCAGATCCTCGCCAGTGCTTGTTATTTATTTATTTACTTTTTTTTTTGACATAGTGTTTCACTGTGTAGCACTGACTGTCCTGTAACTCAGGCTGTAGACCAGGCTGGCCTTGAACTCACTGAGCTCCGCCTGCCTCTGCCTCTAAGTGCTAGGATTAAAGGCATGTGCCACCACCACCTGGCCTGTTATTTTTTTAACAGCCATTCTTATTGGGGTGAAGTGACATTCATCATGGTTTTGACTTGTTTCCCTAATGGTTAGACACTGATCACTGTGCATGAACTGCTTGGTTGTCTTGTGTCTTTTGAGGAATGTTTGTTTAGGTCTATTACTTATTAATAAGGTTATTATTATTATTTTACTATTGGGGTTTTGGAGTTTTATGTATTCTGGATATTAATCCCTTGTGTGCAGTCATTTGAAATGAATTTCTTGGAACTGTTGGTGGTCTTACTTTCCTGATTGTTCCCTTTGCTCTTCAGAAACTCTTTAGTGTGATGCAATCCCACTGTCTGTTTCCCCTTGTTTTCTGTACTTGGGTATCTTCTTAAAACAGAACAAAAATGCTCTGCACATTCTAATGTCCTGAAAACGTCCTCCTGTGTTTTCTTCTAGTGGTTTCATAGTTTCAGGCCTTACATTTAAGTATTTAATCTGTTTTGAGCTGAGTTTCATAACTGGCACAAGATAAAGATAGTGCCTGGATTATTGTTACTTTTATTGTTTATCAGGTGTGTCTGTTCTTAAATCTAAAGTGAAACACACAGTGTGACTTCAACTAAACAGAACCAAAGGAGAAGAGAGCTAGGGTCATTCCACACGGACCTCATTGTAAAGGAATAGACGTTTGGGGGTTCATGTGTCAGATGGGGTGGTATAGAAGTTTGGGGGGGTTCCTATGAAGGACGGGGTGGTATAGAAGTTTGGGGGGGTTCATATGGAGGATGGTGTGGTATAGAAGTTGGGGGGGTTCCTATGAAGGACGGGGTGGTTATATAATATGAAACTTCAAAGGTGTTGGCGTTCTAGCAAAACAAGATTCCACGTTGTCATTTTACTTTTAGTCACAATTATCTGGTTAAAAAGGAATATCTTTTCTGGAGAGCCATTTGATTAAAGATATGAATAGAAGATGACAGGAAACTCATCTGTGGAGAGCGAACACTAGTGGCTGGAGAGGTGGCTCAGCAGTTGAGCACTTGCTGCTCCTGCAGAGGACCCAGTTCTTAGTCCTCACAACGGCCTGCAACTTCAGTTCCAGGGTCCAACCCCTCTTCTGGCCTTGGCGGGCACTACACACACATGGTGTACCCACAGGCAAGCACACACACACACACACACACACAGATAAAACTTTAAAATTCATCAGTTTATTAACTTAAGAAAGAATAAATGTTACAATCACCGAAGTTTGTAAAGGGTACCAGAAAGAGTTGCGCCACCTTTGAGTCATTTGTGAAAGTGTATGGGTAAGAGAGAGTTGCCTATGACTGGGCATGTACCCTAGGTCAGGCTCTGAGGGCTGTCTCATTAGACCTTCATGACCCTGCATGAAGCAGGCCCTGTTCCTGTTACCTCCTCTCACCAGTGAGAACACAAGCAGCTTGTCTGAGGGATAGGAAGCAAAAGGAAGAAGGTTGGCTGTTTCTCATTGCTGCATCATTCTTGTCAATATAGCAATGTATAGAACCAGTATCCCAAAAATAGTTAAAAAGAATAGTCTTTAAATTTTTTATTGTTTTTTTTTTTATTGAGCTATATATTTTTCTCCGCTCCCCTTCCTTCCTCTTCCCTCCTCTTCTCACTTCTCCCATGGTCCCCATGCTCTCAATTTACTCAGGAGGTCTTGTCTTTGTCTAAAAAAAAACAGTCTTAAAGGTCATAGATTAGTTCTTTTAAAACTACAAACTGCAGCATCTGAGGGGTTTAATGTTAGACCTTAGCTCAGTGAGAACAGCACACAGCCCTTGAGGTCAGGGACTGCCTCCATCTACATAGACTGTGAAGTATAGACAGGGATTCTGAATAGAGCAACTACTTAGATCACACCCAGAGCTTTCTTTAAAATATACTAAGCCCCGAAAATGAAAAGATAAAAAAGAACAAAAAAGATAAAAAACCTATTAGTAGCTTTTTAAAAAAGTTAAATATTTCTCTACTTTAATTACACCTTAAAACTTTAAAATGTTATTTTCAAGTAACGTTTATAAGTATTTGTTTTTTTCTATAACTGTGATGTATTCATCATTTCATTTTATTTTGCTATGTGCCCGACATCATCATCTTAATGATCTCTTTGGGCTGAGTAATCTTCTGTCATGTTGATGCACTGTCATTTACTAACTAAATTGGTGGCTATTTGCCTGTTTGCATTTTCCATCATATATCAATGCCGTTTTGATTGATTTGCATTCTAATGTGGTGTGTGTGTGTGTGTGTGTGTGTGTGTGTAGTATTTATTACGGTTGTCCCCATATAGCCCATGGCTAGTTTTAAATCTTTTCATTTATGGAAATGAAGTGAACGGGAAGAAACAAAGCCTAGACCATTGCTATATATTTTTCGCTGGTCGCTATTTTGGGCAGGGCAATGACTCCAGTGACTTAAGCAAAGGAGCCTGAGGTCAATGGCAAAGCTACCAAAGACTGACCTAATGTATGAATGAGGCCAGAGAAGATGTTGTCTTTGGTGGGAAAGACAGATGTGAGTTCTCTAGGAGAATTCGTGAGCAGTAACGCTGGATGTCAGAAGGAAGGACTGTGGTGTTTGTGGCTCGTCTCTATATAGCGGTGACAAGCAAGACCTCCACCCTGTGAGGCATTGGCCACGCTCCTCCCAAAGCCTTGTTTTCTCTTGTGTTTGTGAGAGTCTTAATTCCTTTCTTCAGAGCCAGCCAAGCAGCCGGCAGCTTTGCGAGGCTTCCCCTCCTTTATCCATCACAGAACACTGAGAAATGCTCCCTCCTGGCTTTTCTCCCACCCTTCAAACCTTGGAATAGAAACTGTTTTCCAAAATGACCTGGGAGAGTCATGGGGACTAGGGCACTGCCTTGCTTGTCACCCCAGGTCCATCCACTGTCTTGTTTTGCATCTAGTGTTCTTGTATGTTTAATGACTGTTGAATACGTTACAGAGTGAACCATGAGTTGATTTATCTGTGGTACTTTATTCAACTGTGTAAATGTCAAGAAAAGTCAAGGGAAGCCGAGAGGAACCACTCAGCCTATGTAATCTCTGGCAGGGTCTCCAGGAAGCAGTGTGCTGGGAGGGGGCGTGGATGAGCCATCCTGGGATGTCTGCTGGCCACCTTCTTGTGAAGATGCAGAGAAGCATCTAGAATTACAGGCCACGCCTCTTACACCACGTGCTTTCTACACAGGAGACTTCCTCCATCGCTTCCCAGAGGCTCTCTACCTTGTAAAGCAGGTGCTTATTCCTCACACCGCTCACAGAGCCAAACTGCGTGAAGTAGTCTATCTTTAGAAGTATGAGGGATGGAAGGGACTGGATGGAGGGTCTGTGTATTGATCATAGAAAGTCCTAGGCACCCAGAGAAAATTCTTGGACTTACTGGCAAGCTTTCTTAAGAAGAAAAAAAAGCCCCCTTATTCATGTTCCATTTAAATGTCTAAATCTGTCGTCACGTTCAGACATCGATTCTTACACTGAGACACAGACTTGACCTGTTTCTGCCGTTCTAGTTTTTATTTCAATCTTAGGCACGCCCCTTTCTTTACCACTTCACATTTCAATGTCGCCTCTGCTCATGTGCAAACAAACTCTGGGGTCCTGTTGCTTTAGTTTTCAACTTCGCTGATCTTAAATAAAAATCCACTGATTGACAAGCTACTCACTGGTGTCCGAGGAGCTGAAACCTCTAATTAGAGGCTTACGTGCTTCTCAGGGCAGCCATTCTTAGGATAGTACCTTATTCGTGTAGAATCAACCCTTAGAAGGCTGAGAAGTAACCAATGCTATGAAGGAATTGTGTTGATATATTGTTTGTGCTCTAACAAGTAAAGCTTGCCTCGAGATCAGAGGGCAGAGCTAGCCGCTAGTGAACCATAGACAGAGACCAGGCAGTGGTGGCACACACCTTTAATCCCAACACTTGGGAACTCACACCTTTAATCCCAACACTTGGGAACTCACACCTTTAATCCCAACACTTGGGAGCTCACACCTTTAATCCCAGCACTAGGGAGGTGGAGACAGAAGTGATATAGCTGGGCAGAGAGAGGAATGTAAGGCAGGAGTAGACAGGAGCTCAGTCCTTTGGTCTGAGGATTCGGTAGAGGTAAGAAGTCTCTCTAGAGGCTTGCTCCTTTGTTTCTCTGATCTTTCAGTATTTACACTGATATCTGGCTCTGGGTTTTTATTATTAAAACCAATTATAATCTGTACTACAAGGAATCAGTACTTGTAAGGGGCAAACTTAAATACCTTTACAAGTGACTAATACAATGCACAGACGGCCCGGTGTCACCAAGGAAGTCCAAAGTGTCTGTCACATTAGCTCCAAAACCTGGATGGATTTTAAAGTAAAATAATAGTTATTATCATCACTATAATATTCTACATATATGGATGTTTTGCCTGCATATATGTCTGTGCACCATATGTGTGCCTGGTGTTTGTGGAGGTCAGAATACAGGATCAGATCTCCTGGAAGTGTAGTTGCAGATTGTTGTGAGTCAACTGTGGGTGCTGGGAATTGAACTGCTTCCTCCGGAAGAGCAGCCGGTCCTCTTAAACCCTGGGCCATCTCTCCAGCCCCTGTCTGGATCTGAGTAAGTCCCCTTGCTCTCAGACAGAAATGAGAACAGTCCCCACTTAACCACAGGGAATATGCTTCAACACTCCCCAGTGGGTAATGATAAAACCATAGATAGTACTGGGCCCTATATAAACTATGGCGTTTTTCCTATATACAAGACTATGCTAGAGTTTGCTTTATGAATTAAGCAAATTAAAGTATTAATAGCAATAACACATAATAAGACAGGAAAGTTATAACGATATCCTGCACTAAAATTCCAAACATCACTGCCCTTGTTCTCTCTGGCCGTTATTAAAGTGATATGTGGTTATTCACTCCCCAGCTCTGTGATTCACTGATGTTGAATTTGATAACTGAGAAAGCTGTAAAGGGACAAATGGGTCATAAGATTTAGCATCACAGAGGAGATAAAGCTTTGGGTTGTGAAAACTTTCCCAGGGAAGCTTAGCTGAGGTGGGAAATTCAAGGTGACCTACCCTGAAGGTGGGTGATGCCATCCCACGGGCTGCAGTCCCCAACTGAATTAAGAGGCAGCTAGGGAGCTGAGCTTCCTGACTGTCCTGCTGGTTTTGTGTGCCGACTTGATGCAGGCTTGAGTCATCAGAGGAGGGAGCCTCAGTTGAGGAAATGCCTCCATGAGATCCAGCTGTAAGGCATTTACTCAATTAGTGATCAGTAGAGAAAGGGCCTAGTCTATTGTGGGTGGTTCCATCCCTGGGCTGCTTGGTTCTGGGTTCTGTAAGAAAGCAGGCTAAGCAAGCCAGTAAGCAGCTCCCCTCCAAGGCCTCTGCATCAGCTTCTGCCTCTGGGATCCTGCCTTGTTTGAGTTCCTATTCTGCCGTCCTTCAGTGATGAACAGCAATGCTGAAGTGTAAGCCAAATAAACTCTTTCCTCCCCATCTTGCTTTTTGGTCATAGTGTGTCATCGTAGTATTAGACACTGACATGAATTTGATGAGACCAGCTGCCCCAAGATGTCCCCACTGTGAAGGATGCAGTATGGAATTTCCTCAAAAAGTTAAAGTAGAATTCCCATACGGTCCACAGCCCTGCCCCATGTACACATCTGTGTGAAATGTTGTCAGTGCGTCAAACAGATCTCTGTGCCCCCAGATTTATTTCAACACTGCTCACAATTTGTCAAGATATGTAGCAATGTAAGTGTTCATCAGCTGGGACGTGGATAAAGAAAGTGTGGTCCACATGTGCAGTGAGATACCAGGTCAGTCTTTAAAGAGAAGAAAATCCTGCCATTTGAGACATGGACAATCCTGGAAGACACTGCGCTAAGTGAAAAAAAGCCAGGCTCTGCAGGACAAGTGCAGCAGAGCTCATGGGTGGAGGGTAAAAATGTTGAGTTCATACAAACAGGGTAGAGTGGAGAAGAACGGGAGAGCAGGGTGGTGGGGTGATGAGGTGATGGAATGGTACTGCTAAAGGAACCCCGAATTTCAGTGGGACAGGAGGAGTCAGTTCAAGAGTGGCAACCACAGTTTATCATAGATTGTATTTGCCTCCCTTTATTGCCATCCTTCTGAGTTCAGTCCCTGGGGCTCACATGTCGGAAGGAGGAAAGGGACTGTTCCAGTTGTCCTCTGGCCTCTGAATATATGCCTTAGCACACAGATGTTCTCTCTCTCTCTCTCTCTCTCTCTCTCCCTCCCTCCCTCCCTCCCTCCCTCCGTCTGTGTATGTGTGTGTGTGTGTGTGTGTAAAACACCATGACTTAAATCAGGTTATTATTTTCTCTATATCATTGAGCTGATTGCTCAACTAAGCAGTCCTGTCTTGGCGATCTCTCACCTAGTAGCAGGGCGTCTCTGGGCTAGACATTCATCCATCTGGCAGGATCCTCCACACATCTCCTCAGAGGAATGACCTGCACTTCTCACAGGGCCTCTTGGGTAAGAAGGACTTGTCTGAGCCCATATTCTAGGGTAGAATCTGCAGTCTCTTTATGATCTATCCTCAGGTGTCATGGAACTTTATTTTCCCCGATGCTAGAGATGCGTACTTCAAGTAAGCTGTCATTTCAAGAGAAGGGAAATTAGACTACCTGTTCAGAGGCAAGAATTATGTGCATGTTTGCGTAGGGAAGGAATTGATGCTGTGACCTTGGACTTGTGTCTACAGCCTGTCTTCTTAACACCACAGCTGATAGCAAACCTACATACAAAATTACACATTTCTCCCAAGATCCTCAAGGTGTCCTTTTAATTCAGTATTGCGTCACAGCCCAGGACCTTGCCATCTGACAACAGGTGTATTCTTGGGGCGCCACCCCTTGAGTCAGTCTCTTTTTCTTCCCATCCTCCTTTCTCCTTCCCTAAGGTAGGTCTTACTATCTCACCCAGGCCGATCTCACACTCACAGCCTCCTAGCTACAGCCTCCCAAGTGTAAGCTGTCAGGTTCAATAGAAACCACTCAGTCCAAACACTATTCCTATTCAGATTCTTGTTTGGAATTGCAGGCTTTATTACATCTTCCCCGTCACCAGCATCATGTTCTCATTTCCTTCCCGACCCAACTTAGATTTCATGTGTAATGACTTCCTCACAAACATACTGAACACCCTGTCCCTCTGGCTTCCCTTTATACTGCCAGCACACATGCTGACTCGGTGCCTGTCCCTAGTCAGCTAAAATTGCTGAAGAGCTGGGCTTGGGTGTAGCTCAGTGGTACAGAGCTTTCTCAGCACAAACAAGCTCCCAGACTTGATTGGAAGTGTCATTAAAAAAAAAAGTTGCTGGAAAACAACAAATTTAGCCACCCTGCGTGGTACCATGTGAGACTCAGGACCACTCCACTAAACATGGGACTCAAGACTGTGCAGCGGTTTTGTTACACAGATGTTCTCCAAAGTTGCTACTATCCTCCTAGATCTCCTCCTCCCCCATCTGTTCTTGCTTTCCCCAGCCATCCTACAGGGCTCTTCTCTGAGGTGAGCGTAGGGAGGGTCTGCAGCTCACTGACTGTCTTGAGCCTGCCCACAGCAGCTCTCTAAGACCAGCCCGTCTGCGTCCTAAGTCCTGCGTCCCGCGTCATCGCCTCCCGTTTCCTGGAGAAGCCTCCCTTCATCACCCGCTCTTCTGCATCATCGCCCCTCCACTCTTCGCTTTTCCATCAGCATCAAAGCAGCTGTATTTTTGGAACTAGTGACCCAAGTCCTCAGGATCTCTTCCGAATCGTCAGCAGATCCAGGATGCTGCAGTGGCTATGAACGCAAACTCAGATGCAGCCTCCTTAGGTTCAGGTTTCCCAGACAGCCACTCTTAGCGCCAGCGTTCGAGTTAATATTGATGAAAATGAACGAAATTTCACATTTATTTCTTCATCTGGAGAAGTCAGTGTGGCCAGTTACCACCATCGAGGGTGGCCCAGATGCCATACTGATCCTTCACTTAGAGAGTTCTGGGCTCCAACTGCAGCGAATGCTTTGTTTGCATACTCCTGTCTTAACAGTGCCGCAAATGCCACTCTTGGCCGGCTGCTTAGTGTTTTGTTGGTGGTAGTGATTTCTTTGTTTGTGATTTTGAGACAGGATCTTGTTGTGAAACTCGGAGTGGTTTTGAACTCACAACCCCCCTGCCTCAGTCTCCAGTGTGCTAGGACCCTCTTCTTCATATACTCATCCGCTGTGGGATACGGTAAATCGGCTTGAGACATGATTGGACTATTGGAAAATTTGAAAACTGGAGGGCACGTATAAGGCTTTGTTTGGGAATCACAGACTACATGTGGGCTTATTTACTGCAGTAGGCTGTCTTCCATCCCTGGGACTGTTCCTGCTATACTGCGTATGATAGCCGGCAGATGGACGCAACTTGCATGTTTGTTGGCATGGGGATAAATACATAAAACTCTGTGGAACAGCAAGGAGACAAAACCATACTGCCATGTGACTGGTGCGGAATGGATCTTAAAAAATATAATGGCCAGTTGAAAATAAATAGCATATGAGTAAACATGACATAAACATTTATGTGCACAACCACTTTTTCTTGATTTTCAAAAATCGGATCTCCTGCAGTTCAGCTTGGCCTTGAAATCTTTTATTTTCTATCTTTTTCTCACATACATTATACCCTGACTGCAGCTTCTCCTCTCTCCACTCATCACAGTCCCTCCCCCAACCTCTGATCTCCCCAATATCCACTCCTCTTCCTCTCTTTCCCTTAAAAAAAGAAAGAAAGAAAGAAAGAGAGAGAGAGAGAAAGAAAGAAAGAAAGAAAGAAAGAAAGAAAGAGAGAGAAAGAAAGAGTAGGCCTCCCAGGGATGTCAGCTGAATGCAGCTTAACAAGTTACAGTGAAACTCGGCACAAACCCTCATTTCAAAGGCTGAACAAGGCAACCCAGTAGGAGGAAGGAGTTCCAAAGGCAGGCAGAAGAGCCAAAGACACCCCCACTCCCACTGTCAGGAGTGGGACACTACAAAAAACACCATGCTAACAGCCCTAGGGTATATGCAGAGGACCTAGCTCAGACCCATGCAGGCTCTGTTATTGTTGTTTCTGTCTATGAGCCCCTGTCAGCCCTGTTTAGTTGATTCTGTGGGCCATTTTCTTGTGTCCTGGGCCCCTTTGGCTCCTACAATCCTTGTTCCCCTTCTTCTCCAGGGGGTCCCCCTGGCTCTGCTGAATGTTTGGCTGTGGGTCTCTGTGTCTGCTCCCATCAGTTGCTGGGTGACACCCTTCTGATGATAATTGGGCTCCATACTGATCTATGAGTATAGTAGAATATCATTAGGAATCATTTTATTGACTGTTGACTTACTTAGCCAATTGTGTTTGGTTCTATCCTGGGTCTCTGGGTAGATGGCAATCCAGGCAGTGTCAAGGGTGGCACGGGCCTTAAGTTGGGCCTGTCGCTCATTGACCACACCCACAGTTCTGTGCCACATTACCCCAGCACATCTTCTAGGCAGGACAGATTGGAGGTCAAAGATTTTGTGGCTGGGTTGGTGTCCCAGTCGCACTGCTGGGCGCCTTCTGGGTTACAAAAGGTGGCCATTTTGTGCTCCATATCCCCATTTCTAGGAGTCCTCACTAGGGTCACTCTCAACCATTCCAGGGAGTTTCCACTGCCCTAGGTTTCTACATCACCCTCCCAATGCCCCCCCCCCATTCCAGTTATCTCTCTCTTAATACTCTCTCCCTCTGCCCCTCCCACCCCTCACCTCATCCCTCCTGTTTCCACCTCCAGTCCACCCACAAAATCTATTCTATTTCTCCTTCCCAGGGAGATCCATGTGTTCCTCCTTGAACTCCCCCTTGTTTTAGCCTCTCTGGGTCTGTGAATTGTAGCATGATAATCTTTTATTTAACAACTAATATCCACTTATAAGTGAGTACATACTGTTTGTCTTTCCGTTTCTGGGTCACCTCATTCAGGATGATTTTTATCTATTTGCTTGCAATTTCATGATATCATTGTTTTTAACAGCTGAATAATACTCCAATGTGTAATTTTCTTTATCCATTCTTCGGTTGGGGGGACATCTAGGTTTTTTTCCAGTTTCTGGTTATTATGAATTAAAGCTACAATGAAAATGCAAGTGTCCTTGTGGAAGGATGAAGCATCTTGGTATATGCCCAAGAGCAGTATAGTTGGGTCTTGATGTAGATCAATTCCCAATTTTCTAGGAACTGCCATATTGATTTCCATAGTGAGTCTGCAAATTTTCACTCCCACCAGCAATGGAATCATGTTCTCCTTGCTCCACATCCTTGCCAACATGAGCAGTCACTTGTGTTTTTGATCTTAGCCGTTCTGACAGGTATGCGATGGAATCTCAAAGTCATTTTGATTTCCATTTCCCTGATGTCTAAGGATGTTGAATATTTATTTGTTTCTCAGTCATTTGAGATTCCTCTGTTGAGAATTCTTTTTAGATCTATATTCCCTTTTTAATTGGATTATTTGGTTTGTTGATGTCCAGTTTGAGTTCTTTATATATTTTGGATATTAGGTCTGTCAGCTGCGGAATTGGTGAAAATCTTTTTTCAATCTGAGGTTGCCATTTTGTCCAATTCACTGTGTCCTTTGCCTTACAGAAGCTTTTCAGTTTCATGAGGTCCCATTTATTGATTGTTTGTCTTAGTGCCTGCACTATTGGTGTCCTGTTCAGGAAGTTGTCTCCCATGCAATGTATCCAAGGCTATTCCCCACTTGCTTTCTATCAGGTTCAATGTATCTGGTTTTATATTGAGGTCTTTGATCCACTTGGACTTGAGTTTTGGGCAGGGTGATGATAATCATGCCTCAATTTTCATTCCTTTGTATGTTTGACATTCAGTAAGAACAACACCATTTGTTGAAGATGCTGTCTTTTTTCTAGAGTCTCTTTCTGCCTTCTTTCTAAAAAATCATGTGTACATAAGTGTGTGGGTTTATGTCCGGGTCTTTGACTTGATTCCTTACCCACCTGTCTGTTTCTATGCCAATACCATGCAGTTTTTATTCATATAGCCTTGTAGTAGAGCATGGAATCTGGATGGTGATACCTCTGGGCGCTCTTTCCTTGTACAGGATTGTCTTAGTTATCCTGTTTTTTTTTACTATATGAGGTAGAGTATTGTTCTTTCAAGTTCTATAAAGAATTGTGTTGGGATTTTGATGGGGAATGCATTGAGTCTGTAGATTGTTTTTGGTAAGATTAGCATTTTTACTATATTAATCCTACTGATTCATGAGCATCTTCTGAAATCTTTTCCAATTTCCTTCTTCAAAGGTCTTTCACTTGCTTGGTTAGAGTTACTTCAATATATTTTCTATTATTTGTGGCTATTAGGAAGGGTGTTGTTTCCCTGAATTCTTTCTTAATCCATTTGTCATTTGTGCATAAGAGGGCTACTGATCTTTTTTTTTTTTTTTCGGAGTTAATCTTGTATCCAGCCACTTGATTAAAGGTGTTTATCAGCTATAGGAGTTCCCTGGTAGAATTTTTGAGGTCATTAATATCTACTATCATATCATTTGCAAATAACAATACTATGACTTCTTCATTTCCAATTTGTATCCCTTTGATTACCTTTAGTTGTCTTATTACTCTAGCTAGAACTTCAAATACTATATTGAATAAATATGGAGAGAGCAGAAAGTTTTGTTTTGTTTCTGATTTTACTGGAATTACTTTGAGTTTCTCTCCATTAATTTGATATTGACTGTTGGCTTGCTCTAAATTGCCTTTATTGTGTTTAGGTATGTCCCTCACATCCCCGGTCTCTCCAAGACTTTTATCATGAAAGGTTGTTGGATTTTGTCAAACTTTTTCAGAATCTAATGAGATAATCATGTGGTTTTTATCTTTTAGTTTGTTTATATAGTGGATTACATTTATTGAGTTTTGTATATTTTACCATACTTACATCTCTGGAATGAAGCCTACTTGGTCATGGTGGATGATCTTTCTGATGTGATCTTGGATTCGGTTTGCCAGTATTCTATTGAGCATTACAGCATCAATGATCATGAGAGAAATCGGCCTGTAATTCTCTTTCTTTGTTGATTCTTTGTGTGGCTTAGGTATCAGGGTGATTGTGGCCTCATAAAATACCTTGGACAATGTTCCTTCTGTTTCTATTTTGTGGAATAATTTGAGGAGTTTTGGTGTTAGCTCTTCTTTGAAAGTCTGGAAAAATTTTGTACTAAACTGTCTGCCCTTGGCTTTTTTGGCTGGGGGACATATAATGACTGCTTCTATTTCCTTAAGGGTTATAGGTCTATTTAAATTGTTTAAATGATCTTGATTTAACTTTGGTAAGTGGTATTTATCAAGAAAATTATCCATTTCTTTTAGATTTTCTGATTGTGTGGAGTATAGGTTTTTAAAGTATGACCTAATGATTCCTTGGATTTCCTTGGTGTCTGTTATTATGTCCCCTTTTTGTTTATGATTTTGTTAATTTGATATTCTCCCTCTGCATTTTAGTTAGTTTGGATGAGGATTTGTCTAAGTTGTTGATTTTATCAAAGAACCAACTCTTTGTTTCATGGCCTTGAAATCTTGATGTAGCCAAGGCTGGCTTTGAACTCCTGATTCTCCAGTTTTAGCCTCCTGAGTGCTAAGATTATAGGGATATAATTTTAAAAATAAAAAGTGGTATCTATGTCATATTTATGAATAAAGTTTTAAGAATAATGACATCTAAATGGGCACTTCTCATGCAAGAGGACAAGAATGAGGTGATAGATTAGGCACACACATACCCACATGTGCCATAGCATTTACATGGAGGGCAGAGGACAACTTTGTGGAGTCAGCTCTCCCCTACCACATTTATGTGTGTTCTAGGGATGGAACTCAGGTCACTAGGCTTGCATGGCAAGCACCTTTACCCAGTCTCTGAGCCATCTTGCCAACCCAGACTTAACAATGCTTAGTGCCGTATCTACAAAGATGTAATTAACCAGTCAGTGTGTCAGGAGCCTTTGGGAGCTGTGGGTGTATCACAGAGACATGGTTGTTTGTATTTCTTCGAATGTAAGATTCTTTGTGATACAGGAGACTGAAAATAGGAGTCAGGAACTGTGCTGGTAACAATCCAGCAGCTGGAAGATGGGATTGAAGTCAGCTGCTGGTGGTAGGAATGGGGAGAGGGAAGAGCTAGTATTCCCTGCAGGGTGGGTGTTATTGCCAGACTTCACAGAACACAGAGGGAGCAAAATATTTGTCTGAAGATCTCATAGCTATGAAGTGCTAGGCCTTAGAACCAAATTGGGGTTTCTCAGACTTCGGAAATGTAACCGAGTACCCACTTCTTATTCCATTCTGCCATGTACATCACAATCAGACCCATATTCAAAATCAAGCTAATCGCATCCCTGTGACGCCCCTGCTGCAGTCAATGGCTCCCCGTGGAGCTGCTGCCGAAAGTTTCATCTGTCTTGAGAAATGGATGAGAGTGCTTGAGGGGCTGTTGTCTAGAAGATGAGAGAGGGGAAGGCTGGAAGAACAGTGAGGTTCCGGTTGCCAGGAAAGCGCTGGATGGGAACTAGGAATTCGCGAGGGTCAGCTGGTTTGACGGAAGAGAAAATGAGTTCAGTGTGGCTGGCGGAAAGTTTGAGGTGCTGGTGGGCCTTTCTAGTACAGATGGCTGCGAGACTGCTGGAAGGGCAGTGGTTTAAGCTTTCAGACCTCATGGGTTGAAAGCCATCAGCACAGATTCGCAATTACATTCTGAAGAGAGAAGTTTCCAGAAAGAATGACTGGAAATGAAGAAAAGAGCCCAGGGTCAGGATAAGAGGCCCACACGTAGGGCTTTTCATTCTGGGAAACGCGAGTGCCGAGGAACGTAGCAGGAGCAGCCGGAGGAGAAAAAACGGGGGCACGTGTGCTCATTTGGTTGTCGTTACTGTTGCTTTCTGCCCCACCGGAGCCTGTTCCTTCCAGAGAGTTGTAGGATTTGTGAGTTACTTTCACAAATTTCCTCCACCAAAATACCCCACAGAAACAACTCAAATGAGACAAGAACTATTTGATCTTACCATTTCAGAGGGATCAGCTGTTAGCTTCTTAGCCTCACGTACTTGTAGAATATCGCAGCAGAGGGTGTGTATAGGGTAGACAGCTGACTGTCACAGGATCCAGAGGGCGGTTCCTTCAAAAGCCCACCACGGCAACCCACTTCTGCAAGCTAGACACCACCCCCTGAGGCTTTCACAGCATCTAAGGCAGCAGCAATGTGGGGGAATTTCAGATTCAAAGCATAGCATACAAAGGGGGAGTGACTATCTGCATCAACAGTAAAGCATCGGTTGAAGAGGATGTTGGTCCATGCTGGTTGATTGCAACACCCTATGATTCCACCCAAAAGCTTGGACCCAGATGAAGAAGAGATCTAGACTTCTTACTTCTGTGGCACATGTACCCAAACAGCAATGGTGTCGAGATTAGCGTGGCAACAATGTTGCATAGAGTCCTGAAGTGTTCCATTATATTTGGTCTATACCTATCAGCATAACATATAGTACAACCTTTTCTCAAATTGCCAAACTTGAAGAGGAGGCATCAGCATCAAGAGGGCCTGTGCAGCAGCTGCCAGAGTGTCTGTGTTGCTCCTTTTATAATCTTTATTGCCCCTATTGCCCTCTTGATATGGGTGATAGCTAGATTTCTGGCTTGAATTTGTGGCAAGCTGCTTTCCTGGGACAATAGAAGTTTCTCTGGAACAGAAACAATGATGGTCTTTGCTGTCCCTGTTCTAGCTATGGTGCGTCCCTCTTCACTGGGACTGGCCACTCCAGCCATATGATGTTGGACACAGCGGTATGTGCTCAGAATGTCTTACTTACCAAAGCTGGTGAACTAGTGGGGATGGCTCATAGGGGCCAGATGGTGGCATCTGATAGGACTGGAGCCATCCCCCATCAAAGACAGGGCAGAATGAGTGTATAACAAGCTCTAATCCAGAGACTGGTGGGTCAATGTTCAAAATAATTGATCTTCTAAAATTTGACCAAGAAGGGGAAAATCACCCAAAGCGGATGATTAAGACTGAAGATAGAAAAGAACAAAATGTGGTCTAGAAAGTATGGTTCCCAGCTTTTTAGATTTCATAAGATAGTAATAGCCCAAAACTGTTTTACTATACTATACAGAGAACTAAATAAGACCATGAAAAACATCACAATTTCTTAGCAATCTCATTTTCAGAACAGACAGACAAGCCTTTTTCACATGCATGTAGGAGATCACAGAATGGTTCAGTCTCAAGGAAGCATTTTGTCCTGTGGACTGGTGCCGATTATCCACTCCTGAGTATACACACACACACACACACACACACACACACACAGAGAGAGAGAGAGAGAGAGAGAGAGAGAGAGAGAGAGAGAGAGCCCACAATCAAAATAACAATAGACTAAGCAGGTGGTAGACAGCTGCTGGGGCCGTTCTTCCTGGTGAGAGCATCAGCTGAGTGGGGAACTGAGGGAACACACAGAGGTTACCAGTTTGCATCACAAAATGACAGTTGCATTGTCACATGTGGACAGGAGGAAACCACAGGCTGCTGATTTTTGACATCTTAAGGTATATTCCATCCCTCACCAGAATCCAGGAGTCTGACAGCTTCCCAGGTCCAGATATCCTGGTTGTGGTGGATTTAGCTCTTGCTCTGTGAGGTAATGCCTGATCCTAGCATTTCTGTCTTCTTCCTTTTGTGTCTCAGCTAAAATGGAGAGCAAGAGGACAGCATGCTGCCATCACTAGGCTACGTGTACTGAGCAAACTTAGACTTAAGCAGCTCCCTAGAGCCTGGACTGGTTTGGAAGCAGATCAGATTTAGAGATGAAATTAAGAGATAGTTATCACATGTGATCCACTGTAGCACAGGCTTAGGTGGGATGTTTAGATGTGGAGCCTGATAATTTACTAGACAAGTTTGTTTGAGATATGGTCTTAAGTATCTCAGGCTGGGCTCGAACTTGCTATGCAGCCAAAAGTGACTTTGAATTTCTGATCCTCCTGCTTCCGCATCCCAAGTGCTGGGTCTACAGGCGTGTGTTGCCATGACTGCTCTATGTTGTACTGGGGATTGAACCCAGGGCCTTCTGCATGCAAGCACTCTACTAACTGAGTTATATTATTAGCCCAAGGTTGGTGTGTGTGTGTGTGTGTGTGTGTGTGTGTGTGTGTGTGTGTGTGTAAAATGGTTTGGGAAAGAATAGATAAATTAAGCATGATCAACCAACGACAGCAACAGTATAGTTCAGAATCTGTTTTGATGTTCTAAAACAGATGACTCTTAGGAAGACATTGAAGTGAACAGATTTGAGTGTCAAAGCAGTCAAAAATTCTCACCTACACACTACAAAATATTATCTTTTCTCCATAGCATATGACGCTGCTTCTGCAATTATATTGGATAGCTTTTTTCCCCTCCAACCAACTGTTCTTTTAATTTTGAAAATGCAGACTTTGGTCAAACTTCTCTATTTGTGTGGTCAGCAAGGAGTGAATAGCCCTCAGTTCTGGGGAGAAGGTTCTGCAGGTCAAATAACACGATGAAAATGCTAACACAATCTCCCGGATGGAAGCATTTCCCCAGAAAGCACTGTTACCAAGCAGTCAATTTAGATACACTCAGCAGCATACCCTCTGAAGCGTGATTTTTCTCCTGTTCCTGCATGACGTAAGTCTGTGCAGATATGGGCACACAACCTGTACATAGCTTGGTAAATAAGGGGATAGTCACGTGACCACTCTTCGGAAGAAGGAGCCCCTCTACCGGCACTGAAGACGCTCCTGTCTCCATTTCTGACTACAACCCCATCATTCTCTCTAGAAAGGATAGACTTATTAAAATTGTAATCATAATTCCTTCCTCTCTAAGACAGTTTCCTGTGACCAACAAGGCGGCTCAAAGCCTGTGCTGTGCAAACTTGATGACCTGCATTTGATCCCCAGAAACTGTGATGGAAAGAGGGAACAGATTTCCAAAATAGTTTACACACACACACACACACACACACTCACACACACACACACACACACACACACACTTAAATAGAACATTTTAGAAATTAAAAATAAATTGATTAAAATTTGTACTGCCTCCATATTCCTTCATATCCCTGGACAATATAGCTTAGTTTTTTATGATCATATTCAGCTTTTTTGTTTGCTTGTTTTTTGAGACAGGGTTTTTCTGTAACTATGGAGCCTGTCCTGGAACTAGCTCTTGTAGACCAGGTTGGCCTTGAACTCACAGAGATTCGCTGCCTCTGTGACCTGAGTGCTGGGATTAAAGGCGTGTGCCACCACCGCCCAGCCCACATTCAGCTTTTGATTTCGCATGCCTACTGTTGTTATTCTGCTTTGGTTCCAGCTGTCTTACGAGGGCCTGTAAGTCCTTCCTGAACCCTCTGCTGGTTTTGGAAACCCCTGAGCAGTAGGGATTTACCTTTAACATCCGGAGGTGTAAACGGAGGCTGCTCATTCGTTTTCTCAGCCACCCAAACCCGAATAATTACACAGAAACTATATTAATTACAATACTGTTTGGCTGATGGCTCAGGTCAGAAGACAGCTTCCATGAGTCTGTCTTTCTCTCAGCGGTGGGTTGTCAAACTAGAATGGCAGGTGCTTTCATCTTGTAACTGTCTTTCTGGCCCTTGAGGTACTTTGATCTGCATTTCCCTGATGGTTGAAGATAAACATTTTTTTCATAGAATTATTGGCAAATTTTATTTCTTCTTATCTATATGACAGAATGCATCCACCTACGTTTATTCAAGCACCATTCAACACAGGAAAATTCATCACAGAAAAATCAGCCTGGCGTCTGCCCATCGACAGGTGAATGCAGAAAGGAAAGGCAGAACAGATACACAATGGAGTATTATATAAACCCTGAAGAAGGAAACCACCATTCGCAGGTGTCTTGATTACGGTTTCTAAAGGGACACCATAACCATGGCAACTCTTGTAAGAAAACATTTAACTGAGGGTGGCTCAGTTACAGTTTCAGAGGTTTAATCCATTAGGATAATGAATGGGAACATGGGGGCATGCAGGCAGATGTGGTGCTGGAGCTGAGTGCTACATCTTACAGGTAACAGGAGGTTGATTGACACACTGGGTGGTATCCTGAGCATATGAAACCTCAAAGCCTGCACCCTCGGTGACACACTTCCTCCAACAAGGTCATACCCACTCCAACAAAGCCGTATCTCCTAATAGTGCCTCTCCCTATGAGATTATGGTGGCCTATTACATTCAAACTACCACAGCAGAAAAATGAATGGAACAGACAACACCATACTAAGTAAAATAAGTTGTGTACACACACACTTGCACACACACTCCTCATGTTTTCTCTTATATGTGAAATCTAAAGAAAATTGACAACCTGAAAACATAGAACTCACTGTCACGGAGAGCAGAAAGGATTGGGATGGGGGTGCGAGGAGAGGAAGCTAAAACTCAGTTGTTTTACCATTGCTTTTAAACAGCCGTCCCTGATTGCCAGTGTGGTCTCCCGTCGTTTCTCCCGGAGCCTTGTGTTATGTTTGCCTATCTGTATTAGTCATCGTTCTCGTTCTGTGACTACATATCGGACACAGCAACTTAAGGAAAGAGGGGTGCTGTTTGTAACAGTTTGAGGGTGCAGTCCATCAGGAGGGGATGGCACGTATGGTGGATGGGGATGTCAGGTATGGGGGTGATAGGGATGTCAGGTATGGGGGTGATAGGGATGTCAGGTATGGGGGGGATGGGGATGTCAGGCGGGGGGGGATGGGGATGTCAGGTATGGGGGGCATGGGAATGTCAGGTAAGGGGGGTGGGGACGGCAGGTATGGGGGATGGAGATGTCAGGTTTGGGGAGAATGGGGATGTCAGGTTTGGGGGGAATGGGGATGTCAGGCTGGGGGGGGATGGGGATGTCAGGTATGGGGGATGGGGATGTCAGGTATGGGGGATGGGGATGTCAAGTATGGGGGATGGGGATGTCAGGTATGGGGGATGGGGATGTCAGGTTTGGGGGGATGGGGATGTCAGATTTGGGGAGATAGGGATGTCAGGTAAGGGGGGTGGGGACGTCAGGTATGGGGGATGGGGACGTCAGGTTTGGGGGGATGGGGATGTCAGGTTTGGGGGGATGGGGATGTCAGGCTGGGGGGGATGGGGATGTCAGGTTTGGGGGGATGGGGATGTCAGGTATGGGGGATGGGGATGTCAGGTTTGGGGGGATGGGGATGTCAGGCTGGGGGGGATGGGGATGTCAGGTATGGGGGATGGGAATGTCAGGTACAGGGGATGGCAATGGCAGGTATGAGGGCAGTTGATTACGGTATGTCCATAGGCAAATGCTGGTGCTGAGCGCCTTTTCTCCTTTCCATTTAGTCCCACACCCCCACCACGCACGGAACCACACTCAGGGCGATCTCCCCTCTTCTCTCTCAAAGCCCTCTCAGACACCTCAGAGGTTTGCTTCATAGGTAATTCTAAATGCTGGCAAGTTGACAGCCAAGATGAACCATCCGCCATTCTGACAATCATGTCACAGTATTCCGTCCCATGACACCAGCTGAGACAGGCTCACCTATCCTCAGAGCATGCGTGGGTTCTCTTCTCTGGGCATCCACATCCCTTGGGTGCTGGGTTTCAAGCTTCCACTAAAATGACCAAACAAACACAAACCAGGTGAGTAGATGAATAAACTGTTCAAGACCTGAAGATGGAAGTAGAATTAAAGAAGAAAATCCAAACTGAGGGGATTTTCACAATTTCGGAATTGAAAAATTTCGGAATTCATATAGAAACTACAGAGGCAAGCTTCACCAACAGAATAAAAGACACACACACGCACACACACACACACACACACACACACACACCTACACACCAACCACCACCACCACCAACAACAACAATAAAATAACAGGCATCAACAACCACTGGTCACTAATGTCTCTCAATACCAATGGTCTCAATTTCCCAATAAAAAGACACAGACTAATAGAATGGATGTAAAAACAGCATCTTTTCTTCTGCTGCATGCAAGAAACACACCTTAACATTAGGATAGAGATAACCTCAGGTTTATGACTGGAAAAGACAATCCAAGCAAATGAACCTAAGAAACAAGCTGGTGTAGCCATTTTACTATCTAATAAAATGGACTTCAATCCAAAACTCATCAGAAGAGATGGAGAAGGAAAGATTCACCAAGATGACATTTCAGTTCTAAATGCAAGGACACCCAAGTTGGTCAAACTGGATGTTCATGTAGAACAATGCAAATAGATCCATATCTATCACCCTGCACAAAACTCCACATGGATCAGAAATCTCAACATAAAGCCAGATACACTGAATCTCACAGAAGAGAAAGTGGGGAATAGCCTTGGAGTTATTGGCATGGGAAAAGACTTTATGAACAGAAAATGGAAAGTACAGGCACTAAGATCAACAATTAATAAACGGGACTCATGACACTGGGAAGCTTTTGTGAGGCAAAGGGCACTGTCATTAAGAATAAGTGGCAGTCTACAGAATTAGAAAAGGTTTTTTTTCCCAAATCCACATCCAGCAAAGGATCAATATCCAAAATATATAAAGAACTCAAGAAACTAGTTATCAATAAAAACCAAAGAATTCAATTTAAAAATGGATTGCAGATATAAACAGAGAATTCTCAAGAGAGGATACCCAAATGTCTGAGAAACACTTAGAGAAATGTTCAACATCCTTAGTCATCAGATGATAGGGGAGTTCAGCCAATCACATTCTGTTTTGGGGGCGTGTCACCCTCAGGCTAAAGCCTGCCTATAAACCTAGCAAGCATGCTCCACTAGCTCTCTTTCGCCTGGCTCCTGCGCCTGGACGGATCGTTCGAATTCTGGTGTAAGCTGTTGTAAGTCTTACTTCTGTTTATTAAAGCTGTATATTTTGTATTAAGATAGTCTGGGTATTTTTCATTACCAATCGCCCTGCGGCATCAATCAGAGAAATGCAAATCAAAATGACTTAGAGATTCTTACCTCTGTCAGAATGGCTAAGATCAAAGCCACAAGTGACAGTTCATGTTGTCAAGAATGTGGAGCAAGAGGAACACTCCTCCACTGCTGGTGGGAGTGCAAACTTGTACAACCACTATGGAAATCAATATGGTAGTCCCTCTAAAAATTAGAAATTGATCTCCCTCAAGACCCAGTTATATCACCCTAGGACATATACCCAAGGTCACTTCATCCTACCACAAGGACTTCATTGTGACTTTATTTATTATAACCAGAAATTGGAAACAATCTAGATGCCTCTCAGCAGAAGAATGGATAAAGAAAATGTGGTACATTTATTCTTAGGAGTATTGTTCAACTGTCTAAAACAATGACATCAGAAAAATTTCAGGACACGTGGATCTCCCTGGGAGGGGGAAATGAATAGATTTTAATGGGTAGACTGGGGTTGTGTGGCACTGACAGGATCCACAGGATCAGTTGTAAGGGTTGGGGAAGGAAATGCAGGGGGAGACAGCTAGAATTATGGGGCATTTTCAGGATGATTTGGAAACCTAGTGCAGTGGAAACTTCCTAAACTATATAAAGGTGATTCTAATGAAGTCTCCAAATAACAAGGGAAACAAACTGACCATTTCTTGTCACCAAATGAAGTTTCCAGTACTTGGAATGGGTTGCATCCAATTGAGTTGTTGGCAAAGGGGTTTCCCATGGAAATCCTCAAACAACCCAGGAAGACAATAGATTGTTGTCTGCAAACTGGCGCGAAGGCCCCATTAATGAAGACAACACCTACACAACCAATTGGATACAGAGGGGGAGAACTGGTGCCTATGTAGACCCTTCACCCCCATATTCTAGCTTCTATGACACAAAAGGGTACCCTGCAGGCCACTGAAATAGAAATGTAAACACCAGCCCAGCCCCAGAACCTCTGACCTACAATCTGTCCTGCCTGCAAAGTGTGCTAAGACAATGGTGGCACAAATCAACGAGCGTCGAATCTGACATAAGGTCCACTCCATGAGATAGAACCCATACCTGACACTGTTTGGGTGACCAAGAACCAGAGACTAGAGAGCCCAGAGACCTAGACTAAAAGCAAATACTGCTGGTCTAAGAAAAGAAAAGTAGCAATAAAATGACCCCTAATGAAATCCTGCTATACATATAGATCAGCGCCTTACTTAGCTGTCGTCTGGGAACCTTCCTCCTGCTGCAGATGGTAACAAATACAGACACCCATAGCAAGACATGAGAGAGGAGGGGGGGATACACTGCTCCAAATGAGATGTCGTCATCAAGTCCCTCCCCTCAGAGCTAAGAGAACCCCTTGGAAGAGGAGGTAGAGAGAGAATAAGAGCCAGTGGGGATGGAGGACACCAGGAGAACAAAGCTCTCTAAGGCAACTGGGCAAAGCTCATATGAATGGAAGCAGCAAGCGCAGGGCCTATTCAGGTCTACACAAGTCTATAGGTCTGCGTATGTATTATAGCTTTCAGTTTAGTGATTTTACGTGACTCCCGAGGATTGAACGAGTGGGTCGCTGATTATTGTGTCTTCTCTTTCAGTTCTTTTCCTCCTGTTGGTTTGCCTTGTCCAATTTCAATGTGATGGTTTTTGTTTTATAATTTATTTTGTTATGTTTGCTTGTCTCTTAGAAGTCTGTATTTCTAATGAGAGACAGAAAGGGATTGGATTCTCATGGGGGGAGAAGTGGGGAGTAACTGGAAGGAGTAGAGGGAGGGGAACTGTAATAAAGACTTACCCTGATCTTATGGGGGCATTTTCTTAATTGAGGTTCCCTCCTCTCAGATGACTTTAGCCTTTGTCAAGCTGACATAAAACACACTTGTGTTCTACTTCCTCCCCTCCGTGATCTCACCTGGCTCCATGTTCATTTAGAGATCCTGTGTCTCTCTGGAAAAGAGATTATTATGTATTTCTCTTTCTTTAACAACCTCATTGGTGAGGTTCTAATCTACAGTCTGATCCAGAATCTGATACTCTTTTGGCTTTCTTCATCAACCCCTCTAGTGTGTATTTTGCTTTATCTCATTAATTCCTGTTCTTGACTTTATTATTTCCTTTGGGCTTCCTTGGCCATTGTGTATAATATAATGGATATTTATTTATTAAATTTTACATCCTTATGGTAGCAAATATTCATGTAACACTGCAAACCTCCCTCAAAATAGAGACTTAATTGCATTGTATAATTTTTACGCATAGTATTTTCATATACTATGGTGTATCTGTCTTCCCTAGCTCACAGTGCAAGCTGATGTACTAGCCAGCAGTCCAGGAGAGCCCAGATGCTCCCTTCAGACCGCCATCCCTTGATTGTAGCCGTGTGTGTGTGTGTGTGTGTGTGTGTGTGCGCGCGCACGCGTGCGTGCGTGCGTGTGTTCAGTAGCATTTCATTATCATCATTGAATTTTACATTTCTCTAACATAATTGATTGCATATTTTGCTATCTTTTTTTTGGTGAATTTAGGTGTATTGGCTAGAATTGTAGATGCTTTGTATTTACATTTGAGTCTTTCCTCAAGTCCTTTTTAAACGGTTGTGGGTTTTGTACCCATAACAGATTTTAATGAATTAGAAGTCACTAATTTCAAAGCTATCCCAGTTCTCCTTTCTTTTCCTTTGGGGTTAATACATTTTGTATTTTAATTTGTATTTTATTGTTGGCTGTCCAAAGGCAATGGAGACATGTCTTGTAATGATTAGTCTAGAGATTTAAAGACAGTCAGGTGATGACTGAAACTGTTAGGAAAGGTGAAGCCAGAGTTCTCTTCTGATGCACAGAACTCCCACGCCTACCACTGTCCCTACCACATAACCACGATTTACACAGCATTTGTGCTGTGTTAGGGTGATAGGCACCCAGAGATGCTAGCATTTGTGAGAGGCTACATGCAGGTGCTCGGCTTTTTATCTAGGGGTTTCGAGTGCCTGGGAATTTGGGTATCTTGATACCAATCCTTCTTCGACTGCTACTCAGGAGTGACTGTCTTACCAAGTAATAGTGAATCTTTATAATGTTTTGCCTTCCAATTGAGTCAAGCTTTCTGCCCATCACTATGCAGGGCCACCTCTCTTGGAAATCAAGTCTAGATGCTCTCAGAGGTGAGGTGCTGTCTCAATAGGCTCGTTGTACCTTGAAAATGCACTCAATTCCTGACCTGCCAAACAGATGCGCTTTAGCAGCACAGCGCACAGTAGAATGTGTTTCCTCAGGTGGCCAAGAGCAACAGTTGCTTGTCGTCCATCAAAAGCCTTGTGCTTCAAATTTCTAGGCCAGAAAACATCAAATTTCAAAGCTAATTGGAACAAGGTCTCACTCTGTAGCCCGTATTGACCTGGGGTTTACTATGTGGGACAGGCTGGCCTTGAACTCTCAATGATCCTCTTGCCTTTGCTTCCCAAGTGCTGGGATTCCATGTGTGAGCATCCACACCCAGCTTCATTCTTGTGTGTTTTAGTTTGTTTGTTTTCAGGGTAGAATCTTGAGTGCTGATGGGAATCATCCAGCGCTTTCTGTATCTTATCAGACCCTGTGCTTGTTACTCCTCCTTTATTCTACAAACGTGTTGAGCTCCTCATAGGACTTAGTTATTTCTTACTTTTTCTTTGCTGTAGAAGAGACTATGCTTTATGTGATTTCTAAGGAGCTAATCTTTTGTACATTTATTTATTCAATGTGTGTGTGTGTGTACGTGCGTGCATAGGCATGTGCCTTCTACCCCATGGGCATCACAGATTGATTTCTGGTTTTGGCAGCAAGAATCCTTATTTGCAGAGACATCTCACCAGCCCAGAATTTTTTGAAATGATTTGTCTCAGTGTGGTTGTTTAAAAGAAAATGCCCCCCACAGGGAGTGACACTACTGGGAGTTGTAGCTTTGTTGGGGTATGACCTTGGGAAGGAAGTGTGTTCCTGTGTGTGGGGGGGAGCTTTGAAGTCTCCTATGCTCGGGCTATGCCCAGTAGCATGGTTCATTTCCTACTGCCTGAGGATAAAAATATAGAACTCTCAGGTTCTGCTCTAGCACCATGTCTGCCAGCATGCTGGTATGTCCTGCCATGATAAAGGGTTAAACCTTTGAACTGTAAGCTAGCCCAGTTAATTGTTTTCTTTTATAAGAGTTGCCATGATCATGGTATCTCTTCACAGGTACATAGGGTTCAAATGCCCATTTGGAGAGCTTTTGATAAGATGCCTTTGGCATCTGCACTTAAGAATTAAAAAGTCTAATTTAATTACATTTTTTCATACAGGTCTGTATTGTGTATTGACCATACTCTCCTCTCACTCCACCCAGCCTTTCTCATTCTCTTCTCGTTCGTCCCCTGGGCTGGGACATTTCACTTCCACTCACTTTACACGTGTGTACGTGGGGTTGCGCAGCTACACAAGACCTAGGAGCCACAAAAGAGAGAAAGACTTTCACTTTACACGTGTGTATGTGGGGTTGCGCAGCTACACAAGACCTAGCAACCACAAATGAGAGAAACACACACAATATTTTCTGAGACTGGCTTAACTCACTAAATGTGATTATTCCCAGCTGTATCCATCTTTCTGAAAACGAAATAACTTCGTTCTTCTTTTTATTCTTTCTTTTTTTAGTGTGTGTGTGCACACATTAAGTATGAGTGTGTAGAACAGAGGACAATTTACAGGAGTTGGCTTTCTCCTCCTATCATGTGGGACCTGGTCACCATAATCAAAGCCAGGTCATGGGGCTTGATGGAAAATGTTTTAATTGCTGAGACATCTTGCCAGCCCCAGACTCATTCTTCTTTATGGCTGAAAAAAAATCCATTGTTTATATATCACACATTTTCTTTATCCATTTATTTGCTTTTGGAGACATAGGTTGGTTCTTATCCAACTTAGTGATTTTGAGTAGTGCTACAATAAACATGGATGGCTAAGAATCTCTGAGGGAATTGACTTGGAGTCCTTTGTATGAAAACTCGGGAGTTACAGCTAGATCATATGGTAAATCTACTTTTAGTTTTTAAATTTATATTGGTTTCTATAGTGGCTGAACTACATTCCTACCAGCAGGGTCCAGGAGTTACCTTTTGTCCACAACTCTGTTAGCATTTGTTGTTATTTGATCTCTTTGTGACTGACATTCTAACTGGGGTAAGATAGAATCTCAAAGTAGATTTGATTTGCATTTCCCTGGTGGCTAGTGAAATTGGGCATTTAAAAATATGCGTATTGGCTATTTGTATTTTGCAACTGTCTGTTCATTAACCCATATGTTGACTGGAGTAAGGAGCTATTTGTATATTCTAGATTTTATCTTTTGTCAGGTGCCCAGCTAGCAATGATTTTTCTCCCATTCTGTAGGCTGTCTTTTTTACTTGGTTTGCTATTTCTTTTTCTGTACAGAAGTTTTTTAATTTCGTGAAGTCCCACTTGTCAGTTGGTACAACCAACCTTATTTCCTGAGAACTGGATCCTCCTATGAAAGCCCCTGCCTGGCCTGTGTCTCGAAGGGACGGCCTTACATTTTCTTCAAGGTCTCACGTTAAAGTCTTTGATGCATTCGGACTGAGTTTTCAGTCATGGTGAGAGATAGGGCTTTAGCCTCATTTTCCTACATGTGTGTATCCAAGTTTACCAGCACTATCTTTAGAAGATGGTATCTTTCTTCCCTCGTGTAGTGTATTTTTTGGATTTTGTGAAAAATCAGGTGTCTGTGGCTCTGTGATATTCTATCTGGATGTCCTATCTATTCCATTGGTCTAGATCCCTCATATCCAATCCAAGGCTGTGAAAAGAAAAAAGGGAAGGGAGTCCAATATCTCAGTAAAAGACCTCAAAGAATTTATCACTTGATTATTAACAATTGGTAGACATTGAATCCATAATGAACCTCACCCACAAAAGCCCCCTTTTATGGTCACTGGCAAATAAGGAAAAGTCCTGAATTTATGAGAATTGGATTGGCAAACATTTGTGTAGAAGGCTAGGTGCTGAGTATCTTTAGCTTTCTGAGTCACAGTCTCTTAACAACATCCCTCTGTAGATGTTGTGACAAGACAGCCTGGACAATGCATAAACAGATGGGTGTGGTTGTGTGCCAATAAAACTTTATTTACAAAGCCAGGTGTTGGGCTGGATTTGGCTCACAGGTTCTGGCTTGCTGGGGCCTGGTGGAGGAGATGGAAGAGATTCTTGGGAAGACCCATTTCTGTAGCAACTTGAAAACAGACAAGACAGGATGTTTTTTATTTTCCCACATGCATGTTTTACAAGTAACCTTGGCTTTTCACTGCCTTGGGTGGGTCAGCTGATTGATTTTGCAGAGGTTATTTGTCTCTTCTGAACGGTTTTATATTTTTATTGCAAGGGTGGCATCTCTGAGGCACTTAGGCTGTGTTGGGGAGAGTCGCAGGGTCGTCTTTAGAAATAACTTTTACTAACTGCTTAAAAAAGAACATAGACGTATTTGTTGACGTCATTACATTAGCTGCACCAACTGTTTTCAGCGCAAACTCTCCCTTGCTGCTCATCTCTGACAACAAGGTAACCCATCAATGCTGCTGACTATTGGTGTAGCTTAGGAATAGTTCGGATAATTTCAGGTCTAATTCCTAGGTTTAGATGAACACAGCTGAGGTCTGAAAAGATGTTTTGAAGAGTATTTTTAGAAATTAAATATATATATATATATATATATATATATATATATATATATATATATATGTATGTATGTATTTTAGTGAGGTACAATCTTGATGTTTTACCTAGTTAGTCTGTTGGGCTCAAGTAATCTTCCGGCCTGACTCTCCCGAGGATGCACCAAAACTTAGGGTCTCAGCAAATTGAAATTTAGAGTAGAACAGAAGTATTGAAAAGGGGCCTCCTTTAAAAATAAGAGCCAGAAAGGGGCATGGGCCAGGGAGGTGGTGAATTGCATCCAAGGCCTACCATACGTTCCTAGCTGTGAAACTTCATACACCTACCTGTCTTTGGCTCAAGCTAGTCAGGAAGTATGTGCACCACCTCCAGCTTGAAGAGTTTGGCAATGCAGAGGACTTTGCATTAGGGTTGGGTTTCCAAGGGTAGTGGCTGTGAACTAGGAAGCTCCATGTTGGGGGTGGGACTGGGAGCTGGCGAAGGGAAGGGCATGAGGTACAGACAGGGATGCAGTTGAGAAAATCAATGGTCCCGGGAATTTGAGGACTTTATTATCACGGGAAACTGAAGTGGAAAGGAGCAAAGGTAGAAGAGGTTGTTCTCAGGGGCCAAGGTCAAAGCTTTGCAAGTCCTTATGGTGCTTGGATTCCATCTCATAGATTTTAGGGAACCAGTGAAGAATCCCAAGCAAGGAAGTAACAAGACAAGCAGATTGGTGGGCTAGAGGATTGTTCTACTGGAGGCGGGGAGCACCACCATAGTGCAGGAACTTCAGTTATAGGTTGGTGGCTGTTGCCATGATGAAGAATGACGAAATCCTGAGACAGGACCCTGGTAGGAGTATGGAGAAAAGGTGACCAACAGACTAAGGAAGGAGAGTTACTGGGATCGTAGGGATTGGCTGTAGACAGCAAGAGAAGAGGCAAGGGTCTAGGATGAGCCAGGTTTCTGGGTTGGACAGCTGTGTGGATAAAGATAATAATTATAAAGAAGTACAAGAGTCCTATCGGCAGTGAGGGGATGCGGGTGGAGAGAGCTTGTGTGGAGGAGGTGCCAGGGGAAGGAGCTTGAGTTGAGCCAGGCTGAGACTCAGATGTCTCAGGTCATGTAGCTGAATTGAGTGGGAGATGTATGGGCACACAGATGGAGAAAATCCTCGGCAGGAGTTTGCATGGTTCTAACCATTGGGACAAAGCCATTTAGGACTGTGTTTCAAAGGTGTGTGGAAAGGGGCAAGAGAAAAAAAAAAGCAGAAATGTGCTTGGTAGGGAAAAGGTGAAAGAATTCTGTGACGTGAGCAGGTCACGTGATATACCAGCACAGGAAAGTGTTTAGGGCTGGAGGGAACAGTCCCTCTAAAATGGGTAATCAGTGGGCAAAACCGGTTTCAGGTGGCTAGGTAGAAGAGGAGGCGCTGTAGGCAACACCTCCAGGCTTCCCTGCATTTGCACTATAAGGGAAGAAAAGGAGCAGGGAGCACACAGAGTCCCAAGAGAGAGAGTTCCTGAATGCCAGGCGTTCCCTAAGAAAGAAGTGGAGGAAATGATAGACAAGGAATAAGCCGGCCCTCATGTTACACTGGAACGAAGACCAAAGAGGATGAAGCCCTGGCTGGAGCATCCAGAAAGCAGGTAAGTAGATGTGTTTGCAATGAAGTCGTCACCATGGTTTCTGCTCCTTGTCCTGTGACTATACATTTGTATCCCGCAGAGTGTGGGCACGCATGCTAGGTGAATGGGAAGTACAGCCCATGACACGTTACCTGGAGAGAAGCATGTACCGGGTGTAGATCCCACTTAGCGAACGCCAATAGCAACAAAGGTTGGGAATCTGGACAAGAATTGCAGGAATATGGCTTTGTCACACCTGCCCATGCCTGTCTCTTCTTGACCCATGATCAACAGTAATTGTAGTGTCTTTTCTCTGCTCATTTTTGAACTCGGGATTCATTCCAGGGCCGTAGGCAGCCTTTCACAGTTTACAAGAGTTGGCATTTAATCTGAACGTTGTTTGTGATCCTTGGATTGTGCTAAAAAAATGACACGTACTGTAAGACCTTGAAGAAAGGGAACTATTTCTGTAAATTGTATGTTCCTCAAAGGCAAGGGTGGTATGATTCCTAGCACAGGCCACATTGCTATATCCTACCCCTAAATCCTAAATTTATGCCCTGGTAATACTGAAGCATGCACAGGCAGCCTGTATATGGCAGTTCTGTTGGACTTGTCCATATATTGGGTTTCACGGTTTAAGTTGATGAAGACGACTGACCAGGTCTCCTCCTCAAGAGGGCACCAGATCTCAGTACAGGTGGTTGTGAGCCACCAGGTGGTTGCTGGGAATTGAACTCAGGGCCTTTGAGAGAGCAGGTCGTGCTCGTAACCACTGAGCCATCAGGCTCAATGGGGCCTTGTGGAATTTTACAGTTTCAATTCATCCTGCAGGTCGGTTTTTGCGTGTGTGAGATCCTTAGAGCCGTTTTGTGGCTGTTGAGAAAAGGAGGAGTTTGTGCTCCCCATGACAACTTTTCCAGCCCCACAACTTAAGTTCATTTTCTTTGTTCTTACGGAAGATGGGAAGCAGCTGGTCCCCATTTCCTGTTAATGCTTGTTCAATGCCTTCTTAAAAATAATCCCCGCACTTGGGGACATTATGCTACGGGAAACAAGCCAGTGGCCAGAGCTTAAATTCTGTGTGATTCCACATTCTGTGGTATCCTGAGCTGTGAGCTTTGTGCAGACAGAAAGTGGGAGGGTGGCTGCCGGAGGCCAGGGGGAGTCGGAACGATGGCGTCGGCTTTCCGAGAAAGAGCATGTGCTGGACCATAGTGGTGGTAGTCAACAATGGAATGAATGTACTTACGCATTGACCTTCATGCTTCCAAATGGCCGTGGTGTTTTTCAAAATCCTTTGTACGCGTACTCTAGGGGCATCGTAGAAATGGCCACCTAGCTGCCACATCTTCGGCCGAAGTGTTTTCTCCGCTCCATTTGTTTCTCATCTTTCTTTATGGCCCTTCCTCCATTTTTCCACTTTGGTTGCTCTTCTCTGGACCATCTTCAAGTCTTCCGCAAACCAGATGGAGTTTAGGCAGGACGGCCAAGCCAGTGTAGTGGGAAAGTCAGCTCAGATGACCAAGGATGTGATGCGCAGGTTACTCCGCCAACAGCAGCAGTGCTGGGCCGTGGCTTGTTCTAATGATGTGACTCTGTTCTCCCCACTATTTTATTTGGGGCAGCTGAAACAAATGAATGCCAGTGAGCTTGAAGCTTACCATGGTCTCTAGTCTTTTCATCATAAGGCTAACGTTGCTATCATTTTTGGGTATACTTAAAAACACAGCATACAGGGGCTTCTCAAAATTATGTATTCATGATTCACTCTGTCAGTTTTCTAGATGAAACCTTTTGTTTTTGGTTAGAGCCCATGATTCTTCAGTAGACTACCTGAATATACCAGGGTATTGATGTCTTTGCTACTGTGTTTTCTCCTCCCAGTAGCACTGCATTGGAAGTCTTTAATTTCCCGCCTAATAATCTGTCTATAATGAGATGCTATGGGTTGCGACCTCATTGGCAGCACCTGCCTGACCAGGAAAGCAGCTCAACAGTTTAGTTTTCAACAGTTTTCCTTGGTTCTTACCTGGCAGTGAAGTCTATGGGAAACTTGAATAGAAATCCTTATTCTATTTGTTTAGCTTTTTGTTTGAGACAGGGTCTCTCACTATAGTCCTAGCTGTCCTGGTCTGGAGCTCACTATGTAGACCAGACTGGCCTCAGATTCACAGAGATCTATCTACTTCTGGGTCTCAAGTGCTTGGATTAATGTCATGTGTCACCATGCCCTGAACATCCTTATTTTGTTGTAGCGAGTGTGAAAGTGAGTCCATCTACCTTAAGGAAAAGAACCAAATGGCAGAGTTATGTTCTTTAGCCTTTTCCCATGATGAATAGCATCGCCATTGTTTCCGCTTGATGTCTACTTTTTCTTCCAGCTGTCTGAGAGGGATCGAAGACAAGCGTGAGGAAAAATAGTTAGGTAGACCAATGGTGTTTAAGATTTACCCTCTACCTAAAAATACATCATGAACTCCAACCTAAACTTTGGAGTTCTCGTTCTAAGAAGACAGAGTTAAGCTGATGCTGTGTTAGCTGGTGACCACATGTGCATGTTTCCCATCTGTGCCCACCTCTCAGAAGACCCCTTCAGGCCCTCTCCGTGCCAGCAATACGCAGAGGTTTCTGCCAATATGATCTGTGTGGTGTATGGCTGAGCAGCCTGCCTGTGGCCTTACATTAAGTTATGGTTCTGACTTTGGTAGACCAAGAGCATCTTAGGCCTTAAGTGGCGTTGAATGGGTACCAGAATTTAAAATTTCAGGAGTGCTGCAAAGTAGCAGTAGAGGAAGCAAGAAGGAGGTCAGAGGCGACATCTGTGGTAGGTCCAAGTCCCACCCTGCAGGATGGGAAGTTAGATGCCACTGATTTATCGAGACTGATGTTGGTCTGGAGCCCCATGGCCGGCTGGCGCCATGCTGTCTGCTGGCCTTCCTCATCTGGCTTCATATTTCTTGGATGACCCGTGTGTTTTGGACAGTATACTGCCTGTGTGGCAGAGTTCGGTGGTGCTGTGACCAAAAAGCATTGCTGAGCAAGTCCTGACAAGTCCACCAAGTTGGGTGGCCATAGCCAGCCTTAGGTGTCAGGCTTTGTCAGCAGGATGTTGTACTAAATGGGCCTGGACTGCTTGTTTGTCTTCTACTCCGTGTTCAGTCAACCCAACAGAGCAACTGCTGAGTACCGGACAGTCTTACTAGTCTAAGGAGAAAGCTGTGTTCCTGGTGTGTGGGAATGCACCGCCAAACTTATACCTCCTCTGAAGATGCCACCAGAGTTATTGAAGTCTTTGACAGCACCGTGTCCTGAAATGGATGCAATCACACAGTGCTGGGGAGAATTTCCCTGCTGGCAAATGCATCCTAGAAACCTGTCATGGCCTCTGATTCGATGTAGGGCAATGACTGAGATCTCAGAGTATGTATCGGTAGATGTGTGGACTGGTGGGTCACATTTAACCAGCAGTTTAATCACTATCAGACAGTGTTGAAACCTTTCACAAAGGCTGATGCCGTCACCAGCCATTTACGTCTTTCTGTTACACAGCAAGGATCCTATCACCCCAGCTGTTTTATGGTCTGAAGCGACAGTGTTTGTCAACACTAAGGCATGCACCCAGGAAAAGCTTGCCCTGGGATTCCTAAGACAAAGGAATACAACTTCCAGTCCCTGACAAGCACTTCACGGAGACAGACAGAAGACAGCATGTCCCTCTCCTGTAGAAAAGAGCAAAGCAGCTCTGTGAAGTCCAGAGAAGGGCATTCACAGTGGCTCAGTCATGGGAACCATCAGCTCAGGATGCAGCTCTGGCGGGAACTTCTGCTAAAGTCCACCCGGTCGGCTGACCAGAGGGAAACAAGAAGCTGCTCATTTCAGGCTGATGTAGGTTGTGAAGCTTCTGGGGTGGGGGTGAGGATACTGGAGCTGCGGGACAGGCATTTAAGACAAGACAAGCTGACGTTCAGGAGTAAGGTGTGGGGGAAACCCGCCCATGTTGGGGGGGGGGATAGGAATCAACTGTGATCTGGGATGAAATAAGAAATAAGGAGCAAACAATGTCACACCCTGACCCTTCTCAGATTTGTCCGATGAGGCACATGGAAGGGACAGAGGAGAAAACCATCTTGGACTCGGGAGAGGAAAGGGGGAGATGAGAAACCTCAGGGCAGTGTGAAGCATCCTTAAAGCACATGCAGAATCACAATCCCCCTGGCAGGCACGTGTGCTTCAGACTGCTCGACATGTGCCTTGCTTTTCCTCTCTGTCCCTCTCCCTCTGTCTCACCTTCGTCCCTCCCTCCCTCCCTGCATTCTGTCTTTCCTTTCTCTGTTTCACCAATGTAATCACAAAGAGTTAACGTAGGTTTGTCAGAGAGCAAAGAGGTAGCAAGGTTCTTTTGTTTTCAGTTACTTCCCCACCAGGGTAACAAGCCTCTTCCTTAAGCATTCTCAGGCTCTGCCCAAACACCAGAGAGCAGCTGCAGCACAGGTACAGGGTACAGTCAGGTATTGTATCCACAAAGCCTCCGGCCCAGCGGGCTGTAGTGGGTTCGTGGTTCTGTTGTGCCTCCCTCTGGCCCACGTCCCTGTTTGAAGTGGCTGGGCCCACTGCCTCCACCTGGAAACTGATAAGACGCCCTCGGCGGGCTCTCATCGGTTTCCAGGACAAACAGGGAAGAATGCTGTCATGCTGTGGTTCAGGAGCTGCTGGCTGGCAGGGTCTCTAAAGAATCAACATGGCCTCGTTTCTGCCTCCCCTTGTGTTCCCTGGGTGATTCTCAGCTCAAAACTAATCAAATCGACATGTTCTTGTAAACTAACAAGTACAGACCCTCCGCTCATTCTTAAAACTTGATGTGCCAATTTCAAAACCGTCTCCTCTGCGCAGAAAGGAACCGCGCAGGCGGTTTGCAGGAAGAGAACAGTCGAGAAAGTGGTTGTGACACTGTGGGCTTTGTTCATATTGAGGGTCATTGTGCTTTGCCCGGCACTGCTCTGAGCCAGGATCTGTAGCTGTTATTGGGATTGGGGCGGTGAACAAGTGTCTACTCTCGAGCCAGTTCCACACCAACGGGAAGGGCTCAGGCCAGTGTTGTGGCTATTACAAAGATGAACTGAACGTTGACAGCGTGGAGTTGAAGACATACATGCTACATATACTTTCTCAAAGATTTCCCTTTTATCCTTTTTTGCTAGGAAAAGGACATCAACTATAAAAATTACGATTCCGAATGGCTGTAACTAAAGAAAGGCAAACTCGGCTCGCACGGCCTCGTGATGTAGTAGATTTTCCTTTCCAGAAATCTGCTGCACACAAAGACCATTTGTACGACTTTGAAGGAAGTTTAGCTTTGGTTGTCTCTCTTGAAGTTCCTTGTTTTGGGTGTTTGGACCGAGGACGGCATGTCTATAGAAGTTTCTACATTTGGGTTTCAGGCAGATTTACATCAAAGCGGAAGCCTCACGCAAAGCGTGAGTTCCCTTTCCCACCAGGCTGTGTCCTATGATCTTGCATAATGTAGGCTCACTGAGGAACAGCACGGCTCCTGTAACGGTTTCCTCCCGGCCAGTCAGGACATCTGGAAATATGTCCTTTGAGTCTGCAGATGGAGGAGGCACTGCTAGACGTGGAACTAACCAGTTTGCCAAGGTCTGTGCACGTCCGCGACAACTGTCCTTGTGTGGCTTCCTTCATCTCTTTGTGGCCCGTCCTCCTGCTGGCATCCCAGCTTCTGAGCAATGAGTCGTCTTGCAGAGCTTCGCCTGGCAGCCTACCTCGCCCTCTTTCCTTCTGCCTTCCCGACTCTGGACCCCAGTAGACTTGGCCACCCCTTTATGTATACCGGTTAGATGGTCAGCAAAACTGTAAAGACACCCATCACTGTATCTTCGTCAAGGGGAGCTTCAATCTGCAGAAGCAGGGAGCAGATGAGTGAGGAGGTTGAGGTCCTTGGGAACTTTCCTCTGTGACAGCGCCAACAAATTTATTCAGGTGCAGTGATCTCCAGCCCCGGGTTCATTTGGATGTCCCCAGCAGATACGAATCCTCTGAGGCAAACAAGCAGTCTGCCAAAGGGCACCCAACGGCTCCTCCAGGCAGAGCCACAGCTCTTGGCTGTTGGATCAGTAAAATTATCTATTTCAAAACAATCCAAAAATAAAAAACGAAGTGAGAGGGGGAGGAAAAAAAAAGAAACCAACAAAGGGGATAGTGTTGTTTATGTAACTTTTTTGTAAGGTCATGAAAAGTTTTTTTCTCTCTGGGCACCAGTTGGGTATGGTACGTGCTCCCAAACCTGGAGAGACTGCTTGGGAAAGTGAGGGTCCCTCTGGGGATTTTCCTTTGCTAATAACTTCAGTCTTTCTCCCTTGTGATTTTTTTTTAAAATGTTCCGCTTCAAAGGCTCTTAGGAACCATTGTTGGAAGCTGGTAAAGTAGGCATTTCTGTTCTCCCAGGGTCGTCAGGGCCCTCCAGGAGGACAAGCAGGGAGATCTAGCAAGCAGCACAGATGTGTCCTTACAGATAGCAGGGCTGAGGGCCAGGGTGGCAGCTACCCGGCTGTGGCTCTTACCTTGGCTTCGGCATGCTCAGCCGGATTTTCTCAGCTCAGGATAAGCATCTCACTATCTCTGAGGCCCCATTGCTAGCTACCTGGCCACTTGCATGTAACCCACCAGTTGAATTCGTGTTCCTAGATCTCAAAATAAGCAAGTAAGGTATAGTGTGTTTTGTGGAAGCAAAGGCTTCATCAGAAACTTTTAAGAACTCATAAAAATGAAGGTGAAAAATAAAATTCACAAATAAGAAATCAAAAACCTTGGTCTGGGGTTTGGGGAATGTAGCACAGTTCATAGATGGCTTATGAAACCAGCACAAAACCCTGGGATTAGTCCCCAGCATTGCATAAAGTGTGCAGAGGAACATGCCTAGTGATTCTAGCTCTTGGGAGGTGGAGGCAGAGGGTGAGAAGCTCGAGATTATCCTCAGCTACATAGCAAGTTTGAGGCCAGCCTGACTACACAAAACCTTGCCTCAAAAACAAAAATTCTTCTGTGTTCAAAAGGTTAATCTATAGAAAAAAAATCAAAGATGAAAGAGAAGAAAGGGCAAGCAGCCATGTTAAACAAGGAGGCAGAAAACTCACCATGAAGGGGTCTTTGTAGAAATAAGTGTGTTACAAAACTCAAATCCAAATGGATCAAAGACCTCAACATAAAGCCAGCCACACTGAGCCTTATAGAAGAGAACGTGGGAAGCACACTTGAATACATTGGCACAGGGAACCACTTCCTAAATATAACACCAGCAGCACAGACACTGAGAGAAACAATTAATAAATGGGACCTCCTGAAACTGAAAAGCTTCTGTAAAGCGAAGGACATGGTCAACAAGACAAAATGACAGCCTATATAATGGGAAAAGATCTTTACTAACCCCACATTAGACAGAGGTCTGATCTCCAAAATATACAAAGAACTCAAGAAATTGGACACCAAAAGATCACATAGTCCAATTTAAAAAAAAAATGGAGTACAGACCTAAACAGAGAACTCTCAGCAGAGGAATCTAAAATGGCTGAAAGACACTTAAGGAAATGTTCAACATCCTTAGTCATCAGAGAAATGCAAATCAAAACAATTCTGAGATTCCATCTTACACCTGTAAGAATGACCAAGATCAAAAACACTGATGACAACTTATGCTGGAGAGGTTGTGGGGTAAAGGGAACACTCCTGCATTGCTGGTGGAAGTGCAAGCTGGTACAGCCCCTTTGGATATCAGTGTGGTGATTTCTCAGAAAATTAGGAAACAACCTTCCTCAAGACCCAGTAATACCACTGTTAGGTATATATCCAAAGGATGCTCAATTGTGCCACAAGGACGTGTGCTCAACTATGTTCATAGCAGCATTATTTGTCATAGCCAGAACCTGGAAACAACCTAAATGCCCCTTGGTTGAAGAATAGATAAGGAAAATGTGGTACATTTACATATTGAAGTACTACACAGCAGGAAAAAAATAACGACAGCTTGAATTTTGCAGGAAAATGAATGGAGCTAGAAAACATTATTTTGAGTGAGGTAACCCAGACACAGAAAGACAATTATCACATGAACTCACTCATAGGTCGTTTTTAAACATAAAGCAAAGAAATACACCCTACAAACCACAATCCCAGAGAACTTAGACAACAATGAGGACACTAAGAGAGACTTACATAGATCTAGTCTACATAGGAAGTAGAAAGTAGAAAAAGACAAGATCTCCTGAGTTAATTGGGAGCATGGGGGCCTTGGGGGAGGGCTGAAGGGGGGAGGGAAGAGGCAGGGAGGGGAGCAGAGAAAAATGTAGAGCTCAATATCAATAAAAATGTATAAAAAATAAAAAGAAAACGGGGGGATAGGTAACAGAGTCTGAAGATGCAAAGAAAAACAAAAAGAAAGAAAAAAGTGTGTTAGTATAGCAGGAGAGGACAGAGCAGGTGAGAGAGCAAGTTAGGCGAAACCAAAGAGTAAATTCTCTTCGGATGGGAACTGGTGGCACACACTGGGTTTGTAAATGTGGGAGATGCTGGGTCTGCCTGCTCCACCAGGGCTCCTGTTTGAGCTGTCCTCAATACCCTTCCCCGGAATTCCCTTCCTTGGAACAAGTCAGGTAGTAGCTTGGGTCAGTGAGTGAGAATGGAGGAGCTGAACCTGTCTGCTGTATTCTGTCCATTTTTTTTATTTAAAATCTTTATTTATTTACTATGTATACAATATTCTGTCTATGTGTATGCCTGTATGCCTGCAGACCAGAAGAGGGCACCAGACCCCATTACAGATGGTTGATGGGAATTGAACTCAGGACCTTTGGAAGAACAGGCAATGCTCTTAACCTCTGAGCCATCTCTCCAGTCTTTCTGTCCATTTTGTAGCTTGTCATTTTGTTGGCCTTGCTCATTTTCAGTGGACAGAATTCGAAGCAAATGTCAGGCACAAGCCAAGGTCCCACCCCAGGTCAGACTTTGACTGGTCTTAGCCTTGTGCCTTGTGGTAGTTTGAAAAAAAAAAATGAAGTAGCACTATTAGGAGGTGTAGCCTGGTTGGAGGAGGTGTGATTTTGTTGGAGGAAGTGTGTCACTGTGTGAAACTCATATATGCTCAAGCCACACCCAGTGAAAGAGATGACTTCCTGTTGCCTGCACAAGGTGCAGGACTCTTAGCATCTGCTCCTGCACCATGCCTGCCTGCTCTCTGCCATGTCCCACCATGATGATGATCCCCAAGTGTCCCTTGAGCCCCTCTGATGTCAGCTCCTTCTCCGTACACCCGGCCCCTGGTATCCTCTGACCTGACCTTTTGCTCTTTTAGTTCTGTCTTTATCAAACGTGTTTATTATGATATCAAAAGATACATGTTGTACTATCTACAAGGTATTTTTAATTCAGTATTGTTCTTTATATATCTTCCCAACTCTGTGTCCTTTCTATTTTCTTATTTTATTTTTGTCAAGGACACAAACTAGAGTCTGTCAATGGCCTATTTGCAAGTTTGTAGAGCATTTCTTCAATTAATGACAGATGTAGGAGGAGGGCCCGGTTCACTATGGGCGATGCTACCCCTGGGCAGGTAAGTGGAGGCTGGGGCTGGGGGATGGCTGAGCAAGCCAGTAAGCACTTCTCCTCCATAGCCTCTGCTTCCCTCCTGCCCTTGAGTTTTGTCCTGATCTCACTTGGTGATGGACTAGAAGCTAAAATAAGCCCTTTCCTCCCCACGTTGCTTTTGGTCCTGGTGTTTATCATAGCAGCAGAAAGCAATCTAAGGCAATCACCAAAGAACCAAAGTTTCAAAAGATGTATTTTATGGACTTTTGATATTCATAATTTTTATGTCTTGTTTAGGAAATTGGTGTAATCTGAAGTTGCAAAGACTTTCTTCTACAAATACCACAGCTTTGATTCTTACGTTTAGGACTATGATCCACTTTGAGACTAATTTTTTGTGTTTCCAATGGTAAACTAATGGGTTTTTTTTTTTGGTGGATTTTTCTAGCATCGTTAGACAAAGCACAATTCTCTCTCTCACCATTGCACAATGCAGATGTCAATCAACTGCACAGATGTAGCTCTAAATCTGGACTAGTTACTCTGTATTGCTGTTAACCTCGTACCAGTATTGTCTTGAAAACAGGTAATTTGAATTTCTTTAGTTCAATTACCTTTAATTTTTTATTAATATTTTTTATTAAATAATTTATTATTTGCATTTGGGTATTTGTTTGCATATATGTATGTGCACCATGTTTTGTGCCCGGTGCCCACTGATCCCCTGGGACTGGAGTTAATGCATGATATTGTGTTGGGAACTGAACCTGTGTCTTTTGGAAAAGTATCCAGTGTTCCCAACTGTTGAGCTATCTCTCCAGCCCTTCAGTGAGCTTTTGAATTCCATTATAAGGCTCACTGGGATTTTCACTGGATTGCGTTGATTCTATAGATCAACTGGGAGATGTGTGTGTTGAATTGCTTGGCCCATGATATGATTTAGCATTCCATTTCTTAATATCTTTGATTTCTTTCAATAATGGCTAATATTCAAAGCCATTTTTGTTATGTATGTGTTTTGTTTGTGTGTATTTTGTTAGATTTATTCTCAAGTGATTCATGTGTTATCATTTGTTGACATATGGTATTGTTTTTCGGTTTCCAGCTGTTCATGGGTAGTCAATACCATTGCTCTTTAAAATCTATCATATTTATCTATTATATTTGTCATTGTTGTAGAATACTATTTTAAGATGTGTTACATTTGTTTATGCTGTGGAACATTGTTTAACGATGTAAAGGTGTGCTGCCTTTGTTTATGCTGCATTTGTTTAACTCTGTGAAACTGTGATTCTTTGCCTGTCTAAAACACCTGATGGTCTAATAAAACGGCCAATAGTGGGGCAGTAGAAAGGATAGGTGGGATTATCAGGCAGAGGGTATAAATAGAAAGAGAAATCTGGATAAAAAGAGGAGAAAGAACAAGGAAAGAGGATGCTGAGAGCCAACCAGCCAGCCACACAACCAGCCATGGAGTAAGAAGTAGAAGGTACACAGAAATAGAGAAAGAAAAACCCAGAGACAAAAGGTAGGCGGGATAATTTAAGTTAAGAAAAGCTGTCTAGAAACAAGCCAAGCCAAGGCCCACACATTTATAAATAATAAGCCTCCGTGTGTATTTATCTGGGAGCTGGGTGGCAGGCCCCCAAAAGAGTAAAGAGCCAAGAGAGTGAAAAAAATCAAAACATTTTAGCGTTCCAACATGGGTCTAGAGTAAAACCAACAACAACATGTCATATTTGTTGACCAAAGATTTTCACTAATTTTCCTTAATATTTAATCGTCTTCAAAATCTGAGGTGACCTTCACTTCTGATATTGAGAACTCATATTTCCTCCTCTCTCTCCACTAGTGTTGAGGCTTGAATCCAGGCTTTTGTGTGTGCTGGGCCAGCACTGGAGGACTAAGTTGCGTTCTGAGCCCTTCCTTCCTTTCCTTGATAAATTTGGCTGAATGTTTATAAACTTCATTGAAAATCTCACAGGACTACCTTTCGGTTCCGTGGACTTTCTGTGTTTCATTTCGTTGCTTTCTGTTCAGCATTTCTTTCCTTCTGCTTGTTTCGATTTCACCTGGCTCCTCTTCCTCAGGTTCTACTGCTGGCCTTCGCCAATTAAAGTCCTTTCTTCTCTTTGAACACAAGCACTTAATGCTATTGACTACTTAGAGCAAAACTCGTAAGCATGTGTTATGGGATCAACATATACAGAAGTTCAAACTAAAACACTACTCAAGGTGAGGCTGGAGAGGCGATGGTCCAGTGGATGAACGGTTGCCGCTCAAGCGTGAGTTCGAATCCCTAGAACACAAAAAAGGTGGGCGTGGAGGAATAGGAGCTGTGACCCCATCGCTGGGGAGTTTGGTGAAGCGCATAGGCAGGAGGATTACTGGGTTGGCTGGTTACCAGTCTAACTTCAGGTTCAGTAGAGAGATACTGTCTGACCTTCACACAGAATGGGTGCACACACTCCAAATACACATCTATAGCATACATATACACACTCACACATACATGTACACCCAAAAATATGTGCACAAAAGACATGAGAGAAACCAAATTATGGTCAGACTTGCAATCTCAGCACTTGGGAAGTAGAGGCAGGAGAATAGCAATTTGGAACCAGTCTGAGCTATATAACGACATCCCCTCTCAAAGAAAACAGGAAAAAAAGGGGTGTTAGATTACTATTTTTTTTTGTATTTTCTCAGAACACATTTTTTTTCTTCCTAGCTTTTATTCAAGTGCACTGACTTGAGGATGATTTTAGATTTTGTTAAAAGCAGCCACATCCATGGATTGTACGTAGTCCTCAAAAGCAGTAATCCGCTCTTCCAGCATATCTGTTCCAACCTTATCGTCCTCAACTACACACTGTATTTGAAGCTTTTTATTTCCATATCCCACCGGAACCAATTTGGAAGAGCCCCACACCAAGCCGTCCGCTTGAATGCTCCTAACACACTCCTCTAACTTGGCCATGTCGGTCTCATCGTCCCAGGGCTTCATGTCCAGTAAGATGGAAGACTTGGCAACAACTGCGGGCTTTTTAGCTTTCTTGGATTCATACTGTGCAAGGCGCTCTTCTCGGAGCCTTTTTGCTTCTCCACTTTCCTCCTCGTCATCTGACCCAAAGAGGTCAATGTCGTCGTCGTCTTTAGCATCCGCAGCTGCGCTTCCTGTGGTGTCTTCCACACTGGCAGGACCGTACTTGCCCAAAGACTTCTTCACTCCTGGCCGGCTGGCTTTCTCTTTCTCATAAGACTTGATGTGATTATACCAGCGCAGAGCATGGAACAGGTCAGCGGGCAGTGGGCCAGAGACTGCTTCAAAGACTGCCACATCTGCTTGTGATGGCACATACCCCTCGATGGAGCTCTTGTCCGCCAGGTACTCGTTGAGCTCCTGGAGGCCGGCAGGGGTTTTGAGGTCTCCGAAACCCATGGTGTCGGCTGTATCCCGGAGGCCCGCAGCAGCGGAGGGAGAGAGCGCCAGAAGCCCGCGGCTGGCGGTGAGGGAGGAAAGCTCATATCACATTTTTTAAAATATATAAGAACAAGTGACAGAAACCAAAAGCAAAGTAGACAAATCTACAGCTCTGTATGGAGAACATAACACGTTCTCATTCTTCGTTTGGTGCAATGGCATAGATGTCCAGAACATCAGCAACTAATCTGACTTCACTGATGGTCCAGAACACGCCAACCAGACGCTGTCAGGCTAAACATTCTATCTAGTGCACACGGGACAGTCATCAGGAAGGACTGTGTTTTAGGCTATAAAGCAAGCGAATTTTTTAAGTAATTGAAATTATGCATATTATATTCTTTGAACACTATGAATTAAATCAGAAGTCAAAAATGGGAAGTCTACAAAGATTTGGAAAGTACACATGCCATTTCTAAATAAGTTTTGAGCCAAATCAGAACTTATGGGAGAAATTAATAAATACTTTATATGTAGTGAAAACAAAAACATCATATAGCAGAATCAGTGGACTGTGGCTTATGCAGGGCTCCCCTCGAGGCTCAGCTTCCGTGATTTCTGCTTACCCATCTTCAAGATAACCAATTCTTTTCTCTGCCATGTTTAGTCTTCTAATAAAGTCCACTAAAGAAATGTCTCATTTCTGATAGCAGGTCTTATTTCCAGGTTTCTCACTTGAGTTCTCAGGATGAATTTTTATTGATGTTTTGGGGCCTCTCTGTTTGTAGGTGACGTCCACTCTTCCCGCTATGAGCTCTGACTAGGTTGTAGCTCCTTTGGCCTCCATCCTTCCAGGGTCATTCTTGAGTCAGATTCTGTCAGTGGTTTTATGCCTTTATTCCCCCTCTGTTTTGGGTGAGATAGGGTCTGACTCTCTGGCTGGCCTGGCACTTACTATGTAGACTCGCTGGTCTGGAGACCTCTAGAGAGCTGCCTGCCCTGTCTCCCCAGCGCTGGGTGAATGGTCGGCACCACCAGGCCCAGCGGGAAAGTGGGTTTTGGTTTTCACTCTGTGTTTGGATGCTGACGTGGTAGAAGAGAGGGACTGGAGGGAGCCAAGGAAAGAGCTCTTCATCCAGCAGGCTTACCAGCATCCGAATCAGGCTTGTCAGCAGTTTAGTAGGGTTTGTTTATTTGCATGGCAGACATGGCCTTCTCTGGGCTGAGCTGCTGTTAGTCTCCAGGCATGCCTCACACGTGGCCCAGGTCACACGCATCCCAAGATGGCTGCGGGTACAGCCCAATACACTTGATGATGACAGCACCATGTTAGGCTATCACATGTGGGGCACTACCAACTCTGCAAGCGGCTCAGGGTGACAGGGATCCTGTCGTGTCTGTGATCGGCCCACGGCTTTTCAACCCCTTGGGATCTGATACGCTCCGCAGAAGCTGAACTCTTATAAACAGGACTCTTAAGGATCTCCATATTGTGGGGTGGAAACAATCTTCTCTTGTGCTTTTCTACATCGTAAGTGGATGCAGAGCCGCACTTAGTTTTTTCTAATAACCCTGTTTTTCTGTTTAAGTCATTTCTGCACATGAAAGAATTTTGCCTTACGGGAGGCGGGGGGCAATGTATGGTAGTGGTTAAGACAAAAGCAGTATTCAGACCAAACTGGCTCTGAAACCCAGCTCTACCTTGCTACTAATTTTCTGAGCTTTGTGACTGAACGAATTATTTAACTCCGTTCAGTTTTCTCATCAGAAAGACAGGGTAGAGCGAGATAATGCCTGTAAAATCCTCAGCACACTGCCCAACTGTACAGCCTTCATTATGAGACTCAAGTTTTATATGAATAAGCCTGGTGACATATTAAAAGATACCCTGGATAGAAAAGAGACCAGTGTGTGGAAGGTCATTAGCATAAGATTCAAGTCACAGGCCCTGAAATAGGCTGCAGCAAAGGCGATGGAGGAAATGAGCCAGCTCTGGGCAAGCACTGGACCCCACTGTAGTGTGTCGCTTGGGTACTGACCTACCCTCTCAGTTAACTTACATTCAGCGCAGTTCCCACAGCCCCATGGCTGTCTGCTTGACTGTCTTTCTCTAACTTTTTGGCTGCTTTGAGAGATGGGCAGGGTGGTAGATCAGCAGTTTATCCCTTGTGCTCCGGTCTATATGGCCATCAGGTAGTTCGTTGACTTAACTGGGTGAAAGCTGTTCTGTGTTCTTTCTCACTACGAGGGCCACCGCTACGATTGTCCATAGTTGACTATTCAGCTTGGGGTTCATTTCCATCCCTGTTACTAGGCCAACATGAGTAGCCCTCTTGGTCTGATTTTGGCCACACTGGTATAGACACAGCTTTTCCTTTTCTTCTTTTCTTTCTTTCTCTTGGACGCTAACCAGAGCCCAAGTACTCTTATCTGGTACTTAGACCTCTGTACTGTTGTCTGAGGCTAAGGAAGAGTCTTTCTGTTGTATGGCTCTGTGCCAAATTTCCATCCCTAACCCCAAGAAGCATGCTCTGGCTGGTTGCTAAGATCCAGAGCTTGGCTGCCCTGTGCTTTCCTTTAGACTCTCATAAAACTGCCTTCAAGCATCTTTCTAGACTGTCTCTAAATTCTTTCATAGTGAGACCAAGAGGCCTAAGCAACAGGGGACAGGGCTGTCCAGTTTTGCTAGTAACGTATGGCACTCCAGATGGGACTCCTCAAAGTTTCTGCTAACAACTGTAATATTAAATATGGACATACAAAGGAATTTAATAATGATGACCCTAAAGAATAGCCATGGAGGACAATGCTTGGGACTTGCAAAGACTCAAGAGGCAGCCGGTACGATCAGAAGCACGGGGTTTTGAAGGCCTGTGGGGCCTCCCAGCTCGCTAACACCGAGAAGCTTGGCTAGGAATATTGCTAACCTGCACAGAGAGTGATGGGGGCTGTGCACGCCCCAGACCCTGAATTTCCTGTAAACAACCTGCTTGCAGCTGCTCTGAGTATGAGACAGGGGCGTGGTTTCTGGTGACTGCAGCTGAAAGCTCTTGAGAGCTGGGGCATGGCCAGAGCACTGTATAAGCTGCCCCTGAACACAATAAAGTGGGCATTCTTGGCATTCTTATTTCAAGGATGACCCGTATCCCTCCCCACCTCCCTCCCTCTCTGTCTGTCTGTCTGTCTCTGTCTCTGTCTCTGTCTCTGTCTCTCTCTCTCTCTCTCTCTCTGTGTGTGTGTGTGTGTGTGTGTGTGTGTGTGTGTGTTTCAATCTCCAGGGCTCTTGCCCAAGACTCGCGAATGGTCCCGTAGTGCAGATGCTACAGACTGCCTGCATCATCTCAGCCTGAGGAAGAACAAAGAGATACCGGGGGTTCCTTTACTCCTTGTCATTAGCCCCAGTGTCTACTGGGAGCTTGTTTATTCTTCTGAGGTCGTGGTGATGAGACTCAGTGTTTAGTCAAGGTCTCGTCTCTTCTGTGTCTTCAATTTTAACATCTTCAACAGAGCTGACCTTGGACTGTGAGCTCTTCCAACACATTCCCATCCTTGAATCTGCACCAATTTGCTTTATTCAAACAAAAAATTTTTTTGAAATTATTAATTTATTTGTATTTTATGTGTGTTAGTGGTTTTGCCTGCTTGTATGTCTGTGTGATGGTGTCAGATCTCGGAGTTACAGACAGCTGTGAGCTGCTGTGTAGGTGCTGGGAATTGAACCCGGGTCCTCTGGAAGAGTGGTCAGTGCTCTTAACCCCTGAACCATTTCTCCAGCCCCCCAAATTAAAAAAATTGAATGTAATAGTTAGCATGTCAGCTCCACATTCCCCTCTTCTGCCAAGGATGTAAACTTAAGAGTATGTCCCAGTCTTGCCCCCTTTCTGTGACAGAATTCTCTGACAAGCAGCTTGAGGGAGAAATGGTTTGTTCTGTCTCAGAGTTCAGAGGTCATCATGGAGGGGAAGTCAAAACAGCAGGGGCTTCAAACGACTGGCCACACGCTATCCAGGGTCGGAAGGCAGAGAGTGGTATGTGCATGCAGTTCAGTTCTCGCTCCCTCTCTGCCTCTCTTTCTGTATCTCTGTCTCTCTCTATCTCTGTGTGTCTGTCTTTCTGTTTATCTCTCTGTTATCTCTGTCTCTCTGATTTTCTTTCTCTCTTGACCAGGATCCCAGCCAGGTAATAAGGACACCAACAGCAGTTCTTTCTATCTCAACTAGCAAAATCAAGATAACCCTCCAGAGCGTGCTCAGAGGCCCATCCTCTTGGGTGATTCTAGACTCTGGCAAGTTGGCAGTTAACCCCAGCTGCCGCAGGGTGAGCCGCTTGTCTTCAGTCAGCGTCCTGTTCAGGGGCCTGGCCTCCCGACGAGCTGGCAGAGGAGCTTGCCTGCGCAGCGACAGTAGCTGTTAGGGTAGAAAAGGTCTCATTGTTCACCTCCCCAACCTCACTCCTAATAGATATCTAGTTCAAAGGCATCTGACCTCGATGGAAATCTCCTCCCTAAAAATTAGCTTTTATTATGCATGTTAGTGTTGACTTTGAACTTCAGTGAAGCGGATGAAAGTATAATCTCCTGTTTCTCAACCACATTGGAAACACTAGATAATGATGTGGCCAAGTCTGGAAATAGAACTTGTTTGGCTAGTAAAAATCATTTGGGGGGGGAAAAAAAGAAAACTTTCAGTTACATAAATTAACATTTAGATTTTGGCTTAAAAGTCATTCCTGTCTCTGTTGTAGAATGTCTCTCAGCAGGAGCCTGAGAGTGGACAGCCATTAAGACCACACAGCTCAGTGAAATCTCCAAACACACCCTGAAAACCACAAAGAGAATAGTTTCATTGTCATGGACAAACACAGGTCAGCGCTGTTCTTGCTTAGTAACTGGTGACGCCAATACTTTAGATATAGTTCTCCAGCGTCTTATAATCTATGTCTCCAATGAATAACTTGATCTGAGACGAGACTGTGGTCAGGAAGAGCCAGAAACATGACAGGCAGTTAGTGGCCCACCGCATTTTGATCTGGTGATGCATTTTGGAGATATTGTTGTACGAAATTCATGGTTTTAGTGTCTGGTCCCGTCTATGGTTTGTGCATCTGTTAGGCCGTCTTGCTCTTTTTCTCTCTCTCATTTCATCATTTTAAGGTTTTTTTCTTCTTATTGTATCCGTTATTATGCCTAAGATGCAAGTCTGACACTGTTCTGGAAGAGCCGGACATTTAATCAACACCATATGGCTTATTGAATAGGTAAGTTGATATGTGTCCAGATTTGTCATTTGCATTCTGTGACACGTTGTCTGTTGAGACGTGATGGGATGGGGACTTAAGCACAATAAATGAATGATGTCTTACCTGAAGAAACATTTCTTCTAAATGATGTCTTAAATACATTCGGGCCTTCCTAATGCTGTAGTAAATCTGAGTTGAAGCACAGGGGCCGCTGAGATTTTCCTAGCCTCCTTGTTTTCTGGAGTCCCAGGCATGGCTAGGAATGCAACTCAGCCACAGAAGATTTACCTGGAATACAACACTTTGAATTCTATTCCCTTGTCATATACCTACAGGGGCTCTGTGGTCTTTTAGCATAACAATTCCCTTAGTGTGTGTCGCCCAGCTCCTTGACCACTGCGTTGTTTAATTTTTGTTGTTGTTTGTTGCCAACCTGACATAAGCTAAATTAATCTAGAAAAAGGAAATCTCAATGAGGAATAACCTTCATCAGATTGGCCTATGGTCGTATCTGTGGGACATTTTCTTGATTAAAGATTAATGTGGGTGGGTCCAGCCTGCTATGGATGGTGCCACCAATGAGCAGGTGGGTCTTGGTTATAATGTCGGTGTTTTACTGATTTGCCTTTTTTGTGAGGCCTGCCACCCTGCTTCCAAATAAATCATACGCAAGGTTTATTCTTAGTTATGAATGCCCGACCTTAGCTTGACTTGTTTCTTGCCAGCTTTTCTTAAATTATCTCACTACCTTTTACCTCTGGGCCTTTTCTTTTTTCCACTTCTGTATACCTTTCTTTCCTTCTTGCTCTGTGACTGGCTAGGTGACTGGTCCCTGATGTCCTCCTCTCCTTGTTCTTTTTCTTGCTTTCTCTTCATTCTCGGTCCTCTATTTATCCTCTCTGCCTGCCAGCCCCGCCTATCCTTGCTCCTGCCTCGCTATTGCCCAATCAGCTCTTTATTAGGACCATCAGGTGTTTCAGACAGGCACAGTAACAGCTTCATGGAGTTAAACAAATGCAGCGTAAACAAAAGTCACACACCTGTGAAAATAATATCCCCAACATGGTCGCAAACTGAGCAAGCCCTAGAGAGCAAGTCAGTAAGCAGCACTCCTCCATGGCTGTTGTTGCTTCAGTTCTGGCTCCAGGTTCTTGCCTTGACATCCTCCCACAAGTGTGCTTCATGATGGACCACAATCTGGAAGCTGAAATAAGCCCTTTCTTCCCTACATTGTTTTCATGGCCTTCATCACAGAAACCCAAAACAAACTAAGCCAGTCATCTTCTCACTGAATCATTTCTAGCTAGAAGAACCTCCCCTTCCTTGTTTCCTGCCTTGTGGGGAGGCAAGCCGAAGTCACAGTGGTACCATCCAGTGCTCTCACCGGAATTCCCAGAGCTTTTGTGGTAAAACTTGCTTTACCCCAGTGACTTGTTTGTAAGACCTCTAGATTTTCTTTAGAGGCCCAGTTTCCTCCTCACTTGGTGATTTTCTAGACCCATTTGTGACTCACGTCTGACACGTTATTGGTAAAGGCTCACTTACTGCCCAGGTACAGAGAGTTTGATGGGTGCTCGGCAGCACTGTGCATCCAAGGCTGAAGGGTGGCAGTTTCACTCCAGGGTCCACACCTCTATGTCATTGTTCCTACCCAGCTGCTACCCGGGGCACACATGTAACATGTTAGATGCTCAGTGCATAGCTGTTACAACCGTTATTGCTGCCTGGGCTGATTTCAAATGATCCCTGTCTGGTTATAGTGTGCCTGCTTACATTCCTGCTTTTACACACTCCCTCGCCATGTCTAGGGATGTTGAACACTGTTTCTTCTTTTGAGACCCATTTGTTCATTTAATTAGCCCCCTTTTTGAGTAGCAGTTTTATTTTTGGTATTTAATTGGTTTAGCTCCTTATAAATTATGGATGTTAGCCCCCTTTCTGAATTATGGCTGATAAATTTTTCTCCCATTCTGTGGTCTGTCTGTCTGCTCCACTGACAGTTGACTGTGCAGGGCAGAAACTCTTTTACTTTCATATCCTTCCATCTCCTGATTCTTAGGGTGAGTTTCATGTTACTGGTTGTATAGCTTAAATTTCTTGCCCACCCCATTGTCTTAAAGAGTATTCACTGTGCTTTCCCCCAGCATTGTCAGTGTTTGTGGTTTTAATTAAAGTCTCTTGACCGACTTTGAGTTATCTTTTTATATATAAGGCTAAAGATATGGGTGTAATTCTATATCCTGGCGGATAGTTTTTCTAGCACCATGGTCTTTGTTTACTTCTGGGTCTTCTATTCTGTACAGTTAGTCTAACAGACTGTCTTTGTTACTGTAGCTCTTCAGTATTGTTTGAGGTCAGGTACTGTGATGCTTCTCGGTGTCTTCTTTCTTCTTTGGATGCTCTGGCTATTTGTGGTCTTCTATGAGACCATATGAATTATTGGATTATTTTTTTCTAGAGCTGTGATGTATGACGTTAGAACTTTAATTGGTGTTGCACTAAATTTGTGGAAATCTTTTGGTAAGCCATTTTTGTGATATTAATTCTGCCAATCCAGAAGCTTGAACCATCGTTCCATGATCCAGTGCCTTAGCAAAGATATTTTCAAATCAATACTTGCTGTTCTTCTATTCACAAAAGCAAAGACATGGAACCAGCTTAGACGTCCGTCAGTTGATGAACGGGTAATGAAATGTGGTTCACACACAGAATGGAACATTATTTAGCTGTAAACAGAAATGAAGCCAGGGTGATGGCTGGACTTACACATGATTTCTGGTAACAGCCTGAACCGCAGACTTCCACGTGGCGTCTGGTGCCATGGACCTCAGTGTGGTCTCCAATGGCAGAACAGATCAAAGATCTCATGTCCCTCTGTTGCTTCACAGGCCACAGACACATCACAGCCCTCAGCCTGGGGCAGCAGCACAGCCTGGGGCGGCACACTATGGATATCGAGGTGGCCCCAGGGCCAGCATGGACCTTAGAGGCCTTTGAGGAGGTCCAATCCAGAAAATGTTGTGTTGCTCATAACCAGGGTGATCGAGCAGCTTGGTAGAGAGTTCATGGGCTTGAGTCAGAGTGTGAGCTTCAGGCCGCTGCATACCGCCCTGTCAGCCCTGCTGTAACACGCTTCCCCCTCCACCACAGGCTTCCCTCACACCTCTCTCCTGCTCACTCCCTGCTCCGTTCCTCTCCCTTTCCCACCTCAGAGGCAATGGAAGCTACAGTGTGTTCTACTACAGTCACACTATGTAGTTATCCAGACAGATTTACATGTAGATATTCATTGCAATAAGTCATTGGTCTATTTCAAGGTAGCTGGTGTAAAGCACCGTAAATACTGGACCATTGCTGAAACTTCTCTCAGATGTCCTGCTGTTGCCCAGAGTCAGGCTGATGTTGCAGCTAGGCAGGGCATCCTAGGGCAGGTTCTATGAGATCTCCTGACTGCACGGGCTGCAGCTGCAGCGGCTTCCTGCCGGAAGCTGGCCAGTAAGCTTGGGACTGGCCCTGTCCAGCAATGACCTGCTTTTGCAGCAGCCCAAGCCGCCACACATCTCCCTGTCGTTAGGGCTGGCAGCTACACGGCTCGTTGGAAACCACTTTTGTACTTGCAGCAGCCTGAGAGCCAGGGGCATAGATTTGGTGATTTCCTTGTGTGTGACTCTGCTCTGCCATCTCTTTCCTCCTGATTCCGTCAGTCCACGTTTTAAAGGCATCTTTCCATAAGATGGAAAGTTGTTTGATGTGTGTGTGTGTGTGTGTGTGTGTGTGTGTGTGTGTGTGTGTGTGTGTGTCTGTGTTTCAGGACAGAGTTTCTCTGTGTAGCTCTGGCTGTCCTGGACTCACTCTATAGACCAGGCTGACCTCGAACTTGAGATTCACCTGCTTCTTAGTTGTTCTGCAGCTACCGTGGATTCAGCAGACTCCTTTTCCCGCAGGTACAGATTCCTCAAAGCTCCTTGGTGGGGGTCCAGAAGGAGCTACCACCTTTGTTTTCTATAACCTGAAATTCTTGTGTCTCTTTTTTTCCTTTTAAAATTAAGTTAGATCATCTATATAGTGTTGGTTAATATGCAAATTGTATTGCTCTGTGTGCTGGTTAGTGTTTGGTCAATGTGACAGAGCTAGGTCATTTGGGAAGAGGGAGTTGCAACTGAGAAAATGCCTCCACCAGATAAGCCTGTGGGCAAGCCCTGGGGCATTTTCTTGGTTGCTGATTGATGTGGGAGGTCCCAGCTCACTGTGGGTGGTGCCTGGGTGCTGTAAGAAAGCAGGCTGGGCAAGCCCTGGGGAGATCACCAGTAAGCAGCACCCCTGCATGACACCTGCATTAATCTCTTTCCTGACACCCTGGATGATGGGCTGCAAGCTGTGAACTATTGAAATAAATACTTTTCTCTCCAACTTGCTTTTGCTCACAGTGTTTTATCGCAGTAATTGAGACCCAATCCAAGACACCGTGTATACAGTAAAGTGTGGTTAACATGGCTTTTAAGATACTTAAGCACCTGAACTGCTTAGCCCTGTTGTGGCCTCTGCAAATGTGTCCACCGTGAGTCACTTCAGTAATTATATGGGTCCCCAAAGAAAATACTGTACAGCAAAAGAAAGGCTGGATTTGAGTTTCCCATGCTGACAGTCTCCTGATGGGCTTTTCATGTGGAGGATCCTGATGGACCCAGTTATTGAGCGCATGCTGGGGAGTGTGTCCTCACGCACACTCCTGGCCACACAACACAGGAGAAGCTTCTCAGCAAATGGGACCCACCACACAGCTGTGAAGACTCTTGGAGAATGGGTCAGGAACCTTCTATCAGAAAGCTGCTCCCTTTGTGAGCTCACCCCCATTCTTAGATCTCTTGCTTCCTGATGGCTGGTTGTAAGCATCTTCTTCCAGACAAACTTCCCTGGCAGGATGGCGGAAGAAGCCGTGTTGAGAAGTCTGATTTGCTGGACATATAGAATGTGGTCCTCTCCTGCTTTTGGAGTCAGGTCAAGCTATCTAAGAATGGCCCAGGCTCTTAACTTGAACCCCATGGGGGTGCTGTTCTGGGCAGGGACCTTGTTGGTGGAGATGTCAGAGGGAAGGTGTGGGTGGTTAGGCTGAGACACTTGGAGAAAAGCTGAATTTCTGAGTTTCTGCGGTCCTGTGTATTCAGAAGCTTCTATCTAAGATGGCAATGTCTCCCAACTGCTCTGAAGATGCCCTTATCCACCCATCCCCTTTCCTTTAAAAATGACAACAGTTTCATCACAATTATTGAAAACAGAACATAAAATCCAAGCCAGGCATCCTGAGGTCATCTTGAACTACCCAGAAAGTCAGTGTCTGTTTGTCCTCCCAAAGTCTCTAAATGCAGTGATGGGTCAAATGGTTCAATCCTAACGGCCCCTGATGAGAACATACAGGGATATTTATGCTAGGAGATAAACTAAACTGGAATATTTGAGAGTTGGTTTGGTCTCCCTGAGCAGAATGCCTGCAGTGAATCTACCAGCCAACGGTCTCTAGTTTCCTTTCAGTTGTGGCAATAAAATATTCAAATTAAAATAAAAATTAGAGAAGGAAAGTGATTATTTTAATCTTAAGATTTACAATCCATCCTGAGGGAAGTCAGGGCAGGAACTCAGGCAGGAACTTGTAGCGGAAGCCATGGCGGGGTGTTCCTTTTGCTTGCTCTCTAAGCTTAATTAATTAATTAAGCTTAATGCTTAGATAGCGTTCTCATATGGCTCAGGACCTGCCTAGGGAATGGTGCTGCTTACACTGGGCTGGGCCCTCCTATACCAGTCAGTAATCAGACATTCCTCTATGCCCGTCTTATTTGGGTGATCCTTCAATTAAGACTACCTCTTGGATGACTAGGTTGTGTCAAGCTGACCTTTAACTAGGTCACCCTGCTAATCTGAAAGGTGGGGGAGGAGAAGAAAGTATTAGGCAAGGAGGCTGCTTACCTGAGACACAGAGGACAAAGGTCCCTTTGATGCTGAAGCTTATTTTACTTTTGGGGGAAAGTTTTTGTTGTTTTCAGCAGCTTCAGGTCCCTCCCATCCTTGAGTCCCTTTCCCTCCGATCACAAGCGGTCCGTTAGAAACCCATGCAAACAAACCTCGAGCCAGAAGATTGTCTCCGGCTGGTTACCCCCTGAAGTAGCAACAGGGTTATTGGTTGCCGACCATTTCCCTGAACTGGGGATGTGGTGTGCCAAGGTTGGCCAGGCTGACTGCCGGCCTCGCTGAGCCTGGAACATGCCCCTGATGCATCAGGATGCAGAGCAGGCCAAGGCAGATGCGTGGGTGTGGACATTGGCAGATGTGACCACGAGGGCAGCCAGAAGAAAGGTGACAGCTGGCGTGCATTCCGCCCATAGACCACAGGAGAGTGGTCACATCATTCGCTGTGCCAGGAGGGAGGCAGAGCAAGTCACACATGACAACTGAGGAATGAGAAAATCGACCGGCTTGTTTCCTCCCTTCCTGTTACTGCAGCTTGGGGGATGACTTGGAATGCTTCCTTCTCCTCAGCTGTCAGAACCACTGCCTTCACGAGGGCTTGTCAAGGAGCTGTGTCTTTCCTACTGGAGCAATACGCTGTGTGAATGCAAAGGCTGTCCCAGGGACCCCACTCACGGCATCTTGAGAGGTGCAGGATCTTGCCTAGCTAGCTGTCTGGACCACATGTCACACCATGGTGGGCAGCTTGAACAACAGGAATGACACAGTCTCTGTGGGGTCTGACCACATAGAGGTCAGAGGTGCAGTGATAAAGAATCTGGCTCCTGATTCTGGGTAGGAACCGTCCCACGGCAGCCAGCTCCTATCGGGTCTATAGACCTCTGCTGGGAACAGCTACCAGCTGCTCAGGTGGGTGGCGGTGGTCTTCCCTCACGGCAGGTATGGCACAAGAATATGAGAACAGCAGTGAACGGACTGAACTTCAGATATGGTACCCAGCACAGTCTATGAAGGGCTGCTCCAGTTCACATACAACTAGCAAGGTGGCAACACAGCTAATAGGAAATGAGGCCAGAGATGAATTCAGGGAGCAACTGGTGTGTGTGTGTGTGTACGTGTGTGTGTGTGTGTGTGTGTGTGTGTGTGTGTGTACGTGTACATACGCACGCTTATGTGTGATGTTGTGGCTTAAGCTCAGGGTGTTATGAATGCCATGCAATCCATTTTTATATTTTCAAATGGCAACATACAATAGAATTAACTGTTTCTAAACTGTGTTATGGAAAATCTAATGGTTTTTTAAAATATTTTATTTTTGCATCATTTTCTCACTTCTACCTGCCGTGGTCTTTTCTTATCTTGATTCTTATCCAAAATGTTGAAACCTTGGAAACTGATGGGAATAGACTTGAGATCAAATGACTCTGTTGGTACTTTGAAGTCAAGAAAGCCATAGAACAAGGTCCAGAAGAGAAGATGACGATGTTAGATGCTTCAGAGAGATAAAGATAAACATATCTGTGATCCATCAGATATACAATTCAATTTAGTGGGCTAAAGTTGCTCTTCTTTATGTAACTATGTGACCCAGGCACCCTGTTTCCTTTCTAGTATGTAAACAATGTTACCAACTTGTGTACACATACAAAATTACAGCAGCGCTCAGTGCTCTGCCTCTCTCCTCTACGGTTAAAATTAACCATGTGTCTGTAGTCATGTAGACCAGGATGGAAGCCGGAAATCTTTCCTACTACTGAGTCCTTTCTGCCTGAGAAGCTTTTATGTGAACCTGGGTATATAACATTGTTACACAAATCAATCATTTACTAATGACAAGCCATGAAGTAATTTATTTTAAACTAATTCTTTGGTATATCCACGATTTTACCATTTATTAAAGACCAAAGCAAAGTATATTTATTATTTGCATAAGTATATTTGCATATTTTGGCTGAATGTTTCAAGCTGTGGGCCATCCAACATCAATATTTTGATTTTATAGTTGCCAATACTGAAAGTGCCACTTTGCATGAATATAAAGTACAAAACGGAAGCAGTACATTTAGGGGCATTTTATAAATTGTTGGGAATTCTATTTTAATTCAAAGCCCAAATTCATTCAGTGATTTTTTTAAAAATGTATTCTTTTCTCATACAATGCATCCCAATCACTACATCCTGACTACAGTTTCCCCTTCCTCCATTCCTCCCAGTTTCTCTCTCCTCTTCCATTTCCCAAATTAAAAAACAAACAAACCAAAACAAAAAAAAAATAAAACAAAACAACAACAACAAAAAAAAAACATCGGGCTTCCCAGGGATTTTAACTGAACACAACATACAATAATACTAGGCATAAACCCTCATATCAAGGCTGGACAAGGCAACCCAGCAGGAGGAAAGGGTCCCAAGTGCAGGTAAAGAGTCAGAGACACCCCACTCCCACTGTTAGGAGTCCTACAAGAACACCCAGCTAACGACCTTAAGGTATATGCAGAGGACCTAGCTCAGATCCATGCTGGGACCCCATCTGGTTTAGACCCATGCAGTCTCTGTGTACACCGTACATATGTGTGTTGGTCCTGCTGTGTTTAAAAGATTTTGTTTCTGATTCACAATCCCAGAGAACCTAGACAACAAGGAGCACCCCAAGAGAGATGTACATGGAGCTAATCTACATGAGAAGTAGAAAAAGACAAGATCTCCTGAGTAAATTGGGGGTGTCAGGATCATGGGAGAGGGCAGAAGAGGAGGGGAGTGGAGAAAAAATATAGTTCAATAAAAACAATTTTTTAAAAAAGATGATCTTGTTTCCTTGGTGTCCTCCATCACTTCTTACTCTTAGAATTTTGCTTCCTCTACCACTGGGTTCCCTGAGCCCTGAAGAGAGGAAACTGATGGAGACACCCCATCTAGAATTGAGTGTTACAAGTCTCTGCAGAGTGTTCGGTTGTGGGTATCTGTATTTGTTCCCATCTGCTGCAGGAGGAAGCTGCTCTGATGACGACTGAGCAGACAATGATCACTGAGTATAGCAGAATGACTCTAGGAGTCATTTTATGGCTACGTTCCTTTAGCAGAACAGTAGTATTTGGTGTCCCCCTAGGTTTCTGGCCTTTTGACCTAGTTCTTGGCCACCCAAGCCACACCGGGTATGCGTCCCTCCATATGGAATGGGCCTTAAATCCAATCTAATGCTAGTTGGTTACACCCACAAGGTTTGTGCCACTACTGCACCAGTGTATCTTGCAGGCGGGTCACCATTGTCAACCATAGGGATTGTAGCTGGGTTGATGTTTGCTTTCCTTCTTTGGCATCATGCAGCATCCCTTCCAATACCATGAACATTAGTCAATAGGGCTGACAGCTCTATGTGGGCACCAGCTCGATTCTTTGTGTTCAGTGAGTTGTGTAAGTGTTGTTTTCAGCCATAGGATCTTACCATCCATTTGTGGAGAGAAACCAACAGATTCCGCAATAGCCTGGGCTGTTCAGGGGTTTCCGTGGAGCTCATCTGGCTCGTAACTTGATTAGATGTAACCCATCCCCTGCACTGGAGGCTTCACTTGGTGACAGGAAATGTCTAGTTGGGGCTTTGTCTTCCCCGTTAGTTGGTGATTCCATTGAGATTTATTTCATTTCCGTATATATTTTAAGAGGGTTCTACTGTATTAGATTTCCATATGGCCCCTCACATGGCCCAGACTTTTAGCTCTTCCCCGTATCTCCTCCCTCACCCTATGCTCTTCCCCATGTTCCCTCCCTTGCCCCCACCCTGTTTGATTCTGTTTCAGTCCTCCGTCAGCCATAACCACTTTATTTCCCCTTTTGACTTAGTTAGAATTCCTACTGTTGGGACAAAACACTGAGACCAAAAAGAAAATTGTGGATTAAAGGTTTATTTGGCTTACATTTCTGCCATGTGGTCCATCATTGAAGGAAGCCAAAACAGGAACTCAAACAGGGCAGGAACCTGGAGGTAGGAGCTGATGCAGAGGCCTTGGAGTGGTGCTGCTTACTGGCTTGCTCTTCATGGCTTGCTCAACCTGTTTTCTTATAGAACCCAGGACCACCAGCCCAGAGATGGCACCACCCACCATGGTCCGGTCCCTCCCCCATCAGTCACTAATTAAGAAAATGCTCTGCAGGCTTGTCTACCTCCTTATCTTATGGAGGCATTTTCTCAATTGAGGTTCCCTCCTCTCAGATGACTTTAGCTTGTGTCTAGTTGACATAAAGCTACCCAGAACACCTTCCTAGGGAGATCTACCCCTCCCCCTCTAGTGCCTTACTCTATCCTTAACCTCCATTATTATGTGAATTGTAGCTTGCTTGTCAGTGACTTAACAGCTGATATCCACATGTAAGTGAACACATCCCTTGTTTGTCATTTTGGATCTGGGTTCCGCACTCAGGGTGATTTTTTTTCCCCCTAGCTCCATCCATTTATCTGCAAATTTCATGATTTCATGTTTTTAAGAGCTGAGTGATATTCCGTTGTGAAAATGGAAAATTGTACCTTAATTTTCTTTATCTGTTCTTCTGTTGATGGACATCTAAAGCTATTTCCATTTTCTAGCTATTATGAAGAGAGCAGAAATGAATATGGTTGAGCAAGTGTTTTTACAGCAGGATGTAGAGCCATTTGGGTATATTCCCCACAGTGGCATAGTTGGATCTTCAGGGAGATCTATTCCCAGTTCCTGAGGAACTGCCACACTGATTTCCATAGTAGCTGCACAAGTTTGCACTCCCACCAGCAGTGGGTGAGTGGGCTCCTCATTCCACATCCTCTCTGGCGTGAGCTGTCACTTGTGTTTTTGATCTGAGTCATTCTGACAGGTGAAAGATGAACCATCAAAGTAGTTTTGATTTGCATTTCCCTGATGGCTAAGGATATTGAACATTTTTTTAAATGTTTCTCAGTCATTTGAAATTTTCTCTTTTGTGAATTCTGTTTAGATCTGTACCCCATTTTTAAATTGGCTTATTTTCTTGATATCTAGTTTTTTGAGTTCTTTAAATATTTTGGGTATTAGTCCCCTATTGGATGTGTAGGTGGTAAGTAATCTTTCCCCATTCTGTAGGCTGTTACTTTGTCTGAATGATGGTGCCCTTTGCCTTACAGAAACTTTCCAGTACCATGAGCTTCCATTCACTAACCGTTGACCTGGGAGCTTGTGCTAACAGTGTTCTGTTCAGAAAGTCTTCTCCTGTGCCAATGAGTTCACTTTCTTTCCTATCAGATTCAGTGTGTCTGGTCTCAGGCTGAGGTCTTTGGTCCATTTAGAGTTGAATTTTTTGCAGGATCATAAGTATGGATCTATTTATGTTCTTCTATGTGCAGCCATTCATTTTAACCAGCACCGTTTGTTGAAGATGCTAACTTTTTCCTGTTTCTATTTCTGGGTTTATAAAAAAATCAGGTGTCTGTAGTTAATGTGGTTTTATATCTGGGTCTTCAGTTGGATTCCATTAAACAATGTGTTTAACCATTCTGTTTGTTTTTTTTTTATTACTATAGCTTTGTAGTTCAATTCAAGGTTGGGGACGGTGAGACCACCTGCAGTTCTTTTATCATTCATGATTGTTTTAATTATTCTAGAATTTTGTGTTTCCATATGAAGTTGAGAATTGTCCTGTTAAGATCTGTGAAAAGCTGTGTTGGAATTTTTTAAGGAGATTGCATTGAATCTGTAAATTGCTTTTGGTAGAATGGCCATTTTTACTATGTTAATCCCACTGATCCATGAACATGAAAAATCTTTCCATTTTCTGATATCTTCTTCATTTTTTTTCTTCAAAGACTTAAAGTTTTTATCAAACAAGTCTTTCATTTGCTTGGATAGAGTTACCCCAAGATATTTTATAATATTTGAGGCTATTAGGGAAAAGGGTTTTTCCCCGATTTCTTTTTCAGTATGTTTGTCACTTGTATTCTTCAGGAAATCTGATTTTTTGTGAGCTAATTGTGTATCTAGTTACTTTGCTGGAAGTATTCATCAGTTCCAGGAGTTCCCTGGTGGAATTTTTATTTATTAATCTATTTATTTATTTATTGAGACAGGGTTTCTCTGTCTAATAGGTCTGGCTGTCCTGGAGCTTGCTTTGTAGACCAGGTTAGACTCCAACTCACTGAGATCCACCTGCCTCTGCCTCTCAAGTGCTGGGATTAAAGGTGTGGCCACCACTGCCCGGCCCCCTGGTGGAATTTTTAGGGTCACACACACACACACACACACACACACACACACACACCACAAATGCACACACATACTTTTAATCTGTATCCTATTCCCCAGATGCTACCTGATTATAATATATAAAATAGGTTCTGGGGCTACGCCCAGGTTCTCACACTTGTAAGGGAGGGCTGACTAAGAACTCTATGGTGTTCTTTTTGTTTTATTCCTTTTTTCTGTTCAAGATCTTGTGACGTTTCTTAGGCTGTTAGAGACCTTTGAGTCTTTAGTGCCAGGACTCACACCTATAAACTCACCTGACTTTCCATGCTGTGTCCCAAAGGTCCTGGTAAGTTGTGCTTCCAATCCCAATGGACTCTAGGAATTTAAAAATTATCTGAAATCTTTTAGGTGAATAATTGAGTAATTATTGATAATATTTGAGTAATTATTGATAATAATTGAAGAGTATGTTATTTAATATTCATATATTTATATTAGCTACTGAGTTCTAATTTTGCTCATGGTATTCTGTTAAAGTTCAAGAAGTAGTTTGAGGCTGGGCAGCAGTGGCGCATGCCTTTAATCCCAGCACTCGGGAGGCAGGGGCAGGCAGATCTCTGTGAGTTTGAGGCCAGCCTGGTCTACAAGAGCTAGTTCCAGGACAGCCTCCAAAGCTACAGAGAAACCCTGTCTCGAAAAACCAAAACTAACAACAACAACAACAAAAAATCCAAAAACAAAAAAACGTAATTTGAACTTTTTTATGTTTGTTAGGATATGCTTCATGGTCTAAAATATGATCTACTTAAAAAAAATTACATGGGTAGGCAAGAAGAATGTGTTTTCTAGATCTGTTGTATTTATAGTCTGTGATGTCCATTAATTCATTTGACCCTACTGTCGTCTCTTTGTTAACTTTTGTCTGGATGAGCTATCTGTTGATGACCGTGGGCTGTCGAATCATCTACTATTATTCCTCTGGACCTCTCCACCCCTTTCTTACAAACCAGGTTAGTAACATTCAGTAATACATATTTACAATTGTTATCTCTTCACTTTTAAATTAATCTTAATTATGTGTATGTGCACACGTGTGCAGGTGTCTGAGGAATCTGGAGGTATGAATCCACCAGAACTGGAGTTACAGGCATGTGGAAGCTGCCTGATGTGGATGCTGGGAACTGAACTCAAAACCATTGCCAAGGGCAATATACTCCCGTAACTGCCCAGCCCCTCAGATTGGTAAATCGTTATTACATCATCATTGTCCCCACCATCATCTCCTCCTCTTTCTTCTTTTCTTTTCTTTTTCAAGGCCCTACTACGGAACTCTGGCTGTCTTGAAACTCATTATCATTATGTAGACCACCCTGGCCTTGAACTCAGAACTCTGCCTGCCTTTGCCTCCCAAGTACTGGAATTAAAGGCACATGCCATGATGCCTAGTTTATTGTATCTTCTTGATGGACTGTTGTCCCGCGCTACCGTCTCGCCAGCAAGAACCACGCGGTACACATAGGATCCTTCTGCAGAAAAGCTTTATGTCTCTTGGGAGCTAGAGCATAAGCCACATGGCGGAGACCCAGATAAGATGGAACCCATCCCTTATAAAGGAAACAGACCCTGCCCTGGACGTGTCATTCCTGGATTGGTTAACTGCTCCCAGTCCCAGGTGAAACCTCGGGAGTAGGCAGGGACGCAGCGGTAGAGAGTTACAAAGCACGTGCGCTGGGATTAAAGGCGTGTGCCGCCACACCTTGGGGTCACAGAGGTCAATCTCTACCTTTGTTCCTAGAAGCAATGGAGAATGTGGTCCGGCCCTCCACAAACTGTTCCTTTTATTACTATTTAATGAGTTTCCTTACTGAGTAACTTTATTTTTTAGGTATTTATTGTGTGTGTGTATGTGTGCATGTGCTCACACACGAGTGCCATGCCGTGTGTGGGGATCAGAGGACATCTTGTAGGCAGTGACTTTCTCTTCTGCATGTGGGTTCTGGACATTGAAATCGGGTCATCAGGCTTGGTGGCGCATGCCCTTACCCATGGTGCCATCTAGATGGTTTGTAATTTGCTTTGAAATCTACTTTATGGATATGAATTAAGCTAGTTCTGCTAGTTTTAGGGATCACACTTGTTGGCATATGTTGTTTTCTGTCTTGCCACTGTTAGTCTGTGTTTCTTTGTTTTGTGCAGAGAACAATACTTGATCTTGTTTTTAAACACTACCAGGTATTCTGTATCTTCTTATTAAAGAGTTAAGGCCTTGTATATTTTTGGTTATTTTTGAAGACAGGCTTGATAATTCCTGTTATTTGATTTTCTAATTGGTTTGAATATTGTTTTGTTCTTTCTTTGTTCCATATTCAGGGCTTGCTGGTTTACTGAGCTGGATATATATAATTGGTATCTGGATGTAGTATTTTATTGATCTTACCGTACATCCCTAATCATCTTTCTTCTGACTGGTATGGCCTGTTGGTAATGCTTTCCACTGCGTGTTTTATTTGATTCACTGAAATCTTCATTCCCAATATTTGTTTTTTTTTAAAATCTCAGTTTCCTTACTGAATTTCTCATTCTTTATTGATCACTTTCTCTTCTGCTCTAAAATTTCTTATACACTTCCTGAATTGATTTCCTTACTTGATTCATTTACCTGCTTGCATTCTCTTTGAAGCCAGTGATGACTTTTCCAGGAGTCTCTTGAATTATTTGTCCAGCATTTCAACCATTTATAAGTCTTTTGACTCGTTGATCGAGGAGTTATGGTCTTTAGAAGCAGCATTTTCTGTGTGCATGTTTCTTGTGCCTCTGACCTACAATTTGCACATCTGTTGGTATGCATCTCTCTCTAGTTTCATTTGGGGATCTTCTCAGTGAATTTCCTTTTCTTGAGGGGCCAATCTTCAGTATCCCACATTTGGGGAGAAAACAAACTCTGTAGCTGTGTCATCAAACCAAATAGTATACAGAAATACATTTTAAATTGATTAACGCTAACTGCTGTACCACCAATAACCACAAAAGTGAAAAAAAAAATAGTGTGTTATAGAGTTAAGCATCTCAAATAACAATCTCAAAATAACTCCCAAGAAAGCATGGGGAAGGGGACTGGGGTCCACTAGATAAGATGTTTGCTGATAAAGCACACAGCTGAGTTTGATCCCCGGAACTCACTTTCCACTGTGTGTTTTATTTGATTCACTGAAGTCTTCATTCTCAATATTTCTGTTTTTATTTTTTATCTCAATTTAAATCTCAAATTGCCAGGTGGTGGTGGTACATGCCTTTGATTCCAGCACTCAAGAGGCAGAGGCAGGCGAATCTCTGTGAGTTCGAGGTCAGTCTGGTCTACAGTGTGAGTTCCAGGACAGACTCCAAAAGCTACACAGAGAAACTAAAAATAAATAAATAAATAATTTTAAAAAATGAAAAAAAAAAGTCAAGCACTGGGGAGATGGAGAGAGCAGGGCTCCTCAGGCTTGCGGGCCAGCCAGGTCAGCTGAATCAATAAGCTCCATGCTCAGCAAGAATCTCAGTCTTAAAAAATGATGTAGTGAGTGATTGAAGACACCTGATGTTGACCTCTGGCCTCTACATGTACATACACCTCTGCATAAACATACACACACACACAAGCACACATATATGTATATTATATGTGATCTATACATACACAGACACTTGTACAAGAGAGAAGAAAGAAAATGAAAAATTAAAACCAAAGTTGTAAAACAACTGTAAAGTTAAGAGTATTGGAGTGTCCTCTTTCTGGTCCTCTAATAGGGGAGAATGCTAGGTGGAGGGGCTGGGGTCTTTTGTCTTTCTTGCCGTCTAGACTGGTGCTAAGCCTGGATTGGTCAAGTGCCAAATGTCCGACAAAGAGCTCCTTACTGGTGGTTACACTTAGCTTTGCAGCCTATGGGCTGGGCAGGTCTCCTATGATCTGGAGACAGTCTAGTTCATATAATCTGGGGTGGCTAATGCTCTGTGCAAAGGATGTCTCCTGGGTGTGTTGGGGGATGGGAGAAGCAGATCGAGCACTAAGATCTGTAGAAGGACAAGCCTCAGTGCTTCCGGATTCTCTTCAGCATTAGATACCATGCTGTGGCATGATGCTGTGCAAGTCACGCAAGCCACACAAGTCACGCAAGTCACAGACTTCGCCAGAGCTTCAGAGTTCTCAGTTCCACCAGCCATGAGCTACTAAGGACAGGTGGGGCCACCTGCTGACTTCGTGCTCTGGACACCTGGTGCCCAGTTATCCTGAGGGAAGATAGCCTGCTTGTCGCGCCGGGGCGATGCCACCAACCACCATACCTCTTCTTTTGCTCGAGCCAGATCTGCTCCTGCTGGCGCTTCTCAGTGTGCTGTGTCCAGTCTTCCTCCCTTCCATATTTGCCTCCTGTGTTTGTCTCCCACCCAGAGTTGCTGACAGTTGTCCTCAGGCCCTCTGACTTGTCATTTGTTTAT